>NC_092709.1:190360912-190962519 GCF_047496885.1 Scyliorhinus torazame
ACCTTGGTATCCCAGGGTCTAGCACCCACAGAATGAGATGTCTAGCAATTGTTGTGGATTTCCCAGAGCAGCTTGACCATCACTCTCCTCTGAGTGCTAACCACCCTGAAAAAACCCAAGATCATTTTGAAGATACTTAATCAGGAGGTTGGTACAGCTGACTCCCCAACAGAGGCAGGTCAGAACTCTAGCACCGAATAGACTGACCCATGCAGATACATTTAGAATCCTCCAAAATCAACTAAACATTCTCAAATCCCAAGACCAGACAATGTCCTTGCAGATGTCCTTGTCCAGGGTTTAAACTTCAAGAAAAGAAAATGAAGCAGGGAACTGACATTTCCCCTGCTAGTTGTATGCCTGATGTGCTAGTATGGATGAGAGAATTCATGCATATTTCTTCACTTACTGTACTCCATTCTTAAGACCACATGCATAAATAATGAAATAGAACTCTTTTTTTCTTCCAACAGTGGGGGTTTGTCATGCCAAGAAGACATGAGAAAATATATGTCTATATCATCCAGGCTACTTTCTAAATTATTTAATAAACTATAATCGACAAAGGCTTTACCTGACTGAAGCCTTCAGAAAACTACAGCAACCTTGTTATCGCTAGTGTTAAGGGCCAGGGTTTAGAAAACTCCAAAGAATATCATGGAGTTCACCTGACCTACAACTGTTTATTGATTTTGGTTACGATGAGCACAAGAGCCTACCTTTCAGGTGTTATTCAACAGAGTTATTAGGCGCTTTTAGTCAAAAAACAAGCTTTATTCTCCAAATTTAGTTAAAATCTTTATAAACACACACAGTAAGAATTAATAACAACTACAAACATAAAGATCCCACACAGCTACAGTAATCTATTGTATAACCCTTAACGAATCCCCCTTAACTGTTCCAATTTAATAACAAGATCCCATAAACCAAAAAACCCTTTTCAGAGGTGTGGCCCAGCACACGGCACTCTTACGGTCTTTAAGACTTTTTATGGATACTCTTACTTCCTTTCCAAAACAGCAGGTTTGGATTCTTTCCAGAAAACAGTTATCTCTTTTAAGTTATCAAGCAGTCTGGAAACAGTTTTTAAAATGAAGATACAGAAACACTTCTTTTGAACCTGTGCAGAACAAACCAGTTCAAACTCAAAGCAAACGTAAGACCAACTCCCAGAGCCACAGCCAGCTCCCAACTCAAAAATGAAAGTAAAATCTCCCAGAGCCACAGCCCAGCTCCACCCACACAATAACATTACTGAAGCCATGTGATAAGACAAAAACATTTCTTCGAGGGACACTCCCATGACAGTAGTGATATATTAATACCCCTCTGACTGCAGAAAGCACAAAGGTCCTTTTACACTTCTGAGTCAAAGCCGTGGCCAATGGAGATGGACCACCTGCAAGGACAAAATACACTAAAACCCCTGTTAAATGTATTAATTGATGAAACACTAGCTATCTCAAGAATGAATACCAAGAATATACATTCTTTGTCCAATTAAAAGGGAGGAAATAGGTGTTATGTCACATGACCCCCTTCCCAACCTGCGAGAAATTGTGTTATATTGCCTTGTGAAGCTAAAAGAGGCAGTCTGCCATCTTCCATCAATAAAACAGAAGCATGACCCAAGCTCTCTCCAGGTTTAAATTGCCTAGCCCATATCTACGTTGTTTCTACTAGAATGTCTGAACTTCTGTACAGCGCCTACTGCAAGACTGATTTAACTCTAATGCTTCTCCTATCGTGGAATTTGGAGCTACAGGAAAAGTGTATGACCCCGTGGCATCTTCAGCCTGCTAACCTCTCTAAAGGAATACACCATTGTGCTTTTGATCCCGGACTCACGTGAAACAATAATTTGTATTTTGTCTGTGGTCTTTGCCCTGTACCTTTTTCTTTCCCATACTCCTCCTTGATTGTTGCGAACATTTTCCCACGTTTTGAGTGTGTGTAAAATAAACTAACCCTCTGATTTCATCCTATTTTGAGTTTGCAGCTTAATAAAGACTTGGATCATTCCAAAACTCAAGGATTGGGGAAAATACACCAACACTGATAAAGAGGGGAAATCAAAAATCAAAAACACCTTTCTGTTTATGAATTAGCAATGAGAGATCAGACCTGTTTTAAATTAAATCCCCTCCTGTCTAACATTAGCTTCCTGTCTTTTTGAAATGTCAAATATCCTTCTGTATTCAGGTCCCATCCTTGGTCACTTTGCAACCACATCTCTGTAATGACTATGAGCTCATACATATTGATGTCTATCTGTGCTGAAAATTCTGTTATGAATGCTGCGTGCATTCTGATACAAAGTCTTTAACTCTGCCTTTTTATCATTTTTGCAATCTCTGGCCTTATCTGCTGGTGAAATCTTAAAATTGTAAACCCTGTCCCTTCCCGCCACACTCTGATTATCATTACTAAAGTTGTTATCCTGCTCAATCACCTTGTTGTTTCCCTTTGACTTACCACATCTTATCTCACATGATCTCTTTCCTCACAACATAGTATAATGCCCTCTCTACCACTCCAGTTATATGATTTGCCAGAACACTGGTCCCAGCACAGTTCAGATGAAAACAGATCCAACAGTACAGCTCCCATTTTTCCCAGTGCTGGTGCCAGTGCCTCATGATTTGAAACCCATTTCTCCCACATCAGCTTTTGAGCTACACATTCATCTTTCTCATCGTATTTACCCGACACCAATTTTCTTGTGGCTCAGGTAATAATCCAGAGGCTATTACCTTTGAAGTTCTGCTTTTTAATTCAACCCCTAGATACTCATGCAGAACCTCATTCCTAGTCCCATCTATGTCATTGGTACCCATGTAGATCCTCCCCACCCCCACTTTTCTCTCCAGCCCCAAGCAGATGCCCAAACCCTGGCAACAGGAAGGCAACACAGCCTCTCAGCTGCAGGGAACCATCTCTATCCCCGACTATGCTATCCCCCATTCACACTGCATTCCTATTAACAACCCCCCCCCCCCCCCCCCCCCCCCCCCAGATTGAACGGCTCCCTGTCCCTGTACAGCGTCACAGTCAGTATGTTCATCCACCTTGCTGTCCCTGTTCTCATCCATAAAAGCTGCAAGAACCTTGACATTTAACGTATTGTGCAATTGCAAGGTCTGGTGCTCCTCCACTCATACATTCCCGATCCCCATACCTACCTCACTCGGAGTCACACCCTCCTGTCCCTGACCACTGACCAAGTCCTGTTGCTCTTTCTATGCTTATCGAGCCCCATGAACAATACACTTGGTCTGATCTCCAGTGATGCACATGGGAATTAAAAATGTAAAAATCAGCTCCTAATCTCTCAGAACACAAATCTGGAAAAGTGAAATAAAGAAGTTGTGTTAGAGAATCTAAATCATCTCAGCACTTGCACTATTAATATTCTGTAGATTATTCTGTTCTGTAGATTATTAATTTGCTGGAGGCAAAGTGTAGTATTTCAATGAAGAAAATGGAGAGGAGCGCTGGTGTAATGACACAACCTGGTGTGACCCATTTCCACTGTGATAGAGTTTGTGGCGGTTCCAATAGGGCAGCACGATGGCACGGTGGTTAGCACTGCTGCCTCACAGAGTCAGGGACCCGAGTTCAATTCTGGCCTTGGGTAACTCTCCATGTCACATTTTCCCCCTGACTGTGGGTTTCCTCCGGGTGCTCCAGTTTCCTCCCACATTCCAAAGATGTGCAGGTTAAGTGGATTGGCCATGCTAAATTGCCCCTTAGTGTCCAAAAGGTGAGGTGGGGTTACTGGGTTATATGGATTGGGTTGGGGGCGTGTGTCTAGATAGGGTGATCAGAGTTGGTGCGGACTCGATGGGCCAAATGGCCTCCCTCTGCACTGTAGCGATTCTATTCTTCTTCTTCTTCAGTGGTGAGGATCAGGACAGGCACGTCACCGTGGAATGGGCAGAACATGGGGGAGAATTTCTGACAGCAGCCAAATTTGAGGAGGATACTGCATAAGATTTCACAGTTGACAGAGTCAAAGGCTTTTGTGTGGTCAAAAAAGACCATGCATAGCTTCTGGCGCTGCCCCTTGCAGTTTGTTTGAATTTACCACACTGGTGCCTCTTAGTAAGTGTGAACCACACAGAGATTTGGAAAGCAGTCTTCAGCCATTGGGAGAAGGCAGTTGAGGAGGATCCTTGCAATGATCTTGCCTGTGCCAGATGCCACAGACACTCGTCTTTAGCTACCACAATCAGACTTGTCACCCTTCTTGAGTCTAGTCATGATCACAGCACCCCTGAGATCCCCCAGCATGTGCTGTTCTTTCCAGATGAGGGATACAGAAAACTGTTCAATCCAAAGCTAAACTATTCCAACCACAGTCATAGAGCTTCAGTATGTAGGAGACCCTTGTGTCCGCACAAACCTCCAAACAACCCATCTACCTGACCCTTCAAGCACCACCTGCCCCGGATGTGGGAGAATTTGCAGATTGAATATTGGACTTACCAACCATTTCAGAACCCATTGAATCAGAGTGGAAAAGGGTCATCCTCAATTTCAAGGGACTGCTTAAGAAAGATACCCCTCCTGACAATAAATATTGACACTCTAGTGCAAGAGGGTTATTTATCTGTTTGAGCTTTGTGTCCCAGTTTTAACATTTATTTCTCCAGTGCTAAGTGTTTAGTGCACAGATAGTGCAGCATTTCTCTCCTTTGAATGGGTACAGTTTTGTCAACAGTACTTTTGCACTCCTTCTCTGTCCAGAGAAAAAAACCTTCTGATTTTCTTCCAAGACCAATAAAGAAGAAGACTGGATTTACTTGGAAGGCTACCTCCTGTCACATTTCTGCCTAATGATCACTTTGGCGTGTCCTTATTAATGCAGTATCACTTTTGAAAATAGGAACTTAGAAATAGAGGAACAGACGTAGATCATTTAGCCCTTCAAACCTTGTTCCACCATTCATTGAGATCATGGCTAATCTGCAGCTCGATTCCATAAATTCACCTTTGCATCATATCCCTTAATATCTTCGACTAACAAAATGTTATCAATCTCATTTTTAAAATTAACCATTGTTCTGGCATCAATTCCCATTCATGGAAGAGAATTGCAAATCTCTACCATATTTTGCAGACAGAAGTGCTTTCTAATTTCACTCCTAAACGTTTGACTGCAGTTTTTTGACTCTGCTCCTTAGTTGTAGACACCCTAGCCAGCAGAAATAGTTTCTCTTAATCTACCATATCTGTTTCTCTTAATATTGTGAAAACTTTGATCAAATCATTCCTTAATCTTTTTAATTCCAAAGAACCCAACAGGAGTTTGTGTACTCTCTCCTTGTAATGGAACCTCTGGAATCCAGATGTCATTCTGGTCAATCTTTGTTGCACTTCTTCCAAGGTCACTATATGGTTCCTAAGGTGTGATGCCCAGAACTGGGGAACACAGTATTCCAGATGTGGTCTAACCAGGGCTTTACATAATTGTCACATGATGTCTACACCTATACACCTAAGTCTCTTTGGACCTCAACTGTTTCCAGCTTTTCAGCATTTAGAAAATATTTAGTTCTCTCCCTTTTGGGTCCAAAATGGATGACCTCACATTTTCGTACACTGAAATCTATTTGACACTGTTCTGCCCACTCACTTATCTGGTGTTATTGCTTTGTAGTTTTGTGCTTCCATTGATGCTGCTTAATGTCTTCCATCTTTATGTTATCGGTAAACTGGATACGTGGCACTTTACCCCATCTCTAACATGTTAATAAATACAGTGAATGATTGAGGCCCAGACACAGATCTGAGCGGGGAATCACGAGTCGTATCCTAGAAATTAGAGTATCCACCCATTATCCTTACTCTCTCTGCCTGTACCCCTCAGACAAGTTCCTAACCAAGTCAATAATTTGTCTTCAATTCCATAGATTTCAACTTTAGGTAACAATCTTTTATCAAGAGCTTTATTGAATGCCTTCTATATATACATATAAATAAGGCCCACAAACATTCCCCTGTCCACTTCTCTAGTCACCTGTTCAAATAGGTTCCTCAGGTATGAATTCCCTTCTACAGCTCCATGTTGGGTATCTCTGATCATCTGAAAGTTTTCAAAATGCTCAGTCAATGAATCCTTACCAATAGACTAGTAATTTGCCAACAGCAGTTGCTATGTTAACTGGCCTTTAATTCTTTGACTTCCCTCTCTCACCTTTCTTAAATAACAGAATGATATGTGCAATTTTCCAATCTGAAGGAATGTTTCTCGAATCCAGAGAACTTTGGAAATTTATAGTTCAGGCAGTCACAATCCTTTCAACACTGGGATGGAAACTTTCTAGTCCTGAGGATTTTCCCCTCTTTAGTGCCATTGTTTTCTTTTGTAAGGGCCCCGAAGAATCCAGCACGAGTTTTAAGGATACAAAATAATAAAGTTTATTTACTATAACAATATATACATAGCAGTAGCAGTAACTTCCCTTGCTACCTTCTCCTTCCTCCTGGTTCCTGGACTGGCCAGCTTATTTATAGTAGGAGTTTCTCCGCCCCCCTCATTGGGGAAGTTCATACTCCCATAGGATTGTGGGATAGTCATTAGTCCCCAGCCAATCGTCAGTAGGCAGGTTATAACATCCCTCCCCCCCAAAGTCCAAGGAATCCACCGTAGGGCCTGGCGAAGGAAGGCGTCAAACTCGTTTGGCCGCAGGCCGGACGCCATTTGCACGCGGCGCTGGATCAGGCGGCGTATAACGAGACGGAGACCGGCGCTTCCGTGATGAACGGCGCGGTTGTACATCCACGGCCTGTGGACCCGAGGATTCCCCCTCTGATTCATCCTGTGTCTCCATCTCGGAGTCAGAGTCTGCTGCCTCCGTCATGTCAGCGTCTCTGTCCCCATTCGGTCCCGTCATGACCTGCGCAGGCTTTGAGTGAGGCACCAGTGGAAGATTTGGAGGACTACCTTCCCTTGTTTCTGGTCTTTGCCGCTGTTGAACTGAGCTCCGGGGGCGGGGAATCTTTTGCGGGGATGATCTTCTGGACCGGACGTGGTCTACATGTTTTCGCTGGAGACGACCCTGGGCTTGCACTTGGTACGATATAGGGCCCGTTTGGCGAAAGATTACCCCAGGAACCCATTGGGCACCACCAGCAAAATTCCGCACGAATACTGGGTCACCGGGCGCAAACTGCCGAATCGGACGATGCTGAGACAATCCCGGTCCCTGCCGTTCTTGTGTGCGGCGTACTTTTGCGCCAATGTCCGGGAAGACCATACTAAGGCGGGTGCGAAGTCTCCGGCCCATTAGGAGTTCTGCGGGAGCTACCCCAGTCACTGTATGGGGGGTGGTCCTGTACGTAAACAAAATACGAGCCAGTCTCGTGTCCATTGATCCGGAAGACTGCTTCTTTAGGCCTCTTTTGAATGTTTGCACTGCACGCTCTGCCAACCCATTTGAGGCCGGGTGGTAAGGGGCAGTGCGGATATGGCGGATGCCGTTCATCTTTGTAAACCTAGCAAACTCCTCACTCGTGAATGGAGTGCCATTATCCGTGACCAGCACCTCGGGGAGGCCATGCGTGCTAAATGATAAACGCATTTTTTTTAATTGTTGCGCAGGACGTTGTCCCCTGCATCTTATGCACCTCCAGCCATTTGGACTGGGCGTCAATTAGTAGAAGGAACATGGATCCCTGAAAAGGGCCTGCGAAATCTGCATGTAAGCGTGCCCAAGGCCGCCCTGGCCATTCCCAGTGATGTAGGGGCGCGGCCGGCGGAAGCTTCTGATGCTCCTGGCAAATGAAGCAGTTTTGGGCCACCTTCTCAATGTCGGTGTCGAGGCCTGGCCACCAGACATAACTCCGGGCCAACATTTTCATCTTGGTCACGCCCGGATGCCCATTGTGCAAGTCTGATAATATCAGCTCCTGGCCTTTTTCCGGGACAACCACACGCGTCCCCCACAAGAGGATGCCGTCTTCCACGCTGAACTCTGACAGCTTGGAGGAAAATGCCCGCAACTCGCCTGGGAGCTGTCTATGCTGCCCACCATACAGGACTATGTGCCGAACCTTTGACAGGACTGGCTCCGTCTGGGTCCACTCACGGATCTGTGATGCCGTGACAGGCAAGGTGTCCATAAAATTTAGGGTTGCGACCACCTCACCGGTCGTGGGGGTCGACATGGGGCCGGTCGATAAAGGCAATCGGCTCAGTGCGTCGGCATTTGCTATCTGCGTACCTGGTTTGTGCTCCAGAGAATACTCATATGCAGCAAGCAACAAAGCCCAGCGCTGGATCCGTGCAGAAGCAATGGGCGGTATCGGCTTATCCTCTCTGAAGAGTCCCAGCAGGGGCTTATGATCAGTCACGATAGTGAAATGGCGGCCGTACACATACTGGTGGAAGCGTTTCACCGCGAAAACCACTGCCAGGCCCTCCTTCTTGATCTGCGCGTACTTCTTCTCCGCTGCAGTCAATGTGCGGGAGGCGAAAGCTATCGGTCGCTCAGCCCCGTTCTCCATCTTGTGGGACAGGACAGCCCCAATACCATACGGGGATGCATCACATGTGACGAGCAAAGGCTTTCCCGGATCATAGTGGGTTAGTAACCCAGACGACGACAATTGTTGCTTTACCCGCCGGAAAGCGGTTTCTTGCGGCTGACTCCAAACCCAGGTGTGATTTTTCTTTAGCAGCAGGTGTAAGGGAGCCAGCGTAGTTGCCAGATTGGGGAGGAACTTCCCGTAATAATTTCCGAGACCGAGAAAAGAACGAAGATGCGAAGTGTCAGTCGGGGTGGGGGCATGTTGAATTGCACGCGCCTTCTCTGCGACTGGGTGCAGACCCTCGCGGTCCACTCGATAACCTAGGTAGACTACTTCTTTTGCCTGAAATACGCACTTTGTGTGACGTAAACGGACTCCAGCCTCCGAAAGGCGTTTAAGGATAGCCTCCAGATTTTCCAAATGCTCTTGCTCCGACGTCCCTGTAATCAACACGTCATCTAGGTAGACAGCCACACGTGGTAAACCTCTCAAAATGCCCTCCATAACACGTTGAAAAATTGCGCAGGCAGAGGATACTCCAAAGGGCAACCGTGTATATTCATACAGGCCCCGGTGTGTGTTAATTGTTACATATGGTCGGGAGGCAGGGTCCAGCTCCAACTGCAGGTAGGCGTGACTCATATCTAATTTTGTGAATGAGAGTCCGCCTGCAAGTTTCGCGTAGAGATCCTCTATGCGAGGCATTGGGTATCGGTCGAGTCGGGAAACTGTATTCACTGTAAGTTTATAGTCGCCACACAAGCGAACTGTGGCATCTGGCTTCATTACTGGCACAATTGGTGCTGCCCAGTCAGCAAAACGGACGGGCCGGATAATACCCAAACTCTCCAAACGAGTGAGCTCCCCTTCTACCTTCTCGAGCAAAGCGTAAGGCACTGGGCGCGCCCGGAAATAGCGCGGTGTGGCTCCTGGTTCAACTTGGATACGGGCTACGGCCCCTTTTATTTTCCCCAGACCAGGCTGGAATACCTCTGGGTATCGTCCTAGCACCTCAGTCAACCCTCCAGAAACTGTTTGGAGGATGTGCTGCCATTGCAACCGCAAATGGCGCAACCAGTCCCGACCCAACAGGCTGGGCCCATGGCCACGCACTACGATAAGTGGGAAACGCCCCTCCTGGCGTCCATAGACAACACGGGTCATTGTAGTTCCTGCAATGTCCAGTGGTTCCCCCGTGTAGGTGGCCAACCTGGCCTGTGAGTCAGTTAGTGTAAGGGTCTGTATACCCTGCTTGATGCGGTCGAATGTCCTCTGGGCGATCACGGAGACTGCTGCGCCAGTATCCAACTCCATCTCCAGCGGGTGGCCATTGACCCGTACTGTCACCTTAATGGGGGCCACACGGGGAGCTGCCACACAATGCAGCTGCAGGCAGTCGTCCTTCGTCTCCACGTCCTCAGGAGTGGTCGCCGCAGGTTCATCCACATGGAAGGTACGGCCTCTGGGCTGGTCCCAGTTACGGCCCCTGGGCTGGTCCCAGTTTCGGTCGGAACGACGGCGCCTCTGGCGTCCCCAGGACCGCCGTCCGCGACGGGGTCGGCGCCTACAAGTCTGACATGGACATGGCTCCTCATCCATTGGCTCTGGAGAAGGCTCCCTTCGGGGAGGAATGTCCGATGGCCACTGGCGTCGGTCTGGTCGTTGCCTCGCCCAAGGTACCGCAGGAGTGCGGGGGGACGTTTTTGGGCGGAAAGGGTTTCGCCCCAAGGCATGCACTTCTATTCCCTGTAGCTCCTGTACTCCTCGCTCTGCGCTCTCTCGGGACAAGACTATTTGTATTGCCTGTTGAAAAGTCAATGTTGGCTCCGCTAACAACTTTCTCTGGGTGGCCGCATTGTTAATATCGCAAACCAAACGGTCGCGTAACATTTCTGAC
Organism: Scyliorhinus torazame; assembly: GCF_047496885.1. Lineage (NCBI taxonomy): Eukaryota > Metazoa > Chordata > Chondrichthyes > Carcharhiniformes > Scyliorhinidae > Scyliorhinus > Scyliorhinus torazame. Next base: position 190,371,348 of record NC_092709.1, read on the forward strand.
AAGGTCTCACCATAGTCACAGTATTCCGCAATCCCGCGTAGCCTGGATAAAAAATCGGCAAGGGATTCTCCAGGGGTCCTCTCAGCGGTATTAAACCGGTAACGCTGGACTATCGTGGACGGGGTTGGGTTAAAGTGTTGCCCCACTATATTCACAAGTTCGTCAAACGTTTTGGTGTCCAGCGCAGCTGGGTACGTAAGGCTCCTAATCACCCCAAACGTATGCGGCCCGCAGGCGGTGAGCAATATGACCACCTGGCGCTCGTTTTCAGTGATATTGTTTGCCCGGAAATAGTAACGCATCCGTTGTGTGTACTGGTTCCAGCTTTCCAGCGCAGCATCAAAAACATCCAAACGTCCATACAGAGGCATGGTATAATAGAAAACAACTTCCAACCTGTATCCAACAAAAATCCAGGGAGGTGGCTTCAGCAGTGTAGACAGCCATTCACTTTTACCTTCGTCGCCAGTTTTGTAAGGGCCCCGAAGAATCCAGCACGAGTTTTAAGGATACAAAATAATAAAGTTTATTTACTATAACAATATATACATAGCAGTAGCAGTAACTTCCCTTGCTACCTTCTCCTTCCTCCTGGTTCCTGGACTGGCCAGCTTATTTATAGTAGGAGTTTCTCCGCCCCCCTCATTGGGGAAGTTCATACTCCCATAGGATTGTGGGATAGTCATTAGTCCCCAGCCAATCGTCAGTAGGCAGGTTATAACATTTTCTTTTCTTCATTATTCTTATTTTGCTTCTGTTCATTTTGGTGAGTCCCTATCCCTGATCAATATTAGTTTCCTTGGGATACCAACCTCTTCCATCACTGGGAAAACATGACACACTATACTTAAATTTTAGATGAGATTTGTAAAGGACAATGAGATTCGAAGGTGAAATCCTTGAGTTAGTTGACTTGTAATTTTGTTTTAACCAAGAATAAATACATTATAAACAAAATTGCAAATAAAGGAAAAATAAAAATCAAGTGCACGGGTGGGAAACGATTTGGTGGTGACAATGCGTGCCCAATGGTTATGTTCCACAGCAGAAAGATTGACTGTAAGGTTCTGGAGAAATTATCATCAACAGCACATTCAGCCTCAAATGTGGCTTCTGAATTCCCAAACATCAACATGTCTCTCACCATAAATATTAATAAAGACATCCAAGGACACAGTAAACTTTTACAGTTAATTTTAATGTTATGTTGTGAAATCTGTCATTTTAAGTGCTTATCCAATTAAAAACCTTACTTTCAGCTTGATTTACTTCAGCAACTAAAAAAAACAAATATGCCAGTAATAAGATTTTCATAACACATTTGGGGTGATTTTAATTGGCTTCTTTATTTTACCTTTGTTTTGTTCGTAGGTTGATGGCTTATGCTTGATTAATTGCTTGCAGAGGTTCTCGGTAATTCCTCGCTGATAGTTTTCCTACCCATTTTCCTCATTTGTTATCCGTGTTTCCTATCCCTTCGGGCCTTATTTGTGCTGTTGTCGGGATGTGGCATTGGAACCAATCAGCTATAAGGATGGAATATGTTAAACTGTGCATACATTAAGATGTGATGCTCAGGTTTGACAGACAAAACATTGTACTGGATGCAATTTTCTAAAATTATTCAAGAATCTTTAGTGTCATTGATCAAGAGCAAGATGGAGTGTCATTATTTCCTGCCCTGCCACAAAATCGATTCCCACACCACTGATTCCATTCCCTACCCTTACTACTTTCCCCACTATTTGCAAACTTCCTATCCTGTTTGACTCCAAGCCGAGTTTCCACGCCATAACAGCACCATCATAAAGATCACCATTGCCTGTCTCTGCCCCATCTTAGGTTATCTGCTGATGAAACCTTCAGTCATGGTTGGGAATTAATGGAGTTCACCAGACTGGGCATGATGACAGGCAGCCAGGAAAATTGTACAGGAGTCTGGTTCCGGCTTCTGGTTCCTGGCATTGGAAAAAGTTGGTGGGTTCTCTGGTCTCCAATGCCGAAATCGCGTCGAAATTGGGGGCGGCGCAGCTTTTGCAATGCTCTGACCCCTCAAAAGTGGCATGCTCTAGAAGTAAGCCGCACGCCCTCGGGACAGCCTCGGGATATTATCTGAGGCACTCTCCCCGATGCTCTGCCCCCGATGGGCCGAGTTCCTGGCGTCATCAGTCGCGTGTGGTATTCTTTTTTGGGAACTCAGCACGGTGGCTGCGGATTAAGTCCAGCGCCGCCACAATCGGAGGGGGGGGGGATCGATCCGTGGGCAGGGGGGCTTTGGGGAGGTTGGGGGCACTGGGGGTGGTGAACCTGGCCAAAGGCAGTCACTATTTGGCACGCCGGGTCCTTGCGTGGTCGGCGCCATATTGTACGGCGCAGCCGCCGCCGTGTAGATGTGCGGCCACGGACCTGGCAATTTTCCGGCCGTATCCGCAGCTAGAGCCGGGTGCTCTACACTGCGTACCTGCTATTCCCCCCACCAGACAAAGGATCGATGGCCGTTTTGCACCATTTTCCGGGTCGTAAAACGCAACCGTTCCCACGCCGGCGTCAGCACTTAGTCTCAAAATCGGAGAATCCAGCCCACTGTCTTCACTTTAGTGGTCAGGGATGGCAAATGTCTGGCTCAGGAATCCCATCAGTTCATGGATGTCAATTAGGCTGAATAATGAGCCATCTTTGAGAAATTATTGCGGAGCCCACTGGTGTTAAATGGTGGCTCAGGGATTTAATGGGACTCACCCGGATCTCCCACACCTCCTGAAAGCCGCCCAACCATCCCTATTCGGCCATGTAGGAAGAGTCCCTCATTTCCAGGTACCCAGTTTCCAATTGAATGACTTAGCATGGGGTAATGCATCGGGAGTACTAAAAGACACCCACCCCCTGCCTTTGCATCCAACCCCCTTACCCATCCTTGCTGGAAGCCCACCCCTTGTGTCCCCCATCCACTTACCTCTCTCCAGGGATCCAGCATTGATCTCTAGGGAAGGCCTCAATGTGTTAGAGGTGGCTTTGAGGCTCCTGGAGAGCTTTCAGCCTTGTATTGCCTGACATCTCTTGGGACAAACTTCCTGCCTGACTGGAGACTTATAATAATAATAATCTTTATTGTCACAAGTAGGCTTACATTAACACTGCAATGAAGTTACTGTGAAAAGCCCCTAGTCGTCACATTCCAGCGCCTGTTCAGGTATGCAGAGGGAGAATTCAGAATGTCCAAATTGTTATATTACTCTTTGGTAATATATCGCTACTCTTTGCTTTAATATCCATAATGGTTTGATGGTGTGATTCTGAAGAAACCACCAATCTTTAACTTAAAGCAAAACTGATTTAATGAATAACGAATTGATTAATATTGAGTTTGCACACTCTACAGAACTATAACTAGTAATCAATTAATCTATATTAAAGTATTAACTAATTTAAACTACACATGCTAACTATGCTGTGATCTTTCTTTCTAACACTCTGCTGTCTAGTCACACCTGGTTGGAAGAGACCCAAGATCCTTTAAGTTCTCATATTTATAATGGGATCTAGTGTTGCCCTCTAGTGTTTGTGTTACACTGAGATGTCATCATTAACCCTTTACTTGTCTGTATATATACGTATCACTACACAAATGACCTAACAGCACGTCTTTAGGGACATGTGGGAGGAAACCGGAGCACCCGGAGGAAACCCATGCAGACACAGGGAGAATGTGCAGACTTCGCACAGACAGTGGCCCAAGCCAGGAATCGAACCTCGGACCCTGGAGCTGTGAAGCAACAGTGCTAACCACTGTGCTACCATGCCGTCCATTTGGGGCCCAATGCTGTTCAGTTAAGCACCTGATTTCACTGACATAGCATCAGGCCTACTGTGGAAGGAGATGCAGGTTCCCACCGATTCTCAAAGTGGTGTGCTGGATCCTTATTGCCTCAACTAAATTTCACCCTCTGACTTGGCCACCTCCAGACTCAGTTATTGCAATGCTCTCCTGGACAGCCACTGCACTCTGTGCACTCTAATGTCTAATTTATCAAGTCCTGTTCATCCATCAGTCCCTTACTTCTGGATCGACATTGACTCCCCTCCCCAATGTTTCTAATTTAAAATAACTGTTCTTGTCACACAATGGTTTCTCCTATCTCTGTAATGTCCTTTAGTCCTACAATGGCACCCCTACTAGGAATAGGAATAAAAGTATGTTGTATGGGGTGAGATGAAGAAGAGCGGGAAGCGTCTGTGTGCAGCATAAACACCAGTGTTGAACAGCTGTTTTTGTGTTGTAAAGACAGTGGCCGGAATTCTCTGGTCGTTGGAACTCTCTTTCCCCGATGGCAGCGCACCCCTATCCATGGGTTTCCCGCCCCCTTGGGCTGGCTTCAATGGAAATTCCCATTGACAAGTGGCAGTAAGATAGAATACCACCTCCAGCGAACAGCAAGCTGCCGAGAAACACAGCAATCCAGCCCAGTATATCTCTCAAATTTCGCTTTCCTGTGACTCTTATATATGCCCCCCTTTTCATTTCTTCCTCAATCTTTTCACCTCTCCATCTCTCTCTCCCTCTTCCTCCGCATGTTTGGCTACGATTTTGGTCACCCTTCTAATCTCTCATTCATTGGTTTAGCTTCTGTTTTCCGTTCATCATTAGGAGATGGCTTGAGTGATACATAAATGCAAATAGATGCAGCTGTTAAATTCATCTTTCAGTTTGTTTAGTATATTTGTTTAGTACAATAAAATGAAATACTGTTATACCCTGAGAAAAGATACAATTCACCATTTGTATTGAGAAGAATAAATCCAGTGGCCTAAATATTCTGACAGCGCCATTGTTCCACCAGAATTGTGTTCTGCCTGGAAGTTCCAAATTTGCCAAATTTCCAGGATACAAACATTTATAGATTGGGGCAGGTGCCTGCAATAGTGCTGATTCTCCAGCAGTGCCCAATCTTTAGATCTGCTGGGATTCTGGAGTGGCACATTGCTGCTCCGTGGGAGAACATAGGCCAGTCTGACAGAATATGCCAGAGATTCAATCATTGTTCCTCACTCATCAACTTCTTTACTTCCAGCTCAGTGGGGCCCACATGCATACCTACTAAAGGCTGTAATAGGGGTTTCTCCAGAAGCATGCCTGGAGAAGATGAGAACTCCTCACCCTCTCAGGCAACCCCTCTGGACAAAGTGGTTGAGTGGAAGACATTCTGAAATCTCTCCCCGTCGGAACTTAATGTGGAAATGATCAAGACGCTGAAAATAGGTAACAACAGATTATTCCTGATTCTGCAATTCCTGATTCCCCTATCAATGAAGAATGGATGACTCTGAATTTGCTCAAACGTTCTGCCACTGTTCCAACATAACTTCATCAGAGTATGGTAGAAACCCAATTCATTTATGTAAACAGGCCACACCAATGATACTTCTCTGCTGGTGGTAAATTTCTGAGTAGAATCCTTGACCATAGATGCAGATCAGACATTTACTCAGAGCTATTCTCCCCCTCCACCTTCAATGTTACTTTTTCAAAAATTGGAACCAGTACAAACCTTATTTCCTGATGAAATAGCAGCTTCCTGAATGATGGACATTGATATACAGGCTGATATTTCTGTGCCCAGATAGGCCATTGGGTTGATATTAGGAATGTTAATGCACAGTGCCGAGGATAACGCCTAGTGGTAGCTCTCCATCCTGTCTGCTTGGCAAGAACAATTCTTGTCACTTGCTTGATACAGGTGTACACAGCGGAACATCTGTTGTAGCGGGTAACATGGAAGGATGCGACGAAATGTAAGTTTCATGCTGTGGTATCCTCCACTTCTACAGTACTCTAGCTGTTGTCTGCAGGACATCCTGCAGCAGATGGCACCACTGTGCCTTGTGAAGCAGAGGCAGTGAAACCAGATGTCATGTTCTGTAGACTGGCCGAAGTAAATGATAAACTTGCAGAACATCGAATTTAAATAATTTATCATTTAACAACTATTTGATTAAGATAACTAAGACAACTAAACTACTGAAAAATGAATTAATTTAGAGTTACATCAAAATACGTCTGCTCCTAGCACGATCTACTCCCAATTCCCAGAACCATAGTCATGTGGTGGGTTAAAACTGCCACCTAGTGGTTGGAGGTTGTGCGTAAACATTATGTACATAACTGCATTATGCATATCATCACAACAGGTTCTTCTGGAATATGCAGGTGTACATGAATGAGGCTATAAATATAGGCCTGAGCTAGTGATGTGTTCAGACAGAATCCCCCAGATATCATTGTACCTAATTTGAAGGTCCCTCATGTAATAATAATTATAATCTTTATTGTCACAAGTAGGTTTACATTAACACTGCAATGAAGTTACTGTGAAAAGCCCCTTGTCGCCAAATTCCAGCGCCTGTTCGGGTACACAGAGGGAGAATTCAGAATGTCCAATTCATCTAACAGCATGTCTTTCAGTACTTGTGGGAGGAAACCGGAACACCCGGAGGAAAACCACACAGACACGGGGAGAACGTTCAGACTTCCCAAGCCGGAATTGAACTTGGGACCGTGGGGCTGTGAACCAACAATGCTACCCACTGTGCTACCGTGCCGCCATGTATTAGTTATCGAAAATATTTAGCCTATTTTGAACCTGATAATGAAGTCCCACGTTCACCATCAAATCCCCACGAAAGAACAAGAATGCTTGTTAATTTTACAGAATAGTTATAGTACAGAAGGAAACTATTCACTCTGTTGGTCCTGTGCTAAATCTCTACAAGAACACTCCAGCTAGTTCCTATACTTTCCACTAGTCCTGCTTTAGGTCTCCCCTTCATGAAGTTATCAAATTCTTTTTTGAAAGCCTCCATTAATTCTGCCTCCATCATCTTTTCAGGCAGTGCAGTCTGGATCATAACATCTGGCTGCGTGAAATGTCTCAGCTTCCCTTTGGTTCTTCTGCAAAGCACCTCAAATCACTGTTCTCTGTTTCCGGTCCTTTTGCTCATGGGAACAATTTTTCTTTAGTCTGTCTAGAGCGCTCAAGACTTTGAACACCTCTATCAATCTGCTCTCAATCTTCACTGCTCCAAGAAGAACAACTCAAGTTTCTCCAATCTATCCATGTAATCAAAGTCACTCATCTCCAGCACCTTTTCTAAAGCCTTCGCATCTTTTTTGAAGTACAGAACTGGGCATTAAATGCAGTTGTGGCCGAACCAGTGTTTTTTGTTATTTTTCCAATTAAGGGGCAATTTAGCGTGGCCAATTCACCTACCCTGCAGATCTTTGGGTTGTGGGGTGAGATCCACGCAGGCACAGGGAGAATGAGCAAACCCCATACAGACAGTGATCCGGGACCAGGATCAAACCCAGGTCCTAGGTGCCGTGAAAACCAATGTTTTATAAAGATTCAATATTACTTTCATGTTTTTGGATACTATGTCCCCATTTATAAAACCCAAGATCCCATGTGATTTTTCCCCCTGTTTCTATACGGACTTCAGGGGCGTCATTCTCCGACCCCCCGCCGGGTTGGAGAATCGCCGGGGGCTGCCGTGAATCCCGCCCCCGCCGGTTGCCGAAGTCTCCGGTACCGGATATTCGGCGGGAATTGGGCTGCGCCGATTGGCGGGCCCCCCCGCTGGATTCTCCGGCCCGAATGGGCCGAAGTCCCGCCGATAAATTGCCTGTCCCGCCGGCGTGGATTAAACCACCTTTTGAACGGCGGGACAAGGCGGCGTGGGCGGGCTCCGGGGTCCTGGGGGGGGCGCGGGGCGATCTGGCCCCGGAGAGTGCCCCCACGGTGGCCTGGCCCGCGATCGGGGCCCACCGATCCGCGGGCGGGCCTGTGCCGTGGGGGCACTCTTTCCCTTCCGCCTCCGCCACGGTCTCCACCATGGCGGAGGTGGAAGAGACTCCCTCCACTGCGCATGCGTGGGAAACTGTCAGCGGCTGCTGACGCTCCCGCGCATGCGCCGCCCGGGGATGTCATTTCCGCCCCAGCTGGCGGGGCAACAAAGGCCGTTTCCGCCAGCTGGCGGAGTGGAAATTCCTCCGACGTCGGCCTAGCCCCTCAATGATGGGGCTCGGCCCCCAAAGATGCGGAGCATTCCGCACCTTTGGGGCGGCACGATGCCCGTCTGATTGGCGCCATTTTGGGTGCCAGTCGGCGGACATCGCGCCGTTTCGGGAGAATTTCGCCCCAGATCTATATTCTTCAGGTTATATTGCCTGTCATCACTTCCTACTAAAATGTACAATCTTCCACTTAAATAAAAACAGGAAGATCTGGCAAAACTCAACAGGTCTGACAGCATCTGGAGTGAGAGAAACAGAGATTCTTTTAAAAATATTTTTTTTAATTAAAGTTTTGCAAAGTTTTTCATAATAAATAGTAGTAATCCTAACACAGCAAAATAGAGTGAACATTAACATAGTGCAAAAAGAGAATCTTCAATAGCAATTGACTAGACGTGACCCCACGCGCCTCAGTCTTCCCACACCCTCACAACGGAGCACTCACCCCCACTCCCCTACGAGTCGCAGCTGCTGCTGACATTTTAATTTTCCATGAGAAGCCATTAGAAGGTATTATGCCCCCGCTCAACAGCAGCAGCTCTGTACACTTGGCAAAATTATTTGCACACATAAGTAGGCATCTGTTTGTGGTGTTGTCGTCCCTTGCTTCTCCAAGAGGGAGTTCGCTGCCGTTGTCGTCTCGTTCTGCTTCTGCGCACCTCCGCTTCTGCGGCCCTCCCGTCTTCCCCGTTTTCTCTGTTCCTGTGGACGTTAAGTTTGTTAACGTTTCCCTGCCTCCCCCCTCCCTGGCTCTCCTCTATTGTTCCGTCTCTTCCCTCTACCCACCTCTCCCCGCTCCTGCAACCCCCCCCCCCCCCCCCCCCCCCCGTGGCTCGCCTTTCCTTCCTCTTAGATTTAGCTGTCCCCTCCCCCTCCCCTCTCCCGGCCTATCTCTCCCTCTCATGCTTTGGCTACTCTCCCCTGTTTCTTGGCTACCTGGCTATTCTTCTGCTTGTTTGTTGGCCACAAACAGGTCTCAGAACAATTGGGTGAATGGCTCCCACGTTCTGTGGAAGCCGTCGTCTGACCCTCGGATGGCGAATTTGATTTTCTCCATTTGGAGAGATTCCGAGAGGTCGGACAGCCAGTCTGCAGCTTTGGGTGGTGCTGCTGACCGCCAGCCGAACAGGATTCTACGGCGGGCGATCAGGGAGGCAAAGGCAAGGGCGTCCGCCCTCCTCCCCAGGAATAGATCTGGCTGGTCTGAAACCCCGAAGACCGCCACTTTCGGGCATGGCTCCACCCTCACTCCCACCCCTTGGACATTGCCTCGAAGAAGGCTGTCCAGTACTCCACACGTCTGGGACAGGACCAGAACATGTGGGCGTGGTTGGCTGGGCCTCCTTGGCACCGCTCACATCTGTCCTCCACCTCCGGGAAGAACCTACTCATACGGGTTCTTGTTAAGTGGGCTCTATGTACCACTTTTAGTTGCGTCAGGCTGAGCCTTGCGCATGTGGAGGTGGAGTTGACCCAATGCAGTGCTTCGCTCCAGAGTCCCCACCCTATTTCGATCCCCAGGTCCTCCTCCCACTTCATTCTTGTTGCGTCCAATATGGTGTCGGCCCCTTCTACCAGCGGTCATACATGTCACTACAGTTTCCTTTATCTAATATGCTTGCGTCCAGTAACTCTTCCAGTAGTGTCTGTCGTGGTGGTTGTGGGTATGTCCCTGTCTCCTTTCCTAGGAAGTTTTTTAGTTGCAGGTACCTTAGCTCGTTCCCCCTGGCTAGCTGGAATTTCTCTGTCAGTTCGCCCAGTGTTGCGAATCTGCCGTCCGTGTACAGGTCCCTGACTGTCAGTGTCCTTCTGTCCTGTCCCCACCTTTTGAAGGTGGCGTCAGTCAGCGCTGGCGCGAACCTATGGTTGTTGCAGATGGGAGCTTTACCCGACATTCTGGTCAGGCCAAAATGTTGCCGTAGTTGGTTCCAGGACTGGATGTTGGCTATTACCACCGGGCTGCTGGAGTGTTTTTTGGGTGGGAAATGTGAGCGCCACCATGGCGAGGGCCCGGAGGGAGGTCCCCCTGCAGGAGGCCTCTTCCGCGCGCACCCACTCGGCTTCTGGCTCCTTGATCCATCCCCTTATTCGCTCGGCCGTCGCCGCCCAGTGGTAAAGTTGTAGTTTTGGGAGGGCAAGCCCCCCCCCTGGATTTTGTTTTTTGTAAGACCTTCTTTAGGATCCTAGCATTCTCTCCCCCCCCCCCCCATACGAACGCCATGATTAGTTTGTCTAGTGCTTTGAAAAAGGTATTGGGGATGTAGATCGGGATGGAGCTGAATAGGAAGAGGTACCTGGGCAGCACGTTCATTTTGATCGTCTGGACTCTCCCCGCGAGGGAGAGTGGGAGTGTTCCATCTTCGTAGGTCCTTTTTTACTTCCTCTGTCAGACTGGTGAGGTTCCATTTGTGGATACCTTTCCAGTCATGGGCTATTTGGATCCCCAGGTAGCGGAATTTGAGTCGGGCTTGTTTAAGCGGCAGTCCCGTTAGTGCTGCCCCCCTTCCTTGTGGGTGTACCGGGAAGATCTCGCTTTTGCTGATGTTAAGTTTGTAGCCCGAGAAGGCACTGAACTCTTTCAGGAGGGCGATGATTCCGTCCATGCTGCTTTGTGGGTCCGAAATGTAGAGGAGCAGGTCATCTGCATAGAGTAAGACTCTGTGCTCTCTGCCTCCCCTGCGGATCCCCCTCCAGCTTTTTGCTGCTCTGAGCGCGATTGCTGGTGGTTCAATCGCTAGAGCGAACAGCAGCGGGGACAGTGGGCATCCTTGTCTGGTGCCCCTGTGCAGCTGGAAGTATCGGGAGTTGGTGTTGTTTGTCCGTACGCTCGCCCATGGGAGCGTTGTATAGGAGCTTTACCCAGCAGGTGAACCCTGTTCCAAGCCCGAACCGCTCCAGTACCTCTATGAGGTATTTCTATTTGACTCTGTCGAAGGCCTTTTCTGCATCTAGGGAGACGATCACCTCTGGTGTTCTCTCCCCGGAGGGGGTCATTATCACGTTCAGCAGGCGCCTGATGTTCGAGGTAAGCTGTCTACCTTTGACAAAGCCCGTCTGGTCCTCTGCGACCACCTCAGGTACACAGTCTTCTAACCTTCTGGCTAGGATTTTGGCCAGTATTTTGGCATCTGCATTCAGCAGTGAGATGGGTCTGTATGACCCACATTCCGTTAGGTCTTTGTCTTTCTTAGGTATCAGCGAGATTGCGGCCTGTGCTAGCGTGGGTGGCAGTGTGCCCCTCGCTAGCGAGTCTGTGAACATCTCCCGCAGGTGCGGGGCCAGTGCTGAAGCACATTTTTTGTATGAGTCCGCCAGGGACCCGTCGGGTCCCGGCGCCTTCCCCGCCTGCATGGAGCTAATGCTGTCCATGATCTCTCCCAGTGCTAGTGGTGCTTCCAAGCCCCATTTTTTGCCCTCCTCCACGACTGGAATGTCCAGTCCATCAAGGAACCGTTTCATCCCAGACACCCCCATTGGGGGCTCTGAGGTGTACAGCCCTTGATAGAAGGCCTTGAAGGTTTTGTTGATCTTTTCTGGTTCTGTTTCTAGCGTGCCTCTGGTATCCCTGATTTGTGCAATTTCTCTGGTGGCTGCCTGCTTTCTCAGCTGGTGTACCAACAGGCGGCTGGCTTTGTCTCCGTGTTCGTATAGGGTCCCGCGTGCCTGGCGAAGTTGGTGCACTGCTTTCCTGGTGGAGAGCAGGTCAAAGTTCCTTTGTAGCTCTTTCCTCTCCATCAGGAGCTCTACGATCGGGGCCTCGGAGTATTTACGGTCTACCTCCAGTATGGAGTCGACCAGCTGTTGCCTCGCCACCCTTTCCTCCCTATCTCTTCGCGCTTTGAAAGTGATGATTTCCCCTCTTAGTACGGCCTTTAGTGCTTCCCAGAACGTGGAGGGTGAGACTTCCCCATTCTGGTTGTTCTCTGTGTACTCTGCAATGGCACGTGATAATCTTTCGTTGAAGGCCTTGTCCGCGAGTTGGACGATGTCCAACCTCCATGTGGGGCGTTGGGCCCTGCCCGTCTCCAGCCTCACGTCCGTGTAGTGTGGAGCGTGGTCTGATATCACAATTGCGGAGTATTCCACCTTGTCTATCCCCGGAAGCACCGATTTCCCTACCACAAAGAAGTCAATTCTGGTGTCTACGTTGTGTACTGGGGAGAAGAAGGAGAATTCCTTCTCCCCTGGGTGGGTGAACCTCCAGGGGTCCACCACTCCTATCTGCTCCATAAAGTGACTGAGTTGCCTTGCCATGCTTGAGGCTTTCCCCGTTTTGGGGTTTGATCTGTTTGTCTTTGGGTCCTGTTTCCAGTTGAAGTCCCCCCCCCATGATTAGTTGATGTGTCGCTATGTCAGGGATTTCTGCCATGGTCTTCTTGATGAAGCTTGTGTCATCCCAGTTGGGTGCGTACACGTTAACTAGTACTACCGGTGCCCCATCCAGGGCCCCGCTGACCATGACATACCGTCCCCCTGGGTCCGTAACCGTCTTTGTCGCCCTAAACATCGTCCTCTTGCCGATCAATATCGCCACCCCACTGGCCCTTGTTCCATAGCAGGAATGGTAGGTTTGTCCCACCCAGCCCTTTCTTACCCGCAGTCGGTCCTGCTCTCTCAGGTGTGTCTCTTGGAGGAAGACTATGTCGGCCCTCATATTTCTTAGGTGGGTGAGGACTCTGGATCTCTTCACTGGGCCGTTGAGTCCCTTTACGTTCCAGGTGACTATCCTGGTGGGGGGCTTCTGCCCCCTCGCTCCTGTGGGATTAACCATACTTACCTGGTGGACGCGCCCCTGCCCTCCGGAGTTTCCCTTTGTCCCAGGGGCACCCGACATGGCCGCCCACTGTGCATCCGCCATGCGGGTAGTCCCCTGCACTCTGGGGTCTCCCTTCGCCCAGAGACCGTACTGGGTGGGTGCTTGCAGCGATTCCTTGTTTCGAGCCCTTGGTTGTGGGACTTTGTAGCCCAATTCCTTTTCTAGCCTTGTTTGTCCCTCCTTCCCTGTGTCACCCCTCCCCGGTCTCTCCCTTCCTGTGTTCCCCCCCCCCTCCCGGTCTCTCCCCTTTCCCCCCTCTCCCTTGCCCCCCTCCTTTGTCCCTCTTTCCCCTGTTCCTGCCCCAGTTTGCTCTCCCGTCTCTGTTAAGTGGTCCCCCCCGCCTCCAGCCTGGCGCCTTCCCCCTTGTTGGGGGCGCGCTGCGGCCTTGCTTTGTTGCATGCCCCTGGCGCTAGCTTTCCTGCTAGTATGGTGGCCCCCTTCTCAGGAGTTACTGTCTCGCTTCTCCCCTGCCCGGCCTCTATGGTTTTTTGCCCGCTCTTCCCCTATCCTACCCTGCACTCCTCTTGCTTGCTCTCCCTTCTCCGCTACTCTCGTTCCCTCGTGCTGGGGCCTGGCCTCCCACGTGAAGCGGTCCCTCGGGCAGTGGTCTGTTCTTAGTTCAGGGTGCGCTCGCAGTGGCGGGGCGGCCTGGCGTTGCCATGGGCAGAGCAGAGGAGAAATTGGACGCCTAAGGGTCCGGGCCACCGCTCGTCGCACCCTGCGCTCTCCTGCTGGGGAGTGGGGGGGGGGGGGTGTCGGTCACTCCTCCGTTCCTTCCTCCCTGCAGGTTTGGCCCCCACTTCGGTCCTGGCCACCGCTTGTCTTGCCCTGTGCTCTGCTCAAGAGAAACAGAGATAACGTTTCAAGTCCAATTCTTCTTCTTCAGAATGGTCATTTTGCACTTCTCTCCATCAAATTCTGCCTTCACAAGTCCCACAATCCACCAACCTGTGTTCTCTTTGTTTCAAAGGCGAATTACAGGCTGTTTACCCATAATTTGCAGAAGTACAGGGTGGGATTCTCTTTTGGCTGATGCCAAAATCGGGAATAGGCGATTGGGCGGAGAATTGGCCGTCAGGCTAAAATCGTAACTGAGCAAAGGGACAGTGCAACATATCTGCCAGATCATGGAGCATCTGGCAACACGGGGGTATGGGGGAGGACACCCGCTCCCGGTGGCCGTCAAGGTGACGGTCGCCCTGAACCTTTATGCCATCGGATCCTTCCAGGTGTCAAGTGAGGACCTGTCTGGGATCTCCCAGACCTCGGTGCCATCATGGAGGCCCTGTATGCCTGGTCGGCACAATACAAATTCTGTTTTTTAAATATATTTAGAGTATCCAATTATTTTTTTCCAATTAAGGGTCAATTTAGCATGGCCAATCCACCTAGCCTGCACATCTTTGGGTTGTGGGGGTGGAAAAATTGAATAATATAACAAAGTAATGAACTAAAATACATTAAGGATCACCGGCTAGGTGATGTGTTAAGGCTGCACCATGAGGTGATGTGATCCTCGACGCTGATGTGATCCAAGCAAACAGGTCAACAATAAATGTTTGAGGCTCGTGGAGCTTTGGCTCAATGCACCACAGACACTGCAACGCTTCATGGAGGGGGACGATTGCCTGCTTTGTACCAGGATGCAGTCACACCACATAGGACATGGTCTTCTGATTTGGTCAGTGGGCAGGGACAGGAGAATGTAACTGCGAGTGAGGCAGGTAATGGGGCCCAGAGGGCAAGAGTGCAGGAGCTTCCACATTTTTCATTGTCCAATATTTCTGAAATTGTCTCAGCTTGTTTGGATGAGAGCAGGGCTGCAGAATGGATGAGCAAACTGACCATGGCATAATAGTACAGAAAGGTATTCAAATGGGAGGAGCAAAAGGGAATGTAGTGATAGTAGGAAACCATGTAGTGAAGAAGGTTGACAACAAAGAGCAAGAGTCTGGATGGCTGTGTTTCCTGCCCAGTGCCAGGATTTGGGATATCTGTTCTGGGCCGAGAGGAACTTGCATTGGAAGGTGGAGTGATGGATCTCTGTTTCGGAACACTGGATATCCGTTATCCCTTCTCAGTTCCCAAATAACAGAGGTCAAGTCTGTGCTTTTTGGTAAAGTCCACTTGTACTTTATTTGTCAGCTGTGCCACTGGAAAACTCCTTTTCAATACAAAATTTAGGAAGTTCCGGCTAGCCCTTTAGCAAGCTAGTCAGATTGATTGTCTTTAGCTAATACAGTAGTTGAGTTTTCATTCAATTACAGATCGTGGTAATTCTTCAAATCATAATACACAGGATAACGTAACTAAGTGATTTAAACAAAAGAAAAATGGTGATTAGCAAAAGCAAGCAGCAAAGAAATAGGTTTCAGAAATTTAGATAGGGTGATTCCGGAATTAGTTTTTCCTTCCCAGTGAGTGACTCTTAAGGAGATTATTATCTTAAGGTCTGGCCTTCTTTTTACTTCTGATTGGCTTTAACTAATTTATAATTCACTCAATTTGGCCAAAATGTCTGTCTATCAATTTAAGAGATATATGTATTTATATATATTTGTGCCAATTTCCCATTCCATCGCTTGCCAATTTAATTAGAAAAACACAGTTTCTGTTAAGAAATTATCAGTCTTAGACTGGCTGTTACTATAGAAATGGGACTACTTGTACTGGATAGCTGCCCAGTTTTTACCATACAATGGGGCCTTTTAGCTAGTTGACGTCACTGGCCTTGCAGTCTCAAGCAACTTGCAAAATGTGAAACCTAAAAATTAAAGAGTATTATCTGGATTAACCCTTATTGGATTCCCAACTATTGTTGCACTGAAGTAATGCTTAATATGATTATAGTTAATTATTCTTAATGAGTTCTCATTTAACCTTGTTGGGCAGCATGGTAGCATTGTTGGGCAGCATGGTAGCATTGTGGATAGCACAATTGCTTCACAGCTCCAGGGTCCCAGGTTCGATTCCGGCTTGGGTCACTGTCTGTGCGGAGTCTGCACATCCTCCCCATGTGTGCGTGGGTTTCCTCCGGGTGCTCTGGTTTCCTCCCACAGTCCAAAGATGTGCAGGTTAGTTGGATTGGCCATGATAAATTGCCCTTAGTGTCCAAAATTGCCCTTAGTGTTGGGTGGGGTTACTGGGTTATGGTGATCGGGTGGAGGTGTTGATCTTGAGTAGGGTGCTCTTTCCAAGAGCCGGTGCAGACTCGGGGCCGAATGGTCTCCTTCTGCACTGTAAATTTTATGATAATCTATGATGATAACCCTTTTACCTCTATCATCTCCCCTTACTCTCATGGTTATAGCTGATTAGAAAAGTCAGTTTCTATCAGGGAGGATCCTGTTGTAATGGTCATGTAGGTACCAACTGTGGTGTTCTTTGTGTTGCTAAATTCAGGATGCTTGGCTTAGTGTTCACAAAGACCACAAATAGCTTTTAAATTGAACAACGCTATAAATTTATGAACACCACTTAATTGGATTTGACACTTACTCCTATAAAATACACAGTCTACACTCATCTGCTACTAATCTCTACATTATTACATTAACTATGATCTGCTCTCACTCACACTGTCTTTCCTTCAGTCTGTACTCTAGCTTTCTCCTCAATCTCTCAGCCACAAGGCTTAGCATCAATGTCTTATATAGTTGTACATCTAGCTCCCCCTAGTGGTTGACATAGACATTTGATTAACCCTTGCAGTTCTTACATTTACACACCAACGACAGGTAGGACAAGGAAGGAGGTTCTGCATAGAGAGTATGAGGAGCTAGGCAACAACATAAAAAAACGAACCTCAAGGGTAATAATCTCCGGACAGAATCTTGCCATATTTTGTCAAAGTGTCAGGCTCAGACTGAAATCCGGTGTGTAGCTCTCCAACTGCACAGACCAGTTTCCTCTCCAGATATTGAGCCTCTTTTAAGAAAGAAAAAGGAATGGGCGTGGTTTGTGGCGTCACTCTGGCGGGGCGGGGACTGAAAGAGCCGGCACCCACCTCCACAGAGATTGGGGTGCTGTTTTTAAAGGGCGTCCTAATCAGAAGTGAAACTGATCGGTCCCCTGCCCACACCGTATCGGGGCTTCCTGTCAACGGAAAATCACTGTGCCAACCTGGCAGTGCCAACCTGTGCTGGGGCCAGTGCCAAGGGCAGTGCTAGGGCGCTGTCCAGGCATGTCCTTCTCCCCCCCCCCCCCCCCTTATACTTTTCTTTGCAACCCGGAAGGATCCCTTCGACTGAATGTAAATTTTCCAAACCTGCTGTAAGCCAAGCTGACATGATTCAGTGAGGGGGGATCATGTGGTCAGGGGTGGCTCGGTAATAATACTAAAATGGATGCAAATGTAATACAATGAGGTCATTGCTCTTTGTAGGCCGACACCGCGTTACGTCCCCGGTGAGGGGTGGGAAAAATCGGAGTATGCGACCTCAAGGAGAGAATCCAGATTCCCGAATCTCTCCAGAGTTTGCACCTGTGTCGCCGTTCTCTCTGATGGCAAACACGGGCTGAAATTCTCCACCTCCATACTATTGCGTGAGCAACATGCAAATTGACATAGGACACATAATACTAGAGAGATGAATATGTGGCTCAAAGACTGGTGCAGGAATAGTGGGCTCTGGTTTGTGTGACACTGGCACCAGTACTGAGGAAAATGGGGGCTCTACCATTGGAACAGTCGGCACCTAAACCATGTAGGGACTAGTTTTCTTGCAAACTACGTAACTAGGGAAGTAGAGGGGGTTTTAAACTAAATATTGGGGGCAACGGATCAGATTTGGGAAGATGTGGTCAACCAAAGCATAGAGGCAAGACAAGAGAGAAAGGTATTAATGTGGGAAATGATAAACAGACCATGACAGAAAGGGACAGAGTCTTTTCTTCTTCTTCGGCAATCCCTCAGAGTTCAGGATGACTTGCTTGCACTCCGAGGAGGTGGGTTCTGCGGTGGCTGCAAACTTCCATCGTGGATCCGCAGACTCTGCCACAGGTTTGACGGGTGGTGCTTGATGAGGTGGGTGGGTGGGACACTCTGGATTCTGCGCGCTCCTTCCACTGTTTACGCTTGGCCTCTGTGTGCTCCACCCTATGACGCTCAAGGTGATTGGCGCCTTCACAGATGCTTTTTTTCTCCAGTTTGTGCATGCTAAGGCAAGCAATTCCCATGTGTCAGTGGGAATGTTGTGTTTACTTAGGGAAGCTTTCAGAGTGTCCTTGTAGCATTTCCTCTGCCCTCCTAGTGATCGCTTACATTGTGGAACTCTGAGTAGAGCGCTTGTTTTGGGAGTCTTGTATCGGACATGCGGGCAATCCATCGCAGCTGGTTGAGCATGACCAGTGCCTCGATACTGGGGATATTGATCTGGGATGGTCACATTGGTACGTCTACCCTGCCAGTGGATTTGCAGGATTTTGCAGAGGCAGCATGGGTGATATCTCTCCAAGGATTTGAGGTGTCTGCTGTGCATTGTCCATGGGCTGAATTCTCCGCTGTCGGGATTCTCCATTTTGCCGGCAGTCTGGGGGTTTCCCGACAGGCAATGGGAAACCCTATTGACCAGCTGGCGAAATGGAGAATCCTGAGTGTTGCACCAGAAATCTGGCGTGGCGGGACAGAGAATCCTGGTCCATGTTTCTGATGCCTACTGGAGGGCGGAGACTACAGCTGCTCAGTAGACCATGAGTTTGGCGCTGGGTTTGAGTTTGTTGTCTTCGAACACTCTGTTCC
The DNA here is from genome assembly GCF_047496885.1 of Scyliorhinus torazame. NCBI lineage: Eukaryota > Metazoa > Chordata > Chondrichthyes > Carcharhiniformes > Scyliorhinidae > Scyliorhinus > Scyliorhinus torazame. The sequence goes on from NC_092709.1 coordinate 190,389,972, forward strand.
TCAAGTGTCCGAAGACTGCACTGGCGCATTGGAGTCGATGTTGAATTTCGTCACCAATGTCTGCTCGCACCGAGAGGAGGCTCCCGAGGTATGGGAAATGATCCACATTGTGTACGGACTCACCATGGATCTTGATGATTAGGGGGCAGCTTTGTGTGGCAGGAACGGGCTGATAGAGAACATTTGTTTTCCGAATGTTTAGTCTGAGGCCCATTCTCCCATATGCCTCAGAGGGTTTTGAACTAAATAGTGGGGGGCAAGGGAATCAGATTTGGGAAGATGTGGTCAACCAAAGCGTGGGGATGTGGTCAACCAATTCTGGGGCATCTACAGAGTGATGGACCCCCTCCCTTTACGCCCAAGATTGGGAGAAGTGCAAATGTCACTTTCCCAACCTACCTACAGATAACAGCGAGTTTGAAACCATGCCTCCTATAAGCAATACTGCTTTACTCAAATATCAGTCCAGGCAATGTCCCCAATCTACAGGGGAGCTGAACTCACAAACTTTGAATTTATCAGGAGAATGCAGCCAACTGAGCCAAACTCCATTTTAGTAATTTATGGATTTTGTCTCAAAATAATAAAATAACGCTTTATAACAGTAAGTACAAAAGAATATTATCATTTTTATCAGAAGTTGGCTGCCTATAATCATCTTGACATCATATGATTTACAAGCTTGCTCTGTTGGAAACGGCAAGCTCATGTACATCTTTGCAGTCTACAATTGAAAAGATAGCTCATTTAGGCTCACAACTTGATTCTTGTCATGTCTGAGATGAGAGGTGTAATTCCATTGTCCATTATCGTTGTCATTCATCATACATTAAATTTCCTATGCTTAATTAATTTGCAACTCTTCAAAACTGGGTTTGATCACAATTAAAAGTGGACGAATGATTTCACTGAGCAAGGTTACTACAGAGCCAACACTGGTTATGCTTCAGCTAGAGTATTGTGTTTGATTCTGGGATTTACATTTTTGGATTGATGTCAAGCCCTTGGAGAAGGTGCAGACAAGATAACACCAGTTAAGGGGGTCGCCAATTCTTTGGAGAGAATGAACAAATGGGTTGTTCCCCTTACGGCAGAGAATCATAAGAGGATATTTGATAGAGTGTTCAAAACCATGAATTGTTCTGAAATAGTACATCAGGAGAATCATTTTCCAATGGTAGAAGGTGAAGTAACTAGAGGAGACAGATTTAAAGTGATTAGAAAAGAACCAGAGGTGACATGAGAAAATACATCGATTTCTCTCGTGAGTTGTTATGACCTGGAATGCACGCCCTGAAAGGGTGGTGGAAGTAGATTCAATGGGAACATTCAAGAAAGAGAATTGTAGAAATGCTTGGCTGAAAAAAATGCAGGACCATTGAGTGGATGCAGGGATTAATTGGATGCGCCTTTGCATAAACAGGAGCAGCACTTATACTCTTTCTGGCTTCACAAAAAAGAATTCTGAAGCTTTTTAGCCTATATTAAACATCACAAGTGGTCCCTTTAATGACCCCCAGTTTGTAAATTTCTGTTTTATAAATGTAAGTACCCAGCGTGGCCAATCCACCTAACCAGCACATCTTTCACCCCTGTGGGGGTGAAACCCACGCAGACACGGGAAGAATGTGCAAAATCTACACGGACATTGACCCGGGGCCGGTATTCGAACCCGGGTCCTCAGCGCCGTAGTCCCAGTGCTAACCACTGAGCCACTATGCTGCCCGAATGACCCCAGTTTGGCTACGCAAAACCCAGAGTGGCTTGGTGGCACAGTGCTTAGCAATGCTGCCTCACAGCTCCAAGGTCAAAGGTTCAATTCCAACCTTGGATGTCTGTGCGGAGTCTGCACGTTCTCCCCGTGTCCGCGGGGGTTTCCTCCGGGTGCTCCGGTTTCCTCCCACAGTGCAAAGATGTGCAGGTTAAGTGGATTGGCTGTGCTGGATTTCCCCTTACAGTCAAAAGGTTAGGTGGGGTTATGGAGACAGGGTGGAGGCGTAGGTTTATGTAGGATGTTCTTTCCAAGGGCTGTGCAGACTCAATGGGCTGAATGGACTCCTTCTGCACTGTAGGGATTCTATATAACAGTTGGAACTTGCACATTACAAACCTTTTGGCTAGTGTAAATATAAATTCATCAATTTGGATTGGAAATGAACACAAGAAAGTAATTTTACAAAACAGGGCTTGCACTGATTTATCAGTGGCTTGAAAGACTCTGGGGATTTGGCATTAAGCTCTGTGCTACAAGGTTGGTTATTGTGTCCATTTGAGGCCCACAATGCATGTATAAAATGTTGGGTTGGATTCATAGTTCTGAAGACTAAATGCTGTTGCCGGGACTGAATTGGTGGTGTTCTACGATCCCGGTAGCAGCACCGGTCCCAGAGCAATTCAGGACATGCAAATTGCCAGCACCAGCGTCACGTGGAACTAGTGCAATTCCAACCGACAGTGGCATTGGATTTGCTGCTGTCGGGATTGGCACAGGAGAGCCGGACAAGCTGGAGCTGCATATAAGCACCCAATCCCCACACACTCTCATTCCAGCCAAGAAGATGGCACCACAAAGAGCGACCCCGAAGTTCGTCGAAGCAAAGCTCAAGACGCTGCTGGGTGCTGTGGAGGTGAAGAGGGACACCCTCTTCCCTGGCCCGGGAAGGAGTCTGCCACCCATCGTATAAACTGGGCCTAGGTGCAGGTGGCAGAGGTCGTGAGAACCGTGGACCGCACCGCCAGGCCTGGGCAGCAGTGCAGGAAGAAGCTGCATTATCTCCTCAGGGCGTTTCAGGTCAGTCACCTCCCCCGTGCCCTTGGCACCACCCCCGACCCCCCTCCACCCCCATGCGCACCCCAATGCAGCCCCCAGCTGGTGGGCGGGCGGGCAGCGATGGATGAGGATGGACAGCCCCCAGGCCAAATATGGTGCACCACCAACCCGTGCCCCTGGCACCACCCTAGACACACACTCCCCGACCCTCCAGCCCACTCCACCTCCATAGAACGACCAACCCTGAACAGCGACTACCCCCTCGCACCTCACCGTGCACCACATGCCATACTGCCCGCCATGGTCAGGTGCCCTGCACACACAGGCCTCCAGCTGCGGACCCCCCTGCACTGCCCGCGTCTGGGTGTCTCACACTGTACATTATTTGTCAGGAGAAGACGGCCCAGAACCGCCGGGAACAAGAAGAGACTGGAGGGGGCCTCCAGGACCTGCAGCCCCACACAATGGCAGAACAGAGAGCGTTGGACCTGGTCAGCGGGATGGCAGATGGACAAAGACGCAGATCGGCATGGGACAGCCAGGTAAGCCCCCGATGCGTTGCAATGTCCATAGGATGTGTGAGTCCCCTCTACCCCCACACCATGCAAACCCGCGTTCAACCATGCATCTTGTATTGTGTCTTGCAGACTCAGCACTGGTCGATGAGGAACCAGCCGGTGTGCCTCGCCCTAGGCCACAACCCCATGATACCTCAGAGGACATGTCCGGGGACGACACCGACTTTGTGTCACAGCTGTCACCCACACCCTCCACCGTCCCAGAGACACTCACCTGGGTGGGCATGTTAGTGAAGAGGCTCCTGGGACACTATCTAGTGCACTCCACACAAGTGTCCTAGTACATCAGGTGAAGGTAGCAACCTCTGAGGGGGCGGGTGGTCGGAAGGTAGCTAGTCCCTGCGCCGGGTTCCAGACACATCTTGCGCTTGCAGAAAGGGCTAGCCCATCAATGTTGGAGATGGAGGCACAGAGCCGGGGACGACAAGAGGGGTTGTCAGCAATATCCAGTGCCTGCAAGTGCAGTAGAAGGAGTCCAACCTCCTGCAGGGGTAGGAGGTGGCACCAATCATGCGTGCCACCTAGGCCAACACCGAAAGGGTGGCGTCTGCGGTGAAGGCCTTGCGGGTGAAGGTATCGGCCACGGGTCAAGATTTCCAAGGCCTGGACTAACCTGCTCACCGACGTTCCACACTGCCCCTGCCTCTGTCCGCAGGATGTGAGGGATGGGGAGGGCGCGAAGGCTGTGATGGTGGGTGTGTGGGGGAGGGGTGGGGGGGAACAGGATTGGGGAAGGGGGCCTGTGACATGGGTGCTGCTGTACGGCATGTGCCAGGATCCCCAATGGTGGGGCCTACCCAGTGGGTGGTCGACCACCGCACACTGCAGCCCATCATCCCGCCCAGCACCCCCCCCCCCCCCCCCCCCCCGAGGTTCTGTCGCCCAGTGTGGGGGGATCGCTAGCACGCATGCAGGGGTCACCTGGAAGGACATGGAATGTGACACCGGGGCAGGAGTCAGACAGTGGTAGATGTTGCAGAGCACCAGAGCTCATCATCATCCTCCACCCCATGGACTGGTTCTGCTGGTAATGCCTACCTCGGGCTCACACCCTATGGCGCAGCTGGCAGGGGTCTCGGAGGGGGTTTGGTGGTGCTGGGATGGCGTGAAGGGTTTGGGGGGTGTCTGTTGGGGGCGGGTATGTGGGGATGGGATGGGGAGTTTGAGCTGCCTTCGGCCAGACCCCCTAATTGGTGAACCTGGAGGCAACCAGGTTGTCCCTTGTGCAATGGTCCTGGTGCACACGCCGTGCTGCCTCCTGTGCCTGCCCAGGCCACATGTCCAGGCCATCCTGGCCCTCCTCCGCATTTTCCTCATTGGACAAGGCATGCCATTCTTCTATGTCCTCTTCCAGCATGTCAGCCCTCTGCTGCACAATGTTGTGCAGGGCGCAGAAGACCAACATGATGCAGGAGACACGCCCAGGAGTGTACTCGAGGGTCCTCCAGAGCGGTCCAGGCACCTGAACCGTGCATTCAGCTCGCCGATGTATGGCTTGATCACGCCCATGGTCGCTGCGCGGGCATCGCTGGAGCGGGTTTCCGCGTCGGTCTGTGACCTCTGTATAGGTGTCATCAGCCACAGACACAGTGGATAACCCCTGTCGCCCAGCAACCTGTCCCTCACCTGGGGGACAACCTCGAATGTGTCGAACGCCGATGAATGCACCAGGATGAAGGTGTCGTGCACACACCAGCTGCACATGAGGGGGTGAAATCCCTTCCAATTGATTAAGCATCCCCACATTGCCGGTGCCCGCAGGGGAACCTGTGTTTCCTCAATTACCCCCTGGTCCTGGGGCACCCCGGCGATGGCGGTGCCTCCCGCTGCCCGGACAACATGGTGGGCTCAGTCCACACCGGTGATGTAATGCAGCTCCTGCTCATATAGCCTCAGGGCATCCGCCAGGGGAAAGGCAGAGGCCAACAACACTTGGCTCTAATCCAAAATCCATTTTCTGCAGGGGATAGAGGGCAGATATGTTGGTATGATTAGTACACTTGTACCCAGCAAGGTCCAATGGGCCGTGCGGTAACCCAGCAAATCCCACAACCCCTACCTTTCCCTCCTTCCAGTCCTAAACCTACCCGTGGCCGTTGCCCTTGATACCCTGCCCCCCGCACCGTGCCGCTGGCCCTACCGGTGCTCGTCACCAAGGGGGGCCCCCTGCCTGGCCACCCACCCCTGCCAGTGTTATGCTTAGTAGCCCCTGTGGCTTGGTGGCAGCTGGTGTTACTTAGGGGTGGGATGGCCGTGGTGTCACTGGTGTGGCATCAGTCCTGGGGCATCCATGCAGCTGATAGTGCGCTGCACATTTGCGGGGCACAGTGGGCGGACAGTTAGGTGTGCACCCGAACCTACAGCCTATCACCTGGTCGCCCCTTCCACAACTCCCCAGCCCTGGCAGACACCCCCCCTGGCCTGAAACACGGCTGGCAGCCCACGGATGTGCCTTTGTGTATTCGGGTTCCCTCCTCTCACACCCTCATGTACCACGGCGCCCGGTTCCCGATTTTAAATACCACAAGTGAACCACGGCGGCGTTGCTTTGGCCTGGCGGGGGGCGCAGCATCGCGGGAGGCCGGAGAATACCGAGTCGGGCCCATTAATGATATGCTAATGGGCGTTACTGTACAAATTACATGCCCACGCAATCACGCCGCTGTTGAGATGCCGGAGCAGGGCATTCCGTTGGGTGCTTGGCGCCAGCCTCGATTTTCGGCTGAACATGAACATGACGATGAGATATAATTGAGGATTACATGCTTATGTATTTAGCAGATAGGTTGAGAGAACTGAACATGACCTGACTTAGATTTTCCCTGGGACAGTTAAATTGCCTTAAGTGCAATGGGGTCGGACTTCCATCTGCCTGACAGATGCGGTGTTGACCTTAAGCGCAGCTGAATTTAAGTTTCTTAACTTGTCTCCCAGCAGTCTTCTGCCTAGACTTGAGAGATTGCTGGGGCGTGGCTGGCGGGTGGTGGTGGAGAGGAATGGGGATGGGTGAGTGCAGGATATGGTAGAGAAAAGTGATAAATCTTTGCCATGCAGTAGAATTCCTGCTGGGCTTCCCTGATTTCCCAACATAACCTAAATAGTAGGTCAGTGCAAATCCTGAAAAGGGTTGAACACATGGCCATTCTGCTGATCTTACATACTAACATATGTACATATGAACATACGAATTGGGAGCAGGAGGAGGCCACTCGGCCCCTCGAGACTGCTCCACCATTCAGTATGGTCAAGGTTGATTTGATTGTAACTTCAACCCCACATTCCTGCCTACCCCTGATAACCTTTCACCCCCTTGTTAATGAAGAACCTATCGCGCTCTGCCTTAAAAACATTCAAAGACGGTGATTCCACTGCCTTTTTGACGAAGAGAGTTCCAGAGATTCACAACCACCTGAGAGAACATCTCCTCGCCTTTGTCGTAAATGAAAGAGCCCTTGGGTGGGTTTCTCCATCCCGCGAGCCAGCCAAAGGGGTTTCCCATTGTGGGCAGCCCAATGCTGTCGGTAAATTCCCGGGCGTGGGTGCGCTGCCAGCGCAACGGAGACTCTCGCCAGTGGAGATTCCAGCCCTTTATTTTTAAACAGTTACCCCAAGTTCTAGATTCTCCGACAAGAGAAAACCATCCTCTCCACATCCACCATGTCAAGACCCCTCAATCTTAAAGGTTACAATTAAGTCACCTTTTACAGTTCTAAACTCCAGTTGGATACAAACTTAACGTCATCTACATAAGGAGAACAGTACTGTGAATAATATTCCAAATTTGGGGTGAAATTCTCAGTTTGGAAGAGTAAGAGCGAAGATCTCTGTTTGGGAGACTGTAGATGGGATTCTCCGTCAGCCAATGCCGGAATCAGGAAAAGCGATTGGGCAGGGAATAACCCGAGAGTCGAAAATTGCGGCCTGTGGGTCCTCTGCGATCCTCCGCTTCCAACAGAAGAAATTACCGACGGTACGTTTCACTTGTGGTTTCAAAAATCAGGAAACAGGCACCATGGCTGCCGGGGGGGAGAGAGAAAGGAGATAGGACACAGCTGACCATGGGCTGCCGGTCCTGACGCTGACTGGGCTTGGAGGCAAAGGTTGGGGACATCTGCCAAGTCCAGGGGAGGTAGCGGGGTGACGGTGACGGGGCTGAGCAGGGATGGGCTGTGGCATTGGCGTGGCTCCCCATGGGACCGGGGCATGCAGGCACAGACTTCCATTGCTGCGGCCTGCAAGGCAGCCATCGTGCTGCGCATCCCGTGACACTTGCTTGCGCAGAGTGTCACCAGCCATATGGGTGCCCCCACCCCACCATCCCGCAGACCCCCCACCTCCACTCCACCACCCCCACACACCAAACACCACCCCACCAACTTACCCCCCCAATCAGCCGCCAACCGTCGGCGGGGCATCATGCGGCCCACCCAAGACCAATGCCCACAGTAGCCCCTACAGGAGGGCAGTGGATGGGCGCTGCAGAGCTTACCACTAGCCTGAATAGCACCAGTCACTGGTACCCCTGGCAGCAGGGATGGGCACCAGAGTCAGAGTCCCACATGGTGCCAGCCACCGACAGGGCCAAGGGTGCGAAGGGCAGAGTGTCAGGAGGCACGGTGGGGGGTAGGTGTGGGGATGGGGGAGAAGGGAGGGGGGAAGGGGGTCATGCAGGAGCCGGGTCTGCAGTGCTTGGTTGGGCATAGGGATACTCACCATGCTAACATGTTTGCCCCTGCAAACATTGGAACCCAACTGGGAATGGTGGCCTTCATCCTGGCCACCGCAGCCCTGGGAAATGCTCTGAGGGTGTTGAGCAGGAGCTGCTTGAGGAGGACCCTGCAGCGGCAGAGCCTGCCCCAAAGAACAGGAGGCAGCTGGTGATGATCGAGAGCCGGCCGCCCAACAGGAGTAGGAGGTTCAAAAGAGGCGTCGCATAAGGCCTAGTGTGTACCAGCACCGCCTGTCATTCAAGGCATACCGGACAGGGCAGGCCATCGAAGACTCCAGTTGAGCAGCGGGACTGTGCAAAATATCTGCAGGATCCATTGAGCATCTGGCAGCATGGGCATTGGGGGAGGACACCCGCTCCCGGTGGCCGTCAAGGTGACGGTCGCCCTGAACTTTTACGCCATGGGGTCCTACAAGGCACCAAGTGGGGTCCTATCCGGGATTTCACAGGCCTCGGTGCACAGGTACATCTACGCCGTACAACATGGAGCCAGCCGTGCGTGGACCTGACCTGCCAGATAGTGCTCCCCTGGACATCCCCTCGCCACCCCCGGGCCACCCCCCACCAGTCCCCCAGACCTTGCTGAAGCGCCCCCCCACCCAGCCAGCAGCACGGCTTTCGCCCGACTGTTGGCGCCGCTGGACACAGTCCGCAGCCGCCACGGCGGGTTTCCGACCACTGAGACCACGAGTCAACCGCGCGGTCGAGAACTCGGCCCATCGGCTGCGGAGCACTGGGGGAGGGCCTTCAGATAACGCCCTGAGACCGACCCAAAGGCTCCTCGGTGATGCCATTTTAGAGGGGGCGGAGCATCCAAAAACAGGCGGCGCCCCCGATTCGGACATAAAAAGGGATTCTCCGCCTGATTACTGATTACGAATTCGGCGTCGGGGAATAGAGAATCCCGCCCACTGATTTTTATTATTTTTTTGCGTGAAAGCCAAGATAAAATCCTAAAATTCTCCTTTACTTGTGGTTGGAGTGGGCTGGGGTGGGGCTCACATTGTAGTGGCGCAGTTGCAGCTGAGCAGGCTCTCACCTTGGCGGTGCAGGGGGAATCGGATGATGGCTGATGTTGAAGGTGTTGGGCAGGATTCTCCGTTTTGGGGGACTATGGGATGGATTTTCCGTCCAGTGGCGCTGGAATCACGAATCGCGATTGGGCGGAGAATCGTGTGTCAGTCGAAAATCAAGGTGAGTGCCGGGTGCCCAATGGACACCCTGTTCCGGTGCGTCACTGGCGGTGTGAATGCATTCCACGCCCCGCGCCGGCATGGGCATGCAAAATATACAGCAGCATGCGTTAACATATCATGAATGGATTGATCCAGTATTCTCCGGGCCTCCACAATTCTCTGCCTTCGCCAGGCGAAAGTCCCGCCAGTGCGGTTCACTTCAGATATTTAGAAACGTGGACAGGGAGCCCGGCTGCTGAGGGAGAGCGAGGGGGTAAGAAGATTTTCCAAAACCACAACAGAGGGCTGACAGTTGTGCTGCTGGCTGGGGCCATCTGCCAGGGCTTTGGGAAGTAACAGGGGGCCGACTACGAGATGGACCCTGGGACTAGGTTGTCTCCCCGAGATCGGGGTGTCTGGGCACGGACCCCCATTGCCACAGTTCGTAAGACTGTCATCTGGCTGTGCAGCCCACTGACTGCCCACTATGCCCTGTAAATGAGCAGAGAACCCCCCCCCCCCCGCCCGGAGTTTCTGGGTCAGCCCCACCCCACCCCTCGTCTCCAGTACAGGAGGTGACCCGATTCATCCCTCCCACTGCTCTCCTGCCAAAGAACACGTAATTAAAGAGACCCCTACTGAAGACCCCCTTATTAAAGAGGCCCTTAGAGAGCCCAATTAAAGAGACACCCCCAGAGACCCCCTTATTAAAGAAACACACACAAGAGACCCCCTAATTAAAGAGACCCCCACCAGAGACCCCTGTCTGAAAATCCCCCAGAAGAGAAACCGCCTGTCTGCAAGCTAGAAAGCAGTCCAGACAGAGGCAATGAAAATAAATCACTGCTCTAAAGCTCATCTGCTGGCTCAGGCAGAGGAAGCAGTACCTGTCAATTCCTGGAAAAAGAAAACCAGTCAGCTGGGTTTAAACCCCCTCAGGTACAAAGATACATAGAAGATAGGAGCAGGAGGAGGCCTTTTGGGCCTTCGAGCCTGCTCTGCCATTTATCACGATCATGGTTGATCATCCAGCTCAATAGCCTAATCCTGCTTTCTCCCCATAACCTTTGATCCCATTCGCCCCCAGTGCTGTGTCCAGCCGCCTCTTGAATATATTCAAAGTTTTAGCATCAACTACTTCCTGTGGTAATGAATTCCACAGGCTCACCACTCTTTGGGTGAAGAAATGTCTCCTCATCTCTGTTCGAAATGGTTTACCCTGAATCCTCAGACTGTGACCCCTGGTTCTGGACACACCCATCATGGGTAACATCTTCCCTGCATCTACCCTGTCTAGTCCTGTTAGAATTTTATAAGTCTCTATGAGATCCCCCCTCATTCTTCTGAACTCCAGCGAGAACAATCCCAACCTAGTCAATCTCTCCTCATATGACAGTCCCGCCATCCCTAGAATCAGTCTGGTAAACCTTTGCTGCACTCCCTCAAGAGCAAGAACATCCTTCCTCAGAGGAGAACAAAACTGCACACAATACTCCAGGTGTGGCCTCACCAAGGCCCTGTACAATTTCTTTTTTTTAAAAAATATTTTATTGAAAATTTTTGGTCAACCATCACAGTACATTGTGTATCCTTTACACAGTAATATAACAATATAAATAACAATGACCTGTTTTATAAACAAAGAATAAATAATATATAACAAAAACTAAAACTTAAACTAAATGGCAACTGCCTTGTCTCAGATAAACACTCTCCAAAAATATGATTTAACAGTCCAATATACAATTATTTATAGCAATATACATATATATTAACAACCCTGAGAGTCCTTCTGGTTCCTCCCCCCCCCCCTCCCCCCCACCCTGGGCTGCTGCTGCTGCCTTCTTCTTTTCCATTCCCTCTATCTTTCTGTGAGGTATTCGACGAATGGTTGCCACCGCCTGGTGAACCCTTGAGCCGATCCCCTTAGGACGAACTTAATCCGTTCCAGCTTTATAAACCCTGCCATGTCATTTATCCAGGTCTCCACCCCCGGGGGCTTGGCTTCCTTCCACATCAACAGTATCCTGCGCCGGGCTACTAGGGACGCAAAGGCCAAAACATCGGCCTCTCTCGCCTCCTGCACTCCCGGCTCTTGTGCAACCCCAAATATAGCCAACCCCCAGCTTGGTTCGACCTGGACCCCCACTACTTTCGAAAGCACCTTTGTCACCCCCACCCAGAACCCCTGTAGTGCCGGACATGACCAGAACATGTGGGTGTGATCCGCTGGGCTTCTCGAGCATCTCGCACACCTATCCTCTACCCAACAAAATTTACTGAGACGTGCTCCAGTCATATGCGCCCTGTGTAACACCTTAAATTGAATCAGGCTTAGCCTGGCACACAAGGACGATGAGTTTACCCTACTTAGGGCATCCGCCCACAGCCCCTCCTCAATCTCCTCCCCCAGCTCTTCTTCCCATTTCCCTTTCAGCTCATCTACCATAATCTCCCCCTCGTCCCTCATTTCCCTATATATATCTGACACCTTACCGTCCCCCACCCATGTCTTTGAGATCACTCTGTCCTGCACCTCATGCGTCGGGAGCTGCGGGAATTCCCTCACCTGTTGCCTCGCAAAAGCCCTCAGTTGCATATACCGGAATGCATTCCCTTGGGGCAACCCATATTTCTCGGTCAGCGCTCCCAGACTTGCGAACTTCCCATCCACAAACAGATCTTTCAGTTGCGTTACTCCTGCTCTTTGCCATATTCCAAATCCCCCATCCATTCTCCCCGGGGCAAACCTATGGTCATTTCTTATCGGGGACCCCACCAAGGCTCCCATCTTTCCCCTATGCCGTCTCCACTGTCCCCAAATTTTCAAAGTCGCCACCACCACCGGGCTTGTGGTGTATTTCTTCGGTGTGAACGGCAATGGGGCCGTCACCATAGCTTGTAGGCTAGTCCCCCTACAGGACGCCCTCTAAATCTCTTCCACGCCGCTCCCTCCTCTTCTCCCATCCACTTACTCACCATTGAGATATTGGCGGCCCAGTAGTACTCACTTAGGCTCGGTAGTGCCAGCCCCCCCCCTATCCCTACTGCGCTGTAAGAATCCCTTCCTCACTCTCGGGGTCTTCCCGGCCCACACAAAACTCATGATACTCTTTTCGATCCTTTTGAAAAAAGCCTTCGTGATCACCACCGGGAAGCACTGAAACACAAAGAGGAATCTCGGGAGGACTACCATTTTAACCGCCTGCACCCTCCCTGCCAGCGACAGGGATACCATGTCCCATCTCTTGAAGTCCTCCTCCATTTGTTCCACCAATCGCGTTAAATTTAACCTATGCAATGTACCCCAATTCTTGGCTATCTGGATCCCCAAGTAACGAAAGTCCCTTGTTACCTTCCTCAGCGGAAAGTCCTCTATTTCTCTGCTCTGCTCCCCTGGATGCACCACAAACAACTCACTTTTCCCCATGTTCAGTTTATATCCTGAGAATTCTCCAAACTCCCGAAGTGTCCACATTATCTCTGGCATCCCCTCCGCCGGGTCCGCTACATATAACAGCAAATCATCCGCATACAGAGATACCCGATGTTCTTCTCCTCCTCTGAGTACTCCCCTCCACTTCTTGGAACCCCTCAGTGCTATTGCCAGGGGCTCAATCGCCAGTGCAAACAATAATGGGGACAGAGGGCATCCCTGCCTTGTCCCTCTATGGAGCCGAAAGTATGCAGATCCCCGTCCATTCGTGACCACACTCGCCACTGGGGCCCTATACAACAGCTGCACCCATCCAACATACTCATCTCCAAAACCAAATCTCCTCAGCACCTCCCACAGATAATCCCACTCCACTCTATCAAATGCTTTCTCGGCATCCATCGCCACCACTATCTCCGCTTCCCCCTCTGGTGGGGGCATCATCATTACCCCTAGCAGCCTCCGTATATTCGTATTCAGCTGTCTCCCCTTCACAAACCCAGTTTGGTTCTCATGGACCACCCTCGGGACACAATCCTCTATCCTCTTTGCCATTACCTTGGCCAGAATCTGAGCGTCTACATTTAGGAGGGAAATAGGTCTATAGGACCCGCATTGCAGCGGGTCCTTTTCCTTCTTTAGGAGAAGCGATATCGTTGCCTCAGACATAGTCGGGGGCAGCTGTCCCCTTTCCTTTGCCTCATTAAAGGTCCTCATCAGTAGCGGGGCGAGCAAGTCCACATATTTCCTATAAAATTCAACTGGGAATCCATCCGGTCCCGGAGCCTTCCCCGCCTGCATGCTCCTAATTACTTTCACTACTTCCTCTATTTCAATCTGTGCTCCCAGTCCCACTCTTTCCTGCTCCTCCACCTTGGGAAATTCCAGCCGGTCCAGAAAGCCCATCATTCTCTCCCTCCCATCCGGGGGTTGAGCTTCGTATAATTTTTTATAAAATGCCTTGAACACTCCGTTCACTCTCTCCGCTCCCCGCTCCATCTCTCCTTCCTCATCCCTCACTCCCCCTATTTCCCTCGCTGCTCCCCTTTTCCTCATTTGGTGGGCCAGCAACCTGCTCGCCTTCTCCCCATATTCGTACTGTACACCCTGTGCCTTCCTCCACTGTGCCTCTGCAGTACCCGTTGTCAGCAAGTCAAATTCTACGTGTAGCCTTTGCCTTTCCCTGTACAGTCCCTCCTCCGGTGCCTCCGCATATTGCCTGTCCACCCTCAGAAGTTCTTGCAGCAACCGCTCCCGTTCCCTACTCTCCTGCTTTCCTTTATGTGCCCTTATTGATATCAGCTCCCCTCTAACCACTGCCTTCAGCGCCTCCCAGACCACTCCCACCTGGACCTCCCCATTATCATTGAGTTCCAAGTACTTTTCAATGCACCCCCTCACCCTTAGACACACACCCTCATCTGCCATTAGTCCCATGTCCATTCTCCAGGGTGGGCGCCCTTCTGTTTCCTCCCCTATCTCCAAGTCCACCCAATGTGGAGCGTGATCCGAAATGGCTATAGCCGTATACTCCGTTCCCCTCACCTTCGGGATCAACGCCCTTCCCAAAACAAAAAAGTCTATTCGCGAATAGACGTTGTGGACATAGGAGAAAAACGAAAACTCCTTACTCCTAGGTCTGCTAAATCTCCACGGGTCTACTCCTCCCATCTGCTCCATAAAATCTTTAAGCACCTTGGCTGCTGCCGGCCTCCTTCCAGTCCTGGACCTCGACCTGTCCAGCCCTGGTTCCAACACCGTATTGAAATCTCCCCCCATTACCAACTTTCCCACCTCTAGGTCCAGGATGCGTCCTAGCATACGCCTCATAAAATTGGCATCATCCCAGTTCGGGGCATATACGTTTACCAAAACCACCGTCTCCACCTGTAGTTTGCCACTCACCATCACGTATCTGCCCCCGCTATCCGCCACTGAGTCTTTGCCTCAAACATTACCCGCTTCCCCACTAATATAGCCACCCCCCTGTTTTTCGCATCTAGCCCCGAATGGAACACCTGCCCCACCCAACCTTTGCGTAGTCTCACCTGGTCTATCAGTTTCAAGTGCGTTTCCTGTAACATAACCACGTCTGCCTTAAATTTCTTAAGGTGTGCGAGTACCCGTGCCCTCTTTATCGGCCTGTTCAACCCTCTCACATTCCACGTGATTAGCCGGGTTGGGGGGCTTTTTACTCCCCCCCCTTGCCGATTAGCCACCCCCTTTTTCCAGCTCCTCACCCGGTTCCCACGCAGCTGTGTCCCCCCCAGGTGGTGCCCCCCCACCCATCCCACCCCATACCAGCTCCCCCCTCTCCCCAGGAGCAGCAGCCCAATAATTCCCCCCTCCCACCCCCCCGCTAGATCCCCCACTAGCGTAGTTACACCCCCCATGTTGCTCCCAGAAGTCAGCAAACTCTGGCCGACCTCGGCTTCCCCCCGTGACCTCGGCTCGCACCGTGCGACGCCCCCTCCTTCCTGCTTCCCTATTCCCGCCATGATTATCATAGCGCGGGAACCGAGCCCGCGCTTCCCCCTTGGCCCCGCCCCCAATGGCCAACGCCCCATCTCCTCCACCTCCATTCCTCCCCCCACCACCTCCTGTGGAAGAGAGAAAAGTTACCACATCGCAGGATCAATAACATAAAACTCCTCTTTCCCCCCTTTTTACCCCCCTCTTCGCCCCCCATACTCGCCCCACCACTTTGTTTCAAACGTTCTTTTTTTTAATAACCCGCTCATTCCAATTTTTCTTCCACGATAAAAGTCCACGCCTCATCCGCCGTCTCAAAGTAGTGGTGCCTCCCTTGATATGTGACCCACAGTCTTGCCGGTTGCAGCATTCCGAATTTTATCTTCTTTTTGTGAAGCACCGCCTTGGCCCGATTAAAGCTCGCCCTCCTTCTCGCCACCTCCGCACTCCAGTCTTGGTATACGCGGATCACCGCGTTCTCCCACTTACTGCTCCGAGTTTTCTTTGCCCATCTAAGGACCATCTCTCTATCCTTAAAACGGAGGAATCTCACCACTATGGCTCTGGGAATTTCTCCTGCTCTCGGTCCTCGCGCCATCACTCGGTATGCTCCCTCCACCTCCAGCGGACCCGCCGGGGCCTCCGCTCCCATTAACGAGTGCAGCATCGTGCTCACATATGCCCCGACGTCCGCTCCCTCCGCACCTTCAGGAAGACCAAGAATCCTTAGGTTGTTTCTCCTCGCGTTGTTCTCCAGCGCCTCCAGCCTTTCCACACATCGTTTATGGTGTGCCTTGTGCATCTCCGTCTTCACCACCAGGCCCTGTATGTCGTCCTCATTCTCGGCAGCCTTTGCCTTCACGACCCGAAGCTCCCGCTCCTGGGCCTTTTGCTCCTCCTTTAGCCCTTCGATCGCCTGTAATATCGGGGCCAACAGCTCCTTCTTCATTTCCTTTTTAAGTTCTTCCACGCAGCGTTTCAAAAACCCGTGTTATTCAGGGCCCCATATTAAACTGCCACCTTCCGACGCCATCTTGGTTTTTGCTTGCCTTCCTTGCCGCTGCTCCAAAGGATCCATCGCAATCCGGCCACCTTCCTCTCCTTTTTTCATCCATATCCAGGGGGGATTCCCTTCTGGTTCACCGCACAGTACTTTTAGCCGTTAAAATTGCCGTTGGGGCTCTTATTAAGAGCCCAAAAGTCCGTTCCACCGGGAGCTGCCGAAACGTGCGACTCAGCTGGTCATCGCCGCACCTGGAAGTCGGCCCTGTACAATTTCAGCAACACATCCCTGCTTCTATACTCGAAACCTCTCGCAATGAAGACCAACATACCATTAGCTTTCTTTACCGCCTGCTTGCTTACCTTCACCGAATGGTGCACAAGGACACCCAGGTCCCGCTGCACACTCCCCTCTCCCAATTTACAACCATTCAGGTAATGATCTGCCTTCCTGTTTTTGCTTCCAAAGCGAATAACCTCACACTTACCCAAATTATACTGCATCTGCCATTGATTTGACCACTCGCCCAACCTGTCCAGATCATGCTGTAGGATCCCTGCATCCTCGTCACAGTTCGCCCTCCCACCCAACTTGGTATAATTTGCAAACTTTGAGATGTTACATTTTGTTCCCTCATCCAAATCACTGATACAGATTGTGAATAGCTGGGGTCCCAGCACCGATCCTTGTGGCACCACACTAGTTACTGCCTGCCAATTTGAAAAGGACCCATTAATTCCTACTCTTTGTTTCCTCTCTGCCAACCAGTTTTCTATCCACCTCAATACACTCCCCCCAATCCCATGCACTTTAATTTTTCACAATAATCTCTTATGCAGGACGCTGTCAAACGCCTTCTGAAAGTCCAAATATACCACATCGACTGAATCCCCCTTGTCAACTGTACTGGTTACATCTTCAAGCAATTCCAACAGATTTGTCAAGGTCTTTGATCTACTTTATTTTTATAAATTTAGAGTATCCAATTATTTTTTCCAATTAAGGGGCAATTTAGCGTGGCCACCTAACCAGCACATTTTTTGGGTTGTGAGGGTGAGACCTACGCAGACACGGGGAGAATGTGCAAACTCCACACGGAAAGTGAACCAGGGCCGGGATCGAACCTGGGACCTCAGTGCCGTGAGGCAGCAGTGCTAACCACTGCACCACTGTGCTTCCCCATGGTCTTTGATCTACAAGCCATTTGTTTATTTCTCTTTGATATTGATATTACTAGACTGTGATTGACAGCTTCCACACACACCCAACAGTGTGAATTGTTCCATTCATCTCCCTTCACCCTTGAGTGACTTTGAAGTGGTCAGCTATGAAACTAACCGCAATGTTTAAAATCAAACTTTGTCCAAAGATGTGCGGGTTAGGTGAATTGGCCAATGATAAATTGCCCTTAATGTCCAAATTGCCCTTGGTGTTGGGTGGAGGTGTTGAGTTTGGGTAGGGTGCTCTTTCCAAGAGCCGGTGCAGACTCAAAGGGCCGAATGGCCTCCTTCTGCACTGTAAATTCAATGATAATCTATGATTTATCTAGGACAAAGGTTCGGCACAACATCGTGGGCCGAAGGGCCTGTTCTGTGCTGTATTTTCTATGTTCTATGAATGACAGCTCCTGGACCACAGCAAAGAGAGTTAAGTGCTCTCTGTCAGTTTCACAGCTGGCTACTTAAAGTCACTCAAACGTGAAGGGAAATGAATGAGCTAGGCCAGACCTGGTGCTGTGGCTGTTATCCTGTTGCCCCAGAGGCTTAGGATGTCCTTTTTCAAAGGTGTTGCGAGAGGCTTCCCGGGAGACTGTGTTTTGTTTCTTTGCCTCTCTGGTACACAGGGGGCCTGGAGGTAGGTCAGGTTCTATCCCCTTGGTGGATAGGTCTCCTCTCTTCACAGTTGTATGGCATGATATTGGTTCTGCCCTCGGCCTATTTTTAGGGTTTAATTGTGTTGAGTAGGATGTATGTAACTCACCTTAGATCTGGGATTTCTAGGTATTTTCTTTTATTTTTTTCAAGGATGCGTATGACAAATCCACTCTTGGCTCTTACATGGGTGCAGATGTGTCTAATATCCAGAACACGATAGCTTAATTGGGTCATTGGTGCCGTTGCTGCTGCTAGAGTTGAGGGGGATGTGCGTTGGTGTGCGCCTGATCATGGTGCAGGAAGTTTATCCTGGTTTCTCATGATAATTGTTGGTTTGTGGGGATGGGAGGGTTGCAACATTTTTGCCATTTTGTCATGTTTTCATGATCTTACCCTGTTTCTCCCTCGGTCTCTGGTGGGGCAGTGTTGGTTTCTAGTTTTGCCTGATGATGGTATTAAGCCAGTTGTGAAATAATTCTCCTGTTCCATTCTGTAATGTAGGTTAAGCCGTTTCTGTTTTTTCCTTCCTTACTTATGGCGATGTATTACTTCATAACTTTGTTTCGTTTTTTATACAATGTAAAATCTCAATAAATATACTGATCAAGGGCACGATCGAACCAAAAAAACAGAGCCTATTCTGGGCGGATAACGAGGCATCATTCCCAGTGTTACAAGTGGCGGGAATGACCCCGCTATTTAATTACATTGTTTTTTTTGGTGGCCCAGCAGGGAATGACCTGCTGAGGCTGCAGTCAGTTGCATTTCCTGCATTGAGGGGCCCGGCTCAACAGAACTCATCCGAGCAGGAGGAGATTGGGATGCCATTTTTAAATTGCCAGGGGGTAGTGCCAATTTTAAACTGCCAAGTGGCAGTGGCAGAGTGCCAGGCTGGCAATGCCAAGATGGCTTTGGGGCAGCACGGTGGCACAGTGATTAGCACAGTTGCTTCACAGCTCCAGGGACCCAGGTTCGATTCCCGGCTTGGGTCATGCTTGTGTGGAGTATGCACGTTCACCCCGTGTATGCATGGGTTTCCTCCGGGTGCTCCGGTTTCCTCCCACAGTCCAGAGATGTGCAGCTTAGGTGGATTGGCCATGATGAATTGCCCTTAGTGTCCAAAAGGCTTAGGTGGTGTTACTAGGTTACGGGATGGGGTGGAGGGGTGGGCTTGGGTAGGGTGCTCTTTCCAAGAGCCGATGCAGACTCGATGGGTTGAATGGCCTTCTTCTGCACTCTCAATAAATTCTATGATCTATGGCACCAACAGTGCAAGGATGCCCCACCCTGCCTGGAGGTCAGCCACCCGGGGACCTCCGATCCCCAAGAGACCCCTCCTCCCAAGTGCTGTCCCACGGTCCCCATTTGTGGGTGCCAGTACTGAATGGTGCTCTCCTAAGGTTTCCAAGGCGAATGGGGTTAGACCCCAAAGCCTCGGGTAAATCAGGCGAACGCTATTAGAGTGAAACTAGCTGTTCATTCCACTGTGCAGATTTTCCAAATACTAATCCTGCCCGTAATGGGTGGGATCCAGATCGCGACATCTCAACAGATCCCATTCGATCTCCTGAGGCATTGCGAGCCAGGAAAATCCCGGAAGAGACCTCTCCCGGCATCTACTGGCAGTTTGGACTGGACATGGATGGTAGACCACGCCTCATGTTCAGTCCATATATAAGACAAATTAATTCATACACCTTTTGAAAATAGGTATTTTTCTTTAATGATAGAGCATTAACCTGTCATAAAGATTTGATTTTGAATACATACTTGCTGATATATTTTTCGGTTTACTGTAAACCTGGTCGATAAACTTTATCGGGACGTTACTGAATAGCACAGATCTACCTCTCTGTAAGCTTTCATATTTGGCTCCTTTCGATAATTTCACACAAACTACTGACAAGAATGCAGCTTATCTTTTATCCAATGTTGCTTTCCTGATGTTTGTTTCCTTACCACTGTGTTCAGCCATGTTCTGTTAAGATGAATCAAGTCTCCTTGGCTGAAAGTATTTCTGTCAAAGAAAAGCACATTTTAACCAAGAAAAAAATAATTTATTTGGATGTAGTTTGTGGGCAGAGAGAGCTTTTTTATAAATACATTATTTTATTTTCATCCTTTGAATCCCCAGTCTAACATCCTGGAGCTACTCTTCCAGATGCAGCTGGGAACTGAGGGAACAAAGTGGAACTGAGTGCTGCTGTCCTTGTGATTATTATCAAGGCCATTCTCTGAATGACCATATTAAGAGTGTACTTCTGCAGGATGAAGAGACAGTGCCCCATGAGCATTGGGTCTGCATATCATCTAGGGAAAAGCATCCATTTGGAGACACTAAGTTAAGGAGTGCAACATTCTACCACTGCAATTATCTCCCTGTTTGCAAGCAAATATTTAACATTTTAAGAGAACTGAATATTTTGTGCTTCAATGTCTTTATCAAATCATTGTTTCAACAATTCACAACTTTAGTTGCAGACAACTACAAGTCCTCTAGACTTGGGCTGATAGAGCTATTATAGGATTACGGGATTGTCTGTGGCAGATTTTGTAAAATTGGCGAGAAGGTTCCTTTGAAAAGTGATATTGTAGCTTTAATCTTATTTGTACATATTGGGCAGGGGATGATTTCACTCATTGCTTTAGTTCAGTACTTGACCCTGGTTATAACCTGAAAGTAAGACACAAAGTAGCCATCACATTTCTGCCACTGTAAATACCAATGTACATTCTTAGTATAGTTTCTAACACAGCTTGACATCTGAATTCACTTTGAATTATTGGTAAATTGATTTTGTGTTTGTTAGAAACTTGCCAAAGAAAAGCATGGCTTCTTTGCATTTATCTAAAAGACAACCGGGATCATTTGCACTGGCTTAATATCCCTGATATGTTTTCAGAGGATACTGTCTGCAAATATTTCCTTTGCAAAGCTCCTGTTGATATTTGTATCTTATTACTTTTCTTATATAAGATTGACTGATAGATTCTAACAAAAAAAATCAGATTTCAGTGTATTTTATTGAACAAAATTGAATATTGCAGACACTAGTTCAATCGTTTTCATCACAATGGAAACAATAAAGATCCAACAGACTTCAGCTCAGGCACGTATCAAAGAGCGGCATGCATTGTGAAGTGAGGAAGCAGGTAATTAAAGGAAAATTGTAAGATGTTACCTTCAAGTCTGTATGGGTTGATAAATTTACTTTCTTTTTGCTTCATATGTTTTTAGCTAAGAGATCTTAAATGGAAGAAAATTACTATAGTTGTAGTGGATTTCTGTACCCAAAAGCAATACTGTAGCAATCTGTTTGTTTTATTTTGGCAGTGTGACAATAAAAAGCCTTTAGTGTTGCCACAAAATATAGGAATGAACGGATTTATTATACATGTGAGGCAACACTGCCCATGTGGCTTTAAGTGAAGGACACAAAGAAATGTGTTATTGTTTTGTGTTTACATTGATTAAAATAAGGAAGTATTAAATATACTTTGCATTTTTTTTTCTATGAGCAATAAATGTATTGTTACTTCAGCGGCACTGTTTATGAGTTTTTATTAAGCCTAAGTCTTTTTGTTGACAATGTAAGTTTAGGAGACAGTTCATCATTTGAAGGATGGATGCCAATACATAATTTACGTAGACTTTGCATTTTCTTATATACCTGTAGACCTTTTACTAATATTCACCTCCACTACACAGACAGCGGTAACCCTTGTTTTGCCGGCCTACATTACCAAGAGAGTTAATAACAATTTTTGACCTTCCATCTAAATTACAAGGCTCCCTCCCACTTTACCTCCAGAAAATGGGAAACAATATTACAAACCAAAAAAAGCAAAATAATTAAATCTCTGGAAAGATTTTACGGCTTCTGAGGCTTCCAGTGAACGATATGTGCTTTTATGGAGATGGACGATGAAAAGGAAAATAATAACTCCCAATTCTGATTGTTCAAATATATTCTACAACACAGAAAGCTCCAAGCAGGCTGGAGCAGGCATGGGGCAGGAAGGTTAAGTAGAGAAGAAGGCACAATACTTCAGATTGGCAGCAGACTGCAGCAAGAATAATCTAATCAAAACTAAATTCAATTATCTATTCCCAGGGCAGGCTCCCGAGGCTGCTGCACTGAATGCTAGGATAGCTCCTCCTAGACATCTTTTCCAGTCAAAGTTGCTTGATGAATGCAGATGAAATTTGAAATATGAAAATCCGAAATAATTTATGGAAGTTGTCAGAAATTTGGACTGCTGGTGGTGTAATTTCCTCAGAGACAACACAGACTGGCTCATTGCTTCCAGTTTTAAAGCAGGCCCTGGTCTTCCAATAGATGGATCAAACCTTCTAAAATGCTGTTTCAGACAAATTACAACTCATTACAAACAGCCTTGCACCATGCCATTATGTCACAGGAAATCTTTTTTCATTCGCACAAATTTGCCTGGAATTCTTTTATTTATGTGAGTATCCATTATCGGATCTGAAATTAAATTACTCACAATTATTTTCTGGGAGGCGGATGTTTGTGTACATTCAATAAGTGGGCACTATCTGAGTGTAACATATTACACTGTTCTTTTTAAACAGTTGTACTGGAATTAAACGCATAGACTATTTGAACATTTCAAAGAGTCATGGTGTGGATAATATTAATATATTGAGATGGCCTTCAAAATTATTTTATTAAAAGATATTTAAAAGCTGTGAGAGGTTAACGTAGAAATAATAGGCTTATGCTGCATTACATGCATGATTAAAAAAATACTGCCAAATACAAATAATGTCTTTGTGCGGTATATTTATACATATCATACTAATGTTTAGCAACAAGGCAATAATGTGTGTGTTGTATATATATCCATATACACAAGAAAATATCGTTAAATTATTGTTTGCATTCTGAATTTAACATAATGTTGGACACAATGAACAATGGACATAGCTTATATTTAATGCTAATGAGAAGGATGCTGCTCCCAACTACATGGCCTCTCTAAGTGGGGGTTCAAATATACAAATAGGATGGTTTTGTATCTTCTCAGCAACCCACTACTGCAGGAAACTGTGTAATAGCACTTAAATAAATAGAGGCGCTGGGTAAGAGATTATTGCTTGTATTATGCTATTGTAGACATAGTTGCCCCATGGTCTGACATAACTGCATGAATGTGGGACAAGACAAACGCAATGTATGGCTGTGGGATAGTATTGAAGCATGACCCCATATCTGGAGGGTTGAAAGTTATGGATCTATTGATTGCTCCTGGAGTTTTGAAGTGTGGCTGCTAAGGTCTGCCTGCTGGTAGCTGGCTGGTCTGTCTGTCGGCCTGTTGGGTAACAAAGTATTTGAATGGAACCACAGGCAGCTTTTCTTGAAACATCCGTGAAGTTGCGCTTTCTTTTATAATAACTGACCACAGAAAAAAAGTGGCCCCATCAGGAAAGAAGAAAAGAGTCATAGAAAGACTCTGGCTGGAAAAGCTATAAGAGCTTCTCCATTTATATTAGAAATTGTGCTTTGTGTAAATGTGATGTTATAAACAATTTGTAACAGTTAATACATTCTAAGCATATGTATTATCCAAGTATAGTTTTTTTTAAACTTTATTCGAGAAAAGACCTCACAAAGGATAAATAACAGTCTTGCAAACAAATAGCTGATGAGTCTAGTTTTTGTGTCAGCTTTCTCAAGTGAAGTCACTGCGCAAAAGAAAGGGAGCAGTATCATAAGTCAAAGCACCATTTCATTCCTTGTATACAATGAAAACGAACATAGAATCATTTTGAATTAAACATTTAAAAAAAACTCATTTGTTTCAAAAGATGGCTACACAAAAATGTCAGCTCATAAATGTGAACGTGAGTATCATGGATAAAAGATACTTGAAGATCCATTTGCATGTCTGAAATGGATATAGATATAAAGAAGTGGCTTTATTATCATGTTTATTTACACTTGGAGGATTGCAGTTTCCATAAGATTGAAACAAAAGCATTCTTTACACTGAAGACAGTTTAAATGTGAAATTCTGTGCTGCAAACTATGTTGAAGAACATCCTATGAATTATTTTAAAGGGGAAATAGTAATTGTTTGGAAAGTAAAAATACTAAAGGATATGAGGAACAAACTAAAAGGTGGAGTTTGGCTGAATGTTTCATGTGGAGGATAACACCAGCATCGTCGACATGAAGAATTGAATGGCTTGTTTCAGAGCTGCAAATTCTCTCAAAAATAAATTCAGATCAAAGAATAAATTACATTCTTATTGTAATTCTATAAATTTCTCTAATTCTACCGCATGATGTTTGGAATTAGATTTCTGCAGATCATTTTATAACAGAAAGGATAAGATGAGAAGTATGCATTTTGAGAGTGGAAAAATATCAGGTAGCCTTTTATCTATTTTCAGTGACCAGCTTATTAAAAACTTGCAACTTATTTAAAACAGTAAATTAAGATTCCTAGAGCATCTTCTTGACAAAGAGTGAAATTCTGCAATACTCCTACTCAGCAGATTAGTATGCTTAATAGTGAAACCCATAATGTAGTAGCTTGTATATGGTCTGTGGAAGAACCGAGTTAATGGACTACCCTGCCTTTTCTCAGTCCTATTTCTGTTCTGACAAAAGCAAAGATACTGGAAATCTGAAATAAAAAATACAGGGACTACCCAGCCTGCCTTGCAGCATCGTTGGAGAGAGAAACAGACAGACTCCAACGTACTCTCCGATGGGAGGGGCAGCTCACCATTGGCTGGCAGCGGGATATTTTGGTCCCGTCAAGGCCAATAGCATTTTGCATGGCTCACCCATCCCACCGTAATGGATACCTTTGGCAGGGCCAGAAGATCCCACTGGTGGGAAGGACAGGAAAATCACGCCCAAGGTATTTGTTTGGGATCAATGGTCGTAATCAGAATACTTCTGACAAAAGGTTATTAACCTGAAACATTGGGTGGGATCTTCCAGCTTCTCACACGTGCGACATCTTCTGGTCCCGCTGATAGTGAAACCCCACCACGGGTTTCCCGGCGGTGTGGGGTGGAATCAACGGGAAATCCCATTGACAGCGGCGGGACCAAAAGATCCCACCATCGGCCAAAGGCGGGCTGTGTCCCACTGCCGAGAAACACCCCACGGGGAGGCCCGAGAATCCCACCCATTAACTCTGTTTCTTGTTCCATAGATGCTCTTAGACTTACTGAGTATTTCCAGTATTTTTTGTTTTTATTTCTTACATCTTAACTGTTTAAACTTTTCAGAGGCATTCTGTCTAAAAATTCATATTTTGTGACCATTAATATAGATGTGCTGCATGTTAGAATATAATTTAATTCATTATCTGATGGAATTCTAATGAAAAGAGCAAATTAATGATTATGCTATTTCTTAACTGGTAAGTAAAATCTGCACTACTAATGACACCATTTGGTGTAATCTCTGCTGCAGGGTTTGACACCAGTAAAAGAGTCTCTTCACTTTAGCCGTGTAGACCAGACTCAATCTGTAGCAAGTAATGTGACCATGTTCGTGCGTTGGGATTGCATCAATGAGAACAGAAATAGGACATTGCTCTGTGAGATTGTAGACATCTTAGTAAGTTATATGTTTTTTTTTATTTTGGTCATCTGTTTCACATCGAAAAATCTAGAAATCTGGAAAATACATTCACGACATCTTCCCAAGAATAAAATTCTAACAAAATGAGTAACAAAGAAAAATCTTGGTGATGCACTTTTATGCTTGGGAGAGTACTGAAGTTTACAATCTTTTTGCCTGCATGGACTAATCAGGTTTATACTGCAGGCCCGAAAGTTGAAATCCATATTCGCGTTGGGTTGGTTATTTCTCAAGTTGTGAATACCAAAGATCTTGATGTTCTGATTTAATTTTTTTTTAAATTTAAAGTACCCAATTCTTTTTTTTCTAATTAAGGGGCAATTTAGTGTGGCCAATTCACCTACCCTGCACATCTTTGGGTTGTGGGGGTGAGACCCACGCAAACATGGGGAGAATGTGCAAACTCCACACGGACAGTGACCCAGGGCTAGGATCAAACCTGGGTCCTCAGCGCTGTGAGGCAGCAGTGCTAACCACTGCACCACCATGCCGCCGATGTTCTGATTTAAGGCCTATCTATCAATGAGATAACAGAAAGAAGTAAGTATTTGGAAATTTCTGAGGAAGTAAACATTGAATTTTTCACTTCAATTCTAATTGCTGAAAAATGATTTGCCCCATTTCTTGTTTGCAGCTTTCAAAAAACAGTGATGCTAGTGCTTGAATGACAGGCCTCCTTCATTTACAAGTACACTATGGGCTCAGCTGTTCCGACATTTTTGGATAGACTTGACCCTAATATAATCCCTTTTATAAATCTTTTAACTAAATGGTATTTGTTATTATAAGGTAACCAATTTTGACAGAAATTAGAAGAAAAGTCAATATGCATTCTGTGCAAGAAAACTACAATCTGATTTTGTTTAGTTTTGTGAATAATGTGTTTCAAGGTCCCTGATATACTCCATTTAACTAATATATAGCTACTAATTGAATATTATACTTAGTAGCTATTGATGAAGCTTTATATGCCTCTATGTACCCAGGTTAACAACATCAATATGTAATATGCTAGATAAGCCTTGTTGAAATGCAATTCCGTTTCAATATAACACTTTATCAGGATTGTTTTATGTTCTAAACATTCTGCTGACAATGGCACTGCTGGCATTTCATAACACTGGCCCCAAATCCTTTATTTTTCTTGAAGGCCTTCAAAGAGTTTTCACTGTGCCTCAAAAAGAAAGCAACTATAAATTGCATTTAAAATATTCCATCGTAGATGGAATATAGCTGCCTTATGAGCAGCATTTTCCCACACACTTTGGCACCCCAATATCAGGACAAAATGGGGGCCCCAAGCCCACACTTGCTGGCATCGAGACAGGCAGTGCAATCTTCCCGGAGGCAGCCTCCTTACTGGCCACTTCTGTGGTTGCTGAGTGGGTTCCCAATGCGGTACAATCAGAAGGCCAGCAGCTCCAGATCCTTGGTGGCCCCATCAGAAAAAGACACTGCTGAGGTAAGTCAAAGGCACAAAATTAAGTAAATAATTTGTGAGGTGCGAAGCCAGTAGACCCCTCAGAGCTGAGGGGAACACCTCCAGTTGGATCATTTGTGCTGCAATTTCAGCCACTTATGCATGCAGACCACTTTATATGACATGGATCCTCTGCACTAATATCCCCCCAGGTCACAGTAAGGAGGCTACCTCCATTGAGCTGGTGGTCTCCACACACAGTAGGAGCATGTTCCAATGCCCATAAGATGCAGGCAAGGACATAAAATTGGCCTTAATTTGGGCCTTAACTACTGGCTATCTTAACCACAATAATTACCACCCCTCCTTCATGGAGCAGGCAACTAATCTGCATCCAAAGCCAACCTTGGGGAAAATTTCCCAATAGCAGACATGTGTTGGGGAGCTGCTCCAATGTGGTGCTCCCCCCCCGCCCCCCTCTCCCCTCCCCATTTTCCCGACACAACCCCAGCTCCAAGCTAGCCATAACAGG
Organism: Scyliorhinus torazame; assembly: GCF_047496885.1. Classification (NCBI taxonomy): domain Eukaryota; kingdom Metazoa; phylum Chordata; class Chondrichthyes; order Carcharhiniformes; family Scyliorhinidae; genus Scyliorhinus; species Scyliorhinus torazame. The sequence continues at coordinate 190,417,592 of NC_092709.1, forward strand.
GCCAGAAAAATTCAGTCTCTTATGACAACTTTAATTAAAATTGAAGCATATTGGCCTGGAGTTCATAGTCAATATTGAAGCAATGGCTCTTGTTGCTGAGCTCAAAGAAAGCAACGCCGAAGAAACTAGCAATCTTTGTAGCATGTAGGTAAGTAGCCAATCAGAGTGCACAGCTAATCAGATTGAGGTTTTCTCACAGAGAGCAAGCCAGGAAGGAAAATGTACTGATTAGCCTTCATTTCTAATTAAATTTTTCTGAGAGCGAAATAAATGATCAGGACATATGGAATTTAGGTGGAAGCTAAATGTACTACACCATTAGTTATTCTTGTAACTTTTTCAAGAGTTTGTTTACAGCAAGACTAATAGCGTAAAAGTTCCAGTCTGTTCAATGATTTCCATTTGATAGCACTCTGTGGAGATTTCAACACTACACTCTATGGAAAAGTGTAGAAACTTGAGAATTTCCACAATTAGCTGCACGTGTGAAGACTCCAGAAATTGCTGTCAGTTTCAGAAAAAAAAGCTGACAGTTCACAGAAATTCCTAGTGCAATATCTGGGCCAAAGTTTTAAAGTTAAACACAAAGGTCAAAATTCTCCATCCTCATTCATGGCTGGGGTTTTCAGTGCAGCTGGAAGTGAATGGAGTTTTGGCTGAAATGCCAATTTTTCCGTCCTGTCTCACAAATGGGTCCCACCACAAATGAGACCAGAGAATCTCACTAAAAGAGTTCAGTATGATTCATTTTAATGTTGTAAAAATTTCAATCATAACTTAATATTCTGGAGATTTATATGTTAATGATTGGTGATCAACAATAAATTACACAGAATTTGTCTTCAGAAAATTAAATAAATTAAGTGTCATAATTGTACATGGGCAATAGACAGAATAAATTGATGGACAATAGCTTGTTCTTGTTTCATGTTTCTTGATGCTCTTAACATACACAGGCTTCTAGGGAGCACCGCTTTGACTACTAATTCATATTTAGATCTGAGCTATGTGCCCATCTGATTATAGAAATCACCACTGGTTTACCAGACAGTGGTTTACAATGGCATTGTAACATGTTGAATCAATCATTGTTCATGCACAAATTTAGGTTGGACAGATTTATTTATGTATTTATTATTTTTTCTTAAAATTGCCTTGGGGACATTGGGCTTTGTCACCCAATGGGCCTATACAGAATAGCTTACTCTTTCCACAATATTAAATATTATTCTTCTGTCTTTTTGAGCCTATTTTAAAAATTACTATTTGAACACATATTTGTATGGACAAACAAACAGTGCACCAAAACAGGTCATTCTCTTATATGAGCTGCCCCTAGAATTATAGATATTTTGCGATGAGATACCAGCCCACCAGATCTTCAACATATTCAAATTGTTATACTGCAATGTCTAAAACAACAAGGACAGTGCTGAATTTAATGTGGGTGGCAGTGGCCTGACAGCAGGACAGAAAGCCAGGAACAATCCCACCTTTGTTGTTTCTGGAAGCCCCAACTGAATTCTATGTCGAACTGACAATTAACTTCCTGGTATCAGGGCTCCCATCCCTTTAAGGGCTGAGAGCCCACCTCCAAAATCTGCCAGCCAATCTGAGGGCTGGTAGTTCTTCAGTCTCAGTAGCACCACTAAGAATGAGAACCACTGGCACTCAGCCTTGAGCAGGCCGTAGATGTCACCCTGGAATTCAGCGTGAGTGGAGTTGGGGGTGACAAGGGCAGTCAGACAGGCCCTGATGAGGAGGAGGGGGACGAGGGCATTCTGAGGGCATGGCCCTTGCAACCTGGGGGGCCCAATCAAGGGGGCACCCTACTCTCCCTGTACTCTCATCACACTCTCCTCCCACTACCTCCACATCAGATTTGTACATCAAGGCTCAGTTTATGCTGAAGTGTGCATTGCGACATTAATTGTTTTCAATGCAAAACCATGCTCAGGCAGAGTATGTCTTCAGTTGAACATTTGTTATGCCATGGTGAAGCATATCCTACAATTACTGATGGATAAAGAGGATTTTAACGTATCCAAATATTAGAATGCCATAAAAAGCTTTCTGTATATTTTAAAAATATCTTTAAACCAGTAACCATCCTACCTATGATTATACTACAAAGCATACTTCGCCATCTTTTAATGCCAATTTCAGGTATATAGATATTCCTATAATGTGAAATAATATATTTAGGAAGTGTTTTCTATTTATTTAACAGGACTGACCTGTACTTCCTAGATCAATGCAATTCCTGACCAGTGTGTTCCCAGAATGTATCTTAAATTAAGTAACGCAGCATTTCCTACAACTTATTTTGACCAGTGTAAGTAATTATTTATTACAATCCAGGTAGAGTTAATAATCAGACATGTTATTATTATAATAAGACATGTTTTCTGTGTAGTTATTGGAAATCTCTGAACAATGAGTAATCAAGAGTGTTTGTTTTTTTAATTAAAGTGAACATTAATTTTGTGTTTTACTCTAACAGGTATAGTTACATGGGGGGATTAGAAATATCTTGAAATGGTGGCGTCTGTTTTATTTCTATTTATGTGTTGCTCATCTCCCATTTCAGCACTATTACTTGATTATATTTAGTTTGAACTGAAAACAGTTATTCAACTGGAGGGTTTATCAGACTGAATCCTAGGATGAAGGGATTGTCTTATGAAGAGCGATTGATAGACTAGGTCACTATTCTCTTGAGTTAGAAGGATGAAAGGCGATCTAATTGAAATATAAAATAGTTAAGGGGCATGGCAGGATAACTGCTGGGAGGATGTTCCCCCTAGCAGAAGAGTTTAGAACTAGTGCCACGGCTTCAGAGTAAGGAGGCAATCATTTAGGACTGATAAAGGGACAAATTTATTTAGTCAAGGCATTGTGAATCTTTGGAATTTTCTACCCCAGAGGGGTAGTGTGTGCTATTTGTTCAGTATTTTTAAGACTGAAATTGATGGATCTCTGGGCACTAAGGAATATGGGGATAGAGAAGGGAAGATGTAGCTGAGATGGAAGATCAGACATGATCCGATTGAACGGTAGAACAAGCCAAAAGGTCTACTCCCATTTCTTTTGTTCTAAAGTTTCAAGTTTTATGGAAGTTGGTATAACGTATAGTTTAAAAGACATTGATTCAACATAAAAAGAGAGAGAGAGCAAACACATTCCGCAACATTTTTTCCTAGTTTGGCAGGTAATCACGCAAAACTGCAGCTAACCTATCAACAACACATCTCCAATGTTAAACCCCTACTGTTTCCTCAGAACAGCAACACAGTGAACACCATGTTCCATGAAGTGTTTGATCATATTAATTTATATTTAGTTTCTATCATCTTCAATCCTATTCCCACATAGATATTTATTCAATTGGTTAGAAATTAACTAATTGGCAAGTCTTTGTTTGTTTCTTTCCTCATCGCTTCTAAATTTCTAAGGAATTGTCCCAATTCATACTTAAGAGATAAAATTACTCCACATCAGGTTGCCCCAGCTACCAAACAGTTTTGCTTTAATTTACACTGTTCACACTATCTTGCAATTTCCTGAACACTGTTTATTTAATATAAAAAAGAACCATTGTGATTTTCCCCATTGTTTCTTATGATCTAATATGGATCAGTTACCAGTTTACACCAGGGCCAATACAAGTCCAAACTAGTACTGAAGCAAGGTGGAGATTTTATACTAGGTTTTAATCAATTAAATTGGAATGCTTACATTAACTGCAACTCCACGCAACACACATATTCCTGGGCCCCTGTTATTCCTTGAGCAAAGCAATAAACATATCATTGTAAGTATGGACACCCAGAAGCTTGTACTTGACTGAGTTAGCAGAAAATCAGATTCACTGGATGTACCCAGTAGATACTTCAGTGTGCTTTTTCTACATATTTGGTTTAAGGGCTGCCATAATGTTGCACATGAGTATAATGTTGCAGCACAAGTGATCGAATTTAGGCTTCATTTATCCATTTTGTGAATTTCACATTGTGTTTCTTGACAGGTTTTTCCTAGTTTAGTTAATACCTTTATGTACATCTGGATTTTTAACGAATAATTTACATCCATCAGTCTAATTTGGTGGACAAAGTCTTTGCTGGTTATATTGGCATCAGCTCAAATCGCAACTTTTTCTGGTTTCCTTACAGAGCCGATGACTCATATCAATTACATTACAGAAGGGGTCATACTTGGTGCAATTCAACTGTGGGGCGAGTTCATGTGCAGTGATGCAATCTGCTCATTTTTACATATCTGGATATTTATCACTACTGGGATTGGAGAGATTTTGCAGATTTCTTCCCATTGCATGCAGCAATATAAATTGATTGCGACTGGCATCGCAGCAGTTCCAGGTAGTACTACTGGACATAAGTACAGAAACATGATCCCCATATACAGAGCTACTGTTTCCCTTTATGCTTTCATTCTAGCCTTGCCATGGATGTAACAAGCGTCTTGGCCCCATGCTGGGTTCTCAGGCAGCTGGAGGACAGATCGTGCACTTGTGTAGCTGGGGGAGGGACAGTTATGTCTTAGCTCTCCCCTTTCACCCCAGTTACTTCCTCTCCACTACTTTTCCTGTAGCAGACGGCTGGTGGCTCAATGCATAAAGATCATTAACTAACAACTGAGCACCTTCCCTCTCTGTTTAAGCTCTATGTAGTTTAGTAAGAGGCTTTGACTCAGTCCAGCCCAAGTAGTATGCATCCATTATAAGCGGTTGTATTGGGCTTTATCCGACGAGGGCTCAGCCTTGCCCTGGGCTTCATCAATCATTTAGATCAGATCCCCTTCATACAATCACGCCTCATTAATCGCATCAGAAATGGGCTGTGTAGCTCGGGATGCCTGTACACTTCTCCTCTTAGTGTTTCATTGCTTGACGTTTCTGGCAATAAAAAGGTCCATAAAAACAAATTGTAATGAATAAATTAAAATGTAATGTCAATATGTAACAATCTCATCATTTCAATCTTAAATAAAACAGGTAATAAAATATGCTTTTCATTATTACTTTATTTCTCCCTCTGGCATATTCATTCTGATCAGTTTCTTCAAGGTTGGAGTAAATTACAACAGTAAATATTGAACCACTCGCAGGTAATTTTTCATACTGCCATAAAGTACACCATGGGCCGGTTCGGGGTTTGCCTTTCCTTTTCTCTGAAATAATGGAACATTTCTTTTTGCAAGTGGTTTTCTTGCGTTAACGAAAACCAGGCAGGAACCGATTGTTTTCCAATGACACAAATACAATTATAGATCGTACAGCAGAGTTAGAACAGATGCGGATGGACAAAGCAACATTCAGGTAGCTTACCTTGAAATAATTTCAAACACTCCGTACAATTTTGTTTAAATTACAGCGGCTCTGAGCCTAACTTTAAATCATCGGATTGTGAGAGCCTGTACTGGCAGTTCAGTGGAAACATCAACTTCAATCATTTTGTATCGCCCGGTTTGCAATTGTTTATAGCTTATTCCCCTTTATGACAACCCATTGTATTTTCTGGACACTTCCAAGGGCTAATCCACAAAAGTAAGCTCTCGAATCCTGATATGGTTCATTACGTGATCTACATTTTAATTGAAAGCGAGTTTATATTAATAAGGATGATTTGATCTCTCAAAGATGTGTCTAATTTCGAAGAAATAGCGAACAAAATTAAAGGAGGAGAAGAGGGGAGCTGGGTCTCCAGTTAAACGTTTTTAATAACGATCGTTTTCTGTGGAGCAAGCTCACACGAAATCCTGGAGGAATTAAAGATCTGATTAACGTTATATTTTCCACCAGACGGAATGGAGCAATAAAGCAAACAGCGCGGAAATGGGACTTCACCCATCAATTAGATATCTATTAGCAGCCAATGCAGGCTTCGCCACAGGAAATGTCACTTCACAGGAACATCCAGTGCTTTCACTTTCTCGTCAAATTAAACAATTCTTCATGGTTCGAAATATAACCCAAACAACCCTTTTGTTTTTAGCACAACACCTGCTTACACTACGCTCCTCTTAAAAAAAAACACAACAGTGCAGTATGAGGTTTCCCCAATGCACCTGCACAACAGATTTCCCTCTAATGCACCAAAGAAAATCATATCCATCCTTTAGTTTTACTTATTCGAAAATTGAATTGCTTCGTAAATAGCAACTGCACCTCCATTACTTTGATTTACAAAGTGTGTCGGTCAAGTTATTATTTACTCCTGTTTAATTGAAAACAAATCATTTGCAATAGCCTAAGTCACGAGGAAGCAAATATCTAACCGTACACAGGACTTCCAGAGATCTCTAAAAACACTGACAGAATCTTTATTATCTTTACCGCAAACCTTTTAATTAAGTAAAGAGAATTTGAAAATGAAATGTGGTTGAGTGTGTGTCCCTCATCTGAGTTTGTATTTCTAGTGATCTGCACTCACCTAAGCTCTGTTTTGTGTGAGAAAGCAAAATGCATTGTGTAAACTATCTCAGTCAAACTTCAAAGTAAAGGGGATGAAGCTGGCTCAGTTATATTTCACTGCTGTCATCATTAGTTCAAACATTTGGGGTGGAAATGTAACTTAAACAAGGCTTTGAATTTGAAAATAGCGCCTTCACGCAATTGCGTGCAGTGAGTAAAGATACTCACCTTTTGTTTGGTGTATTCACTGAACGTCTGCCCCCCCCCCCCCCCCCCCCCCTATATAGCTCAAACCTAGTACTTTTCACACAAAAAATCCCGTCAACAGACGGAGATCATTTATCATCAATGATAGTTTGGCAGTATGACAACTGTGTCTCTGCTTTACAGTGACAAAGACCGAATCTGCTAGAAACTAAGCAAAAAAAATCAAGGGACTCGCGAAGCAGAAAAGTTTGTGTATAAAGAAAGTACTGTTGCTCTATTCAGTGCAATGAATTGAAATGGATATTTACAAATAAAACCAGCTGAAGACTCTGGTCAATGCATAAAAGCTGCAAAGCAGTTTAGATGGACATGCTCTGTGGCTAATATTATAATTTTCATAATGCTCTTTTATGTTGTGCTAGACTCCTCCGGTGAGGAGCCCGCAGAGCTGGTCAAAGAGTCTTTGAGAATGAGCAGAGCCGGGCAGCTCGGAACTGCGCACCCCCCGCCGGAGTGAGTGGCACTACGTGCCCCGGCCAGGACTGCTCTTCCTCTGCCTCAACACCTCGGCGGCGGCAGCAGACTCCTAGTTAAATAGCCCATTTCCAAGAGCTGCGCCAAGCACTTCACCGCTATCCATCCCTCCTTCCCCCTTCTCTTTTCCCTCGCTATCTTGACAATTCTCAATCCTTTTTATTTTACACATTATGCGCGACCATTTTCGTTCACTTTCTCATTTCAATGCTCAATTTCTGCTGCTTTCTCGGCCCCTCTCCCATCCCCACTGCTCCTCGAACCAGTTTAATTGGCGCCTTGCATCTAATGGTCTGAGTTGCTTCTCTATGTGTCTTCCTAGCCCATTAAAGATTTGCTCTTGCAAACATTATCGAAAGGTTTTAATTTACTTCAATCTGTTTTGTGTCATTGTCATGCTGTTTTATTTTCTCACTCGGCAGTTTTCCATTTGGATTCGTGGCTTGATTCCCCGGCATCCCTTCAGATTTTATTCAATTGCCCTCTCCGCAGTTCCCATGTGGATTTATTGCACTGTACCATGTTCACAACTTCCCTCCCACATATGGCCTACTCCCCCATTCCCTTCACCTTCGCAACTTGTCCCTAGTTTTGTGCCTCGAACATTATCTCACCCCCTTTATCCTCTTGCACTTTCCATCTTACCTCTACCTTCTTTACAATTGCACAGTATAATCACGTCAACGCATTTCACAATCGTTTAACGTGTCCCTAGATCCTCAAAAATACTTTGTAACTCTCAGAAAGTAAAGTTTGGTGACTGGATGTGATTTATTGAATACTGGCTCACTTTACACATTGGTGTCGATTGGCATTTTCCCTCTGAACTGCTTTGATAACGTAAGATAATACAAGCCTCCAGCTCGAATTACATTCATTGATACTATGTTGCTATAGTGGGTCATTATCTGTGGCACCGTGGTAATCGTTTCAAACTTTGTAAAAGATGACCCTTTTATTCTAATTCATCATGTCCGGGCTTCTTTTGTTCTTTATTTTCGCGGAGATTTAAACACATATAAGATACAATTGATTTGTTTTAAACGAAGCTCCCCAGAATGACTAAAACTTTTCATGCACGCTCTCTAACCATTTTAAGAAGGTTTGGTTGAAGTATTGCCTCTCGATTCCAATGGTTTAAAGTTGCAGGCTGCACTTCGCGGTTAAATGTTAATTACGTTAAGCAACGTTAGTAAAGCTTCTAACACCTAAGATTATATACACTAATAGGGGAGCGAGGGGCTTCAACACTGGTCGTTGAAACGCCTTCGTGAGCCCAAAACTGGGCACAAAGCGCAGCCTACAAAAGAAAGTATGTCTAAATCTGACTCAAGTATATCCATAATCAATGAAAGTGAAACCAAACTTAAACTCTTGCTTTATTTGTCTGAAAGGAGCTCCATTTATCATCTCACAAGACAGCTTCAATGATCTTTATCTGCTTTGCCCAGATTCTGACCCAAATTCAGCATTTTTATGGAAAATTGCAGTCAGTTTGATTGATGAAATCTAAAGGCGCCTAAAACGGCACCAAAGATCCCCAGCAGTGGAACTCCAACTGAGTGCATCAATGTTGGTATTGTCCCTGTTAAAAAAAAGTGGAAAACGGGCAAAAAGTTAGTGATTTTTTTTGTTAAAAATCCACAATTTTCAAAAGGAGGTAACAAATTTATTATTCATGCTCACGCGCGCACGCAGGCACACACAACCCCTGTATGTGTTCCCAATGCATTTCTGCCTATCCTGCAAGTAAACATGTTTACACAATTTGACTATTTTTTGTGTGTGTGGAATGTCTCATTTTATAGTACTTATTCCCTTAGGAAACGCCTGAATGTATTGAAATACAATTGTAAGGTTCAATTTTATTCTCTCTGCAATTGGTAATTCCTGCTTCTGAGAGGTTAGATACAACGCCACACCAAAAAGGGACGCAGTAAATGATAATAATTACGCTTAATGTTTTTATATCGACCACAGGCCGTTTCATAAATCATGATTGGCTGATCGTGCGCAATATTGCACCATATATCAGATCCTGTCATATATTGCTGTTGGACGCTCTGAAGCGCTGTAAAGTTAGACTTGGGCCTCAATGGTCTGCACATTTGGTCAAAGCAATCTAGCGTCTACCAGTAAATACAACGCCAAACTTCGACGTATTGACATCTATATAATAATATAAAACACTGTCTTCCGCCATTCTTCAATGACCCTCTCTCCAAACGCCTAATCGGCATTTTTACAAAAGAGCATAAACAGGTTTGTAATTTTGAGGATTATGATTCCTAAAATAAATTACGTAATATACCTGTAACTTGTTAAACATTTGAGAAAACGTTATGTCAAAGATAACCTGAAACCCGTAACTTCTATTTAGCTTCAGCTACAACTTGGGACATTTGAGCTTGGGTGCTAAAATAAAACAGTCAGAGTTCATACTGTACATCATGCAGGCAAACTATTCGGCGGGCGGATAATGCACTGATTAGCCGAATCGTTACTGTGCGTGTCTTGTCTTGTTTGCTTTGATGTATTGCTGTAGAATATTGACACCTGCCTAATGGTTCTAAATTGCCACCTCTTAATAAACGGAAAGTAGCTCCCAGACAAACTGATGGAGTAAAAAGTTGATGAATGTAATCCTACTAGGGGGGGGGGGGGGTTGGAGACTGTCTCTTGTCACATTACCAAAGGGGTTTCAATAAATCTTCTTTAAGTTTTAACCAGTTCTGCCCTTCGACTTCTCCGGGCGGGGCGAGGGTGCTGTGTTAAGGGTAAGAGTGTGCTGGTGTGCCAATGTTCAGGAACAGCTGCTCCTAAATACAGACAAGCCCTTGTCAATTAAGGCATTGACAAGCAGGTCCACACAGCCCTGGGGCGTTGAGCAGGCAGCAGTGTGCGGCCCCTACAATTAGTATCAATTTTTACAGGGACCCCGAGGGCACAAATACACAGCCAAGTAAGAAACAAAACAACAGGCAACGCCAAAGCTAGAAACAGCCGGAAATTCGAATGATGCTGAGCAGATTACGAGGAGGCCATTTGTGAATGTGTTCCCTCCAGAGCTGATGTGCAAAGACCTTTTAGTGCATGTCCTCATTCTAACTGCCAGGCTCCTAGGCTGTGGCACGCACCAAGTCCCAGAGAAGATGAATGAAGACATTATTTATCATCTACGAGTAAAAGTTCTCCCCTTCCCGTGTCCTTTGTGACCAGTGTCACCTCCAGCAGCTGGTGGCATGCAACGCTCCCATGGTCCTGGCCTTTGGCCCGGGAGGATTGGACAAGGGACACCGCTCCAAGGAGCACAACTGGGATGCCTCAGGTCAGAGAGGCCAAGCTTCCAGCAGGACTACAAATACACCAGGAACTGAACGAAACAAAACCCAGAGGGACAAGGAGGCCTGGGGGATCATTAGTGAAGGTGTTTGTTTAACTAATTAGGAAGCTGGTAGTGGGGGGAGAGTGGCTTGTTAGACATGGTACCGCTGAGGGAAGGCAAGGTTCAGAGTACAGGAGGACAGGCAACATCACAACATTGACTAGGTGACCCTGTGAAGTTCAAGAACAAAACAAACAGCACATGCCAAAGGGAACAGCAGTCAACTGGAAGGCAACAAAGCGCATGACACTGAAAAAATGATTCAGTATTAAATATGGGAAAGTTTAGGGACAGGGGCAAGGGTCAAGAAAAGTCAACAAGAGAGCAAGTTTAATGAATAAAGGAATTTAATATCAAAATTACATAAATCGTCAAGTGAGGCCAGCGACATAATGAACACAAAAAAAGGACGAGTGTCCGAGTCAACATTGATTTGATAATAGGAGGGAAACGGATTGCTCCATCCTGTTAACATGTGATGTAAAAACTTAACAAGAGATAAAAGCTGTCAGGAGCCTGAAGGATGACAGCACACAACGGCATGTCTGTGAATTGGGTTTCACACATTACACAACAAAAAGCAAAATACCATTCGAACATCGTCTAAAATTTACAACACAACATTCTGTAACAATAGCAATTAGTTCGAAACCTGAAACAAATTACACGAAAATCGGTCATGAGTTTTCAAAATACCGCAACCCGATGGGAATAAAACATCTTAACAGGTGATCAAGCACTTGCTTGACTCAGGACATATTGATGTTCGAGTGTAAATAAATGTACATTACAGAACAAACACGCCTTGTTATTAAAATGTTTGTATGTAATATTCTTGGGGGGGGGGGGGTGTAGCTCCAATCGTTTCGTTAAGAGGCTTGTGAGCTACTCCTAGCTATAAGTGAGCAGAGTTCGAGTCAGTTCAGTGAACAGGTCTAAATTGATCGGATTAAACCAGTTGTAACAATATATCAACGTACAATCTGTCTATATGCACCTGCTGTGGGGTCATGAACGGCCACCGCCTCGCTATCTGAATAAACACGGGTCCCTGCTTCCACGACTTGATACCCGACCTCCGACACAGCTCAGGATATTCTTACTTCCTAGTGATATTCTGGGGTGCAATATCTGTTAAATACAGAAAATTACAGATTAGATCATTTGGGTGGCATGTTGCACAGTGTGCTGAGGTCAGTAGCAGTCAGTCCATCCATTAGGCGACAGTAATTGCCTCAGGTCTGACAGAAAGTCGTGCACTTTTGGAGACACCATCAATCTCCATCCAGTTATCCTATTGTGCACGGCTCGCTAATCCGGGTCATCAATTCAACATTTTACTTATATTTTGCCCAGATCATCAATAGCTGTGCAAGTATTTGTCCATATAGCGCCAATGCTTTTTCTTATTTTTTCCAGAGCAATCCAGACCCTCGCTTATTTTATTGTATATATTTCTCTGTCAGTTTTATTTACACTCTATTGCCTGTGCTGTGTATAACCCTATTCATTTTACTTTTGGGCGCCCTTCCCGTGGTTTCTCCCTCTTCAATTCTCTTATGCCTTTCCTGTCATATCGCATTTTCTTTTAACTGCCTCTCAGCGTTTTAATTGGATTACGCTTCATAACTTTTTAAACTTCCATCTCCACACATTCACACCTCGCCACCTTGTTTCCCTTTACCCCTCTCAGCCTCCACTTTTCCGACCACCTCTGTCTCCTTCCCTCTCTTGCTTCATATTTCTTCATAAAAGCGTGATTATTAGAGAAATCCTTCCTTTTCTGACAATTTAATAGTACAAACTAATCATCTGCATGACATTCCCCATTCATCTAGCCAGGAGCCGGAAACAAAGCACGGCTTTCCTTTATGCCTGTCCACTTCCCAGGCTATTTTAGGACCAATTTTAGGTCAACAACTGTACACAATGCCACCCTTATGGGCCCAACCGATCATGTTTATGAACCAATATTTCCTATGTATTAATGAGAGTTTGTGCTGGTCTGGAATGTGATGTAACCTGCACCAAACAAGGATTGCACTGTTCACTCTTCCAGCAATTTGTCAAGTGCACTTTATGTAATGTATGGCTCATTTACAACAAATGTAGTTTTACATTAAAGTTCCGTGTCTGTTACATACTCAAACTGTTTATGGTGTGATGATAGACTGTTAGTCAAACAGCTCAATTTAGCGGTGGTTTGAAGCACTTCTTGAAGCATTTTTCCGAAGGGAATCGCCAGCAGAGAATTATTCCAACGGGACTTCACCTCAAGGAACTCTCCAATAACGTCAATTCTGGCAACAGTCGATTACGGGATAATTTTTAATATATATGCAATAAATGTTCACTTTGTTACAATGAATGACAGAAAATAATATCGGCAAATCTTAATATACATCTATTACTGACAAATGATCTGCACGCATGGTATATTTAGCTTTGATTAATTTATTTGCAGATTATTTTTGATAAAGCAATAAGTATTACGATGAGCCTGACATTTGCTCTTCACTGGGGGCACACAGGCGAATATCTCTCATTAAAGTGAGATGATGAAGCTGTTTAAATGTTATTAATAATTAATTGCTTGCAATTAATTTTCCACATTGCTTTGCAAAAAAGAAAAATAATCAATTTTTATGGAGACTGACCAAACCCCAATGAAACACAAAGAAATTGGCAAGAAACGTCTTTATTTGCTGCACACAAAGCTCCAAGTCTTCCATCGTTCAATACAAACGGGCATCATTGATTTAGAACGGGAGGTGATCTTTTTGAATGCAGCCCTGTGATACACATGAACATGTAAATCCATAAACAGTAATCTGAACAAATTAGTTCAAAGCGATAAAGTAAACCGCGTGCAGACACAGAGCAAGAGGAAACAGCACTGTCAGACCAGGAACACCTGAATGTCTTCGAGATCTGGTTTTCGACCTTGAAATTAACTCAATTGATTGATGTAGAAGGGGTTGGTGGGCGGTGGGTGGGTGGGTCGTGGTGGTGGGGATTTCAGCATTTTCCCCGCCAAGTTCGATGTTGCACACAAATAGTAACTATTGTGAGTGCTGACTATTTGCCACAATACTCATGAAGCACAAATAAACACTGAAACTTACTTTCTGCCTCACGTGTTTGACAACGTGCCATTTGTTTCCGTACATTAGCGGAGACCAATTTTTGGAGCTAAGATCTCACACCAGCGAGTTTTCGAACTTATCATTTGGTTCACATTTAACGGTCGGCTCCGAGCTTCACGGGATTGCCCCTGTAGTATTTGAATGCCCCAATTGATGGATTGTCAGCAAATGTCTAAATTGAGTTTTAATAAATAGAGAAGAACTACCATCGAATCAGCTGCGGCAATATGGTTCGGTAAAGTATGGGGTGCTGAATTCACCGTTTGAGCGTACGCGTTTCACTGAAACTGTCCATCTATATTTCCGGATTGGTAAAGGGTTGTCAGGTGCTGGACGTTTTCGACACCTACTCACACCCTGGTACACTGCATCCCTGCTATTAACTCCCGCCTCCTTCTCACTATCTTTTAGTCATTTTCTGCTGGAGACGGTCGGTCCCAACGGAGAACGCCATTCATATTTACCTGGTTATTTTTCCGGCACACCTTTGTTATCAATGTGTTGAGCGCCTCTCCTGGTTGTCAAATAATGACACCGATCAGTTACTGATTCCTGATTGAGTGAGTCTTCACGCCTACACTACTCTATTAGTTTTGTATTTTTTTAAAGGCACACCTTTACATTCGGTAATAATAATCTGTATTGTCACAAGTAGGCTTACATTAACACTGCAATGAAGTTACTGTGAAAAGCCCCTAGTCGCCACATTCTGGTGCCTGTTTGGGTACATAGAGGGAGAATTCAGAATGTCCAATTCACCAACTGCACTTCTTTGGGGACTTGGGGGAGGAAACTGGAGCACCCGGAGGAAACCCACACAGATGCGGGAAGAATGTTCAGACTCCACACAGTCAGTGACCCAAGCCGGGAATCGAACCTGGGACCCTGGCGCTGTGCAGCCATAGTGCTAACCACTGTGCTACCGTGCTGTCCACGTTTATAGTAAAACACCTATAACCACCTGTTTATAGTAAAACACCTATTGGCAAGTGCCATGAACACTCTCATAGTCAACACCATAAATTAGCACTGACATACATACTGTTAAAAATCAAGCTTAGGAAAATAGCGGACCATTCCCCTTTATAACGTAGAACATAGAACTGTACAGCACAGTACAGGCCCTTCGGCCCACGGTGTTGTGCTGAACTAGTCTGAAACTAAGATCAAATCAACCTATTCTCAATCATTCTAGTGCACTCCATATGCCTATCCAATAACCGCTTGAAAGTTGCTAAAGTGTCCCGACTCCACTACCATAGCTGGGAGTGCATCCACACCACAACCACTCTCTGAGTAAAGAACCTACCTCTGACATCCCTCCTATATCTCCCACCCTGAATCTTATAGTTATGCCCCTTGTAATAGCTACATCCACCCGAGGAAAAAGTCACTGAACGTCCACTCTATCTATCCCTCTCATCATCTTATACACCTCAATTAAGTCACCTCTTATCCCTCTTGGCTCCAATGAGAAGCCCTAGCTCCCTCAACCTTTCCTCATAAGACCTACCCGCCAATCCAGGCAGCATCCTGGTAAATTTCCTTTGCACCCTTTCCAATGCTTCCACATCCTTCCTATAATGAGGTGCCCAGAACTGCACACAATACTCCAAATGTGGTCTAACCAAGGTCTTGTACAGTTGCAGCATAACCTCACGGCTCTTGAACTCAATCCCCCTGTTAATAAATGCTAACACACTATAGGCTTTCTCCATGGCTCTATCCACTTGGGTGGCAACTTTCAGAGATCTATGTAATGTGTTATGTACTCTGGGATAACACAGGCTGCAACTGGATGTAGCTTTAACCAAAAGATACTCCAGACCTTGAAGTTAGTTCAATCTGATTTATTGAACCAGTAGCACAGTTAGCACAATTCTCTATGAGTTCGACTCTCTGCTAGCCTAAGTGTGGTTACTCTGTCTGAGTGAACCAGACTAGTTCTTAGCCACGTGCTGGCGGTGTGATACTGTACATACACCCTGACTCACTCTGTAGATGTTCATCAGTGGAAAGAGGCGGAGTGTGAGTGCCTCATACCTTTTATAGTGAGATACCACCCCTGAGTGTCCTGGCTGCTCATTGGTCATGTCTTGTTCTCTGTGTTCATTAGCTGCCTGTCTGTGCCTGTCTGTATATCATTATCTGCATGTCTCCATATCATGACATCTCCCCCTTTTTTAAATGTTTTGTTGGCACATGGGAACGTACTTACATGTGGTGGCATATATTAACATATTTACAAGCGGTGGCATATGTGAATGTATTTACACGTGAAGACAGCTGTTTAATGTGAGAAAACAGAACATAGCAAACAAAACAAATGTTCATAAGTCCAGTCTCTGGGGCTTGCGTCTGATCCTTGTCGACCGCCGGAGAGGTGGTGGTGGGGACGACGGCGCCTTGACAGGCGGGATGGAAGCCTGACTGGTGGCCTCGTAGTTCGAGGTATCACGAGGTGGCAAAACAATGGACGGAAACGGAGAAGAAAGCAGTTGCGGGCAGGCAACTTTCCGCAATGCCCGTCTGTTTCATCGCACAACAGAACCATCAGCCATACGTACAACATATGAGCGGGGCGCACCCTGTCGAACAACGACAGCTGGAGCAGACCAGCCACCATCTGGTATCTTGATCCTGACAGTGTCTGCCGGGGATAACATGGGCAAATCGGTGGCATCAGCATCATAGCCCTGCTTTTGCTGGTTTTGGAGCTGCTGCACCTTCTGCAGCACCGGGAGGTGATCCAGGTTGGGCAAGTGTATGGCTGGAAGTGTCGTCCTCAGGTCCCTGTTCATCAGGAGTTGAGCCGGCGACGTGCCAGTGGACAGTGGGGTCGGCCTGTACGCAATCAGCGCGAGGTAGATGTCAGAAGCAGAATCCGCGGCCTTGCAGATGAGCTGTTTCACAATGTGCACCCCTTTCTCAACCTTCCCATTGGACTGCGGATAGTGTGGGCTGGAAGTGACATGTTTGAAATGGTATGACTTGGCAAACAGAGACCCCTCGTGGCTGCTGAAGCACTGGCCATTGTCACTCATGGCAGTGAGTGGGATACCATGCCTGGAGAGCGTCTCCTTACAGGCCTTGACGACGGTCCGAGATGTGAGGTATGAGAGCTTCACGACTTCAGGGTAATTGGAGAAATAGTCAATAATCAACACGTAGTCACGACCATTTGCACGGAAGAGGTCGATGCCATCCTTGGGCCACGGGGAGATCTCGATTTCATGCTGCTGGAGCATCTCCTTGCTCTGCGCTGGCTGGAAGCGTTGACAGGTCGCACAGTTGAGGACCATGTTCGAGATGCCCTGGCTAATACCGGGCCAGTAGACAGCCTGCCTGGCTCTGCGTCTGCACTTCTTGATGCCCAGGTGTCCCTCATGGATTTGGCGGAGCACCAAGCTCTGGAGACTGAGTGGATTGACAATCTGGTCCAGCTTGAGGACGATACCATCAATCGCCGTCAGGTTGTCCTTTACATTGTAAAATTGAGGGCACTGCCCTTTCTGCCAGCCATTGGCGAGGTGGTGCATGACACGCTGCAAGAGGGGGGTCTTTGGCTGTCTCCTCACGAATACGAACCACCTTCGCATCAGACCCGGGAGGGTGCTAGCACACAGCTGCACCTGTGATTCAATCTGCCAGATGATTTCCAGCAGTTCACTAGGCAAGGTGATGGAGCGGGACAATGCATCAGCGATGATGAGCTCCTTGCCAGGCGTGTACACTAAGTCAAAGTTGTACCTTCTGAGTTTGAGGAGGATGCGCTGCAACCGAGGCGTCATGTCGTTCAGGTCCTTGTGGATAATGTGGACCAGAGGCCCATGATCTGTCTCGACAGTGAATGTCGGCAGGCCCTAGACATAGTCATGAAACTTGAAAATGCCAGTGAGAAGACCCAGGCATTCCTTCTCTATTTGCGCATACCTTGTTTCGGTGGGAGTCATGGCCCTCGATGCGTAGGCTACCGATGCCCAGGATGAAGCGTTGAAGCAGCACCGCACCGATGCCATCCTGGCTCGCATCTGTCGAGATCTTTGTCTCCCTGCCTGGGTCGAAAAATGCCAAGACGGGTGCAGTGGTGAGCTTGGCTTTCAGCTCCAACCACTCTGCCTGATGTGCTGCCTTCCACTCAAAGGCAGTGGACTTTTTTACCAGGTTTCGTAGGGCCGTGGTGTGTGAGGCCAGGTTTGGGATGAACTTGCCCAGAAAAGTGACCATGCCCAGGAAGTGTAACACTGCCTTCTTGTCTTCAGGGACCTTCATGGCTTCGATGGCCGTGACCTGTCTGTGTCCGGGCGCACGCCCTGCTGAGAGATCAGGTCACCTTGGAACTTGAGTGTCGGCATGCCAAAGCAACGTTTGGACCTGTTCAGCTTCAGGCCATTGGCATGGACAGGGCAGAATACCTGCTGGAGACGGGAAACATGCTCTTCAGGGGTCGTGGACCATATGATGATGTCGTCCACGTACACATGAACCCCTTCAATGCCCTCCATCATCTGCTCCATGATGCGATGGAAGATCTCCGATGCCGAGACAATGCCAAACGACATGCGATTATAGCAGTATCTGCCAAATGGTATGTTGAAGGTGCAGAGCCTTCTGCTGGACTCATCCAGCTGGATTTGCCAAAATCCATGTGACGCATCTAACTTGGTGAAAAAATGTGCGTGTGCCATCTCACTGGTGAGTTCCTCCCGCTTCGGGATGGGGTAGTGTTCACGCATTATATTCTTATTGAGATCCTTGGGATCAATGCAGATGCACAGATCTCCCGAAGTCTTTCTAACACGTACCATCAAGCTGACCCAGTCAGTCGGTTCGGTTACCTTGGAAATGATGCCCTGTTGCTGAAGATCCTTGAGCTGTGCCTTCAGGCACTCCCCCAGCAGAACTGGGACCTGGCGTGATGCGTGGACCACTGGCTTGGCATCAGGTCATACCAGAATCTTGTATCGATATGGCAGCATGCCCAGCCCGTCGCAAATATCCGGATACTGAGCGAGGATGTCGTCAATGCCGGCCTGAAGATCCATATTGGAGGACGTTGTTGTGTAAACACACTGCACAAGGTTCAACTGTTTGCAGGCATGCGCGCCAAGTAGGGATGCCCTGTCTGGCTTGACAATTTCAAAACGTAACCGTGCATGGGTGCTCCCGTTGGAGACGAGTAGAAGACCGGATCCCAGTGCCGTTGTAGTCCAGGAGCCTGCTGGCTGCTGGAAGGACCTTGGGGGGCTTCTTGATGTGTTTGAAATCTGCCTGTGAGATGAGGTTGGCAGATGCACGTGTATCCAACTTAAAGTGGTTGATCTGCATCACCGCACTCCATTCGTCCGCAGAATCCACAGCGAGGATGGATTGAATTTGTGATGAGTTGGATGTGGCATATTCACATTTGGTAGTGATGCCCACACAGTAGGTGGAGTTCAGGCATTCTTCCTCTGGATCCGTTGTGCTGCCAGGATCAGAATCCTGTAATCGTTGTTGCACACGTTGTTGAACGTGCCGTCGTCAGAATTGGGAACACTGGCCCCTGACTGGTGGTGCTGACCTGCACAAGGCTGCATAGCGTCCAGACTTCCCGCAGTTTAAACATCGCCTGCCTCTTGCAGGGCAGTGTTTCTTTAAATGGGCGTTGCCGTAGTTCGAGCACGTCATGACGTCCGCGTCCTGATGCTCCGTGCGTCGTCGCACATGTGCAGTGCGGGTGTCGGCCGCTTCGTTATCCCGTTCGCATCGTGCATGCGTGGGGGCCCGCGAAAAGCATGCGAAATGGCCGCTTTCATCAACGCTGAGGCGCTGCATCTGGGAGATGGCCTGCACACTCTCTGCCTCGTGGGAGGCAAGTTTCTAACTTTCAGTCGATTTGTACTGGGCATAGTGATTTTTGGCGTGCTCATACACTGTGCATATTTCAATCGTGACTGGCAAGGTCATATGCTTGATTTTCAGTAGTTGCTCTCTCAGAGGATCAGAGTGAACTCCAAAAACGATTTGGTCTCTGATCATGGAGTCAGCAATATCACCAAAGTTGCAGGACAGCGCTAGCAGGCGGAGGTTAGTTAAGAAGGAGTTGAAAGATTCATCTTTACCTTGTAGACGCTGTTTGAATATGTAGCGCTCGAAGATTTCATTGGTGT
The DNA here is from genome assembly GCF_047496885.1 of Scyliorhinus torazame. Taxonomy (NCBI): domain Eukaryota; kingdom Metazoa; phylum Chordata; class Chondrichthyes; order Carcharhiniformes; family Scyliorhinidae; genus Scyliorhinus; species Scyliorhinus torazame. The sequence goes on from NC_092709.1 coordinate 190,437,449, forward strand.
CCACTTCACAGTGACTGTAAAACTTGTCCAGGGTGGTCTGAAACTATGTCTTGTCCTGGCCTTCAGTGAAGTGAAAAGAGTTAAAGAGTTCAATGGCTTGATCACCCGCTGGGATAACACAGGCTGCAACTGGATGCAGCTTTAACCAAAAGATACTCCAGACCTTGAAGTTAGTTCAATCTGATTTATTGAACCAGTAGCACAGTTCTCTATGAGTTCGACTCTCTGCTAACCTAAGTGTGGTTACTCTGTCTGAGTGAACCAGACTAGCTCTTAGCCACGTGCTGGAGGTGTGATACTGTACATACACCCTGACTCGCTCTGTAGATGTTCATCAGTGGAAAGAGGCGGAGTGTGAGTGCCTCGTGCCTTTTATAGTGAGATACCATCCCTTAGTGTCCTGGCTGCTCATTGGTCATGTCCTGTTCTTTGTGTTCATTAGCTGCCTGTCTGTATATCATTATCTGCATGTCTGCATATCATGACACTATGGACATGAACTCCGAGATCTCTCTGCTCCTCCACATTCTTCAGAACCCTGCTGTTAACCCTGTAATCTGCATTCAAATTTGTCCTACCAAAATGAATCACCTCACACTTATCAGGGTTAAACTCCATCTGCCACTTTTCAGCCCAGCTCTGCATCCTATCAATGTATTTTTGCAGCCTACAACAGCCCTCCACATTATCCACTACTCCACCAATCTTGGTGTCATCAACAAATTTACTAACCCAACCTTCAACTCCATCATCCAAGTCATTGATAAAAATCACAAATAGCAGAAGACCCAGCACTGATCCCTGTGGTACACCACTGGTGACTGGGCTCCAGGATGAAAATTTACCATCTACCACCACCCTCTGTCTTCTATGTGATAGCCAGTTACTGATCCAATCGGCCAATTTCCCTCTATGCCATGCCCCCTTACTTTCTGCATGAGCAGACCATGGGGCACCTTATCAAACACCTTACTAAAATCAACTGCTCTACCCTTATCTATGTACTTAGTTACCTCCTCAAAGAATACAATCAAATTTGTGAGGCAAGACTCACCCCTCACAAATCCGTGCTGACTATCCTGGATTAAGCTGTATCTTTCCAAATGGTCATAAATCCTATCCCTCAGGACCCTTTCCAATAATTTACCTGTGACCAAAGTGAGGCTAACCGGCCTACAATTCCCATGGTTATACCTATTCCCTTTCTTGAACAAGGGGACAACATTCGCCTCTCTCCAGTCTTCTGGCACTATTCCTGTAGACAGTGAGGACATAAAGATCAAAGCCAAAGGCTCTGCAATCTCATCCCTCGCCTCCCAAAGAATCCTAGGATATATCCCATCAGGCCCAGTGGACTTATCTATCCTCAGGCTTCTCAAAATTTCTAACACATCTTCCTTCCGAATATCTACCTCCCCCAGCCTACCAGCCTGTATCACACTATCCTCCTCATGAAACATGGCCTCTCTCCTTTGTGAACACTGAAGAAAAGTATTCATTTAGGGCCTCTCCTACATCTTCAGACTCCATGCACACGTTCCCACTAGGCCGGCCCTAACTTCACCTTGGTCATTCTTTTATTCCTCACATAAGTGAGGAATTGTGCTAACCACTATGCGGTACGGTAGCATAGTGGTTAGCACAATTGCTTCGCAGCTCCAGGGTCCCAGGTTCGATTTCCGGCTTGGGTCACTGGCTGTGCAGAGTCTGCACGTTCTCCCCGTGTGTGCGTGGGTTTCCTCCGGGTGCCCCGGTTCCCTCCCACAGTCCAAAGATGTGCGGGTTAGGTGGATTGGCCATGCAAAATTGCCCTTTGTGTCCAAAATTGCCCTTAGAGTTGGGTGGAGTTACTGGGTTATGGGGATAGGGTGGAGGTGTTGACCTTGGGTAGGGTGCTCTTTCCAAGGGCCGGTGCAGACCCGATGGGCCGAATGGCCTCCTGCTGCACTGTACATTCTATGTAAAAAGCCTTGGGAATCCTGCTGTGCGAATGGCCAGCTAAAATAGTGAAGTATGTCCTGTAAAATGCACAGCGTCTGGAAAATGAAATAGAAACCTGTGTGAGGAACTCTAGCTACATTTAATGTTGATCCTGCTCCCTTGTCCTTGCTGATTGCTGCTTTATGAACAGATAATGGGTGGTTTAATTCAGCAAACGATTGTGGACAATTTGATTACCGGTAGTTTGGGATCTACACAATCTGTGCGGACTGAACAGACCAGTACACATATTCTTTTTTTAAATCTTGCATTGTAAATGATTTCTGTTCAGTAGCATGACTCCGATGGCAAGAGCGGAATGTCAGGGCCTGTCGAGTGAACGGTTATGTCTTCACCCGACCTGCCCGGGTACTAACCCGACGGAATCCTGTCACATTACCGAACACACGCAGAGACCAGACAAAACCACTCTGCCTACAATAGACAAATGTCTCTCTTTTTACCATGGCGTCCTCTTTATCCTCCCTTATCGAACACTACGGTGGAAACCCATTTTGGAACTGCAATCAGTCCATTATTTGTGCTGCTTGTCTGGGCAATGTACAACTGAGGTAGCAAATCCCTAAAACCATAGGGAAGTCCATGACAAATTTGAATAAGTGATACATTTAACACCGGACACTCTACCGCTCTGCAGTGCCATTCAAAACAGCAGCAAGAATTAAAAACAAAAGACCTTCTAAACGTTCTGGATTTTCTTTTAGTGAAGTAATTAACTGCTATCAGTTGAATGTTCTTTGAGGCGTTTGCTGATTATAGTTAGAAAGGAGGAAAATATATCAATCCGATACAATCCCATTAAAGTGTATAATTCGATTAACATTAAGAAGACATGTTTGTATTAAACTTTGTCTATCTTGACATTTCCAATGGGGTTGCTGCTCTTGTTTTTAACTTCCACTGTATTCAACCACAAAGGAAACGTATTCATAAGAATGTTTCCTTTCCCCTTTTTTCTCCTCTTTCTATTTTCTCGTTTGTATTCTCTGATTCTCTTTCTTCGCTCTGTTTGCTTTGGTGAACGTTTCTTTGCAGCTGAGAGAAGAATCGGAGCCTTTTATTTTTCGATTTCATCTGAATTCCCATTTTTTGTAGCTTTGATTCTTCCATTTACGGGCTTTGACTTCTCTTGTCAGTTGTGTCGGGCTGCTTTCTTTTGTCTCCTCCCACATATTCTATAGGAAATTCTTCAGAAGACGCTTGGTACCCAGTGATGAATCAGCTTTAAAATGGAGCAAATGAAACGGATAGTGGGGAAGTCGGTTTCCTTAGTAATTGCTCTTGTTTTGGTGAAAATGCAGATATCTCGCTTGTTGTTGCTGCATCGTAACAGTAGGGGGTTTGAAATAAAGATTGGGAAAAGGGAGTTTATTTTCGGTTACTATTTAATATTATTTATTCAGAAGTGTTCCCAGGTTAAAACAGCTTTTCTTATTTTATAGGTTAAAAAAACTTATAGAAAGATATACATGTGCGGTTAAAGGACAAAAACGTTGTCAATCTGTATAATTATTCTCAAATGCACGCACTTTCCACATTTGTTATAAGCCTTGTTGCAGTTTCAAAACTACAATCGAACGGCGGGTTTACCAAGAAACAAAACAATTTTCTTTAAAATTGCCAAATCATTTTGTGTGAAAATGATGTAACAGCCGCATTTTGCCAATTTGCACAGTGGATGTATTACACAGACCATGTCAGCTCTCTCGCTATATGAATGTACATCAACCTATGCGGAGCAATACATTTTCGCTCGAAGCAGTCTTTATTATTTAGCTTTACCACAGGATATTATATTCTTTGCTATGTTCTCTCGCATTTGACGTTTGACTTTATTGTTTTCAAGGTGATAAATAACACCAATCTGGCGCTACACTAGGATTTCATTTTTTTTGGAGCAGGAACATAAATTGATTCTGATTTTGTAAGATTACAGCGATCCCCATACTGTAATTTTAATCAAAATATGTGGAGAGAATCTTCTGCAGTCCTTTTCGACATCGCTGTGGATTGTAGCTATGCAATAATCCATAAAGAAAGGCTGTATCATGTTAGATGATAAAAAGTAATGTACTCGGAATTCCAACCCCCCCCCCCCCCCCCCCCCACCACCACCCCCATCAATTTCATTTCAAAAGCGTCGTACACAAAACGAACATTCCACTTTTTCAAATGATGCATCCACATTTCCATCGAATAAACATTTACTTGCAAGTAACCGTTCAATGCGAAAAAAATCCTTTTGGCGCTGAAAAAGCTGAACATGATTTTGTAATGATCTTCTTCAAAACCATGAGATAAAAATGCTGGAAAATTTCCAAGAGTGATACATTGGAAAAGTCAGTATTTTTTTTAAATTCGAAACTTCAAATCAAATCTCCCTGACGGGAAAGCTCTGTGAAGACGCTGATCATTAACACGGCTATTAACAATCTGCACCCAGCTCACAAGAACAAACGTGAATATGTGACAAGGCTCCCAAAAAGATAAAGAAAATCTCCAATGGACCCCTTTCCTAATTTCGGCTTTTTGGTTTTCCAAATAAACGCGCGGCAATGATCTATTCAGGACCTGAATGATTGGAACAATGCCGGAAAGACAGAAAGAATATCAAAGATATTTAGCCATTGGATTTCTTTCTATTGGTGAAACACGAGGACAATATATCCACATTCTCATGCGCTTCTACTTGTTCACACAAGCCTCGTATAAACTGAAACAAACCCATATAAATATTGCATACATCGGATAAAACACTCAAAGCAGAGAATTCATACTCTATGTTACCGATTCACACCGAGACAAAGATTAAGGTCACAATCGCGGTCTAAAACTAAAATAATTCGTAAAAGCTTTGCCGCTCCGAAATTGAGGTTGGTCATTCAAGAATAAGGAAGAAAAAAAAATCAAATAAGCGTAAAGTACTAATACTTACAGAGTGAGCGGGTGAGCGACTACATTCAAAATTATTGCATTTCCTCCCTTGTAGAATATGTAACATATTTCTGTTACAATCCACACATAAACTAATGTGGGGATTTTTGCATCATACCGCACCATTTTATACATGATGAGCCATCAGTAATAGGATTATTAAACAAAAAAACAGTCTCAGGCGCTGGCGTTAACCTTTTAAAATGGCTAATTAAGTTTTGAACTGAAAAATTAGATTCTACATTGCTTACCATTTTTGTTGATGGTTAAGCTATTTCCAGTCATATTGGATATTTAAAAACAAACATTCCCACCGTTCTAAAGTAGCACGAAACTTTACATTTTGACACAAACTCGCTTTTTTTTGCGGTATTTGTTTCTTTGGAAATAAGTTGTGATTATTAACCAACTCCACGGGCTAATATTATAAACAGATAAACTAATTATAACCCACTGCTGCCCCTGTCAATTGCTTGTAATGCAGAGATTCAGGACGCCCTCCTGTGGACACAACCTCCTTTAACGCCTTGAGAGCAATTGTATTATTCACATCCTTGAAAGTTGGAAGAAACTGGTTGACCCGGGCCGTTGTTTTAACCACTGCCTTGCCACTCTTGCATCGGATGATATAGTGTTATGTGGAGGCCCTTAAACGATTGTTTTTCATGCATACTTTGACACGTACGGCTTGGGGCACCCCGAAATGCAGGAGGGACTTATTTTACTGACAGGAGACGAAATGTTTTCGCTTTGCGACTATTGTCGTATCAAATTGTGTGATTTACTGCGGTTAAAATGACCTTACTGATGATAAAAGCAAATATCCAGACTCATTATCTCAAGCATAGAGTGCTGTAATCGGCCTCTAAATCCTAGCTGAATTTTACGTCTTTCCTTCAACATTCCACATCACGTATTCAAACTGGTCTTTGTCATCAAGCAGCAGAAACCTAACATCGACAAATGCGGAAGGACCTTTATTATAAAGAGGTCATAACTTGTTACACCCAAACCATTTCTCGTTCTGTTTTCAATTTTCAGTAGGAGGTTGGCAAATTCCGCGTGTGAACATATCTAGGTGTCAGCTTGCAATATTTATTTTTTTATCTACAATAAACTGGTAATAAACAAATATTTTGGGCGTTTTTCCGCGCAGGAAAGCGGCTAGAATTCTGAACGTGCATGAGGAAATTAGCTGCTGCCTACGCGTTAACACCATCCAAGTGAAGTGTTTGTAAATGCTCTACAACACAGTACGGTGTCCACTCTGACCTGACACCTCCCCCCATCCCAAATGGACCTGCTGTGCCAGCACTGGGTGCTGCTGGACAGAATTGCTAATTATCTGCTGAACAGGATGAAAGCAGCATTAACTTGTCCGGATCAAAACAAAATGGTAACATAAACGTTTGTCTAAATGTTCTTACTAATCCCATGAAAAAAAAAACTAAAATGTGAAACTGAAACGACAGGATGGATTTCATCCTTGCTTAGTGTTCGACTAGAGTGAGGTGAACAATAGCATTATGGGTTGTATAAGAGCACTTTGTAGGCTTGTGGTAATTCCCCTAAATAAACCACACATTATTTAAACGAATCCACCCTTCTCTGTTGTATAAATTTTTCCTATTATGGAACAAGTTTGTCGAAGTATCAAAGTTAGCCATGGTGTCGTATGAATGATTCTAGAATCCTTAACAGTGCAGAAGGAGGCCATTTGGCCCATCAAGTCTGTACGAACCCTCTGAAAGAGCGTCCTACCAAGGTTGATTTCCCCGCCCAACCCACCCTCCCCTGGTAACCCAACTTGCACATCCCGGGACACTAAGGGACAACTTGCACATCCCGGGACATTAAGGAACAAACCCTACCAAGGCTGATTACCCCTCCCAACCCACCCTCTCCTGGTAACCCAACTTGCACATCCCGGGACACTAAGGGACAATTTTAGCACGGCCAATCCACCTATTGTACACATTTTTGGACTGTAGGAGGAAAGTGGAGCACCCACAGACATGGGGAGGACATGCAAACTCCACACAGACAGTCACCCAAGGCCCAAATTGAACCCGTGTCCCTGGTGCTGTCAGGCCGCCGTGCTGGCCCCTGTGCCACCATGATGTGAATGAGTATGAATAATCATTTTATGACCTGATAATCTACTATTGTAAATTGACACAAATTCTGAACTGGCTGAAGAGGGGAGGGGAATCATATATGTGACAAGTAGCACGTGACCTAACTATGTGTACACTAGACCTGCAAATAAACTGTGTTTATTTAGGCTTTCCACTGCACTTTGATCTGAAAGCAGGAGTGTAACTCAACGGTTAGTATGGCAACTTGGCCTCTAACTGCACTAAAGCAAGGAATTCTCTCTTCCAACCTCTTCCATCGGGCAGGTGATACAAAAGTCTGAGAACATTCACACACAGATTCAAAAAAAGCTTCTTCCCTGTTGTTACCAGACTCCTGAATGTCCTTATTATGGACTGAACTGATCTCTCCACCCATCTTCTCTACTGAGTAGTACTACACTCTGTATGCTTCACCTGATGACCATGTATTTACATTGTGTATTTCTCATATATCCTATGTTTTGCATGTATGGAACGATCTGTCTGGACTGTACACAGAACAATATTTTTCACTGTACCTCAGTACACATGACAATAAATCAAAATCAAAATTAATAGTAAGACCACTGCTATTATTAGCAAGTTTCAAACTTCTTGCGTTAGGCATCTAATGCAACATATTCTTATTCTGGTCTAAAGCCATATTTGACAAAATGCCAAATGGCCCAATAGAGTTTCTGGAAACTCTATGCTTACCTTTATCTTTCTCCAATATTTAAAAAAAGTCAATGCTCCCGTACACTTCCTCAGAACTTAAACATCAGCCATTTGAGAACCAGAGCACACCACACATATCAAAGTTTGTACAGACTGTGCTTTTTTAAACTGGTTTTCATACAATCTGCAAGGAGATATATCAAGGCAGTATAATGCATGTCTATGAGTCTCACATTGAACTTTATTGCTCTGAGAGCAACAACCCTGGTATAATGGGCTGCTTTAAAACTGAACACCAATACCAACTGTATTATACATTGGAAAGAATTGAAATCGTTTTTTGATTCAATGTGTAATTTAAACAATGTTTTCTCTTAGTTTCCCACCTTCCTCCTCTTCATCCTTCCTGGTTTATCTTAATCAGGTCATAAGTCCAGTCCGTTCTATATTGGACTTGATTCTGCTTGTGATTTTCTGGTCAAAAGGCCATGTGAGAGACTGGAATGCTGTGGGTGAGAATTTCATAGTCTGGTTTCCATTTCTTCCCTTGGCAATCCAAACCTCAGATTAATAAAAACAAAAATTGGCCACAGAGGTCAGTTGACATTTGGCTTCAAATTTTGGGTTTCTTAGTTCAATGTCAAAATTATTTTACAGCAGGACAAATAATAAAAACAATTACCTTTTCCTTAGGTAGTGACTTTCCGCAGAGGTAGGCAAATAAGTGAAAATGTGGTTACTGGCCTATTGCTATGGAACCTCCAATATCTTGCAACTTCTGGTCTTCCCAGACTCGTGGCCATTTCCAAACAATATGATTCAATATCCTGAAATATATATTACACACCTTTTAACTATAACTTTTGAAAACTTCATGATCGTGGCATCCATATTGTTATTAGACCAATTGTAATACCAATTTTAGAAGCAGCCATATCTGTCATTTCATTTCCCAAGAAACAATACGTATTTTCTCTTCCAGGACAAAATGCCACTGAACTTTCAATGAAGACCAGTAATTGTAGATATTTATTTTACCTTCTAATTAAACTAGCTATGATTTGGTACTGTTGCTCAAGTACATAAATATGTATGTAACATTACAAAATACCCTCAATTTTCTATTCTAATTATTTGTAATTTGTTTGACCGCCACATCAATTTATTTAAAAAAATAAATTTTCTTTCTACCTTTTGGTTCTGATTCATTTCATATTGACTCTAACAATCCTTTTAATGATTCCTCTATAGTTGAAAATCTTTACTTATACAAAATTATGTTTATTTTTACAAATATGTTTATTAAATAATCAAATATAAACAGTACCAAATATTAACAAAGATATACACATATTATATATTATATCAATACATAATTTAAAAAAAAGTGATGAATAAATACAATGGATCAAGAAACCCTCAAAACTAACCGCTTATAACTCAACCCACCTAACCCTTGAACGTGTCCAGGTTTTAAAAAAATGAAATGAATGGCCGTCATCTCCGATAGAACCGCCTCACCGAGCCTCCAACGGGTTATTTAATCTTTTCCAGATATAAGAATGATATTATATGTTCCACCCACGCAGATGCTTTGGGCAGTGAGGGAGATCGCCAGTTAAGTAGTATTCACCTCCTCGCTATGAAGGAGGAAAAAGCAAGAATGTCTGCCCCCACTCCGGAATGGAATGACGGGGAGTCTGAGACTCCAAATATTGCAATCAGTGGGCAAGGTTCTAGGGTTACCTGCAAAATCCTGGATATCATATCAAAAAAGGAAAACCAATATCTAGCAAGCTTAGGATAAAACCCAAATAATGTATGTGGTTAGCTGGTGTAAGTGAGCAGCGATCACACTTATTCTCCACATCTAAAAAAATCCACTCATCCTTGCCTTTGTCCAATGTATTCTATGTAACACTTTGAACTGAATCAAACTCAGTTAGGCAGAAGTGGAATTCACCCCGTAGAGGGATTACCTCTAAGCCTCCTCAGTAAGTACGGAGCCAAGTTCCCCCACTCATTTCTCAAATCATCTATCCAAAGTGGCAGGATCGGAAGATAGAAGAAGGTTTGTACAGGTTTGAGACAGACCCTCTTTTCTGTTGTGCCAAGGACAAGACCTTTTCCAGCAGGAAGAAAGTGGAGCCAGGGGAAAGGAAGAAAATAATTTACGTGAGAAATCTCGAATTTGGAAGAAACAAAAAAGGTCGGAGCTAGTCAGACTGCATCTATCCATGAGTTTCTCAAGGCTGGCAAAACCTCAATCTAGAAATAAGTCCCCAATGTGCGCAAGACCTCCCATTCTTCAGGACCGGAACAATGGGTCCAAGCTCAAAGGCACGAAGAAGTGATTGTCACAAATCGGGGCCAGTGAAATCAGTGAGAGAAGGTTGAAGCGCTGTCAGAAATGTTTCCAAATCCTGAAGGAGGAGATCACCATAGGACTAGAGGAAAGACCTGCAGGGGAGAAGAGCAGCGGTGCAGTAATTATGGCGTGTAGGGAGTAGGTTGTGGTGCAAGCCTGTGTCTCTATTTTACTCCAGCTCGACTCAGGGCTACTAAGCAATTGCAGTGTTTTCTGTATGTTGGCAGCACAGTAATAAAACAGGAGATTCGGGATGGCTAAGCCTCCTGGTCCTCTGTCTCTATGAAACAGCGCTGCGGATTCTTACCTGCCCAGATAAAAGCTGATATGAATTTGTTTTTTTAAATGTTTTATTAAAGCTTTTCCAACCAACGTTTTTACATAACAAAGATAGAAGTACAAATAATAATAAAAATAAAAATAAACAAGAATTATTAAACAGAACAAGGTGGGTGTTGTCTTCATACAAAACTTACATTATATCAACAGTCCCCCCCCCCCCCCCCCACCTGAGCGCCCCCCCCCCCCCCCCCCCCCCCCCCACCAGGCTGCTGCTGTTGCTGACAATTACTGCTCCCCTAGAAAGTCAAGGAAAGGTTGCTACCGCCGGGAGAACCCCATCAAGGACCCTCTCAAGGCGAACTTTATTCGCTCCAGGCTGAGGAACCCCGCCATATCGCTAACCCAGGTCTCCACACCCGGGGGTTTCGAGTCCCTCCACATTAACAAGATCTGTCTCCGGGCTACCAGGGAGGCAAAGGCCAGTACCTCGGCCTCTTTCGCTTCCTGCACTCCCGGATCCTCCGCCACCCCAAATATCGCTACCGCTGGGCTCGCTTTCACCAGAGCGTCCAAAACCCTAGACATCACCCTTGCAAACCCCTGACAGAATCCTTTAAGAGCCGGGAATGCCCAAAACATATGAGCATAGTTCGCCGGACTCCCTGCACATCTCGGGCACCTGTCTTCCATCCAAAAAAACTTACTCATCCTTGCCGCTGTTATATGCGCCTGATGCACCACCTTAAACTGAATTAATCCGAGCCTGGCACATGATGAGGAGGAGTTCACCCTGCCGAGGGCATCGGCCCACAGGCCCTCATCCAGCTCCTCGCCCAGCTCCTCCTCCCACTTATCCTTCAACTCCCCCACTGAGGCTTCCTCTACCTCCTGCAGCTTCTGATATATGTCCGACACCTTCCCCTCCCCTACCCAGATGCCAGACACCACCCTGTCCTGGATCCTACGTGGGGGCAGCCGCGGGAATGTCCCTACCTGTTTTCTAAGAAAGTCCCAAACCTGGATGTACCTGAACGCATTCCCCGGGGGCAGGCCGAACCTCTCCTCCAGCGCCTGCATGCTGGGGAAAACCCCGTCTATAAACAGGTCCCCCATCCTCCTAATACCTGCCCTATACCAGCTTTGGAACCCCCCCATCCATCCTACCCGGAGCAAATCTATGGTTACTCCGTATCGGGGTCCACACAGAGGCCCCCTCCTCCTGCCTGTGTCTCCTCCACTGCCCCCAAATCCTCAGTGCCGCCGTCACCACCGGACTTGTGGTGTATCGCGCCGGTGAGAATGGCAGCGGAGCCGTGACTACTGCCCCTAGGCTGGTGCCTTTGCATGACGCCGCCTCGAACCGCCCCCTCCTCCATCATCCACGTCCTAATGATGGCCACATTGGCCGACCAATAATAGCTGCAGAAGTTCGGCTGAGCCAGTCCTCCCCTCCCCCCACCCCGGCTACACTCCAAGAATGCCCTTTTAACTCGCGGGGTTTTATTCGCCCACACAAATCCCGTAACAATCCTACTCACCCGCTTAAAAGAGGACTTGGGGATGAAAATGGGAAGGCACTGAAAGACGAAGAAGAACCTGGGGAGAACCGGCATCTTCACAGTCTGCACCCATCCCGCCAGGGAAAGTGGGAGCATATCCCACCTTTTAAACTCTCCCTCCATCTGCTCCACGAGCCGGGTTAAGTTGAGCCTGTGCAGGGCATCCCAGTTCCCGGCCACGTGTATCCCCAAGTACCGAAAGCTCCTCTCCACTATCTTGAGCGGGAGCTCCTTCAGTCTCTCCTCCCGGACCCTAGCGTGGACCACGAACAGCTCGCTCTTCCTCACATTCAATTTATACCCCGGGAAACTCCCAAAATCCCTCAGAATCCGCATGACCTCCCCCATCCCCTCTAGCGGGTCCAAAATGCACAACAACAGGTCATCCGCGTAGAGGGAGACCCGGTGTTCCTCCCCCCCGCGCACCAGCCCCCTCCAATCCCTTGAAGGCCTGAGCGCAATGGCCAACGGCTCAATTGCCAGGGCAAACAGCAACGGGGACAGGGGACACCCCTGCCTCGTCCCCCGGTGCAGCCTGAAATACTCCGACCTTAGCCGGTTTGTGGACACACTGGCTGCAGGGGCCTGATACAGCAGCTTGACCCACCCTATGAATCCCTCCCCAAATCCAAACCTGCCTAGCGCCTCCCACAGATACTCCCACTCCACCCTGTCAAAGGCCTTCTCCGCAACCACCCCCCCCCTCCGAGGGCATCATGATAATATTCAGGAGCCTCCTCACATTCGTGTTCAGCTGCCTGCCCTTAACAAAACCCGTCTGGTCCTCCCCAATCACTCCCGGGATACAGTCCTCTATTCTGGTGGCCAGAAATTTTGCCAACAGTTTGGCGTCTACATTCAGGAGCGATATCGGCCTGTAGGACCCAAACTGAAGTGGATCCTTCTCCTTCTTTAAGATAAGCGAAATCAATGCCTGCGACATCGTCGGAGGGAGGGTCCCTCTCTCCTTTGCCTCATTGAAGGTTCTCATCAGGAGCAGGCTCAGCAGCTCCGAGACCTTCTTATAAAATTCTACAGGGAAGCCGTCCGGGCCCGGGGCCTTGCCCGACTGCATGCTTGCCAGTCCCCGGACTACCTCCTCCAACTCAATTGGGGCCCCCAATCCCTCCATCCGCTCCACTTCCACCCTCGGGAACCTCAACCGGCACATAAACTGCCTCATCCCTTCCCCCTCCCCAGGGGGTTCCGACTCGAATAACTTCACGTAGAACTCCCTGAAGACTTCATTGACCCTCTCTGGGCTCAGCACCATGTTGCCTTCCCTATCCCGCACTCCCCCAATCTCTCTGGCCGCCTCCCTCCTGCGCAGCTGGTGCGCCAGCATCCTACTCGCCTTCTCCCCACACTCGTAGACTGCCCCTTTCACTTTCCTTAACTGCGTCTCCGGCTTCCCCGTGGTCAGCAAGTTGAACTCCGCCTGCAGTTTCTGGCATTCGTTCAGCAGCCCCCCTCTGGGGCCTCCGCGTATCTCCTGTCTACCCTGAGTATCTCTCCCACCAGCCTCTCCCTCTCCGCCCTCTCCTTCTTCTCTCTCTGGGACCTGATGGAGATTTACTCTCCTCTAACGACCTCCTTCAAAGCCTCCCACACCACTGCCACCGTTACCTCCCGTGACATTCGCTCCCACATAGTTCTCAATGCTCTTCCTTATCCGCCCACACACCTTTTCATCCGCCAGCAGCCCCACATCCAGTCTCCAGAGGGGGCGCTGACCCCGCTCCACCCCCAGTTGCAGGTCCACCCAGTGCAGGGCATGGTCCGAGACCGCAATGGCCGAGTATTCGACCCCCTCCACCCTCGGGATCAGCGCCCTACTCAACACAAAGAACTCTATCCACGAATAGACTTTATGGACGTGGGAGAAAAAGGAGAACTCCTTCGCACTTGGCCGCACAAACCTCCACGGGTCCACACCCCCATCAGGCCCATGAACTCCCACAGGACCCTGGCCGCCGCCGGCCTCTTTCCCGACCTGGACTTGGAACGGTCCAAGACCGGATCCAAGACCGTATTAAAGTCCCCTCCCATAATCAGGTTACTTGACTCCAAGTCCGGGATTCTACCCAACACGCGCCTCATGAAGTCTGCATCGTCCCAGTTCAGGGCATACACATTCACTAGCACCATCCGGGCCCCCTGCAGCTTGCCACTCACCATTATGTACCTGCCCCCCTTGTCTGCCACGATGCTCCCCGCCTCAAATGCCACTCATTTACTAACCAAAATTGCCACCCCTCTGGTCCACGAGCTTTAAGTGCGTCTCTTGCAACATGGCCACGTCCGCCTTCAACCCCTTTTAATGTGAGAACACGCGGGACCTCCTGACCGGCCCATCCAGGCCCCTCACGTTCCACGTGATCAGCCACCCCCCCATCCTGCTGACTAGCCATCTCCCTTTTTCGGCCAGCCACATGTCCCCGCCTCCCCTTTCCAGCCCTCCCCCTGGTGGACCCCCAGCCCGACTCTCCATCCATTCCCCTCACCTGGCTCCCCTTCAGTCAGCACAGCAGCACCCCCCCTCCCCCCCCAGCCCTCCCCCCCTCCCCTCACCCTCTGCCAAGCATCTGCTTAGCTCTGATTTCCCCCCCACTGTGCTTCCGTGAGTCAGCTCACCCATGCTGACCCCGGCCGCTCCCGCCTCTTTATGCCAACCCTAAACTTGTTGCCTCCTTCGGGCCACCCAACTCCCTCCCCCGCAGGGTAGAGTGGCAAGCGCCAACCGGGACCTTCCCGTGCGCCGGACAACCCATCCCGGGTGTTTCCCGCCCCCTAAAACCAAACCCCTGGAAAACAAAACAAACAACAAAACCACCAACCAAACTGGAGCAAATAATCTTATGCTTTACCCGCCATCTTACCCCCGGTCCACCCCCACCCGCACATTTCACCCCCATACAACTGTCCCTTAGTTCAGGTCCAGCTTCTCCTGCCTGATGAACGGCCATGCCTCATCCGGCGTATCAAAGTAATGGTGCCTGTCCTGGTATGTTACCCAGAGTCTCGCTGGATGAAGGAGCCCAAACTTCACCCCTTTGCTGTGGAGGACCACCTTAGCCCGGTTGAACCCCGCACTTTTCCTCGCTAACTTAGCTCCCAAGTCCTGGTAGATGCAGATCTCACCGTTCTCCCACTTACTGCTCCGCTCTTTCTTCGCCCACCGCAGGACTCGCTCCCGGTCTGTCAAACGATGAAACCGTATCACCATCGCCCTCAGTGGCTCGTTCACTCTCGTCTTTCTGGTGAGGACCCTGTGCACCCCATCCAGCTCCAAGGGCTGCGGGAAGGCCCCCGCGCCTATCAGCGTCCCCAACATTGCGGTCACGTACGCGTTCGCGTCCGCCCCCTCCACTCCTTCGGGATGGCCCAGGATCCGCAGATTATGGCTCCGAGACCTGTACTCAAGGTCATCTAGCCTCTCTTGCCATCTCTCACGTAGCGCCTTCGTGCACCTCCACCTTCACTGCCAGGCCCAGGATCTCGTCCTCATTCTCCGCCACTTTCCTCCTCACCTCCTTGATCTCCTTCTCCTGCGCCTTCTGGGCCACCACAATCTTCTCCATGGAGGCCAACATCTCCGTTTTAAGCTCTATAAAACAGTTTTTAAGGAATTCTTGTTGTTCTTTGGCCCACTGGGCCAACACCTCCCGATCTTCTCCTGCCACCATTTTGTCTTCCCGGACCTTCTCTGCCTTTCCCCCCGCTTTTGCCGTCTGCTGGCCCCACTCCTAGTTCTCTCCATGCAGCACTGGTCTCAGCCTCCAAGTGCCGCCGCCGTCCCGTTCAGCGGCCCAAAATACCGATCTCGGCGGGAGCTGCCGTGAACACGACCTAGCAGGTCATGGCCACCATCGGAAGTCGATATGAATTTGTTAACTGTAATAAAAAATGCTTTGGGCAAAAAATGGGGATAGATTGAAATAAAAATAGAAACCTTGGGAGCATTTTCATTTTGACAGTTTTGATTCTGCCTGCAAGAGTCAGAGGAAGATTATTCCACCTCTTTTTAAAATATGAATTTAGAGTACCCAATTCTTTTTTTCCAATTAAGGGGCAATTTAGCGTGGCCAATTCACCTACCATGCACATCATTGGTTTGTGGGGGTCAGACCCACGCAGACAAGGGGAGAGAGAATGTGCAAACTCCACACGGACAGTGACCCGGGCCAGGATCGAACCCAGTCCTCGGCACCGTGAGGCAGCAGTGCTAACCACTGAGATTATTCCATCTCTGTAAGTCCATTTTAACCTTACTGATGAGGCTTGAAAAGTTCAGTTTGTGGAGTAAGTCCCAGTTATGGGCTACACGGATCCCCAGGTATCTAAAATTAGAGAGCGAGAGACGAAGCTGCAGCGACCCAAGCTGAGCCCCTCTGGTTAATGGGTTCACTGGAAAGCATTCACTTTTATCCAGATTTAACTTGTACCCTGAGAAAGTGGCAAATTCATTATGTTGTCTAGTGAGGTGGCTGGGTCAGTAATATATGAGTAAATCATCGGCTTAGAGTGAGACCTCGTGCTCCACTACTGGTGTATTCCCCTTCATCCATCTGATCACCTTAGCACTATCGAAAGAGGCTCAATGGCCAATGCAAAGAGCAATGGAGAAAGGGGGCAGCCCTGTCTAGTGCCCCTGCCTGGCAGAAAATATTCTGAGGAAGCTGTATTTGTACAGATGTTGGCTTTTGGGGCATTGTACACCAGACAAACCCAGGAAGAAAATTTGGGGCTAAATCCAAATCTACCCAAGATCTCAAAAAGGTAGTTCCACTCCACCCTATGAAATGCTTTTTCAGCCTTCACAGCCACTATGACATCAGGTTATTGAGCAGCAGGCGAGGAAAGGACAATGTTCAAAAGACATCGGACATTGGTCAATAACTGTCTGCCTTTAATAAAGCCTGTCTGATCTTCCGATATTATAACCTGAAAACAGGATTCCATTTGGGATGCCAGGTCTTTAGCCAGTAGTTTAACGTTTGGGTATGGAGTGAAATGAGTTGATATGACCCACACTCTATTGGGTCCTTGCCCTCTTTAAGGAGCTCAGAGAATGTGGATTGGGCAAGGAACGGGGGGTAGTGACCCTTAGACAGTGAATCATTGAACATGTCCAATAGTAGTGGTGCGAGCTGCTCTGGGAAACTCTTCTAAAATTTGGTTGGGAAGCCATCAGGACCGGGGGATTTGCCAGATTGCAGCCAACCGATACTTTTCTGTATTTCTTCTGGGTTTAAGAGGGAGTCTAGTTCTCGTTTCCTACCTTCATCAATGGTCGGGATGTATAGACCATCTAGAAACCACATCATGTCCAATGTGTCTGGAAGAGGCTCTGACTCATTTAACTCAAGGTAATACGAACTGAAAGTCACATTAATCTGTAGAGGGGCTGACACTAAGTTGCCTTCTTTATTCCAAAACTGAGGGTTTTCTTGGGAGGCAATCTATTTCTTGAGTTGATGCGCGAGAAGACGACCCATCTTCTCCCCATGTCCAGAGAAGTTGACCCGGAACGTCGTAACTGATACACAACTTTATTCGTAGAAATCAACTCGAATTGAAGTTGTAATTGTTTTTTTCTGTGCATCAGTAGATCCAGCACGGGCAATTGAATATTGGCAGTCAACCTCCAAGACGGAGTTCACTTATCTTTGTCATTCCGCTCTCTCCATTTTCACAATGTGAGCTTTATATGAGATATGACAGCCTTCAGGGTTTCCCAGAGTGTTGAAGGAGATATTGACACTATTTTGTTGAGCTTGATGAAGTCTGATATAGCAGCAAACAATCGCTCACAAAATTTGTCATCAGACAGTAAAGTCTGATGTACCGGGTCAGCTGTGTGGTGTGCACCAGAGAGTGTCCCAGGAGCCTCTTCACTAAAGTGTCCGACCGAGGTGAGTATCTCTGGGATGGTGGAGGGTGTTGGAGACAGCTGTGACAGGAAACCCATGCGATCCTCAGACTTGAGCTCCAGGGTCTCCTGAGTCTTGGGCTGAGGGCTGCTGTCTGAGCTGCGCTCCTTGTCACTGCTCGGCGAATGTAGGGGCCCCAGTTGTGGCTGGGGCGGGGGACGCCGGATAGACCTGCCCCATCACCAGCTGGTCCTGCAAGACACAAGACCAGGCGCATGAGTAGACCATGGGCTGGGGTGGGGAGTGGGGTGGGGATGAGGATGGAGGTGTAGAGGTGAGGGTGGAAGTGAGGGTGAGGGTGGATATGAGGGAGTGGTGAGGGTGGTGGGGAAGGTGGAGTGATGGTGAGGGTGTGGGGGTGTTGCTGTTGAGGGGGGGCGTTGACACACGTGTCACAGGAAACTGCAACTCAGCAGGGACTCATTTCCTCGCCCACGGCTGAACTCCATCATGCCGACCTCCCTTTCCTCCGGGAACAAACAGAAAACGACAGTGTTAGACAGTCCGACGCATGCAGCCCAGGGGGTGGGTAGCTGGTGGCCTCAGTGGCCAGGGCACCCGGCCTTGACAGCTGGTATGGGTACCGGATGTGGTGAATGTATTATGCCAATAATCCACCATTGTATTTGTATCTGTGCTGTTGCCCTTGTATTTGTATCTGTGCTATGCTGTTGCCCTTGTGGGCTCCTGCTATGGGCCATTGTATGGCATTATCCATAGGGGAACATGTTGGGGCCTGTATGGGCTCCACCCCTGGCTCCTCCCCTTGAAGGGAGGTATAAAGAGCAGTCAACCTGTAGGCGGTTCTCAGTATTGGATCAGTCGCAGGCAGGCATTGTTCTAATTTGATTAAAGCCACAGTTTACTTCTATTCCCGTCTCGAGTGAATTGATGGTCGCATCACCAGCATGTGGTGCAGGGTGGGGGCTCTGCTGGGGGTCGGGTTACGGGTGAGTGGGACGCGGGTTAGTGCCAGGGGCACGGTGTTGCACACGTTGGCTGCCCTGAGGCGATTGTGCAGTTTTTTCTGGCACTGCTGGAAGGTCCGGATGATGTTGCCCATGGCGCTGACTACCTTTGACACCTGCGCCCAGCCACGGTGAATGGCGGAGGCTGGTAGCCTCCTTCCCGGGCTGGGGTACAATGTCACCTTCCTCTCCTCCACGTCGTCCAGGAGGTTCTCCACCTTGGCATCCGTGAAGCGTGGAGGTGCTCTCCTTGCTGCCATCTTGTTAGCTGGTTGGTGTATGTGGGGGTGAAGTGTGTAGATGAAGCTGCAGCTTGTCAGCCTCCTAAGCATCAATTGTGAAACCGGTGAATCCCGCACCGTTTCTCATTGGAATCAATTGTGTTCCATGTGGCGCACCACGGTGCTAGCCCCTTAACAGTCACTGAATCGGTCCAGGTGCGGCACCAGTTTTGCTATCGTGCAACTCCATGAATCCTGCACCGGCGTCAACACTTCTCAGATTCTCAGAAATGGAGAATCTAGCCACATAAGTTTAGAGCAAGATCTGAACATGTGCGCGTGATTCGCAGGCTCCCCATGAACAATGCTCGCACCCACCTCCACGTCCGGAAAAAAAATACTCATCCATGCCCTTGTCAATGTGCCCTATGCACCACCTTGAACAAATCAAGCTGAGCCTAGCGCATGAGGAGGTGGAGTTGACTCTGTGCAGAGCCTCACCCCACACCCTCCACAAAAGCCTACCCAGCTCTCTCTCCCACTTCCGTTTGACCTCATCCAATGGGACGAGCTCCACCGACACAAGTCGACTATAGGTGTCCGATATATTCCTTTTCCCCAGCTCAAGTGTTGAAAGAACCCCATCCATCAACGAGGATAAGGGTCCGTCCAATAATAAAATAACAAATTGGGCAATGTTGACTTCTTTATTTCTATGTGAACCACAAGCTGTTTCTTAAATTGACCAAATGACCACACAACCAGTATATTAGCTCAAAAGACAGTTTATTAATAAACACAAAAACTCTATTTGCAATGATACACGTGGCTACGCACTAAACTATACCTAATAACTAAGATGACCTTTACTTAACTTCGGGGTGACCGACATTGTGCGGGAGATAAAGCCTTTTTCTGTGTCCACGTGGGTCGGTTGGAAGTCGTCAGGTTTGTCTCGGCTGCGGCTCGTCCTTCAGGTAGCGATCGCGGTCCTTGAACTTGGCTGGTTGATATGCTGTAATTGGTCACACAGAAACCGGTCCAAAAGAGGCCGATCTCTCAGTTTGCAGGTCACCCTCATAGATCCTGGTCAATTAGGGGGCGGATACCTCGATGACTGGGCAGGTCCTAGCTATCATTGTCCCAGGCACGTATGCCTTTCCAAATAAGGGGAAGTGGCGCCAGGAAGTCCACTACTGTTGCCTTGATTCGAGTTCTATTGTCCTGGGGGAAATGGTGATTGACTTTTAATAGGTGCAAGTTTCTGTCAGGTCTGGTTTCTTTGCACAATACACAGAGGCTGTGTGCTTGTCTGTGCCCCAAGTTGACCACAATTCCCATGGTCCTTTGCAGGTGGCCATTTTAGATGGCTACATTCCGTCCTCTAGATCCTGAACGCGAATCGTGGTGGATCACAGTATTGATCCCATGTCTGTCTTGTTGGTTTTGGTCACTCTTCGGTCAGCAAAGGTCCTACTCTGCTCTATCCTAAAGTCATTTCACAATCTCGCCTAATTCATTTTTAAAAAAAAATTAAATACTTTTTAAATTAAAGTTTTGCAAAGTTTTTCATAATAAATAGTAGTAATCCTAACACAGCAAAATAGAGTGAACATTAACATAGTGCAAAAAGAGAATATACAATAGCAATTGACTAGACGTGACCCCACGCGCCTCAGTCTTCCCACACCCTCACAACGGAGCACTCACCCCCACTCCCCTACGAGTCGCAGCTGCTGCTGACATTTTAATTTTCCCTGAGAAGCCATCGGAAGGTATTATGCCCCCGCTCAACAGCAGCAGCTCTGTACACTTGGCAAAATTATTTACACACATAAGTAGGCATCTGTTTGTGGTGTTGTCGTCCCTTGCTTCTCCCAGACGGAGTTCGCTGCTGTTGTCGTCTCGTTCTGCTTCTGCGCACCTCCGCTTCTGCGGCCCTCCCGTCTTCCCCGTTTTCTCTGTTCCTGTGGACGTTAAGTTTGTTAACGTTTCCCTGCCTCCCCCTCCCTGGCTCTCCTCTATTGTTCCGTCTCTTCCCTCTACCCACCTCTCCCCGCTCCTGCACCCCACCCCCCCCGCCCCTCCCCGTGGCTCGCCTTTCCTTCCTCTTAGATTTAGCTGTTCCCCCACCCCCCCCTCTCCTGGCCTATCTCTCCCTCTCATGCTTTGGCTACTCTCCCCTGTTTCTTGGCTACCTGGCTATTCTTCTCCTTGTTTGTTGGCCACAAACAGGTCTCAGAACAATTGGGTGAATGGCTCCCACGTTCTGTGGAAGCCGTTGTCTGACCCTCGGATGGCGAATTTGATTTTCTCCATTTGGAGAGATTCCGAGAGGTCGGACAGCTAGTCTGCAGCTTTGGGTGGTGCTGCTGACCGCCAGCCGAACAGGATTCTACGGCGGGCGATCAGGGAGGCAAAGGCAAGGGCGTCTGCCCTCCTCCCCAGGAATAGATCTGGCTGGTCTGAAACGCCGAAGACCGCCGCTTTCGGGCATGGCTCCACCCTCACCCCCACCACCTTTGACATTGCCTCGAAGAAGGCTGTCCAGTACTCCACAAGTCTGGGGCAGGACCAGAACATGTGGGCGTGGTTGGCTGGGCCTCCTTGGCACCGCTCACATCTGTCCTCCACCTCCGGGAAGAACCTACTCATACGGGTTCTTGTTAAGTGGGCTCTATGTACCACTTTTAGTTGCGTCAGGCTGAGCCTTGCGCATGTGGAGGTGGAGTTGACCCAATGCAGTGCTTCGCTCCAGAGTCCCCACCCTATTTCGATCCCCAGGTCCTCCTCCCACTTCATTCTTGTTGCGTCCAATATGGTGTCGGCCCCTTCTACCAGTCGGTCATACATGTCACTACAGTTTCCTTTATCTAATATGCTTGCGTCCAGTAACTCTTCCAGTAGTGTCTGTCGTGGTGGTTGTGGGTATGTCCCTGTCTCCTTTCGTAGGAAGTTTTTTTAGTTGCAGGTACCTTAGCTCGTTCCCTTTGGCTAGCTGGAATTTCTCTGTCAGTTCGCCCAGTGTTGCGATCCTGCTGTCCAGGTCCCTGACTGTCAGTGTCCCTCTGCCCTGTCCCCACCTTTTAAAGGTGGCGTCAGTCAGCGCTGGCGTGAACCTACGGTTGTTGCAGATGGGAGCTTTACCCGACATTCTGGTCAGGCCAAAATGTTGCCGTAGTTGGTTCCAGGACTGGAGGGTGGCTATTACCAACGGGCTGCTGGAGTGTTTTTTGGGTGGGGGTGGGGATGGGTGCGCCATCGTGGCGAGGGCCCGGAGGGAGGTCCCCATGCAGGAGGCCTCTTCCGCGCGCACCCACTCGGCTTCTGGCTCCTTGATCCATCCCCTTATTCGCTCGGCCGTCGCCGCCCAGTGATAAAGTTGTAGTTTTGGGAGGGCAAGCCCCCCCCGGATTTTGTTTTTTGTAAGACCTTCCTTGGTATCCTAGCATTCTCTCTCTCTCTCTCTCTCTCTCTCTCTCTCTCTCTCTCTCTCCCCCCCCCCGCCCCCCCCCCCCCCCCCCCCCATACGAAAGCCATGATTAGTTTGTCTAGTGCTTTGAAAAAGGCCTTGGGGATGTAGATCGGGATGGATCTGAATAGGAAGAGGTACCTGGGCAGCACGCTCATTTTGATCGTCTGGACTCTCCCCGCGAGGGAGAATGGGAGTGTGCGCCATCTTTGCAGGTCCTTTTTTACTTCCTCTGTCAGACTGGTGAGGTTCCATTTGTGGATCTCTTTCTAGTCATGGGCTATTTGGATCCCCAGGTAGCGGAATTTGTGTCGGGCTTGTTTAAGCGGCAGTCCCGTTAGGGCTGCCCCACCTACTTGTGGGTGTACCGGGAAGATCTCGCTTTTGCTGATGTTAAGTTTGTAGCCCGAGAAGGCACTGAACTCTTTCAGGAGTGCGATGATTCGGTCCATGCTGCTTTGTGGGTCCGAAATGTAGAGGAGCCGGTCATCTGCATAGAGTGAGACTCTGTGCTCCCTGCTGCCCCTGCGGATCCCCCTCCAGCTTTTTGCTGCTCTGAGCGCGATTGCTGGTGGTTCGATCGCTAGAGCGAACAGCAGCGGGGACAGTGGGCATCCTTGTCTGGTGCCCCTATGCAGCTGGAAGTATCGGGAGTTGGTATTGTTGGTCCATACGCTCACCATGGGAGCGTTGTACAGGATCTTTACCCAGGAGGTGAACCCTGTTCCAAGCCTGAACCGCTCCAGTACCTCGATGAGGTATTTCCATTCAACTCTGTCAAAGGCCTTTTCTGCATCTAGAGAGACGATCACCTCTGGTGTTCTCTCCCGGAGGGGGTCATCATCATGTTCAGCAGGCGCCTGATGTTTGGGGTAAGCTGTCTATCTTTGACAAAGCCCTCTGCGACCACCTCAGGTACACAGTCTTCTAACCTTTTGGCTAGGATTTTGGCCAGTATTTTGGAGTCTGCATTCAGCAGTGAGATGGGTCTGTATGACCCACATTCCGTTGGGTCTTTGTCTTTCTTAGGTATCAGCGAGATTGAGGCCTGTGATAGAGTGGGCGGCAGTGTGCCCCTCGCTAGCGAGTCTGTGAACATCTCCCGCAGGTGCAAGGCCAGTGCTGTCGCAAATGTTTTGTAGAAGTTCGCCGGGAACCCATCGGGTTCTGGAGCCTTCCCCACCTGCATGGAGCTAATGCTGTCCATGATCTCTCCCAGTGCTAGTGGTGCTTCCAAGCCCCGTTTTTTGCCCTCCCCCACGACTGGAATGTCCAGTCCATCAAGGAACCGTTTCATCCCAGACACCCTCATTCGGGGCTCTGAGGTGTACAGCCCTTGATAGAAGGCCTTGAAGGTTTTGTTGATCTTTTCTGGTTCTGTTTACCTAATTCATTATTACATACATTCATTAAATCAATTCACTAATAATGGCTATTTCATTTCTAAAATTAAATTAATATAAAATATTTGATCTTAAATTCATATAAAGACAGTTGGTTTCTAACTAAGCGTTCTACACTACACTCATGCTGCTGCTCCTACATAAAGAACTTATTTACAACACAAAATTTTAAAAACAGCAGCACCACATTCCTTCTCCTTATCATATTTCATCAGTACAGAGGCACAAATGGCCCATTTTAGCAGCGGTTGTTACATAGAACATTACAGCGCAGTACAGGCCCTTTGGCCCTCAATGTTGCGCCGACCTGTGAAACCACTCTAAAGTCCATCTACACTATTCCCTTATCATCCATATGTCTATCCAATGACCATTTGAATGCCCTTAGTGTTGGCGAGTCCACTACTGTTGCAGGCAGGGCATTCCACGCCCTTACTACTCTCTGAGTAAAGAACCTACCTCTGACATCTGTCTTATATCTATCTCCCCTCAATTTAAAGCTATGTCCCCTCGTGCTAGATATGACCATCTGAGGAAAAAGGCTCTCACTGTCCACCCTATCCAATCCTCTGATCATCTTGTATGCCTCAATTAAGTCACCTCTTAACCTTCTTCTCTCTAATGAAAACAGCCTAAAGTCCCTGAGCCTTTCCTCATAAGATCTTCCCTCCATACCAGGCAACATTCTGGTAAATCTCCTCTGCACCCTTTCCAATGCTTCCACACCCTTCCGAAAATGTGGCGACCTGAATTGCACGCAATACTCCAAATGCGGCCGCACCAGAGTTTTGTACAGCAGCAACATGACCTCATGGCTCCGAAACTCGTCAACCACGTTCAGGAAGTACGTGTTGCGGTCGGTGGAGGGGAGGGGGCCCTTGAAATCCATGCTGAGGCGTTCAAAGGGACGGGAAGCCTTTATCAGGTGCGCCCTCTCTGGCCGGTAGAAGTGCGGTTTGCACTCCGTGCAGATTTGGCAGTCCCTGGTGACTGTCTTGGCCTCCTCGATGGAGTAGGGCAGGTTGCGGGTCTTGATAAAATGATAGAAACGAGTGACCCGTGTGGCAGAGGTCCTCGTGGAGGGCTCGGAGGCGGTCCACTTGTGCGGTGGCACAAGTGCCGCAGGACAGGGCATCAGGAGGCTCGTTCAGCTTCCCGGGACGGTACAAGATCTTGTAATTGTAGATGGAGAGTTCTATCCTCCACCGCAAGATCTTGTCGTTCTTAATCTTGTCCCGCTGTGCATTATCGAAAATGAAAGCAACCGACTGTTGGTCCGTGAGGAGAGTGAACATCCTGCCGGCCAGGTAATGCCTCCAGTGTCGCACAGCTTCTACTATGGCCTGGGCCTCCTTTTCGACCGAGGAGTGGCGGATTTCGGAAGCATGGAGGGTGCGGGAGAAGAAAGCCACGGGCCGGCCCGCTTGGTTGAGGGTGGCCGCCAGCTACGTCGGACGCATCGCTCTCGACCTGGAAGGGGAGGGACTCGTCGATGGCGCGCATCGTGGCTCTTGCAATGTCTGCTTTGATGCGGCAGAAGGCCTGGCGGGCCTCCGTCGACAGGGGGAAGGTTGTGGACTGGATTAGTGGTCGAGCCTTGTCTGCGTAATTGGGGGCCCACTGTGCATAATAGCTGAAGAAGCCGAGGCAGCGTTTAGGGCCTTGGGACAGTGAGGGAGGGGGAACTCCCTGAGTTCGGGGTCGGGGCCTATGACTCCACTTCGCACTACATAGCCTAGGATGGCTAGACGGTCGGTGCTAAACACGCATTTATCCTTATTGTAGGTCAGATTAAGGATATTTGCGGTCTGGAGAAATTTTCGGAGGTTGGTGTCGTGGTCCTGCTGGTCATGGCCGCAGATGGTTACGTCATCGATATACGGGAACGTTGCGTGTAAGCCGTACCAGTCAACCGTTCGGTCCATCTCTCGCTTGAAGACCGAGACCCCATTCGTGACACCGAAGGGAACCCTTAAAAAGTGATAGAGTCGCCCATCTGCTTCGAAGGCAGTGTACTGGCGGTCACCATTACGGAGGGGTAGCTGGTGGTAGGCAGACTTGAGATCCACCGTGGAGAAAACCTTGTATTGCGCAATCCTGTTTACCAGGTCGTCTATACGGGGGAGAGGATACGCATCCAGCTGCGTAAACCTGTTGATAGTCTGTCTGTAGTCGATGACCATCCTATGTTTCTCCCTGGTCTTTACCACCACTACTTGAGCCCTCCAGGGGCTGTTGCTCGCTTCGATAACCCCTTCCCTCAGCAGCCTTTGGACCTCCGACCTGATAAAGGTCCGGTCCTGGGCACTGTACTGTCTGCTCCTGGTGGCGACGGGTTTGCAATCCGGGGTGAGGTTCGCAAACAGGGAAGGCGGGTCGACCTTAAGGGTCGGGAGGCCGCAGACAGTAAGGGGGGGGATAGGGCCGCCAAATTTAAAGGTCAGGCTTTGCAGATGGCACTGGAAATACAGCCCAAGGAGGGTGGCTGCGCAGAGGTGCGGCAGAACGTACAGGTGGAAATTGCGGAATTCCCTGCCTTGGACAGTGAGGTTCGCTAGGCAGAACCCCTTGATCTCCACCGCGTGTGACCTGGAGGCCAGGGAGATCCTTTGGTTTACGGGATGGGTGACAAGAGAGCAGCGCCTTACCGTGTCGGGGTGAACAAAGCTTTCCGTGCTCCAAGAGTCGATCAAGCACGACGTCACGTGGCCGTTGATGGCGATCATCATAGTAGCTTTCGCTAGCGTCAGGGGCAGACTCTGGTCCAGAGTCACCGAGGCCAGCTGCAGTAAAGGAGAGTCCTGGTCGGGCAGCGTGTAGTCGGCTGTGCTGGGGGCCTGAGGCCCCATCCAAGATGGCGTCAGCCATGGGTCGCACATGGAGTCTGGGGGAGCAGAAGATGGCGGCGGCGAGGGACCAAATGGCGGTGCCATATGTTCAGCGTGGTGGCTGGGGGGCAAAATGGCCATGCCCGTGGGTCGCACGCGACCTGGGGATAGGAGGGCGGCGGTGGGCTTTGGACGGCTGGGACCTGAACGAAAGGCTGCCGATAGTCACTGGAGACTGCGGCCACGGCGCGGGCCTGGCAGACCCCGACATAGTGGCCCTTCTTGCCGCACCCTTTGCAGGTGACGGTGCGGGCCTGGCAGCACGGGCGGGGGTGATTCGCCTGTCCGCAGAAAAAGCAGCGTTGGCCGGCGGCGATAGTGGACCGTCTCGTCGCGCAGGTTTGCGGGGTTAGGGGATAGGTCTGGGGGGCTGCCGTTACGGTGTGCCAAGCAGCCCAGGGGGGCGCTGCGCCTCCGTGGGCAAAAGCCAGCGCGTTTTTATACGCAACGTCCATGGACCCCGCCAGGGCCCGTGCCTCACTAAGTCCCAGTGTGTCCATTTCTAGGAGCCTTCGGCGGATATCAGCAGAAGTCATACCTGCCACGAAAGCATCCCTAATCAAAAGTTCTGTTTGCTCGTTCCCCGAAACTGGCGGGCATCCACAGTTCCGGCCCAGCACTAGCAGTGCCCGATAGAAGTCTTCCAGTGTTTGTTCAGGGCTTTGCCTTCTAGTTGCCAGCAGGTGACGGGCGTAGACCTGGTTCACAGGTCGGATATAATGTCCTTCTAGCAGCTCGATAGCTGCAGCATAATTCTCCGCCTCCTCGATCAGAGGGTAGATCGCAGGGCTGACCCGTGAGCGTAGAAGGTGCATTTTCTGCCTTTCCGTGGGGGTGTCGGCGGCCGTGTTGATGAAGCTCTTAAAACACACCAGCCAATGCTTGAAGATAGCAGCGGAGTTGTCCGCGTGGGGGCTGAGCTGAAGGCACTCCGGTTTGTTACGGAGATCCATCCTTCACTGAAGTAATCGCTGATTAAATTGATGCGCAATCAATTACTCTCGAGACAAGGTGAGTCATAACTAATAGGCTTTAATCAGCTAGAACTGTTCCCAGCAGCTTCGATACAGAAAGTGAAGGCTGCTGGGACGGTATCGGTTCTTATACCCCACCTCTCAGGGCGGAGCTATGTACATTAGCCAATGGTAGACTCCTGGGTCTAGCCAATGGTCATCCACCTCTCAGGTACCGCAATACCTGGTATTACCACAGGGGTTTATACCACAAGCCACTGGGCTGTGGACAATCTTTGGTGTTTTGTGCTCGGAGTTCGGTAAGTCCAGCGATTATCTATGTGAAGAGTAGGTGTCCTGGATTCATCCTGTGGTTGTCTGTTTTCCGTGTAATAGTATCATGTCATTATCGTTGGTTAATATCTGTGTGTATTAGTCTTTCTCTCTTAATTCCAATTACCCTTTATGATTGTCACCATGACTCCCCCATTTTTTTTTTAGATTTTGAGAGGTACTAATTCAAGTGCCGCAATTCAATCATTCTAGTGTCTCACAGCTTGTGTGGTCGATGCTAGGAGTGGACGGTGTAGCCACTTAAAATGGCCAACTCCCGATTCAAAATGGCGAACGGCAAAGACTGATGGGAAAGTCAGCCAACAAGACACAAACGAGCAGCTGCAGGTTGGCTGTGTATTTACCTCTGGAAAGGCCAGACACTGTCGATACCAGCAACCATCAGCATAACAAAACAACAGCCATCTGCATACTAATGAGCAATCCCCGGGAACAATAAGCAACATTTAGACACACAAAGCAAAACCAGACTCTTCGGCGCCAGCAGAAGCCTACACAAAAGGAGGTGAACGACCACATCAAGACCGCCCATCGATCAGGGAACCGCTCCAGCATTGGAGAAAATCGAACCAAGTGATTGGGACAAAGTCCAATCACTTGGGACCAGGTACAGGGTCCGCCCCGAAAGGCGGGAAGCCTTGGGGACCATAAGAATTGAGCCCCAAGTTCAAGTCGCTCTCTTCTTCTTCGGCTCGCTTCCAGCTCTTCCAGCTCTCGTCACTCTTCAACAGCCGATCGAACCTGTAAGTCTTACTTCAACGCTCGCTGCGAGATAGGCGCTCCTAGCTATCAATCTGTACCAACTTCGAATCCCGCAGGCTCAGAACCCGAACAAAAGGCCATTTGTTTCCATGACCTGGTGGGCCAGTTCCAAGTTAAGTATAGGCCTGCTAGTTGTAGAAGTAGCTTAGACGTAGAATTTGTGCATGAGTAGTGATTACTGTGCATAATAAATGTGCTTTGATTTAAATCTTACTAATCGGTGTATTGGATTATTGATCATTACTCAGACTTGAACCACGTGGCAGTATCATAAAGGTACCTGGCGACTCAAGAGCAAAGGTGATAAAACAGAGCAATTAAACTAAGGCAAAATTAGCAACAAAGTTAGCAACAACGGGTGCTTTCTTCGACCAGTCTCCAACTTTACTAACAACCATGGGAGGTTGAGGCTTTGCTTAACCAGCCAAATTTCAGGGTGGCCAGTTTTATAAAGTTTCGTCCCAGGGGCTGAGAGGTAGCAGCAGTGATCAACAACCATTGCGTTTAAGTGTAAATAGCATTTGCAATTGACCCGAAGGGGTCTAAAGAAAAGTGGAAGAAGGGTGTAGGCTGTGGAGCGAAAGGAAGATTTAAGACCTGCTCAAATCAGTGAAGCGTGTAGTAAACCATTCCAGGGAACATGAGGTGCGTGTGGGCCGCTGCAGAAGAAGAATGGGTGGGATCCCCGGGTAGGGCGGGTGTTAGTGCCGTTACTCCACTACCCAAGCTTGAATTGACCGGATACTTCTGGGGCCCTCAGGTAGGGTGGGGATTAGTGTCGTTACTTCCTATCTGGGTGACCAAAATGAGCGGGAACAATTTGTAGTCATATGAGATCCAACAAGCATACATTTAACTGCCATTGGTCAGTGGACCGTGTCTTATGGTTCTGTGATAAGAATAATTATGGCTGTATAAAGAAATCTGGTGTCGGGCCGACATTAATTAAAACCATGTATTGAAAAGGAAGATGAGGTAGAAAAGAAGAAGACGGGCAGGCTACATCAGAAATATGGACACCTTAATTCTTAGCCGGTGTCCGTTCCTCATCATCTGGACACCTCGGATATTTACGTGCATCAGTTCTGTTAAATCATTTCCCAAAAGGGGCTCACCGCTTGAATCATCACCTTCTCCTGGTTGCCAGACTCGTGTCTGCAGATTTCGGGCGTTAGCCGCGTAGGCCTGAGGAAGGTCTGATTCGTCAACCTGCAGGAATTGTCAAAGAGGGTTGTGGTGTGATGGAGGGTAGTCGGGAACTGGTGTACTGGAAGTGGAAGCAATGTTGCTGGGGGTGGGCGGAGGATAGGTCGGTGGGTGGGGGCGGTCATAGAACGGGTCGAATAGATCCAAGGCGTCGTTCCGGGGGCTAGGGTAGCTGTTGGCGGAGAGATCATGCCAGTTGCAGGGATATTAGTCAAATCCGGGAGGCTCTCATCAGAGCCAAGTTCGAGATTGAAACCTGTAACTATGGGCGGAGTCGAGGGAAAGGTGTCGTCATGAGGGGGGGAGGGTTGGAGCGGGCGTCGGGCTGAATCGTCCGTGGGCAGAGCGTCATCCTCTCCCATTGCCAAGGTTAAGTGGTGGGCGTGGCTACGTTGTGATCCGTAGGTTTTGAGTTGGTTGATGTGGAACCAACCAGTCTTACAATTAGGGTACGCTATTTTGTTCACGGAGGGGCTTACTTTGTCTGAAATGGAGTAAGGGCATGCGAATTTAGGGGCTAGGAAGGAACTGGGGTTGTACAACGAGATCATAACTTGCTGGCCGACTGTGTATTCTATTTGTCGAAGCTGGCTTTACTTTGCTTCGTTCTAGCACCTAGTCAGACAGCAGCAGCCAGTTGTGCCGCTTTAATGTTCTCTGTGACCTGTTGAACTGTTTTTTCGTGGGTGAGAGCGGTTACTGCGGGATTTGCCAAATTGAGCCCTAATAAATATTCAATGCCTTTCATGGGTCTCCCTGTCATAAGTGTGTGGGGGTGAAACCCGTGGAACTGAAAACTGTGTTCCTGATAAACATGAGAGTGAAGGGTAGTACCGTGTCCCAAGTGGTGTTGTTCTGTGTACCGTTTACCTAATAGGCGTTTTTAAAGTGCGGTTCATGGGCTCTACTATACCACTGGATTGGGGGTGGTATGCTATGTGGAATTTCTGTTTGATCCCGAAAATAGTCATAACGTTTTGCATTACCCTGCCGGTGAAGTGGGAACCTTGGTCTGACTCAATGCTGTGTGGAAGACCCGAGCGGGTAAATATCTGAAGGGTCAAAATCTTAGCGGTGGCCTCTGCTGTGTTTGAATGTATGGGGAATGCTTCGACACATTTTGTAAACGTATCTATAACAACCAGCAAGTACTTGAAACTATTTCTGCAGGGGGGAGGGGACAAATATAATCGATTTGCAGATTTGTCCAGGGGCCTTCTACAGTGTGTCTTAATTGTCCCTTCTTTGCTTTATTCAGGGGCTGGTTTACCACACTGGGCTAAATCGCTGGCGTTTAAAGCAGACCAAGGCAGGCCAGCAGCACGGTTCAATTCCCGTACCAGCCTCCCCGAATAGGCGCCGGAATGTGGCGACTAGGGGCTTTTCACAGTAACTTCATTGAAGCCTACTTGTGACAATAAGCGATTTTCATTTCATTTTTTCATTTCATAATGTTCGGGATTGTTCTGAGCGCAAATGAGGCAATTCTCAACATAATGCGTGACATCGCTTTTCAGTTTGGGCCACCAACACAAAGGTTTTAAATGGGCAATGGTTGTGTCTATTCCCTGATGTCCGTGTCCGTCATGGAATTGATAGATTAACTGGTTTCTGTCTTGGGTGGGGATCACATAAATTCCGTCCGTTAAAACTATGCCGTCCTGTATTGTGAGTGTGTCCTTCCATTCATCATAGGGGGCTGGGTAGGTGCAGTTCAGTACTTGTTTAAGGGAGTTGTCTGCTTTCTGTGCTTGGGATAAATCTTCGATATTGGTTTGGGAGACCTGGATTGAATGCATTTGTTCGCGTTCGGGTGGTTGCCAGAAGTGACCATTGCATGATCCAGCTTTAGCTGTCTGCCTTGCGATTACTGGGTGGGGAGGTGCGGTGATGGCTCTTTACTTTAATGATGCCGTATGTGCGGCCGATGGCTTCTTTAAGAATATGTTTCAGTAAAGGGGCAGAGAGCAGGGGTTTTCCGTCGGAGGATCCAAGACCTCGGGATTTCCCATAGGGAGAGGAATTTGGTCAAACTGTTGCAAACATACAAACTGTCTGAGTGTATGTCTGCAGGTGTTGGAAAAGATC
Organism: Scyliorhinus torazame; assembly: GCF_047496885.1. Lineage (NCBI taxonomy): Eukaryota > Metazoa > Chordata > Chondrichthyes > Carcharhiniformes > Scyliorhinidae > Scyliorhinus > Scyliorhinus torazame. The sequence goes on from NC_092709.1 coordinate 190,469,636, forward strand.
TGGGTAATCAACTACATAAGCTATGGCCGCGGGTTCTGCTGCTTGTGAACCTAAGAGGCCGGGCAATTTTTTGTTTTTTAATTTTTTTTTCTTTTTATAAATTTAGAGTACCCAATTCATTTTTTCCAATTAAGGGACAATTTAGAGTGGCCAATCCACCAAGCCTGCACATCTTTGGGTGTGGGGGGCGAAACCCACGCAAACACGGGGAGAATGTGCAAACTCCACACGGACAGTGACCCAGAGCCGGGATCGAACCTGGGACCTCGGCGCCGTGAGGCAGCAGGGCTAACCCACTGCACAACCGTGCTGCCCTCGTGGCCGGGCAATTTTAAAGATACCTCTTCTCGTGGGCGTCCCTGTGAATCCTCCACATAAATCCCGCATCCAGTAATTCTCACACCATCCTCAACAGTGGAGGAACCATCTATATAGATTTTAAATGTGTCCCCTGTGTTTTGGGAACCTTGTTTCTCACAGCCTGCACGTGGGTGTAGTGACTTGGGAACAAAGGGTCCTGTGCGATGTTTGGCTGCAATGATCTGGCATTCATGTGGCGTCCCTGCGTATTGCAAATTGTCTGCTAAGAATGTGTGGGTCTTGGTGCATTTCACAGAGGTGTCTCTGCCTTGTAGTAATAGTGTCCAGTGAGCTGCTCTGATCTGGCTAACTGAACCATCTTTTAGTCTGCCATAAAACAAAAGTTGAGTGGGGGTGTGCTCGGTCAAGATCGTGACTGGGTTGAGGCCTGTAATATAAGCAAATTACTGAACTGCCCAAAAGATTGCAAGCACGTGTCGTTCACAGGCAGAAAATACTTGTTCTACGGGGTCTAAAACTGTAGAAGCATAGGCTACCGGTCCTAATCGGTTATGGCGTTCCTGTAGGAGCACTGCTGATAGGGTTCGGTCGGTGGTTGCTACTTCTATGGCATAGTGCAAGTCAGGGTCAGAAACTTGTAAAGCGGGAGCTCTGCCGAGGGTGCATTTTAAATGGTCGATGGCGTCTGTGTGGTGTGGAAGCCAATTCCATGGGGTGTTCTTTTTCAGAAGCTCTGAGAGTGGGGCGGCCTTGGTGGCAAAACCATTTATGTAATTCCTACAGTATCCCACAAAACCTAGGAATGAACGGAGTGCACTTACATTACGGGGCAGGGGTAATTTCACAATGGAGTCAATTTGCTTCTGTTCAATCTCTCGTTTGCCGTGGGTGATAATGGTGCCTAAATAAAGTACCTTTTCCCTCAGTATCTGTGCCTTTTTGGGGTTTACCTTACATCCGATGGACTGGAGCAGGGCTAGTAATTTTGCTAACAGAGCCACATGCTCTTCCTTGGTATCGGTTTGCAGGAGCAGGTCGTCTTCATACTGAACTAGGCATTCTGGGCGGGAGAATTTAGAGAGACCAGAAGCTAGCTGTCTGTGGAAAATGGAGGGGGAGTTATGGAATCCTTGGGGGAGACACGTCCATGTGTACTGTTGGCCTTGAAACGTGAATGCAAATTTATATTGGCAAGCTCGGTCTAGGGAAAAACCATTGCTAATATCCAACACGGTGAAATACTTTGCTTGCACTCCCTGTTTAAGCATGGTCGCGGGACCCAGGAGGGGGCTGTTAAAGGGGTAACTTTATTTAATTCGCGATAGTCAATTGTGAGTCTCCATGAGCCGTCTGGTTTCTTTACTGGCCAAATCAAGGCATTATTAGTGGAAGCCACGGGTCGAATCACTCCTTGTTTTAACAGACTGGTTAATGACTTTTAAAATTTTGCTCTCAGCCTGCTGTGGGAATCCGTACTGTTTCTGCGGTTTGGGGTCAGGTGCTGAGATCATAACTGTGCCTGTGATTTGTCCACAGTCGTGTTTGTGTTGGGCAAAAGCGTCTTTGTGTTCGTTGAGCACCTCTCTAATGGTTGTGTCTGTGCTAATTGCTGAAGGGTTAAACCAATAGTCGTAATGGAGTGGCGGGAACCACTCCGGCATCGGGCCGCCCCAAAGGTGCAGAGGTCTCCACATCTTTAGGGGCCAAGCCCTCACCTTGAGGGGCTAGGACCGCGCCGGAGTGGTTTCCGCTCCGCCGGCTGGCAGTAAAGGCTTGAGGGGGATAAAAATCTATCTACTGGATTGGCTTTTGTGAACTTAAAGACAGTGAAGGATTGTTGCTTTTCCGGTGTAGTATTTTAGTTTAAGTGGGGAGAGTGTTGTGAACAATGGCTCTTTCAGAGGCTCAGAAGTTTTTGGGGGTGAAGAATGTCACACGTAGTACCTTACGGACAGAAACGAAAAGCAGACTGTTAGATTTGGCAAGAACGTTGCAGTTAACATTACCTGACAAAATGCGAAAAGCTGAGGTAATTATGGCGGTGGTTAACATTTAAAGTTGCTTGAGATAGAGTTTGACTCATTGGAAATGGCAAAGATTCAGTTGCAAATTAAACAAATGGAACATGAGAAATTAAAGCGGCTGGCATACGAGAGTGAGAGAGAGGAAAAAGAAAGAGAAAGGGAGAGAGAGGAAAAAGAAAGAGAAAGAGAGAGAGAGGAAGAAGAAAAGGAGAGAGAAGAAAGGAGAAAAGAAAGAATAGCCCTAGCAAAACAAAAAGAAAAGGAAAGGGAGGTACAGATCAGGGAAAAAGATAAAGAGAGAGAGTTTGAACTTCAGAGAATGGCCATGAAACATGACAATCAGTTAAAATTGGCAGACGTAAAGGGAAAAGTACAGTTGGATGATAGTGATGAGGATAGTGAGAAAGAGCTTCATAGTCGAAAGCTTGGTGGGAATCTATTTAAATATGTCCAAGCATTGCCAAGGTTTGACGAGAAGGAAGTGGAAGCCTTTTTCATTTCATTTGAGAAGGTAGCTAAACAAATGAAATGGCCACAGGATATGTGGATGTTACTGATTCAAACAAAGCTGGTAGGCAGAGCTAGTGAAGTGTTTGCATCACTACCGGAGGAGGTATCTGGAACGTATGAGGAGGTGAAGAAATCCATTTTAAGTGCACATGAGCTCGTGCCTGAAGCTTACAGACAAAGGTTTAGAAATTTAAGGAAAGAATTTGGCCAAACATACATGGAGTTTGAAAGGCTCAAACAGAGTACTTTGGATAGGTGGATAAGGGCTTTGAAAATAGACCAAACGTATGAAGCTCTCAGAGAAATCCTAACTAATAGAACTAATAGGTAAATAGATGTAGTGAGAACTCATGTGGAAGAACAGAGGTTTAAAACTGCGAGATTAGCAGCGGAAATGGCAGATGATTATGAATTAGTTCAAAAATCAAAGATTGGTTCCCGACATCAGTTTCAGCCGGTGAGGGATAGAAACTGGGGACATGAGAAATACTCAAATGGTAAAGGTAAAGATGATCTGATGGGAGACAATAAAGAGAGTGTACCTCAGATTAAAAAAGAAATCCAGGAGGGTGGAAAAGAAATGAAAAGTTTCAGATGTTTTCACTGCAATAAACTAGGCCATGTAAAGTCACAGTGTTGGTGGTTGAAGAAAAGCACTGGGAAGGCTGATGTGGTAAAACAGAATAAGACAGTGGGGTTTGTTAGAGTGGTAAAGGAAAGCCCAAGGGAAGCGAAGGAGGTGCAAACGATTGTACAGCCTGATCAAGAAGTAATTGTTAAGAAGGTGCCAGATGTATTTAAAGAATTTACTTGTGTGGGTAAAGTTTACTTATGTGTATCAGGAGGAGCAGGTAAAGAAGTCACACTTTTAAGAGATACAGGGGCTAGTCAATCTTTAATGGTACGAGGTGAGGAATTATGTAGTTTGGGAAAAATGTTGCCAGAAAAGGTGGTAATATGTGGAATTCAGGGTGAGAGGAGTAGCGTTCCATTATATAAGGTAAGGTTGGAAAGTCCAGTGAAGAGTGGTGAAGTGTTAGTAGGAGTAATAGATAAACTATCTTGTCCAGGAATCTTGGGTAATGATATAGCTGGATCGCAGGTGGGAGTGATGCCTACTGTGGTTGATAAGCCAGTGGAAAATCAGTCAACTGAAGGGTTGAAGGACGAATATCCTGGGATTTTTCCGGATTGTGTAGTAACAAGGTCGCAAAGTCACAGGTTAAGACAAGAGGAGAAATCAAAGAATGAAGATGAAGTTAAAGTGCAATTATCAGAAACGATTTTTGATCAGATAGAACATAGGACATAGAACATTACAGCGCAGTACAGGCCCTTCAGCCTTCGATGTTGCGCCAACCTGTGAAACCACTCTAAAGCCCATCTACACTATTCCCTTATTGTCCATATGTCTATCCAATGACCATTTGAATGTCCTTAGTGTTGGCGAGTCCACTACTGTTGCAGGCAGGGCATTCCACGCCCTTACTACTCTCTGAGTAAAGAACTTACCTCTGACATCTGTCTTATATCTATCTCCCCTCAATTTAAAGGTATGTCCCCTCGTGCTAGACATCACCATCCGAGGAAAAAGGCTCTCACTGTCCACCCTATCCAATCCTCTGATCATCTTGTATGCCTCAATTAAGTCACCTCTTAACCTTCTTCTCTCTAATGAAAACAGCCTCAAGTCCCTGAGCCTTTCCTCATAAGATCTTCCCTCCATACCAGGCAACATTCTGGTAAATCTTCTCTGCACCCTTTCCAATGCTTCCACATCCTTCCTATAATGCGGCGACCAGAATTGCACGCAATACCCCAAATGCGGCCGCACCAGAGTGTTGTATAGCTGCAACATGACCTCATGGCTCCTAAAATAGATGGTTGAAAAAGAACAAGAACAGGTGGAGGATGAGGCGGATATTTTTAGTTCAGGAAAATTGGTGGAGTTACAACAGAAAGATGTAGAAATAGAACGGATATATCAGAAAGCATATACGGAGGAGGAATCTGAGAGTATACCAGAGTGTTATTACCATAAAAATGATGTCTTGATGAGAAAATGGAGACCTGTACATATGCAGGCAGATGAAAAGTGGCAGAAGTTCATCAAGTAGTATTGCCGGTAGGATATAGAAAGTAGGTGTTGCGCGTCGCACATGAGGTACCAGCGGGAGGTCATTTGGGAGTAAGGAAAACTCAAGCTAAAATACAAAAACATTTTATTGGCCTGGACTACATAAAGATGTTGTTAAATTTTGTTGATCATGTCACACATGTCAAATGATGGGGGAACCTCAAGCAGTGATAAAACCAGTGCCCTTAAAATCCATTCCAGCCTTTGAGGAACCTTTTACAAGGTTTTGCGTAGGACCGCTTCCTAAAATGAAAAGTGGGAATCAATATCTTTTGACTACAGTGGATGTGTCTACTAGGTTTCCAGAGGCCATTCCAGGACGTAATATTACAGCTAAAAAGATTGTGGAGGAGTTACTTAAATTCTTTACTAGATATGGACTACCCACAGAAATACCATCGGATCAAGGATCGTATTTTCCCTCAAAGTTATTCAAAGAAGTTATGGATATCTTAGGAATAAAACAATTCAAATCAACTGCGTACCATCCAGAATCGCAGGGAGTGTTAGAAAGGTGGCATCAGACATTAAAGACAATGTTGAGGGCGTATTGTCAAGATTATCCAGAGGATTGGGATAAAGGAATCCCATTCGTATTGATTGCAATTAGGGATGCTCCTAATGAGTCTACCAAATTTAGTCCTTTTGAACTAATTTTTGGTCATGAGGTAAGAGGACCACTTAAATTGATTAAGGAAAAATTGGTGGGTGAGAAATCGGAAATTACACGATTGGATTACATGGCAAATTTTAGGGAACGATTAAATAGAGCAGGTGAATTGGCTGGACAACATTTGAAAGTTGCACAAAATGTGATGAAACGGGTAGCGGACAAGAAATCCAAAGTTCGTAGTTTTGCCAGTGGGGATAAAGTTTTAGTGTTGTTACCAGTGGTAGGTGAGCCTTTAAACGCTAGGTTTTGTGGACCATATCGGATTGAAAGGAAATTAAGTGAGGTGAATTATGTGGTAAAAACACCAGATGGAAGGAAGACTCACCGAGTGTGTCATGTGAATGTGCTTAAAAGGTACTCTGAAAGGGAAGGAGCGAAAAAGGTTTTCATGTTTCTAATTCAAAGTGACGAACCAAATCCAGATGACTGTGAATTTGACATACCTCAAATTAAATTGGAAAATGAGGATGTTCTTAAAAATTGGGATGAATTGTTAAGTTACCTTCCAGAGGAAAAACAAACTGACCTGAAAGAGTTATTGATATCACGTGGGCAAGTTTGTAGACATAAATTGGGAAGTGCTAAAATGGCAATAATGATGTAGATGTGGGAAATGCTGTTCCTATCAAACAACATCCATAGAGACTTAATCCTTTAAAATTGGCACAGGTTAACAGAGAGATTGAGAGTATGCTGAAGAATGGCATAATTGAAGTGGGTTGCAGCCAATGGAGCTTACCCATAGTGATGGTACCTAAACCAGACGGTACCCAATGGTTGTGTGTGGACTATCGAAAGTTGAATGCAGGAACAAGAACGGACTCTTTCCCTATCCCGCGTTTGAAGGATTGCATTGAGAAATTGGGACAATCTGCTTATATTTACAACTTCCTGACATGGAAAGAACCTTTAAAACATCATCTGGAGTTCTTCGATCGACTTCAGGAGGCGGGTTTGGTGATGAACCTAGCCGAAAGTGAATTTGGAGAAGCCCGAATCACTTTCCTTGCAGAGTTTCCGATATCCTCAAGACGAAGAGAAATAATGCGATTTCTTAGCATGAATGAATTTGATCGAACCTTTGTGCAAAAGATTTGTGGTGTGATTAATCCACTGATGGAATTGCTGAAGAAACGTAAAAAATTTCAATGGGCAGTGGACTTTCAACAGGCATTGGAGTGCCTGAAAACTGTGGTAACCAATGTTCCTGTATTGGAGAATTGCAAGGGACTCTGTGGTCAGATTGACAGTATATAAATGATCCCCTACAGTGCAGAATTAGTTTGCACTGAGTGCTGAATTTGGTGCATTTGAGTGCTATAGTGAGAGTTTGGTGACTGAGGGAGTTAGGTGAGGAGGAGTAAGGTGCTCCTTTCATTTTGTTTCCTACATTTCCGCAAAGAGTGAGAAGAGAGCCAGGAGTTTACAGAGAGTGCAGCTGACTGGGAGCAGAGTCGGAGGGCGGAGATCCAGTTGGTCCACAGGGCAGCTATATTCCGTAAGGTCAGAGGGGATGGAGGCTAGGCCAGTTGCATGCTTCTCCTGTAGGATGTGGATGGTGAGGGATACCACCGGTGTCCCCGCTGGCTATACCTGCGGGAAGTGCACCCAACTCCAGCTCCTCAAAGACCGTGTTAGGGAACTGGAGCTGAAGCTGGATGAACTTCGGATCATCCGGGAGGCAGAGGGGGTGATAGAGAAGAGTTACAGGGAGGTAACCACACCCAAGGTACAGGACAAGAATAGCTGGGTTACAGTCAGGGGAAAACAAACAAACAGGCAGACAGTGCAGGGATCCCTCGTGGCTGTTCCCCTTCAAAACAAGTATACCGTTTTGGATGCTGTTGGGGGGGATGACCTACCGGGGGAAGGCCCTAGCGGCCAGGTCTCTGGCACTGAGTCTGGCTCTGGGGCTCAGAAGGGAAGGGGGGAGAATAGAAAAGCAATAGTTGTAGGAGATTCAATGGTTAGGGGAATAGATAGGAGATTCTGTGGTCGCGAGCGAGACTCCCGGAAGGTATGTTGCCTCCCGGGTGCCAGGGCCAGGGATGTCTCAGATCGTGTCTTCAGTATCCTTAAGGGGGAGGGGGAGCAGCCAGAAGTCGTGGTGCACATTGGTACCAACGACGTAGGTAGGAAAAGGGGTGTGGAGGTAATAAACGAGTTTAGCGAGTTAGACTGGAAGTTGAAAGCCAGGACAGACAGAGTTGTCATCTCTGGTTTGTTGCTGGTGCCACATGATAGCGAGGCTAGGAATAGGGAGAGAGTGCAGCTGAACACGTGGCTGCAGGAATGGCGTAGGAGGGAGGGCTTCAGGTATTTGGATAATTGGAGCGCATTCTGGGGAAGGTGGGACCTGTAAAAGCAGGACGGGTTGCATCTGAACCAGAGGGGCACCAATATCCTGGAAGGGAGGTTTTCTAGTACTCTTCGGGAGGGTTTAAACTAATTTGGCAGGGGAATGGGAACCGGATTTGTAGTCCAGCAACTAAGGTAGCCGATGTTCAGGACGCCAAAGCGTGTAATGAGGCAGTGGGGAAGGGAACACTGACAAAGGAGAGTACTTGCAGGCACGGAGATGGGTTGAAGTGTGTATACTTCAACGCAAGAAGCATCAGGAATAAGGTGGGTGAACTTAAGGCATGGATCGGTACTTGGGACTACGATGTGGTGGCCATCACGGAAACTTGGATAGAAGAGGGGCAGAAATGGTTGTTGGAGGTCCCTAGTTATAGATGTTTCAATAAGATTAGGGAGGATGGTAAAAGAGGTGAAGGGGGGGGGGTGGCATTGTTAATCAGAGATAGTATAACAGCTGCAGAAAGGCAGTTCGAGGAGTATCAGCCTACTGAGGTAGTATGGGTTGAAGTCAGAAATAGGAAAGGAGCAGTCACCTTGTTAGGAGTTTTCTATAGGCCCCCCCAATAGTAGCAGAGATGTGGAGGAACAGATTGGGAAACAGATTTTGGAAAGGTGCAGAAGTCACAGGGTAGTAGTCATGGGTGATTTTAACTTCCCAAACATTGAGTGGAAACTCTTTAGATCAAATAGTTTGGATGGGGTGGTGTTTGTGCAATGTGTCCAGGAAGCTTTTCTAACACAGTATGTAGATTGTCCGACCAGAGGAGGGGCAATATTGGATTTAGTGCTTGGTAATGAACCAGGTCAAGTGATAGATTTGTTAGTGGGGGAGCATTTTGGAGATAGTGACCACAATTCTGTGACTTTCACTTTAGTAATGGAGAATGATAGGTGCGTGCAACAGGGCAAGGTTTACAATTGGGGGAAGGGGAAATACGATGTTGTCAGACAAGAATTGAAGTGCATAAGTTGGGAACATAGGCTGTCAGGGAAGGACACAAGTGAAATGTGGAACTTGTTCAAGGAACAGGTACTACGTGTCCTTGATATGTATGTCCCTGTCAGGCAGGGAAGAGATGGTCGAGTGAGGGAACCATGGTTGACAAGAGAGGTTGAATGTCTTGTTAAGAGGAAGGAGACTTATGTAAGGCTGAGGAAACAAGGTTCAGACAGGGCGTTGGAGGGATACAAGATAGCCAGGAGGGAACTGAAGAAAGGGATTAGGAGAGCTAAGAGAGGGCATGAACAATCTTTGGCGGGTAGGATCAAGGAAAACCTCAAGGCCTTTTACACATATGTGAGAAATATGAGAATGACTAGAGCGAGGGTAGGTCCGATCAAGGACAGTACCGGGAGATTGTGTATTGAGTCTGAAGAGATAGGAGAGGTCTTGAACGAGTACTTTTCTTCTGTATTTACAAATGAGAGGGGCCATATTGTTGGAGAGGACAGTGTGAAACAGACTGGTAAGCTCGAGGAAATACTTGTTAGGAAGGAAGATGTGTTGGGCATTTTGAAAAACATGAGGATTGACAAGTCCCCCGGGCCTGACGGGATATATCCAAGGATTCTATGGGAAGCAAGAGATGAAATTGCAGAGCCGTTGGCAATGATCTTTTCGTCCTCACTGTCAACAGGGGTGGTACCAGGGGATTGGAGAGTGGCGAATGTCGTGCCCCTGTTCCAGAAAGGGACTAGGGATAACTCTGAGAATTACAGGCCAGTTAGTCTTACTTCGGTGGTAGGCAAAGTCATGGAAAGGGTACTGAAGGATAGGATTTCTGAGCATCTGGAAAGACACTGCTTGATTAGGGATAGTCAGCATGGATTTGTGAGGGGTAGGTCTTGCCTTACAAGTCTTATTGAATTCTTTGAGGAGGTGACCAAGCATGTGGATGAAGGTAAAGCAGTGGATGTAGTGTACATGGATTTTAGTAAGGCATTTGATAAGGTTCCCCATGGTAGACTTCTGCAGAAAGTAAGGAGGCATGGGATTCTCATTAGAACGGAGAAGGGATAGTGGGAAATTTGGCCAGTTGGATAACGAACTGGCTAACCGATAGAAGTCAGAGAGTGGTGGTGGATGGCAAATAGTCAGCCTGGATCCCAGTTACCAGTGGCGTACCGCAGGGATCAGTTCTGGGTCCTCTGCTGTTTGTGATTTTCATTAATGACTTGGATGAGGGAGTTGAAGGGTGGGTCAGTACATTTGCAGACGATACGAAGATTGGTGGAGTTGTGGATAGTGAGGAGGGCTGTTGTCGGCTGCAAAGAGACATAGATAGGATGCAGAGCTGGGCTGAGAAGTGGCAGATGGAGTTTAACCCTGAAAAGTGTGAGGTTGTCCATTTTGGAAGGACAAATATGAATGCGGAATACAGGGTTAATGGTAGATTTCTTGGCAATGTGGAGGAGCAGAGAGATCTTGGGGTCTATGTTCATACATCTTTGAAAGTTGCCACTCAAGTGGATAGAGCTGTGAAGAAGGCCTATGGTGTGCTAGCGTTCATTAACAGAGGGATTGAATTTAAGAGCCGTGAGGTGATGATGCAGCTGTACAAAACCTTGGTAAGGCCACATTTGGAGTACTGTGTACAGTTCTGGTCACCTCATTTTAGGAAGGATGTGGAAGCTTTGGAAAAGGTGCAAAGGAGATTTACCAGGATGTTGCCTGGAATGGAGTAGGTCTTACGAGGAAAGGTTGAGGGCGCTAGGCCTTTTCACATTAGAACGGAGAAAGATGAGGGGTGACTTGATAGAGGTTTATAAGATGATCAGGGGAATAGATAGAGTAGACAGTCAGAAACCTTTTCCCCGGGTGGAACAAACCATTACAAGGGGACATAAATTTAAGGTGAATGGTGGAAGATATAGGGGGAATGTCAGAGGTAGGTTCTTTACCCAGAGAGTAATGGGGGCATGGAATGCACTGCCTGTGGAAGTAGTTGAGTCGGAAACATTAGGGACCTTCAAGCAGCTATTGGATAGGTACATGGATTACGGTAAAATGATATAGTGTAGATTTATTTGTTCTTAAGGGCAGCACGGTAGCATTGTGGATAGCACAATTGCTTCACAGCTCCAGGGTCCCAGGTTCGATTCCGGCTTGGGTCACTGTCTGTGCGGAGTCTGCACATCCTCCCCGTGTCTGTGTGGGTTTCCTCCGGGTGCTCCGGTTTCCTCCCACAGTCCAAAGATGTGCAGGTTAGGTGGATTGGCCATGATAAATTGCCCTCAGTGTCCAAAATTGCCCTTAGTGTTGGGTGGAGGTGTTGACTTTGGGTAGGGTGCTCTTTCCAAGAGCCGGTGCAGACTCAATGGGCCGAATGGTCTCCTTCTGCACTGTAAATTCAATGATAATCTATGATTAATCTAGGACAAAGGTTCGGCACAACATCGTGGGCCGAAGGGCCTGTTCTGTGCTGTATTTTTTTATGTTCTATGAACTAAAGTATCTGATTCTAAAGAGAAATGCCGAGGAGTAGAGGAATGGATGGATCGTGCAGAGACTTTGTTCAAAGAGGCTGTCAATCGAGAAGGATTTCGGTTGGAGGAAGAAGCACATTATTATACCTGTTTGCATGTGTTTTTTTTTTAAAACGAAAAGGTATATCTACTGTGTACATTTCTTAGTGGATGGTGCAAAAGTGAAAAATGAAACCATCTTGAAGTTGATGGTTTATTTTTTTTTCTTGGGGGAGGTGTCATGTGAGGGTACCTTTCAGACATGGATGTTTAAGCAATGTACCTTTAAGAAAACAGTGATGTCAGAGAGTGGGTGGGGCTGAGCTCAGGTCAGCCATTTTGCAGGTTTTTAGTTTCAGTTTTGAAAAAGAGCTGCTGTGTGTCTGTGTGTTTCCAGAGAGCTGCAGTCAGTTTGAAAAGTGCCTGGCTGGTTTTGCTGAGAGCAGTTTAAAAGTGCCTGGTTGTTTTGCTGTGATCTGATTAAAAGGGGAAAGCCAGTTTGAGACAGCAGCTTGAGAAGCTCCAGGGTCTCAGGTTCGATTCCGGCTTGGGTCACTGTCTGTGCAGAGTCTGCACATCCTCCCAGTGTGGCGTGCGTTTCCTCCGGGTGCTCCGGTTTCCTCCCACAGTCCAAAGATGTGCAGGTTAGGTGGATTGGCCATGCTAAATTTCCCTTAGTATCCAAAATTGCCCTTAGTGTTGGGTGGGGTTACTGGGTTATGGGGATAGGGTGGAGGTGTTGACCTTGGGTAGGGTGCTCTTTCCAAGAGCCGGTGCAGACTCGATGGGCTGAATGGCCTCCTTCTGCACTGTAAATTCTATGAAAATATCTATAAGTTGTTGCTCGGACTCCGACTGTGAAGCTGGCTTTGGCCTGCTGGCACAGCGGGGATCCCATGTGCCACTGGGAAAACTTCTTGTGCCGCACTCGTTAAGCTTCATGAAACCTGCCCAAAACATATGTCCATTTGAAACGTCAATGAAGTAATCAGAAGGTCAGCTTTCATTGGAATCCATTAGCGCTTATAAGAGAAAATCTGGTTATTTAGCACTAGAACAAAAGTTTTAAAATTGATGTTTCAATGAGCTTGCAAAATAAAAAAGTTGCCACAGCATTGTGACAAAAAATTAACATATTGACAAAAATCACTGTTCTCTCCTCCGCCTACTCTCGGTGTATTAGACCATAGACAATAAGATGTAGGAGCAGAATTAGGCCATTAGGCCCATCAAATCTGCTCCTCCATTCGATCATGGCTGATATGTTTCTCATTCGCCTGACTTTTCCCTGTAACACTGATCCCCTTCTTAATCAAAAACCTACTGATGCACAACCAATTAACACAAAGACGAGAGTAGTGGAATAATCGAGACTTTATTGAGCAAAGGTGTTGTGCCTCCTGTAGCTGCTACCAGAATGGCTGCAGCACCGGCGAGCACACACATTTATACGCCGCCTACTGGGCGGAGCCAGCAGGCAGGGATTTACCCATGGACCTCTATTATCCGTGTCTTACCGTAATACATATAATACTGCTAGTGGTGACTACCACATTCACCCCCTGTTAAAAAAAAAAGAGTCCGGCGGGGGTGGTGGAAAAAAAGAATTACAAGTTCAATCTGTCGTGGGCCTTGACCCTCCTCTGCGATCGCCGCAGTCCTGGTGGTGATGTGGGCGCCGACTTGGTCACCTGAGACTCCGGGAGGGTGTTGTCCTCGTCTTCGTCACCCCTGAGTGGAACCAATGGAAGGACGGATCCTCCTGGGGCAGGGGCTGCGGTGAGGTTCGCTGGGGGGAGCGTGAGTGGTGCAGGGGTGAATGAGGCAACCGGGGGAGGGGGGGGCGGTGTCAGGTCGGGGGCCGTGGGTGGGGATCCAGCGGGTGCCAGGTCCCGGAGCGAGACTGTATCCTGGCGCCCATCGGGGTGTGTCACGTAGGCGTGCTGCGGGTTCGCGTGTAGGAGGTGGACCCGTTTGACCAAAGGGTCTGACTTATGGGTCCGCACATGCTTGCAAAGGAGGACCGGTCCAGGAACTGTCAGCCATGTTGGGAGCGAGACCCCGGAGGTGGACTTCCTGGGGAAGGCAAGGAGACGTTCATCAGGGGTCTCGTTAGTCGCGGTGCAGAGGAGCGACCGGATGGAGTGGAGGGCGTCGGGGAGGACCTCCTGCCAGCTGGAGACCGGGAAGTTTTTAGACCGCAGGGCCAGCAGGACGGCCTTCCAGACCGTCTTGTTCTCCCTCTCCACCTGTCCGTTTCCCCGGGGGTTGTAGCTGGTCCTCCTGCTCGAGGCGATGCCTTTGCTGATCAGGAACTGAAGCAGCTCATCACTCATAAAAGAGGATCCCCGATCGCTGTGGACGTAGGTGGGGAAACCGAACAGTGTGAAGGTGCTATGGAGGGCTTCAATGACCGTGGTAGAAGTCATATCGGGGCATGGGGTGGCAAAAGGGAACCGGGAGTACCCATCGACCACGTTCGGAAAGTACGTGTTGCAGTCGGTGGAGGGGAAGGGCCCTTTGAAGTCCATGCTGAGGCGCTCAAAGGGGTGGGAGGCCGTCACCAGGTGCGCTCGATCTGGCCGGTAGAAGTGCGGCTTGCACTCCGCGCAGACCTGGCAGTCTCTGGTGACAGTCCTGACCTCCTCAATGGAGTAGGGCAGGTTGCGGGCCTTGATGAAATGGAAGAACTGGGTGACCCCCGGGTGGTAGAGGTCATAGTGGAGAGCTCGGAGTCGGTCCACTTGTGCGCTGGCACATGTACCGTGGAATAGGGTGTCAGGGGGCTCGTTGACGTTCCCCGGGCAATACAAAATCTCGTAATTATAGGTGGAGTGCTCGATCCTCCACCTCAAGATCTTGTCGTTTTTGATCTTGCCCTGCTGTGTGTTATTGAACATGAAGGCAACCGACCGTTGGTCAGTGAGGAGAGTGAATCTCCTGCCGGCCAGGTAATGCCTTCAATGTTACACAGCTTCCACAATGGCTTGGGCCTCCTTTTCGACAGAGGAGTGCCGAAATTTGGAGGCATGGAAGGTGCAGGAAAAGAAGGCCACGGGCCTGCCCGCCTGGTTGAAAGTGGCGTCCAGAGCTACGCCCGATGCATTGCTCTCGACCTGAAAAGGGCGGGGCTCGTCGACCATGTGCATCGTGGCCTTGGCGATGTCTGCCTTGATGCGGTTGAAGGCCTGGCGGGCCTCAGCCGTCAGGGGAAAAACTGTGGACTGAATGAGTGGATGGGCCTTGTCTGCATAATTAGGGGCCCACTGGGCACAGTAGGAGAAAATCCCCAGGCATCATTTCAGGGCCTTGGGGCAGTGGGGGAGGGGGAGTTCCATGAGGGGGCGCATGCGGTCGGGGTCAGGCCTTAGAACTCCATTTTCCACGACATAGCCAAGGATGGCTAAGCAGTCGGTGCGGAACATGCATTTCTCCTTATTGTACGTGAGGTTAAGGAGTTTGGCGGTCTGGAGGAAATTTTGGAGGTTACCGTCGTGGTCCTGCTGATCTTGGCCGCAGACTGTGACATTATCTTGGTACGGGAAGGTGGCCCGCAGTCCGTACCGGTCAACCATTCGGTCCATCTCACGTTGGAAGACCAAGACCCCATTAGTGACGCCGAAGGGAACCCTAAGGAAGTGATAGAGGCGGCCATCTGCTTTGAACGCAGTGCATTGGCGGTCCTCCTGGCGGATGGGGAGCTGGTGGTAGGCGGACTTCAGATCCACTGTGGAAAAGACCCGATACTGCGCAATCTGATTGACCATATCAGACATGCCTGGGAGGGGGTATGCGTCGAGCTGCGTGTACCAATTGATGGTCTGACTGTATCAATGACCATCCTGTGCATCTCCCCAGTCTTTACTACTACCACTTGAGCTCTCCAGGGGCCGTTGCTGGCCTCAATGACCCTTTCCCGCAGAAGCCGTTGGACCTCCGACCTGATGAAGGTCCTGTCCTGTACACTGTACCATCTGCTCCTGGTGGCGACGGGTTTGCAATCCGGGGTGATGTTCGCAAACAAGGAAAATGGATCGACTTTAAGGGTCGTGAGGCCGCATACGGTGAGGGGGGGTAGGGGTCCGCCTAATTTTAAGGTTAAGCTTTGGAGATGGCACTGGCAGTCCAGGCCGAGTAACAGGGCAGTGCAGAGGTGGGAGAGGACGTAGAGCCGGAAGTTGCTAAACTCTACGCCTTGGACGCTGAGGGTCGCGATGCAGTACCCCCGGATTTCCACGGAATGGGATCCGGAGGCCAAGGAGATTTTCTGGGTAAGGGGTGTACCGCGAGGGAGCAGCACCTTACCGTCGTGGGGTGGATGAAGCTGTCGGTGCTCCCGGTGTCAAAAAGGCAGGTCGTCTCGTGCCCATCGATTTTCACCGTCGTTGTTGCGGTCGCGAGGTTGGGGGGATGGGACTGATCCAAGGTGATCGAGGTGAGCTCCGGCAAATGCTGGGAGGTCCCGGGCTGGTCAGCGCTGGTGGAGGTAGCGCAGGCGATGAACGGCCAGACGAGCAGGGGTCCTGATGCGGCGTCCAAAATGGCAGCGAAGATGGTGATGCCCATGTGGCGCACATGGTAGGCGGCACCAACGATGGCGGCGCACACGGGCCGCACGTGGCCTGCGGAGAAGATGGCGGCGCCCACGGGCCGCAGGTGGCCTGCGGAGAAGAAGATGGCGGCGCCCACGAGCTGCACGTGGCGGGTGCAGGAACGCCAGGCCTGGAAACAGCAGCGACCGACCGGGCCTGGCAAACAGAAACAAAGTGTCCCTTCTTTCCACATCCGTTGCAGGTCGTGCTCCGCGCCGGGCAGTACTGCTGGGGGTGTTTGTTCTCCCCCCCAAAAATAGCACTTGGTCCCTCCAGGGTTGGCTGGCTGCCGCGCGGCGCAGGCTTGCGGTGAGCTGGAGTCGGCAGCTGGTGGGGCCCACGATGCCCACGAGGGTGCCGCACGGTCGGGGGCATACGACTGGATGTTATGGGAGGCCACTTCTAACGAGTTCGCGAGCTGCCTAGTTCCAGCAAGATCAAGCACACCCCCTTACAGTAGGCGCTGGCGGACGTACGCAGACCTCGTGCCCGTAACGAAGGCTTCTCGGATTAAAAGTTGTGTGTGCTGGACTGCCGAAACTGCCTGGCAGTCACAGTTCCTCCCCAGGATGTGCAGGGCACAGCAGAAATTGTCCAGAGACTCACCAGGAAGTTGCTGTCTCGTGGACAGGAGGTGCCTGGTGTATAGTTGGTTGACTGGCCGAACGTAATGTCCTTTCAGGAGCTCCATCACTTCGGAGTAAGTGGGCGTATCCCGGATAAGAGGAAGAATGTCAGGGATCACCCGTGAATAAAGGACTTGGCGCTTCGGCGTGTCCGAGGGTTCCTCAGCGGATATTCGGAGGTAGCTTTCGAAGCAGGCTAGCCAGTGGTCAAAAGTGGACGTAGTGTTGGCTGCTTGAGGGCTCAGCTGCAGGCGATCAGGCATGATGCGAAGATCCATCGTTTTAAAAATCTTTGCGCAATAAATTGATGCACAATCAATTACCACAAACATGAGAATAGTGGAATAATCGAGGCTTTATTGAGCAAAAATGTTGTGCCTCCTGTAGCTGCCACCAAAATGGCTGCAGCACCGGCGAGCACACACATTTATACTCCGCCTACTGGGCGGAGCCAGCAGGCAGGGATTTACCCATGTACCTCTAATATATGTGTCTTACCGTAATACATATAATACTGCTAGTGGAGACTACCACGCCTACCTATCTTTGTCTGAAAGACACTTGGTGATTTCGCCTGAAAACTTTCTGCGGCAATGAGTTTCACACATTCACCACTCTCTGGCTGAAGAAATTCCTCCTCATCTCAGTTTTAAAGGATTGTGCCTTCAGTCTGAGACTGGTAAGATGTTGATAGCAAAAATAAAAATAACAGAAAGAGGAAAACAGCGAACCAACAGAGTTTAAACAGGAGAGTCCTTACAATATGAGGAGTGGTTGAGGATTCTGGGTCTGTATTCACTGGAGTTTAGAAGGATGAGGAGGATCTCATTGAAACTTGCAGAATACTTTTAAAAAATAAATTTAGAGTACACAATTCTTTTTCTTCCCCAATTAAGGAGCAATTTAGCGTGGCCAATCCACCTACCCTGCACATCTTTGGGTTGTGGGGCCGGGACGCACACAGACATGGGGAGAATGTGTCAACTCCACATGGACAGTGACCCGGGCCGGGACTGAACACGAGTCCTCGGCGCGGTGAGGCAGCAGTACTAGCCACTGCACCAAAACTTACAGAATACTGAGAGGCATAGATAGAGCGGAAGTAGGGAAGATGTTTCCACTAGTAGGAGAGACTAAAAACTGATCCATTCTTGCGAACCTCCTCTGGACCGCCTAAAAGGCCAGCACACCCTTCCTTAGATACGGGGCCCACAACTGCTCACAATATTCCAAATAGGGTCAGACCAGAGCCTTATACAGCCTCAGCAGTACATTCCTCCTTTTGTATTCTCGCCCTCTCGAAATGAATGGTAACATTGTCATTTCCCTGCCTAACTACGAACTGAACCTGCATGTTAACCTTAATAGAACCTTTAACAAGACTCCTAAGTCCCTTTGTACTTCAGATTTCTGACGCCTTTCCCTGTTTAGAAAATAGTCTGCCTCTATTCTTCCTACCAAAGTGGATAACTTCGCACCTTTCCACATTGTATTCCATCTGCCACTTCTTTGTCCACTCTCCTAACCAGTCGAAGTCCTTCTGCAGCCTCTCTGCTTCCTGAGCACTACCTGTTCATCTATGTGTCTTTGTATCATCTGCAAACTTAGCAACAATACCCTCAGTTCCTTCTTCCATGTTGTTAATGTAAATCATGAATAGTTGTGGTCCCAACACTGACCCCTGAGGAACACCACTCATCACTGGCTGCAATCCTGAAAAAGATCCCTTCATCCCCACTCTCTGCCTTCTTCCAATCAGCCAATCCTTTATTCATGCCAGCACCTTGCCCGTAATACCATGGGCTCTTATCTTTTTTAGCAGCCTCCTGTATGGCATCTTGTCAAAGGTCTTCTGGAAATCCAAATATATCATGTCCACTGACTCTCCTTTGTCTAACTTCCTCATTACCTTCTCAAAGGATTTTAACAGATTTATCAGGCATGACCTCCCCTTGATGAAGCCGTGCTGACTTAGCCCTATTTAACATGCACTTCCAAGTACTCCGCAATCTCATCCTTAATAATGGACTCTAGAACCTTACCAGTGACTGAAGTCAAGCTTATTGGCCCATAATTTACCATCTTCTGCCTCCCTCCCTTCTTAAATAGGGGAGTTACATTAGCCATTTTCCAGTCCTCTGGGACCATCCTTGACTCCAATCATTCCTGAAAGATTACTACCAATGCCTCCACAATCTCCTCAGCTATCTCCTGCAGAACCCTGGGGTGCAGTCCATCTGGTCCAGGTTATTTGTCTACCTTCAGACCTTTCAGCCTCCCCCGCACCTTCTCCTTCGTGATGGCCACAACACTTACCTCTACCCCCTGACTCTCTTGAAGTTCTGGTATGCCACTGGTGTCTTCCATCGTGAAGACTGATGCAAAGTATCTATTCAGTTCCTCTGCCATGTCTTTGTTCCCATTACTACTTCTCCAGCCTATTAAGGTGGATTATTAAGGAGAATTACTTAAAACATTGGGCATGAGTAACATTTCTTTCCATTCAATTATAAAAGAAATTGGCAACATAATCAAATTTGTTTTGTTTCATAAAAGTGTTGATGCCAAATATTCATGCTATCCCACAGTTCTCTTTTCAACGTTACTATGTCATTAATACATCTGTGACTTCCGGTTGCGGCTATACGGAGCTAAGCCGCACGATTCGACAGCTCCCGCTATCACGGACATTCGGACTCGTTAGAGGAGCCCCAACGGAATTTTTTTCGAAGACAACCCGTGGGGAAGGGAAGAGAGAAGTCCCCCTTCAACTTTTATGGACCGGACCAGAAGTGAAACGGCCAAAAAAGCGGCATTGGAGCAGTGGGAGAAGCAAGGGAAAAAACCCAAAATGACGGTGGCCGGGGACAAAGTGGAGTGCGGGCCGGAGCTGCAGGAGTTCATCAAGCGCTGCTTCGAGGAGCTGCGGAAGGAGATGCTGGCGCCTATGCTGTCGGCAATTGAAGGACTAGGGATGACCCAGAAGGTCCACGAGGTAAAGATCCAGGAGGTACAGAAAAGAGTCAGTGAGAATGAGGACGAGATCTTGGGCCTGGCGGTGAGAGTGGAGGAGCACAAGGCGCTACACAAGAGGTGGGCGGGAAGACTTGAAGACCTGGATAACAGGTCGAGGAGAAAGAACCTGCGGATCCTGGGTCTCCCTGAAGGAGTGGAGGGGGCCGATGCCGGAGCATACGCGAGCACGATGCTCGGGGCGATGATGGGCGCCGAGGCCCCTTCGAGGTCGCTGGAGCTGGACGGGGCACACTGGGTGCTGGCGAGGAGGCCCAAGGCAAATGAGCCGCCAAGGGCGATGGTGGTGAGATTTCACCGGTTCACGGACAGAGAGAGGGTCCTGAAATGGGCCAAGAAGGAGCGGAGCAGTAAGTGGGACAATGCAGAGATCCGAATATACCCGGACTGGAGTACGGAGGTTGCAAAGCAGAGAGCGGGTTTCAACCGGGCCAAAGCGGTATTGCACCGGAAAGGAGTGAGATTCGGAATGCTGCAGCCAGTGCGACTGTGGGTCACATACAAGGGTCAACACTATTACTTCGAAACGCCTGAAGAGGCGTGGACCTTCATATAAACCGAAAAGTTGGACTCAAACTGAGGGTTTGTGAGGGTGAGGGGGATGTTTAAGGATTGATGTGTGATGGCTGTTGTATATAGGGGGTCAATCACGCGCAGGAAATGTTACATGGGCTGGGGGAGAGAGACAAGGCCGCGACAGGAGCTGCGCCAGAGGGGGCGGGGTAGGCTTTGGAAAGCGCGGGTTTTTTTCCCGCGCGAGGGAAGAAAGGTGGGAAGGGGAATGGAGGAACGCATACTGATTGGGACACTCCCACACGGGGAGGTCAATGGGACGGCGGGGGAAGCTGGGGGTCAGCAGGTGTCAGCTGACTTACGGGAGTGATATGGGGGAGCAAAAAAGCTAGACAGGGGTCTAGCGGGGGGAGGGGAGGGGGAAGGGGGGGGGGGAAAGGGCTGCTGCTGCACTGGCCGAAAGGGAATGGGACACAGAAGAGGTGGTCGGGGCGGGGGTCCCCCGGCTGGGGGACTGGAGGGTGAGGGTGGCGCGGACACGGGACTGGCCTAGAAAAGGAGATGGCTAGTCGGCGGGTGAGGGGATGGGGTGGGGGTGGGGTGAGAGCCCCTCCAGTCCGGTTGATAACGTGGAACGTGAGGGGCCTGAACGGGCCGGTGAAGAGGGCCCGAGTGTTCGCGCACTTAAAGGGACTGAAGGCAGACGTGGTCATGCTCCAAGAGACACATCTGAAGGTGGCGGACCAGGTCAGGTTAAGAAAGGGATGGGTAGGACAGGTATTCCATTCGGGATTGGACGCGAAGAATAGAGGGGTGGCAATATTGGTGGGGAAGCGGATGTCATTTGAGGCCAAGACTATCGTAGCAGATAATGGAGGGCGATATGTGATGGTGAGCGGTAGGTTGCAGGGGACGTGGGTGGTGTTGGTAAATGTGTACGCCCCGAACTGGGATGATGCTGGATTCATGAAGCGCATGTTGGGGCGCATCCCGGACCTGGAGGTACGAGGCCTGATAATGGGCGGGGACTTCAATACAGTGTTGGACCCAGCACTGGACCGTTCCAGATCAAGGACAGGAAAGAGGGCGGCGGCGGCCAAGGTGCTTCGGGGGTTTATGGATCAGATGGGGGGAGTGGACCCATGGAGGATTGCAAGGCCGCAGGTCAGGGAATTTTCTTTTTTCTCCCATGTGCACAAAGCCTACTCCCGGATAGATTTTTTTTTCTGGGCAGGGCGCTCATCCCGAGGGTGGAGGGGACGGAGTATTCAGCCATAGCCGTTTTGGATCACGCCCCGCACTGGGTGGAACTGGAGCTGGGAGAGGAGAGTGACCAACGCCCGCTGTGGCGGCTGGATGTGGGACTGCTGGCAGATGAGGTGGTGTGTGGGAAGGTGAGGGGGTGCATCGAAAGGTACTTGGAGGCCAACGACAACGGGGAGGTGCGGGTGGGGGTGGTATGGGAGGCGTTGAAGGCGGTGATCAGGGGAGAGCTAATCTCCATCAGGGCTCATAGGGTGAAGACAGAGGGCATGGAAAGGGAGAGGTTAGTGGGGGAGATTTTAAGAGTGGACAGGAGGTACGCAGAGGCCCCGGAGGAGAGATTACTTGGGAAAAGACGACGGCTCCAGACGGAGTTTGACCTGTTGACCACAGGGAAGGCAGAAGCACAGTGGAGGAAGGCGCAGGTAGGGCGACCTACGTGTATAGGGAAAAGGCTAGACGGATGCTGGCACACCAGCTCCATAAGAGGATGTCAGCGAGGGAAATAGGGGGAGTCAAAGACGGAAGAGGAGCCACGGTTCGGAGTGCGACAAAAATAAACGAGGTATTCAAGGCCTTCTATGAAGAGCTGTACAGATCCCAGCCCCCAGCGGGGGAAGAGGGGATGAGACGATTCCTAGACCAACTGAGATTCCAGAGGATGGAGGAGCAAGAGGTGGCTGGTTTGGGGGCACCAATTGGGTTGGAGCTGAGCAAGGGTTTGGGGGGCATGCAGGCGGGGAAGGCCCCGGGACCGGACGGGTTCCCGGTGGAGTTCTACAGGAAGTACGTAGACCTGTTGGCCCCACTACTAGTGAGGACCTTTAATGAGGCAAGAGAGGAGGGGACCCTGCCCCCAACAATGTCGGAAGCGACGATTTCTTTGATCCTAAAGCGGGACCAGGACCCACTGTAATGTGGATCATACAGGCCAATCTCGCTCCTCAATGTGGATGCTAAGTTGCTGTCAAAAGTGCTGGCCACGAGGATCGAGGACTGTGTCCCGGGGGTGATCCACGAGGACCAGACAGGATTCGTAAAGGGCAGGCAATTAAACACTAATGTGCGGCGGCTCTTAAACGTGATAATGATGTCATCAGAGGAGGGAGAGGCGGAGATAGCGGCAGCTATGGACACGGAGAAGGCCTTTGACCAAGTAGAGTGGGAGTACCTCTGGGAGGTGCTGCGTAAGTTTGGGTTCGGAGGAGGGTTTATCAGTTGGGTCAAGCTCCTTTACAGAGCCCCGGTGGCGAGTGTAGTGACGAACCGGCGGAGGTCGGAGTACTTTCGGCTGTACCGAGGGACGAGGCAGGGGTGACCCCTGTCCCCCCTGTTGTTTGCATTGGCGATCGAACCCTTGGCCATGTCATTGAGGGAGTCTAGTAAATGGAGGGGGGTGGTCCAAGAGGGAAAAGAGCATCGGGTGTCGCTTTATGCGGATGACCTGTTGCTGTACGTGGCGGATCCAATGGAGGGGATGGTGGAGGTCATGCAGACTTTAAGGGAGTTTGGGGAGTTTTCGGGCTATAAGCTCAATGTAGGGAAGAGTGAGCTCTTTGTACTACAGGCAGGGGACCAAGAAAGAGGGATAGGGGATCTACCACTGAGGAGGGCGGAGGGGAGCTTTCGGGATCCAGATAGCCAGGAGTTGGGGGGCCCTACATAAACAGAATCTGACGAGGTTGGTGGAGCAAATGGAGGAGGACTTCAAAAGATGGGACATGTTACCGCTCTCGGTAGCGGGTAGAGTGCAGTCGGTCAAAATGGTGGTCCTTCCGAGGTTTCTGTTTGTGTTTCAGTGCTTTCCCATCGTGATCACCAAGGCCTTTTTTAAGAGAGTAGGTAGGGGTATTATGGGGTTTGTGCGGGCGAAATTGACCCCGAGGGTAAGGAGAGGGTTCCTGGAATGTAGTAGGGACCGAGGAGGGTTGGCGTTGCCAAACCAAGGGAGCTACTAATGGGCAGCAAATGTGGCGATGATCTGCAAGTGGGTGATGGAGGGAGAGGGGGCGGCATGGAAGAGGATGGAGATGGCGTCCTGTAAAGGAACGAGCCTGGGGGCGTTGGTGACGGCACCGCTGCCGCTCTCGCAGACAAGATACACCACGAGCCCGGTGGTGGCGGCAACGCTAAGGATCTGGGGCCAGTGGAGACGGCACAGGGGTGCAGTGGGAGCCTCGGTGTGGTCCCCGATCAGGGAAATCCACCGGTTTGTTCCAGGGATGATGGGTTTCAGAGCTGGCATCGGGCCGGGAATTAGAAGAATGGGGGACCTGTTCATTGATGGGACATTTGCGAGCCTAGGGGCACTGGAGGAGAAGTTTGAGATACCCCCGGGAAATGCTTTTAGATATATGCAGGTGAGGGCGTTTGTGAGGCGACAGGTGAGGGAATTCCCGTTGCTCCCGGCACAAGAAATTCAAGACAGGATGATCTCGGGTGTATGGGTCGGGGAGGGCAAGGTGTCGGCAACACACCAGGAGATGAAAGAAGAGGGGGAAGCGCTGGTAGAGTAGTTGCAGGGTAAATGGGAGGAGGAGCTGGGGGAGGAGATTGAGGAAGGTTTGTGGGCTGATGCTCTAGGTAGGGTTAATTCCTCCTCCTCATGTGCCAGGCTCAGCCTGATACAATTTAAGGTGGTTCACAGAGCGCACTTGACGGGGGCGAGGTTGAGTAGGTTCTTTGGGGTGGAGGACAGATGTGGAAGGTGCTTAGGGAGCCCGGCGAACCATGTCCATATGTTTTCGTCATGCCCGGCACTGGAGGGGTTCTGGCGAGGAGTGGCGGGAGCAATATCTCAGGTGGTGAAAGTCCGGGTCAAGCCAAGCTGGGGGCTAGCAATATTTGGAGCAGTGGACGAGCCGGGAGTGCAGGAGGCGAAAGAGGCCGGCATTCTGGCCTTGGCGTCCCTAGTAGTCCGGCGAAGGATCTTGCTAATGTGGAAGGAGGCGAAGCCCCCCAGCATGGAGGCCTGGATAAACGACATGGCTGGGTTCATAAAGCTGGAGAGGATTAAGTTTGCCTTGAGAAGGTCTGCGCAGGGGTTCTACAGGCGGTGGCAACCGTTCCCAGACTATCTTGCGGAGCGTTAGAGGAAGGTTGGTCAGCAGCAGCAGCAGCCTGGAGGGGGGGGGGGGGGGGGGACGAGGTTATGGGAGGGGGGGGGAGGGGAGGGGGGAATGAGGGATTGCCTGGGAGGGTGGATGAGCAAGAGATAACATGAAGGATTGGGAAAACTGGCACGTGCGGGAGAGAGCCAGTGTACAAAGCTATGTAATATATCATTTTACCATGTATATATCTTGCTCTGAGCAATTTCTTGTTATTTTGTTATGAGGGGGGGGGGGGTTACTGTTTTTAAGGGTGAAAAATTGTGTTAAAAAACATTAATAAATTTAAAAAAAAAAAAATTAATACATCTGAATTACCAATATCGTACTGGTTTCCTAATAAACTACCAATGTTTCCATTCCAGTCACCAGTTGATATATTAGCCAACACAAAAGTATTTATTTAAACATAATGGAGCTACAATACAAACAAATATTATTCAATTTAATGTGTTATGTGTCGATGATTATTGCTTTCATATGCAGGGGCGTCTCTTTCATGATGTTGTGTTATTGATGCACTCTATAACCCAATTGAATGCTTCCCCAGTGATAGATGTTGCTTCTTTATTTCCATGAGGGACTCGTGTTTGACATGGGGCTTTACTTTTGTGAGTGAAGGACTGAATCTTATATATCAATCATATCACCTCTCATTCTTCTTTCTGAACTCCAAGGAGAACAGGCCCAACCTCTGTAATCTTTCCTCATATGGCAGTCCATCCGTACCTCGGATCATCCCAGTGAACCTCCTCTGCACTGCCTCCAGTAATAGCATCTTTCCTTAAATAAGGGGACTAAAACTCTATGCAGTATCCTAAACATGGCCTCACTAGTACCTTGTACAGCAGCAACATCTTACTACTTTTATATTGCAGTCCCCTTGAAACAAAAGCCAGAATTCCATTTGTCTTCCCTATTACCTTCTGCACCTGTATGCTAGCTTTCTGGGTTTCATGAACAAGGATCCCCCCCCCCCCCCCCCCCCCCCGCCATCTCTTTGTGCTACAGCTTTCTGCAGTGTCTTTCCATTTAAATAATAATCTACCTTCTCATTCTTTCTTTCAAAATGAACAATCTCACATTTTCACACATTGAATTCCATTTGCCAATTTTCTGCCCACTCACCTAACCGGTTAATATCGAAGTTATTTATATCCTCCATACAACCTGCCTTCCCGCCCACTTTTGGATCACCCCCAAATATTGACCACAGCACACTGTTCCTTTTCCTCCAAATCATTAACATACATTGTGAAGAGCTGCTGTCCCAGCACTGATCCTTGTGGCACTCCACTGGTTACTGCCCACCAAACCTATCACTACTTGTTGCTTCCTGTTAGTTAGCCAATTCTCCATCCGTACCAGAATATTACCTTCAACACCATGAGCTCCTATCTTGCGCAGTTGCCTTTTGTGTGCCAAACTATCAACAGCCTTTTGAAAATCCAAATATACAACATTGACTGGTTCTCCTCTTTCTACTCTGACTGATGCCTCCTCAAAGAACTCAAGTAAATTTGTCAAACATGATTTTCCCTTTGTGAAACCATACTGACTTTGCTTGATCATGATCATATTATGACTTTCCAAATGCACTACTATTCTCTCCTGAATAATCAATTAATATTTTTCCATAACTGAAGTTAGACTAACTGGCCTCCTTCCATTTTTGAATATGGGTACCACATTGACAATTTTCCAATCCTTTGGCACAGTTCCAGAATCTAAGGCCTTTTTGGAAAATGAGCACCCTCTTATGGAAAAAATGAATTAAAAAACAATGCATCCACAATCTTTGTAACTACTTCCTTTAAGAACTTGGGGTGCAATCATCAGGTCCAGGGGACTTGTCAGTCATTAACCCCATTAGATTTCCAAAAACGAATTCTCTGGCTCTGGTAATGGTGACTGTATTTAGGGGTGGCACAGTGGTTAGCACTGCTGCTTCACAACATCTGGAACCTAGGTTTGATTCCAGCCTTGGGCGACTGTCAGTGTGAAGTTTGAGCTTTCTTCCCATATCTGCATGGGTTTCCTCCAGGTGCTCTGGTTTCCTACCAGTCCAGATTCCAGCCTTGGGCGACTGTCAGTGTGAAGTTTGAGCTTTCTTCCCATATCTGCATGGGTTTCCTCCAGGTGCTCTGGTTTCCTACCAGTCCAAAGATGTGCAGGTTAGGTGGATTGGCCATGATTAATTTACAGGGATAAGGCAGGGGGGCGGGGGGGCGGGGGGGGGGGGGGGGGGGGGAAGAGTGGGCTTAGGTAAAGTGCCCTTTTGTAGGGTCAGTGTGGACTGATGGGCCAAATGGCTTCTTTCTGCACTTGCGATTTTATGGATTAATTCTACCCCAGTATGTTTTACTATTTCTGGTATGCTTGCAGTATCTTCTACAGTAAAGACTGATGCAAAATATCTATTTAACTTTTTCTTTTACTTAACTTTTTAAAGCACATTAAAAGCAAAAGATATGTTTTGTTTCTTGCTAGCTTGCCCTCTGTGTTTATTACCTCCTTTCTGATTATTTCCTTTGTCCATTTTTGCTGCATTCTGAATCTATCCCACTCTCTGACCTATCACTAACTTTTGCCAAATTGTAAGTTTCCACTTTCCACTTAATACCATCCTAAACTTTTTAAAATTTGTTCGTGGGACGTGGGCATTGCTGGTTTATTGCCCAGCCCTAACTGCCCTTGAGGGGGCAGTTCAGAGTCAACCACATTGCTGTATGGCTGGAGTCATACGTAGGCCAGACCAGGTAAGGACAACAAATTTCCTGGACATTAGTGAATGAGGTGGTTTTTGCTTTACCACAATCGGCAATGGTTTCATGGTCATCATTAGACTTTAAATTCCAGATTTTTACTGAATTAAAATTTCACCATCTACAGTGGCAGGATTCAAATCCGTGTCCCCATTTTACCCTGGGTTTCTGGTTTACTAATCCAGTGACGCAGCCACAACGCCACCAACGGCGGAAGGTTTAACAACCAGATTTAAGGTGATTAGCAAAGGAGCCAGTGGTGACAAAAGAACAAAGCTTTTCTGCAGTTAGAATTTGGATTAATGGGTACAAATTAATTGTTAACCTTCAAATTGGAAATGGATAAATATTGTAGAAAGGTGGGGAAGTGTTGCTAACGAGATAACCTTTTGAAAGACCCAGCACAGGTTTCATGGGCCGAATTACGAAATGCGTTTCTATCCCAGTTCAAATACCATACTTCTTAACCATCCCTGCCATTACTTTAAACGTGCTGCTCCATGATCGGGGGGGGGGGGAACGGCACAGCTCAGAGCAGGAGCGCTTCGCGGGATGGGGGCGGGGCAGCAGACAGCTTGACACGGCGGCTGCGCACACCAAGCTGTCTTCCGGCAGCGGAAGCGCTTCCGGGGAATTTGGACTGTTTCCGGTTGAAGCGGAGTTGAGCCGGTGAGATTGACAGCGGCCGGGAGCTGAGCGCCAGCTTCCTCCCCTCACCCCTTCCTCCTGCTGCCAGCGGTCCCGCCAGCCTCACTCCCTGTCGCTGAACAGGTGAGAACCGGCCAGCTTGCTCCGGTAACGCCGCGTGGAACATTCCAGAGTGCCGGAGTTAGAGCGCAGCTGCCGGCACGGGGGGAGGGGAAGCGCCATTTTCAGACTAAGGAGAGGGTGCGGCAATGTCCCAGGCCCCGCTGATTACCGTGAGCGGCCCCTTCCTGGGACATTGCAACAGCCCTAGGCATCGGGCTACACTGCTCGGCTCTTGGGTTGTCTGCGTGTGGAGAGCAAAGTAATCATTGTCCTAATTATTTCTGCCTGTAAGATCCAGCTGGACTGGGATGTTAAAGCTAGCAGTGATTGACACGCCCGCCCTTCGCCCCTCCCCCTTGACGCCCCCGCCCCTCCCCCTTGAGGCCCCCGCCCCTCCCCCTTGACGCCCCCGCCCCTCCCCCTTGACGCCCCCGCCCCTCCCCTTGACGCCCCCGCCCCTCCCCCTTGACGCCCCCGCCCCTCCCCCTTGACGCCCCCGCCCCTCCCCCTTGACGCCCCCCCATGCCCTCTCCCCTTGACGCCCCCCCATGCCCTCTCCCCTTGACGCCCCCCCATGCCCTCTCCCCTTGACGCCCCCCCATGCCCTCTCCCCTTGACGCCCCCCCATGCCCTCTCCCCTTGACGCCCCCCCATGCCCTCCCCCCCCTTGACGCCCTTCCCCCACCCCTTGACGCCCTCCCCCACCCCTTGACGCCCTCTCCCCCCCCTTGACGCCCTCCCCCCCCCCTTGACGCCCTCCCCCCCCCCCTTGACGCCCTCCCCCCCCCCTTGACGCCCTCCCGCCCCCCCTTGACGCCCTCCCCCCCCCCTTGACGCCCTACCCCCCCCCTTGACGCCCTCCCCCCCCCCTTGACGCCCTCCCCCCCCCCTTGACGCCCTCCCCCCCCCCCTTGACGCCCTCCCCCCCCCCCCCTTGACGCCCTCCCCCCCCCCTTGACGCCCTCCCCCCCCCCTTGACGCCCTCCCCCCCCCTTGACGCCCTCCCCCCCCCCTTGACGCCCTCCCCCCCCCCCCTTGACGCCCTCCCCCCCCCCCCTTGACGCCCTCCCCCCCCCCCTTGACGCCCTCCCCCCCCCCTTGACGCCCTTCCCCCCCTTGACGCCCTTCCCCCTTGACGCCCTTCCCCCTTGACGCCCTTCCCCCTTGACGCCCTTCCCCCCTTGACGCCCTTCCCCCCCTTGACGCCCTTCCCCCCCTTGACGCCCTTCCCCCCTTGACGCCCTTCCCCCCCTTGACGCCCTTCCCCCCCTTGACGCCCTTCCCCCCCTTGACGCCCTTCCCCCCCTTGACGCCCTTCCCCCCCTTGACGCCCTTCCCCCCCTTGACGCCCTTCCCCCCCTTGACGCCCTTCCCCCCCTTGACGCCCTTCCCCCCCTTGACGCCCTTCCCCCCTTGACGCCCTTCCCCCCCTTGACGCCCTTCCCCCCCTTGACGCCCTTCCCCCCCTTGACGCCCTTCCCCCCCTTGACGCCCTTCCCCCCCTTGACGCCCTTCCCCCCCTTGACGCCCTTCCCCCCTTGACGCCCTTCCCCCCCTTGACGCCCTTCCCCCCCTTGACGCCCTTCCCCCCCTTGACGCCCTTCCCCCCCTTGACGCCCTTCCCCCCCTTGACGCCCTTCCCCCCCTTGACGCCCTTCCCCCCCCTTGACGCCCTTCCCCCCCTTGACGCCCTTCCCCCCCCTTGACGCCCTTCCCCCCCCTTGACGCCCTTCCCCCCCTTGACGCCCTTCCCCCCCTTGACGCCCTTCCCCCCCTTGACGCCCTTCCCCCCTTGACGCCCTTCCCCCCCTTGACGCCCTTCCCCCCCTTGACGCCCTTCCCCCCCTTGACGCCCTTCCCCCCTTGACGCCCTTCCCCCCCTTGACGCCCTTCCCCCCCTTGACGCCCTTCCCCCCCTTGACGCCCTTCCCCCCCTTGACGCCCTTCCCCCCTTGACGCCCTTCCCCCCTTGACGCCCTTCCCCCCCTTGACGCCCTTCCCCCCCTTGACGCCCTTCCCCCCCCTTGACGCCCTTCCCCCCCTTGACGCCCTTCCCCCCCTTGACGCCCTTCCCCCCCTTGACGCCCTTCCCCCCCTTGACGCCCTTCCCCCCCTTGACGCCCTTCCCCCCCTTGACGCCCTTCCCCCCCTTGACGCCCTTCCCCCCCCTTGACGCCCTTCCCCCCCCTTGACGCCCTTCCCCCCCTTGACGCCCTTCCCCCCCTTGACGCCCTTCCCCCCCTTGACGCCCTTCCCCCCCTTGACGCCCTTCCCCCCCTTGACGCCCTTCCCCCCCTTGACGCCCTTCCCCCCCTTGACGCCCTTCCCCCCCTTGACGCCCTTCCCCCCCCTTGACGCCCTTCCCCCCCTTGACGCCCTTCCCCCCCTTGACGCCCTTCCCCCCCTTGACGCCCTTCCCCCCTTGATGCCCTTCCCCCCCTTGACGCCCTTCCCCCCTTGACGCCCTTCCCCCCCTTGACGCCCTTCCCCCCTTGACGCCCTTCCCCCCTTGACGCCCTTCCCCCCCTTGACGCCCTTCCCCCCCTTGACGCCCTTCCCCCCCTTGACGCCCTTCCCCCCCTTGACGCCCTTCCCCCCCTTGACGCCCTTCCCCCCCTTGACGCCCTTCCCCCCCTTGACGCCCTTCCCCCCCTTGACGCCCTTCCCCCCCTTGACGCCCTTCCCCCCCTTGACGCCCTTCCCCCCCTTGACGCCCTTCCCCCCCTTGACGCCCTTCCCCCCCTTGACGCCCTTCCCCCCCTTGACGCCCTTCCCCCCCTTGACGCCCTTCCCCCCCTTGACGCCCTTCCCCCCCTTGACGCCCTTCCCCCCCTTGACGCCCTTCCCCCCCTTGACGCCCTTCCCCCCCTTGACGCCCTTCCCCCCCTTGACGCCCTTCCCCCCCTTGACGCCCTTCCCCCCCTTGACGCCCTTCCCCCCCTTGACGCCCTTCCCCCCCTTGACGCCCTTCCCCCCCTTGACGCCCTTCCCCCCCTTGACGCCCTTCCCCCCTTGACGCCCTTCCCCCCCTTGACGCCCTTCCCCCCCTTGACGCCCTTCCCCCCCTTGACGCCCTTCCCCCCTTGACGCCCTTCCCCCCCCTTGACGCCCTTCCCCCCCCTTGACGCCTTCCCCCCCTTGACGCCTTCCCCCCCTTGACGCCCTTCCCCCCCTTGACGCCCTTCCCCCCCTTGACGCCCTTCCCCCCTTGACGCCCTTCCCCCCCTTGACGCCCTTCCCCCCCTTGACGCCCTTCCCCCCCTTGACGCCCTTCCCCCCCTTGACGCCCTTCCCCCCCTTGACGCCCTTCCCCCCCTTGACGCCCTTCCCCCCCTTGACGCCCTTCCCCCCCTTGACGCCCTTCCCCCCTTGACGCCCTTCCCCCCCTTGACGCCCTTCCCCCCCTTGACGCCCTTCCCCCCCTTGACGCCCTTCCCCCCCTTGACGCCTTCCCCCCTTGACGCCCTTCCCCCCCTTGACGCCCTTCCCCCCCTTGACGCCCTTCCCCCCCTTGACGCCCTTCCCCCCCTTGACGCCCTTCCCCCCCTTGACGCCCTTCCCCCCCTTGACGCCCTTCCCCCCCTTGACGCCCTTCCCCCCCTTGACGCCCTTCCCCCCCTTGACGCCCTTCCCCCCCTTGACGCCCTTCCCCCCCTTGACGCCCTTCCCCCCCCTTGACGCCCTTCCCCCCCCTTGACGCCCTTCCCCCCCTTGACGCCCTTCCCCCCCCTTGACGCCCTTCCCCCCCTTGACGCCCTTCCCCCCCCTTGACGCCCTTCCCCCCCTTGACGCCCTTCCCCCCCCTTGACGCCCTTCCCCCCCCTTGACGCCCTTCCCCCCCTTGACGCCCTTCCCCCCCTGACGCCCTTCCCCCCTTGACGCCCTTCCCCCCCTTGACGCCCTTCCCCCCCTTGACGCCCTTCCCCCCCTTGACGCCCTTCCCCCCCT
This sequence comes from Scyliorhinus torazame, assembly GCF_047496885.1. Taxonomy (NCBI): domain Eukaryota; kingdom Metazoa; phylum Chordata; class Chondrichthyes; order Carcharhiniformes; family Scyliorhinidae; genus Scyliorhinus; species Scyliorhinus torazame. The sequence goes on from NC_092709.1 coordinate 190,501,727, forward strand.
TGACGCCCTTCCCCCCCTTGACGCCCTTCCCCCCCTTGACGCCCTTCCCCCCCTTGACGCCCTTCCCCCCCTTGACGCCCTTCCCCCCTTGACGCCCTTCCCCCCCTTGACGCCCTTCCCCCCCTTGACGCCCTTCCCCCCCTTGACGCCCTTCCCCCCCTTGACGCCCTTCCCCCCCTTGACGCCCTTCCCCCCCTTGACGCCCTTCCCCCCCTTGACGCCCTTCCCCCCCCTTGACGCCCTTCCCCCCTTGACGCCCTTCCCCCCTTGACGCCCTTCCCCCCCTTGACGCCCTTCCCCCCCTTGACGGCCCTTCCCCCCCTTGACGCCCTTCCCCCCCTTGACGCCCTTCCCCCCCTTGACGCCCTTCCCCCCCTTGACGCCCTTCCCCCCCTTGACGCCCTTCCCCCCCTTGACGCCCTTCCCCCCCCTTGACGCCCTTCCCCCCCTTGACGCCCTTCCCCCCCCTTGACGCCCTTCCCCCCCCTTGACGCCCTTCCCCCCTTGACGCCCTTCCCCCCCCCCTTGACGCCCTTCCCCCCCCTTGACGCCCTTCCCCCCCCTTGACGCCCTTCCCCCCCCCCCTGACGCCCTTCCCCCCCCCTTGACGCCCTTCCCCCCCCTTGCCGCCCTTCCCCCCCTTGCCGCCCTTCCCCCCCCTTGACGCCCTTCCCCCCTTGACGCCCTCCCCACCCCCCCCTTGACGCCCCCCGCCCTTCCCCCCCTTGACGCCCCCGCCCTTCCCCCCCTTGACGCCCCCGCCCTTCCCCCCCTTGACGCCCCCGCCCTTCCCCCCCTTGACGCCCCCGCCCTTCCCCCCCTTGACGCCCCCGCCCTACCCCCCTTGACGCCCCCGCCCTACCCCCCTTGACGCCCCCGCCCTACCCCCCTTGACGCCCCCCGCCCTACCCCCCCTTGACGCCCCCGCCCTACCCCCCTTGACGCCCCCGCCCTTCCCCCCTTGACGCCCCCGCCCTTCCCCCTTGACGCCCCCGCCCTTCCCCCCTTGACGCCCCCGCCCTTCCCCCCTTGACGCCCCCGCCCTTCCCCCCTTGACGCCCCCACGCCCTTCCCCCCTTTACGCCCCCGCCCTTCCCCCCCTTTACGCCCCCGTCCTTCCCCCCTTTACGCCCCCGCCCTTCCCCCCTTTACGCCCCCGCCCTTCCCCCCCTTTACGCCCCCGCCCTTCCCCCCCTTTACGCCCCGCCCTTCCCCCCTTTACGCCCCCGCCCTTCCCCCCTTATCGCCCCCGCCCTTCCCCCCTTTACGCCCCCCGCCCTTCCCCCCTTTACGCCCCCGCCCTTCCCCCTTTACGCCCCCGCCCTTCCCCCCTTTACGCCCCCGCCCTTCCCCCCTTTACGCCCCCGCCCTTCCCCCCTTTACGCCCCCGCCCTTCCCCCCTTTACGCCCCCGCCCTTCCCCCCTTTACGCCCCCGCCCTTCCCCCCTTTACGCCCCCGCCCTTCCCCCTTTACGCCCCCGCCCTTCCCCCCTTTACGCCCCCGCCCTTCCCCCCTTTACGCCCCCGCCCTTCCCCCCTTTACGCCCCCGCCCTTCCCCCCTTTACGCCCCCGCCCTCCCCCCTTTACGCCCCCGCCCTTCCCCCCTTTACGCCCCCGCCCTTCCCCCCTTTACGCCCCCGCCCTTCCCCCCTTTACGCCCCCGCCCTTCCCCCCTTTACGCCCCCGCCCTTCCCCCCTTTACGCCCCCCCCGCCCCCCTTCCCCCCTTACGCCCCCGCCCTTCCCCCCTTTACGCCCCCGCCCTTCCCCCCTTTACGCCCCCGCCCTTCCCCTTTACGCCCCCGCCCTTCCCCCCTTTACGCCCCCGCCCTTCCCCCCTTTACGCCCCCGCCCTTCCCCCCCTTTACGCCCCCGCCCTTCCCCCCTTTACGCCCCCGCCCTTCCCCCCCTTTACGCCCCCGCCCTCTTCCCCCCCCGACGCCCCCTCGACGCCCCCGTCCTCCCCCCCCCCATTAACGCCCCCGTCCTCCCCCCCCCCCCATGACGCCCCCGCCCTCCCCCCACCCCCCTTGACGCCCCCGCCCTCCCCACCCCCCTTGACGCCCCCGCCTTTCCCCCCTTGACGCCCCCGCCCTTCCCCCCCCTTGACGCCCCCGCCCTCCCCCCCTTGACGCCCCCGCCCTTCCCCCCCCTTGACGCCCCCGCCCTCCCCCCCCTCCCCTTGACGCCCCGCCCTTCCCCTCCCCTCCCCTTGATGCCCCGCCCTTCCCCTCCCCTCCCCTTGACGCCCCGCCCTTCCCCTCCCCTTGACGCCCCGCCCTTCCCCTCCCCTTGACGCCCCCGCCCTTCCCCTCCCCTTGACGCCCCCGGCCTTCCCCCCTTGACGCCCCCGCCCTTCCCCCCTCTTGACGCCCCCGCCCTTCCCCCCTTGACGCCCCCGCCCTTCCCCCCTTGACGCCCCCGCCCTTCCCCTCCTTGCGCCCCCCGCCCTTCCCTCCTTGCGCCCCCGCCCTTCCCTCCTTGCGCCCCCGCCCTTCCCTCCTTGCGCCCCCGCCCTTCCCCCCCTTGCGCCCCCGCCCTTCCCCCCCTTGACGCCCCCGCCCTTCCCCCCCTTGACGCCCCCGCCCTTCCCCCCTTGACGCCCCCCGCCCTTCCCCCGCCTTGACGCCCCCGCCCTTCCCCGCCTTGACGTCCCCGCCCTTCCCCGCCTTGACGCCCCCGCCCACCCCCCCCTTGACGCCCCCGCCCTCCCCCCCCCTTGACGCCCCCGCCCTCCCCCCCCCCCCCTTGATGCCCCCGTCCTTCCCCCCCCTTGACGCCCCCGCCCTCCCCCCTTGACTTCCCCGCCCTCCTCCCTTGACGCCCCCGCCCTTCCCCCCCCTTGACGCCCCCGCCCTTCCCCCCCCTTGACGACCCCGCCCTTCCCCCCCTTGACGCCCCCGCCCTTCCCCCCCACCTTGACGCCACCGCCCTTGATGCCCAAGCCCTTCCCCGCCCTCCTCCCCCTTGACGCCCCCGCCCTCCTCCCCCTTGACGCCCCCGCCCTCCTCCCCCTTGACGCCCCCGCCCTCCTCCCCCTTGACGCCCCCGCCCTCCTCCCCCCTTGACGCCCCCGCCCTCCTCCCCCTTGACGCCCCCGCCCTCCTCCCCCTTGACGCCCCCGCCCTCCTCCCCCTTGACGCCCCCGCCCTCCTCCCCCTTGACGCCCCCGCCCTCCTCCCCCTTGACGCCCCCGCCCTCCTCCCCCTTGACGCCCCCGCCCTCCTCCCCCTTGACGCCCCCGCCCTCCTCCCCCTTGACGCCCCCGCCCTCCTCCCCCTTGACGCCCCCGCCCTCCTCCCCCTTGACGCCCCCGCCCTCCTCCCCCTTGACGCCCCCGCCCTCCTCCCCCTTGACGCCCCCGCCCTCCTCCCCCTTGACGCCCCCGCCCTCCTCCCCCTTGACGCCCCCGCCCTCCTCCCCCTTGACGCCCCCGCCCTCCTCCCCCTTGACGCCCCCGCCCTCCTCCCCCTTGACGCCCCCGCCCTCCTCCCCCTTGACGCCCCCGCCCTCCTCCCCCTTGACGCCCCCGCCCTCCTCCCCCTTGACGCCCCCGCCCTCCTCCCCCTTGACGCCCCCGCCCTCCTCCCCCTTGACGCCCCCGCCCTCCTCCCCCTTGACGCCCCCGCCCTCCTCCCCCTTGACGCCCCCGCCCTCCTCCCCCTTGACGCCCCGCCCTCCTCCCCCTTGACGCCCCCGCCCTCCTCCCCCTTGACGCCCCCGCCCTCCTCCCCCTTGACGCCCCCGCCCTCCTCCCCCTTGACGCCCCCGCCCTCCTCCCCCTTGACGCCCCCGCCCTCCTCCCCCTTGACGCCCCCGCCCTCCTCCCCCTTGACGCCCCCGCCCTCCTCCCCCTTGACGCCCCCGCCCTCCTCCCCCTTGACGCCCCCGCCCTCCTCCCCCTTGACGCCCCCGCCCTCCTCCCCCTTGACGCCCCCGCCCTCCTCCCCCTTGACGCCCCCGCCCTCCTCCCCCTTGACGCCCCCGCCCTCCTCCCCCTTGACGCCCCCGCCCTCCTCCCCCTTGACGCCCCCGCCCTCCTCCCCCTTGACGCCCCCGCCCTCCTCCCCCTTGACGCCCCCGCCCTCCTCCCCCTTGACGCCCCCGCCCTCCTCCCCCTTGACGCCCCCGCCCTCCTCCCCCTTGACGCCCCCGCCCTCCTCCCCCTTGACGCCCCCGCCCTCCTCCCCCTTGACGCCCCCGCCCTCCTCCCCCTTGACGCCCCCGCCCTCCTCCCCCTTGACGCCCCCGCCCTCCTCCCCCTTGACGCCCCCGCCCTCCTCCCCCTTGACGCCCCCCGCCCTCCTCCCCCTTGACGCCCCCCGCCCCCCTCCTCCCCCTTGACGCCCCCGCCCTCCTCCCCCTTGACGCCCCCGCCCTCCTCCCCCTTGACGCCCCCGCCCTCCTCCCCCTTGACGCCCCCGCCCTCCTCCCCCTTGACGCCCCCGCCCTCCTCCCCCTTGACGCCCCCGCCCTCCTCCCCCCTTGACGCCCCCGCCCTCCTCCCCCTTGACGCCCCCGCCCTCCTCCCCCTTGACGCCCCCGCCCTCCTCCCCCTTGACGCCCCCGCCCTCCTCCCCCTTGACGCCCCCGCCCTCCTCCCCCTTGACGCCCCCGCCCTCCTCCCCCTTGACGCCCCCGCCCTCCTCCCCCTTGACGCCCCCGCCCTCCTCCCCCTTGACGCCCCCGCCCTCCTCCCCCTTGACGCCCCCGCCCTCCTCCCCCTTGACGCCCCCGCCCTCCTCCCCCTTGACGCCCCCGCCCTCCTCCCCCTTGACGCCCCCGCCCTCCTCCCCCTTGACGCCCCCGCCCTCCTCCCCCTTGACGCCCCCGCCCTCCTCCCCCTTGACGCCCCCGCCCTCCTCCCCCTTGACGCCCCCGCCCTCCTCCCCCTTGACGCCCCCGCCCTCCTCCCCCTTGACGCCCCCGCCCTCCTCCCCCTTGACGCCCCCGCCCTCCTCCCCCTTGACGCCCCCGCCCTCCTCCCCCTTGACGCCCCCGCCCTCCTCCCCCTTGACGCCCCCGCCCTCCTCCCCCTTGACGCCCCCGCCCTCCTCCCCCTTGACGCCCCCGCCCTCCTCCCCCTTGACGCCCCCGCCCTCCTCCCCCTTGACGCCCCCGCCCTCCTCCCCCTTGACGCCCCCGCCCTCCTCCCCCTTGACGCCCCCGCCCTCCTCCCCCTTGACGCCCCCGCCCTCCTCCCCCTTGACGCCCCCGCCCTCCTCCCCCTTGACGCCCCCGCCCTCCTCCCCCTTGACGCCCCCGCCCTCCTCCCCCTTGACGCCCCCGCCCTCCTCCCCCTTGACGCCCCCGCCCTCCTCCCCCTTGACGCCCCCGCCCTCCTCCCCCTTGACGCCCCCGCCCTCCTCCCCCTTGACGCCCCCGCCCTCCTCCCCCTTGACGCCCCCGCCCTCCTCCCCCTTGACGCCCCCGCCCTCCTCCCCCTTGACGCCCCCGCCCTCCTCCCCCTTGACGCCCCCGCCCTCCTCCCCCTTGACGCCCCCGCCCTCCTCCCCCTTGACGCCCCCGCCCTCCTCCCCCTTGACGCCCCCGCCCTCCTCCCCCTTGACGCCCCCGCCCTCCTCCCCCTTGACGCCCCCGCCCTCCTCCCCCTTGACGCCCCCGCCCTCCTCCCCCTTGACGCCCCCGCCCTCCTCCCCCTTGACGCCCCCGCCCTCCTCCCCCTTGACGCCCCCGCCCTCCTCCCCCTTGACGCCCCCGCCCTCCTCCCCCTTGACGCCCCCGCCCTCCTCCCCCTTGACGCCCCCGCCCTCCTCCCCCTTGACGCCCCCGCCCTCCTCCCCCTTGACGCCCCCGCCCTCCTCCCCCTTGACGCCCCCCGCCCTCCTCCCCCTTGACGCCCCCGCCCTCCTCCCCCTTGACGCCCCCGCCCTCCTCCCCCTTGACGCCCCCGCCCTCCTCCCCCTTGACGCCCCCGCCCTCCTCCCCCTTGACGCCCCCGCCCTCCTCCCCCTTGACGCCCCCGCCCTCCTCCCCCTTGACGCCCCCGCCCTCCTCCCCCTTGACGCCCCCGCCCTCCTCCCCCTTGACGCCCCCGCCCTCCTCCCCCTTGACGCCCCCGCCCTCCTCCCCCTTGACGCCCCCGCCCTCCTCCCCCTTGACGCCCCCGCCCTCCTCCCCCTTGACGCCCCCGCCCTCCTCCCCCTTGACGCCCCCCGCCCTCCTCCCCCTTGACGCCCCCGCCCTCCTCCCCCTTGACGCCCCCGCCCTCCTCCCCCTTGACGCCCCCGCCCTCCTCCCCCTTGACGCCCCCGCCCTCCTCCCCCTTGACGCCCCCGCCCTCCTCCCCCTTGACGCCCCCGCCCTCCTCCCCCTTGACGCCCCCGCCCTCCTCCCCCTTGACGCCCCCGCCCTCCTCCCCCTTGACGCCCCCGCCCTCCTCCCCCTTGACGCCCCCGCCCTCCTCCCCCTTGACGCCCCCGCCCTCCTCCCCTTGACGCCCCCGCCCTCCTCCCCCTTGACGCCCCCGCCCTCCTCCCCCTTGACGCCCCCGCCCTCCTCCCCCTTGACGCCCCCGCCCTCCTCCCCCTTGACGCCCCCGCCCTCCTCCCCCTTGACGCCCCCGCCCTCCTCCCCCTTGACGCCCCCGCCCTCCTCCCCCTTGACGCCCCCGCCCTCCTCCCCCTTGACGCCCCCGCCCTCCTCCCCCTTGACGCCCCCGCCCTCCTCCCCCTTGACGCCCCCGCCCTCCTCCCCCTTGACGCCCCGCCCTCCTCCCCCTTGACGCCCCCGCCCTCCTCCCCCTTGACGCCCCCGCCCTCCTCCCCCTTGACGCCCCCGCCCTCCTCCCCCTTGACGCCCCCGCCCTCCTCCCCCTTGACGCCCCCGCCCTCCTCCCCCTTGACGCCCCCGCCCTCCTCCCCCTTGACGCCCCCGCCCTCCTCCCCCTTGACGCCCCCGCCCTCCTCCCCCTTGACGCCCCCGCCCTCCTCCCCCTTGACGCCCCCGCCCTCCTCCCCCTTGACGCCCCCGCCCTCCTCCCCCTTGACGCCCCCGCCCTCCTCCCCCTTGACGCCCCCGCCCTCCTCCCCCTTGACGCCCCCGCCCTCCTCCCCCTTGGCGCCCCCGCCCTCCTCCCCCTTGGCGCCCCCGCCCTCCTCCCCCTTGGCGCCCCCGCCCCCTTGGCGCCCCCTTGGCGCCCCCGCCCCCTTGGCGCCCCCTCCCCCTTGGGGCGCCCCCTCCCCCTTGGGGCCCCCCCTCCCCCTTGGCGCCCTCCCTCCCCCTTGGCGCCCCCCCGCCCCCCCTCCCCCTTGGCGCCCCCGCCCCCCCTCCCCCTTGGCGCCCCCGCCCCCCCTCCCCCTTGGCGCCCCCGCCCCCCCTCCCCCTTGGCGCCCCCGCCCCCCCTCCCCCTTGGCGCCCCCGCCCCCCCTCCCCCTTGGCGCCCCCGCCCCCCCTCCCCCTTGGCGCCCCCGCCCCCCCTCCCCCTTGGCGCCCCCGCCCCCCCTCCCCCTTGGCGCCCCCGCCCCCCCCTCCCCCTTGGCGCCCCCGCCACCCCTCCCCCTTGGCGCCCCCGCCCCCCCTCCCCCTTGGCGCCCCCGCCCCCCCTCCCCCTTGGCGCCCCCGCCCCCCCTCCCCCTTGGCGCCCCCGCCCCCCCTCCCCCTTGGCGCCCCCGCCCCCCCTCCCCCTTGGCGCCCCCGCCCCCCCTCCCCCTTGGCGCCCCCGCCCCCCCTCCCCCTTGGCGCCCCCGCCCCCCCTCCCCCTTGGCGCCCCCGCCCCCCCTCCCCCTTGGCGCCCCCGCCCCCCCTCCCCCTTGGCGCCCCCGCCCCCCCTCGACGCCCCCGCCCCCCCTCGACGCCCCCGCCCGCCTCCCCCCCCTCGACGCCCCCGCCCGCCTCCCCCCCCTCGACGCCCCCGCCCGCCTCCCCCCCCCCTCGACGCCCCCGCCCGCCTCCCCCCCCCTCGACGCCCCCGCCCGCCTCCCCCCCCCTCGACGCCCCCGCCCGCCTCCCCCCCCCCCCCTTGACGCCCCCGCCCACCCCCCCTTGACGCCCCCGCCCGCCCCTCCCCTTGACGCCCCCGCCCTTCCCGTCGAGCTGATCTCTCGCAGAAGCAGCACAGCTACAATGGACAAATTACCATTTTCTGTGTTGTCAGCATTCTATGATGCCTACCTCCCCATTCTCCCCTGTCATGTGTGCACTTGACAATGTTTGCACTCTTCTGCTTGGTTGACACAAATCAAATGCATTGGGCTGGAAGCTGGCACAGTGGTTAGCACTGCTGTCTCACAGCTCCAGGGTCCCGGGTTCAATTCGGGCCTTGGATGATTGTCTGTGTGGAGTTTGCACTTTCTCCCCCGTCTCTGCGTAGGTTTCCTCTGGGTGGTCTGGTTTCCTAATCTGGTTCACCTGCCCAGGTGAGTGAACCTGATGAAGGAGCTGCACTCCGAAAGCTAGTGATTCCAAACAAACCTGTGGGACTTTAATCTGGTGTTGTAAGACTTTTACTCTGCCCACCCCAGTCCAACTCTGGCATCTCCACATCCACTAGGTTAGGTGGGGTCATTGGGTTACGGGGACAGGTTGGAAGTGTGGGCTTAAATAGGGTGCTCTTTCCAAGGGCCGGTGCAGACTTGATGGGCCAAATGGCTCCTTCACTGTAAATTCTATGATTCATTGGAAAGTTTAATGTTTCATTCTCATGTTCTACTTTACACTTCATAAGGTAAACATCTTATCCTATGATTAGATAATATGTGGGGGTGGGCGGGGGGGTCAGAGACTGACAGTCGGAACGGTGGAGAAGACCCGATGTGTGGAGGTAGGATCAAATAGCTGGGGAAAACCCCGCGAAGGGGGCATACAGCGGGGGTGACCCTATCTGGGGCGTCAAAGTAGGGGGCATCAGAGCAGCCAGGGTGGCCAAATGTTGGGGGGGTGGTGGTGGAACGGCATGGGGAGACCTGTTTGGGGCAGGGGTACGGCAAGGGGAGATCGTGTTTGCATGGTGGGGGTAGGGTCATAATGGCAGGGACGACCCAGTGGGGCATTGGAATACCTGAGTGGGTAGGGAGTGAACCAGGAGAGGGTGTGAACCGGGAAGGGAGGGGGGAGTGAACCAGGAGAGGAAGTGAACCAGGAAGGGGGGGGGGGGGGCTCGGTTTCAGACCGGGAAATTAGGAGAGAGGGGTGGAAGTTGGAGGCGTTGGTCTGGAGGAAAGAGGTTGGCCGATGTTGGATCGGGCAGGTTTGTGTGTTTGGTTGGGATGGTGTGGATTTCCACTGGGAGTTGGTGGGCTTGGGGATGGAAGTAGTGTGGGGCACCTTGGGGGCTTGTGGGTGTACAGTGTGTCCTGTTCAGGGCTGGTCTGGATTTTTTAAAGAGTTAGAAGTGCTCTTTTTCCTTCTAATCTTTGAGTGACGATCAGGGTAAAACTGGCAGAACCACTCCAGGTTAACGATTTAAATCACTTTGTCAGATGGTTCCCACTCCAGGAGAACTTAGTCCATTTGGGCAATTGCCCATTAAACCCCTATGTGCAACCTTCCTTGAGGAATTCCCCAGTGCATCATTGGGGTACCCCTAACTGCGACACTGGGAAACTGCAAAGTTATGTATGGGCCTTTGTCTACTTTAACATTCTGACACAGTTTCCCCCCCCCCCTCGGTGGTTAAATTGTAAAATCTATTTTCCATTAAACGATACACTGTTGAAATTAGTATATGACCAGTGGAATTCCTACAGGAATATTCAGTTGACATGTTGTAATTTGCTTGTCAACCACTAAGGAACAAAACAAAAAGCAGCTTTCATTCTTGAATTGTAAACACTGCTACTTCATTACCCCTGGGCATCAATTCTTTTGTATTTCAGATGAGATTCTGCAATGGTAAATACTCTTAAACCCAATCTTGCATAAAATGCAAGAGGAGATTAGATTGCAGAAGATCTGCTTATGCAATTGTGAAGACACTGTCACTGGTGGGTTTGTAATTGGAATGTGATGTATAGTGCCTAATTTTAAATATCAACTCATTCAATTAAAAAAAAAATTAAACAGTTTGCTTTGATAGTTACATTACTTCGAATTACTGGATAATTCATATAAGAGAACCCTGAAATTATTATCCATGCCAGAAGGTCAAAAACTCCTATTTACATGCAGCTTTTCCTTGACAATAATAATCTTTATTATTGTCACAAGTAAACAAGTAGGCTTACATTAACAGTGCAATGAAGCTACTGTGATAATCTCCTAGTCTCCACATTCGGTGCCTGTTCGGATACACTGAGGGAGAATTCAGAATGTCCACTTCACCTAACAGCGCGTCTTTTGGGATGTGGGAGGAAACCCACGCAGTTCGGGGAAAACGTGCAGACTCCACACAGACAGTGATCCAAGCCGTGAATCGAATCTGGGACCCTGGTGCTGTGAAGCAACAGTGCTAACCACTGAGCTACCCATGCTGCCTTATGAAGCAGAAGTGCTGTGACAGATTGTGTAGAATTTCTGTGCTGGCTTCATCCCACATATGGTAATTAGATGAATGGTCAGTTAATGCTACTTTTTTGTTGTTTATGTTGGATTTAATGAAAATTTTGCTTTTCTTTTAGCATTATTCAGATATGGCAGATGCAACTAGAAATGGCCCTCAGGGTGGTATCTTGGTGAGTGCAGCTGAATACTGTCGTAGTTCATGACCAGTTATTGTCACAACCATTAATTTCTCTGCACTTTGATTTGCATGTATCCTTTTCTCTCCTATTGTGATTTTTGAGCAAACTATGTGCATTTCTAACTGAGATTTGTCTTCTCAAATACCTTCCCATACCATTTTGAGTACCTACGCTATATCTAGTATTGGTTTCCTGTTTTTTGATGCAGACCATTTGCTTCTTCTCACTACATCATGTTCAGGATATGGTAAAGTAGTAGATACGTTCCTGGAATTGTATTCAAAGACATGAGTTTAAATCCCCTCCGTAGAAATTTTGAGAATTTAAATTCAATTTTAAATCAAAATGTGGACATTAAAACATCAAGATCAATAAAAGTGTGAATGTGAAGCTGTCAGATTGTAGTAAAAATGCAATCCTTTCACTAATGTCTTCTCTCCTCTGGTTCTGTTCCCCTCTTTCAAATCTGCCACATCACTTTCCTCCTCAAAAAAAACCGTCACCCCTTTTTCCTTGCAAACTACTACCGTCTTCAACTTTCCTTTTCTCTCAAGTGCTTGAACATATAATTGCCTCTCCATCCTATTTGTCATCTACCTGCCACCCCTCAGCAACATAATCCAATCTACTTCATTACTACCTCTCTTAAGCCATCTATTTCTAGATTGTCAGACTGCTTATTTGACATATAGTACTGGATGAGCAGAGATTTCCTCTAATTAAACATCAAGAAGACTGAGGCCCTTGTCTTCTGTCCCTGCCACGGATTCTGCTCCGTCGCCAGCAATTCCATCCCACTACCTGGAAACTGCTTAAGGCTGAAATGGACTGTTTGCAGCCTTGAAGTCAGATTTGACCCCGAGATGAACTTTTAACCACATAACTGACCATGAAGAAGATTTCCTATATCCACCTCCGTAAATCCACCTCCGTAATATCAACTGTCTCCACCCTTGCCTCAGCTCTCATGAAATCCTTATTCATGCCATTGTTAACTTCTGACTGACTTTTCTAAAGCAGTCCAGGCCAGCCTCCCACACTCTACCCTCCATAAACTTGAAATCACCTAAAACTCTGCCTGTGTCCTGACTTGCAACAAATGCCCCAAACCACTGACTTAACATTAGCTGTTGGTTAAACAACACTTCATAACAAAGCACCCATCCCAGCTCCACATACACTCCCAAATCACTACTTGAAGTGTCCATAATCTGTTTAAAGAGTCAGTTTTATCTAAATGTTGGAAGAGAAGCGACTCACTACAGTGGAAATAATAACTTTCACCTCTTCAAATCTAACCAGACTGTTGGATGAAAGTTTTCTGTCTATTGGCATTCCCATCCAAAATAGGTTTGGGCATTCTCTCTCTAGTTCCTGGTGCACATTTGCTTAAAACACAAAACTGTCCCTAATTGAGCATTCGTTGTGATTTAAAGAGGTTGCAAGTTGACTGGTTATGGAAATGGAGCAAACATGGTGCAATATAAATTGCAACCTCTTTAATTCATCTTTGGCGCTTAGTTTTTGTCATTCAGACATGTTGAGGGAGATTGCCTTGCATCACTTTCTATTCCTTTGATACAAAAATACTGCATGGGCATGACATTTAATCTTAAAATGCATTGATAAATCCTGACAGTTTCCAAAGAAAAACCTAATTTAAACAGGGTCATTTTACCCGTTATAAATGCCATGCCTGTAAATCAGGCTATGATTGGATTTTTAATGTTCTAAGTTACACTGCAAGATCAAAACTCAGAGCTATTGTTCTTAATATAGCTCTTAAAGCCAGCATCTATGTGCAACCTCATTTTAATTTCACTTGATAGCAGAGCAACAAATACAGTTTATATATGTATGCAGTAGGAAAACATCCAAAGGCACTTCACTACTAAGGCAAAATAAGATAAAAATGAATGTTGAGTCAAAGGAAGAAGTATTGGCAAGAGTAACTAAAACTCTGGTCGGGCGGTGGATTTTGAGATGGGCTTAAAAAAGGTTTTCAAAAAGAAAGGGAGGCTCTGTGCTTGAGGAGGAAATTCTAGCTTTGCCAGCTGAAAGCATAGAGGGGCTAGTTTAGCATAGTGGGCTAAGACAGCTGGCTTGTGATGCAGAACAAGACCAGCAGCGCCGGTTCAATTCCCGTTACAGTCTCCCCGAACAGGCGCCGGAATGTAGCGACTAGGGGCTTTTCACAGTAACTTCATTGAAGCCTACTTGTAACAATAAGCGATTATTATAATATTATTATTATATGCAGTCTTTTTTGACCTCAGGATGTCACAAAGAGCTTTACAGTCAAGCTGTGGGAAATGCTGGAGGTCCGTTTTTCACAGCATGGTCCCAAAAATAGTAATAAAATAACTCATCAGAACATGCTTTTAGGTTCAGTGTTGACCAACACCTCCCTGTTCAAGTAATGCAGTAGGATCTTTTAAGCCTCGAACCTGGCCCTGGCGCACTCTTGTTGTGTTTGCATGTTATTCCCATGTCTGTGTGGGTCTTGCCCCACAACCTATAAAAATGTGCAGGATAGGTGGCCATGCTAAATTGCCCCCTTACGATTTAAAAAAAAAAAAAAAAAAATTGGGTACTCAAAATTTGTTTTTTTTTCAAAATCTTTTAAGCCCCATAGAGTGCAGCGCTACTTCTGCTGCACGGAAGCTTCAGCCTGGATTATATGCTTAAATCTCCAGTGTGGGGCTTGCACTCTCTAGCTTCCAACAAAATGCAAGTGTTCTACACTGTGACACAGCTGACGTCATTTCGATGTTCGTGATAAAGCAGCCCATGATCTGATGGCACTTGTTTGTCATGGTGAGAGTGAAGAGAAGAAACCAGGTTGTCTTTACTCTTTAGGATGATCCTGGGATCATGATTGGTTTTGGCAAAGAAGAGAGACCCAGTGCAGTTTGATGTGATCCAGTTGGTTTTGATGATGAGTGGCTAAATCAGCCATATGTCAGATGTGCTCAGGTCTACCTTTGGACTTGAGCAGAGATGGAGGTGAAACGAGGAAGAACAGCCATGATTGAAGATGGCAAACATTTACTAAAGACTCGGGCATCAAAGATGAAATAAGATAATGGTGAACAGATTGATAGCTGCTGAATGTATGACAAGTAGGAGGCTAATGTGGTTGTGACTTGGGAGAGAGTATTGTCTTTTACAGTGGCAGATGCAGAAGCAAGTGAGGTTGGAGAAGGATTAGGCGATGGGTGTGAGAGTGGTTGGAGGTAGCCAGTGTATATAATCAAGATTACAGGAATAGAGATATTAAATTGTCAATTTTAAGGCATAGTTCTGAAAATGGATATGGGAATTTATATGGAAGTAGAGGTTATGTGAGGATAGGAGGACAACAAAATCTGGAGAGAGCAAGGCAAATTGAGATTGTTCGACATTGCTAAAGGTAAGAAATTGTTCAGAGCAGAGGCTGAATGAAGAAAGAAGGGAGGTTAACTAGGAGGTTGTGGTTGTGGTAGAGTCCGAGGATTAGAAAGGAATGAAGGTATCAGATGCTGTTTGATGAGTGTTATATTGCCAGCACGGTGGTTTAGATGGGACATGTGGTAAGAAATATAGTCAGGTGGAGTGGTTTCGTTACAAGGTGTTGCCATCTGTGACTCAAATTTTAATCTGAGCCAAGATATCAATGTGGTTGAAGTGCCTCTAGCCTTCCTCATTCCTCTCCTATCCCAGTGTCGTTCTTCACCACCCTCTCCTGAGTTTATTTAATTTAGTTAATTCCCAAATTTCCCCTCTTCTGAAAAACATCTTTTTATCTATAACCTACTTAATTGTCCCAATTTATTTGACTTATTTTAACCTTTTTTCTTTAATATCGCTCACTTAAACCTGAACTTATTTATTGCTGAAATTTGCCTAAGGTAAGGTAACACCAAATGTCACTTAATTTAATAAATACTTTTTCATCTAAATTCCCACTCAAGCCAAAGAGTCAATTCACAGAAGGCAATAAGCCTGATTTTGTTTAATTGATTTCACTCCATTCCCCATCTGATTCTTTCTTTTCTAATCCCCATCATGTTAATCCCACATTTAAATTTACTTATTGATAAGAAAAATCTTTGACAATTCATTGCTTTAGAGATTTGATTTCTGTATCTCTTTTAGTTTATTACTTTGCAACAAGTCAACATTTATTTAACTAATCCATTTATTCAAGCATTTCATTTTTCTCAATTCATTACTAATTACATCTAATTCCTCACCCAAAAGACTAATGAATGCGTAATCTCATAATGTTTCTAACCCATATGCAGATTAATCAATTTAACCCTGAACGGGACTGAACTACCTGCGCACAATGCCACAGGCATCTTTTATGCACATTACACAAGTTCTCCAGAAGAAATGCAGTTCTTGTAAGAATTGCATTTACTCTAATACTTTCCTAATTGTACTTTGTTCATAATACCTCAATTGTTAGAAAATTAAGTCACCTTTGACTCAATTGTGAGCAGCCCACAGATGACCTAGTTTACATGATTCAAGTACCCGTCTCGGCTCAGAAATTGTGAATGTGTCTGGGAAATCAGCCATACTTTCAGAGCACCAAATATTCACCTGAGTGAAGGATCTATATCAACCTGATTTATTTAATTAGTGAGAATCCAAATAACAGACTGGCTTCCGCATGTATTATAACCACATCCTTAAAATTCCCAGTGAGGAGGGATATGGATCTATAACTGGGTTATGATCATAATTGGCAGTCTGGTCTCTGTAGGAAATATATATTACTTGTTTGAGAAAAAGCGGAGTCTTTTAGCAGTTTAACAAAATACTCTTCACAGGATTGTTCTGTACTCTGAAATTGAAATCATTCACTGCCATTTTCCCAATATCCATTTTCCCTCTGGACATTTCTTTTGGTTCAAATAATTATTTTTCTCCTTTCTAATTGCTGACAGATATTTGAACAATTACATATCTTTTATTCTATTACTCAGCCTGGTAAAAGGTATGAAGTGGGGTTCCAGAAGCATTGCAGCTGGGGCCATTGTTCACCATTTAAATTTGGGAATCGGGAAGTTTAAAAATTTGCAGATGACACCAAATTGGTAGAAGCATTTAATATAGAAGGGTACGGTGACATAAATGTAGAAATACATTAATAAACTTGCAGAATGGGTGTGCCATTGATAAATTTACCTCAATATAGATACAGATCTGAAGCGTTCAAGTCAGACGACACCCTGACCTATACAAGAAATCCAGGTACGACCTCCGCAAAGCCATCCGAGATGCAGTATGGGTAGGGCAGCACGGTAGCACAGTGGGTGGCACAGTTGCTTCACAGCTCCAGGGTCCCAGGTTCGATTCCCGGCTGGGTCACTGTCTGTGCGGAGTCTGCACGTTCTCCCTGTGTCTGCGTGCAAAGATGTGCGGGTTAGGTGGATTGGCCATGCTAAATTGCCCTTCGTGTCCAAAAAATGTTAAGTGGGTGTTAAGGGGGTAGGCTCTTTGGCTTGAGTGGGAATTTAGATGAAAAAGTATTTATTAAATTAAGTGACATTTGGTGTTACCTTACCGTAGGCAAATTTTAGCAATAAATAAGTTCAGGTTTAAGTGAGCAGTAGGCTTCAGTAGGGTGCTCTTTGTAAGAGCGGGTGCAGACTCGATGGGCCAAATGGCCTCCTTCTGCACTGTAAATTCTATAATTCTATGCCAAGAGAGAATATCAAACCAAACTAGAGTCACAGACAGACTCTCAGCGGTTGTGGCAAGGACTAAACAACATAACGGGCTACAAAGCGAAGCCGAGCAGTATCTCCGGCAGCAGCGCACCCCTCCCCGATGAGCTCAATGCATTCTATGCTCTGTTCGAGCAGGTAACCAACAATCCGCTGTCGAGTGCCCCAGCAGCCCAAAACTCACCCATACCCAACATCGCAGCTTCCGAAGTCAGATTGGTCTTCCTGAAAGTGAACCCTCGGAAGATGATGGGTCCGGGCAGGATCCCTGGTCGTGCACTCAGAGCCTGCGCGGACCAGCTGGCAGAGATGTTCGTGGACATCTTTAACCTGTCCCTACTTCACTCCAAGGTCCCCACCTGCTTCAAGAAGACCACTATCATACCGGTGCCAAAGAAGAACCAGGCAATGTGCCTCAATGACTACCGTCCGCTGGCCCTGACTTCAGTCGTAATGAAGTGCTTCGAGAGGTTGATCATGAAGCGCATCACCTCCATACTCCCAGAACGCCTTGATCCACTGCAATTCCCATACCGCCGCAACTGGTTCACAGCAGACACCATTTCCTTGGCCCTACACTCATCCCTAGAGCATCTCGACAACAAGGACTCCTGCATCAGACTCCTATTTATTGACTACAGCTCTGCCTTCAACACCATAATCCCAGCCAAGCTCGTATCAAAGCTCCAAAAACTAGGACTTGGCTTCCCACTCTGCAACTGGATCCTCGATTTTCTGACCAACAGACCACAATCCGTAAGAATGAACACCACCTCCTCCACAATTGTCCTCCATACCGGGGCCCTGCAAGGCTGCATACTTAGCCCCCTACTCTACTCCCTGTACACACATGTCTGCGTGGCAAAATTTGGTTCCAACTCCATCTACAAGTTTGCTGACGATATGACTATCGGGGACCGGATCTCGAATAACGACAAGTCAGAATACAGGAGGGAGATAGAGAACCTAGTGGAGTGGTGCAGCGACAACAATCTCTCCCTCAATGCCAGCGAAACTAAAGAGCTGGTCATTGACTTCAGGAAGCAAAGTACTGTACACACCCCTGTCAACATCAACGGGGCCTGAGATGGAGATGGTTAGCAGTTTCAAATTCCTAGGGGTGCACATCTGCAAAAATCTGTCTTGGTCAACCCACGTCAACGCTACCACCAAGAAAGCACAACAGCGCCTGTACTTCCTCGGGAAACTAAGGAAATTCGGCATGTCCACATTAACCCGTACCAACTTTTACAGATGCACCATAGAAAGCATCCTATCTGGCCGCATCACAGCCTGGTATGGCAACTGCTCGGCCCAGGACCGCAAGAAACTTCAGAGAGTCGTGAACACCGCCCAGTCCATCACACAAACCTGCCTCCCATCCATTGACTCCATCTACATCTCCCGCTGCCTGGGGAAAGTGGGCAGCATAATCAAAGACCCCTCCCACCCGGCTTACTCACTCTTCCAACATCTTCCATTGGGCAAGAGATACAGAAGTCTGAGAACACGAACGAACAGACTCAAAAACAGCTTCTTCCCCGCTGTTGCCAGACTCCTAAACGACCCTCTTATGGACTGAGCTCATTACACCCTGTATGTTTCATCCGATGCCGGTGCATATGTACTTGCATTGTATACCTTGTGTTGCCCTGTTATCCATTTTCTTTTATTCCCATGTACTTAATGATCTGTTGAGCTGCTCGCAGAAAAATACTTTTCACTGTACCTCGGTACACGTGACAATAAACAAATCCAATCCAATTGAGATGCATTTTATTGGGCAAAATAAGATGGTTGCATATTCCTTATAAAATGTGTCTAAATAGGATAGTGGAATAGAGGATTCAGATGCACAAATCAAAAAAAGGAGCAGTGCAGGTTAATAAGGCTATTAAAATAGCAATTAACGCATCCTGGTTCATTTCCACGGGTGGAATTAAAATGCAGAAAAGTTGTGTTAAACTTGTTTGGAACCTTTGTTATACCACATGGAGTATGGTGAGCGGTTCTGGTCCTCATGATAATGATATGGCGAAGCGAAAGAAGGTGCACAAATATTCACTCAAATGATAGAACTGAGTCTATCAGGAACGATTGAAGAGGTTGGTGCTTCATTCAGTAGAAGATTTCAGGGTGGCCTGAAAAGAGGTGTTTAAGATTATGAAATGGTGTGACATTTTAGATACTGAAAAGTTGCTTCAACTTGCGTCAAGACCAGAACTATTGACCTGAATAGTAACTGATCAATCCAGTCTGAAATTATTTCCTATCAGGTGTTGGGAATGTGTAACTTGCACAGGAGCATTGAGGCAACTCGCATTGTTGCATTTAGGGGAAAGCTAGATTAATACATTGGGGAAAAAGAAATATAAGGATATATTGATAGTGTTGAATGAAAAAGGATGGCAAGAGGCTCATGTGGAACATAAACACCAGCATGAATCTTGTGCCAGATGGCTTGTTTCTGTACCGTAAATACAATGTAATGTTTCTGTAGTTGATCTTAACTGGGTATGATTTACTATTTTAGCAAGAACAGATTGACTGGAACCTTAACTACATTATCCAAAACAAGGAATTGTACTCAAAATAATGTTATTAAAGCCTAATAGCAATCTTAATATAATAGCACAAGACAAATCATTGCAGAGTGATTATGGCACAGGAGATGGCCATTCATGCTGGCTCTCTGTAGAGCAGTTTAGTCAGTCCCATTCTACGGTTGGAATTTCAGTTTAAAGGATACATTTATTCACTCCTGCAAATGGTTTGCAATTATAACCAAACTCCAAGGAAGCTTTTGAAAGTTCAAAATTCCATCAGATCAGCATCCTGAGGATGAACATTAAACAGAACTTGAACTGGACCAGCCACAGGTCAGGCTGGAAATTCTGCCGTGAATAAGTAAGTCATCTCCTGACTCCCCAAAGTGCCTCCACCATCTGCAAGGCACAAGTGAGAAGTGCTATGGAATACTCTGCACTTGTCTGGATGACTGCAGCTCCACCAACAGTAAGAAGCTTGACATCATCCAGGACATAGAGTATAAAGCACACTTTAGGCCACAGTACTGTGTGCAGTTCTGGTTGCCACATTATAGGAAGGATGCAATTACACTGGAGAGGGTGCAGAAGACATTCACCAGGATGTTGCCTGGGCTGGAGTGTTTCAACAATGAAGAAAGGCTGGTTAGGCTGAGGTTGTTTTCCTTAGATCAGAGAAGGCTGAGGGAGGGGACCTGATTGAGGTGTGCAGAATTATGAGCAACATAGGGTAGATAGGAAGAAACCTTTCCCCTTTGAGGGGTCAGTAACCAGGGGCATAGATTTAAGGTAAGCAACAGGAGATTTCAGGGGGATTTTTTCACCAGAGAGTGGTGGTATGCTGGAACTCGCTCACTGCCTGACAGGATGGTAGAGTGGGGAACCCTCACAGCAATACTTAAGCCTTTAGATGAGCACTTGAAATGCCATAGCATACAATGTTATGGACCAAAGTGCTGGAAAATGGGATGAGAATAGATAGGTGCTTTATGGTTGGCACAGGCATGATGGGTGGAAGGGCTCCTTTTTGTGCTGTAAAACTCTGACTCTATGACAAAGCAGCCAGCTTTATTGGCATCCTATAAGAGCATGAGAAATAGGAGCAGGCATAGACCACACAGCCCATCAAGACTGCACCACCATGTATTATGATCATTGGCTAACCTTGGGCTTCACTCTATTTTCCTGCCTGCTCCCTGTATCCCTTAATTCCCTGAGACGCCAAAATTCTGTCTATCCCAGCCATAAATGTATTCCACATTGAAGCATCCACAACCCTCTGAGCTAGAGAATTCCAAAGATTCTCAACCGTTGAGTGAATAACTTTCCATTCGTCTCGGCCATAAATGATCGGCCCGTATCCTGAGACTGCCCCCATGTTTTAGATTCCCTGACCAATGGCAACAATCTCTCAAAGTCCACCCTCTCAAGCCCCTTCAGAGTTTTGTCGGTTTCAATGAGATTGCCCCTCATTCTTCTTAACTCCGGAGAATATAAGCCCAATTTACTCAACTTCTCATTATAAGATGATCTCTTCATTCCAGCGACCAATTTAATAAATCTTTGATATTCCACCTCCAATGCAAGCATATACTTTCTTGACTGTGGAGACCAAAACTCCACACAAAACCTTGTACAACTGCAGAAAGGCTTTATTTTTGTGCACCAGCCCTCCTTGCAATAAAGGCCTACATGCCATTTGCCTTTCTGATTGCTTGCTACACCTGCATGCTAACTTGTGTTCCCTGTACAACCATACCCAAGTCTCTTTGAACATCATCGCTTCCAAGTTTCTCGCCTTTTCAAATATATCCAGTTTTTAAAATTCTTGCGACCAAAGTGAATGACTTCACATTTGCCTATATTATACTCCCATCTGCTATCTTGTTGCCCATTCATCTAACCTGTCACTTCTCTTTGCAACCTTTGTGTCCTCCGCACAGCTTACTTTTCCATTTAGTTTGGAATCATAAGCAAATTCAGCAAAGTCATTAATATGGATTATAAATAATTGAGGCCACAACACTGATCCTTGTGGCACTCCACTATTCACTGCCTGCCAACTTGAAAAAGTCCCATTTATGCCCGCTCTATCTTTCCCACGTGTTAACCAATTCTCTGTCTATGCTAATATTTTACCCCCATCTCCATGAGCCCATGCCTATTAATCTTCTCTGCAGCACCTTACGAAATCTAGCTACCTATAATGGTTCTCCTTTATCTTCTACTCCACTAGTTACACCTTCACGCAACTAATTTGTCAAACAGGATTTAATTGAATCACAGAATTGTTACATTATAGAAGGAGGTCATTTGGCCTGTTGCGTCTGTTTTGGCTATCCAAATGAGCATTGTGACTTAGTGCCATTCTCCTGCCTTTTCCCTGTAACTCTGCACATAGTTTCTATTCAAATAATCATCAAATAATGCCCTCTTGATTGTTTCAATTGAATCAGTTCAGTTTCCCTTTATTAAAACTATCTTGACTTGTTCTAATTTCACTTTTCGAAGTCCATTGTTAAGACTTCCTTAATCGGGGGTGAGGGATAGAAAGGGGAGCCATGAGAGAGACGAGTATGGGCAGGAGAACCAATGGAGGGCTGGTTGGGGAGGGTGGCGCTGTTTGTGTAAACCATGTTGGCTGGAGTTTTGTGCTCTGTGCGGTGGGGGTTTATTAATTATATTGTGTTGTTTTTCTTTTTGTTGAAAATTTGATGTGTAAAATTGTTAATTATAAATGTCTCAGTAAAATATTTTCTTAAAAAATGAATTCCTTAATAATTGATTTTTGAATTTACCCAACAACTTTCTTTACCTGGTACCTGGATCTGGACCTGAAATGCTGTAACCAGCAAGACTACATTCCAGGTGCTGGAAGGTGGAATTAGAATGGACGGCTAGTTTATTTATTTTTCAGCCAGTGCAGACAAGATGGGTTGAATGTACTTCAACTTTTCTATGGTGCCATCACATCAGTCAGAATTTGTATTGGGGAATAAATGGCTGATCAAGTCAATACATACTTGGGTTCTGTTTTCACAAAGGGGGACACAAATAACAGTGTTTAGTGAGAGGGAGGAATTGAGGGAAATCAGTATTAATAAGGAAATAATGTTGGGGAAATTTATGGGATTGGAGGCCAAAAAACCCCAGGGCCTACTACTCTACATCCCAGAGTACTAAAGGAGTGCCCCTAGAAACAGTGGATGCATTGGTGATCATCTTCCGAGATTCTATAGACTCTGAAAGTTACTACAGATTGGAGGGCAGTTCACGTAACCCCACTATTTAGAACGGGGGGTAGAGAGAAAACGGGGACCAGTAATCCGAACTTCAGTAATGGATAAAATGCTAGAATCCATTATAAAAGAGCACTTGGAAAACAGTGGCAGTATCAGACAGAGTCAGCATTGATTTACAAAAGGGAAATCAAGGTTGACAAATCTACTGGAATTCCTCAAGGATGTAACCAGTAGAGTTGACGAGGGGGAGCCAATGGATGTGGTTTATTTGGACTTTCAGAAGGCTTTCGACAAAGTCCCACATAAGAGATTAGCATGTAAAATTAAGGTGCATGGGATTGTGAGTAGTGTATTGAGATGGATAGAAAACTGGTTGGCAGACAGGATGCAAAGAGTAGGAACAAACGGTATTTTTCCAAATGGCAGGCAGTGACTGGTGGGACACCATAGGAATCAGTGCTTAGACCCCAGCTATTCACAAAATATATTAATAATTTAGCTGAAAGAACTAA
Organism: Scyliorhinus torazame; assembly: GCF_047496885.1. Lineage (NCBI taxonomy): Eukaryota > Metazoa > Chordata > Chondrichthyes > Carcharhiniformes > Scyliorhinidae > Scyliorhinus > Scyliorhinus torazame. The sequence continues at coordinate 190,524,387 of NC_092709.1, forward strand.
ATGTAATATCTCCAAATTTGCAAATGACACAAAGCTGAGTGGGAGGATGCAGTGTGATTTGGACAAGTTGTGGACAAATGCATGGTAGTTGCAGTATAATGTGCATAAATGTGAGGTTATCCACTTTAGTAGCAAAAACAGGAAGGCAGATTATCTCAATGACTATAAATAGAGAGGGGGGGGGGGAAATGTCCAGCAAAACTGGGTGTCCTTGTACACCAGTCACTGAATGTAAACATGCAGGTGCATTAGGAGGTAACAAAGGCAAATGATATGTTGGCCTTCATGAATTCAGGAGCAGGGATGTTTTGCTGCAATTATACATTGCCTTGCTGAGACCACACCTGGAATATTGTGTGCAGTTTTGGTCTCCTTAGCTGAGAAAGGATGTTCTTCGATCGAAGGAGTGCAGCAAAGGTTTACCAATTGATTTCTGAGATGGCAGGACTGACATACGAGGAGCGATCGAGTCAGTTAGGATCAGATTTACTGGAGTTTAGAAGAATGAATGAGGGGGGAATCTTATAGAAATCTATCAAATTCTAACGTAACTAGACCGGGCAGATGCAGGAAGACTGTTCTCTATGGCAGGGGAGTCCAGAATCAGGGTTCACAGACTAAGGATACAGGGTAAACCAGTTATGACTGAGTTTGAAGAAATTTCTTCACCCAGGGTGGGGAGCCTGTGGAATTCGCTACCACAGAAAGCAGTTGAGGCCAAACTTGGGACTAAAGGGATCAAAGGATACAAGGGGAACGCAGGAATAGGTTACAGAGTTGGATCAGCCATGATTAAAATGAATGGTGGAGCAAGCTGAATGGTCTGCTCCTGTTTTTTGCATTTCCATTCTTTCCTATATTGGACGAGGTATAGAATACAAAAGCAGGGATGTATTGCTGGAACTGTAGAAAATACTAGTTGGACCACAGCTGGAATTTTGCATATAGTCTGGTTACCGCATTGCAGGAAGGACATAATTACTTGGGAGAGATTGCGGGGGAGATTTACAAGAATGTTGCCACGGTTGGAGAATTTCAGCTTTGAAGAAAGATTGGATAGACTAGGGTTGTTTTTCTTAGAGTAGAGGAGGCTGAGGGGTGACCTAATTGAGGTGTACAAAATTATGAGGAGCCTAGATAGGGAAGACATGAAAGACACACTTCTTCAAGCTGAGGGATCAATTATTGGGGGTATAGGTTTAAGGTGATTGGTCGATGGATTAGCGATGACATGAAGAAATACTACTTCACCCAGAGGATATTAAGTGTTTTGTGATATCGCGTTACCCTGTATGCTTCTGGATAACCAGGGGGCGCTAGATTTGGCAGTACCACCCTTCTTTTGTGTGGGGACATGTCCACACTGTGTCCGTAGAACTCACTTTTGACTGCTTCTCACTGATTTTCACTGATTATCCTTCTAGGAGTTGTATCCAGTCCAATTTTGCCAGTTCACCTTTCAGCTTTGTAAGTTTTGACCGCCCCCCCCCCCTTTACCCCGGTTCTATGATTGTCCCTTTCCATAATGATGCTAAATCTAATCCGATTATGGGCACTATCTCCAAAATGGTTAACCACCGCTACTTCATCCACTTGCCCTGCTTTATTTCCGAAGACTAAATTTAGAATTGTGCCTCCTTTGGGCTTATTACGTGCTGCCTTTTCTAGAATGCAGTTCATCAGTGAATGTAATCTCACTACTGGAGGTTTTAGTCCATTAAAGATACTATTTATTTTTTTGAAAATGTTTTGAATTCGTTTTTCTTTCTTTCTATACACAATGAAAATAAATCTGTATGTATCAGTTACAGTTTACAATTTACAAAAGCCCCACATTTGAATTAGTCTCCTAACCCCAACTCTCCTTATTTCCCTGAGACCCCCTCCCTTTCTTGCTTTCTGCTGTGCTTTCTTTATTCGCTGCTTCATCAATATATAGTGAGGTAACATAGTGATACATATGTTACATCGTAGTAGGTTATTCTTATTTAGCTGTCTGTATTTACAAACTTTTGGGGGTGGTGGGGGGGGGGGGGGTGGTGGTCGGCTTTTGTGCCTCCCTATTCCCCCCCCCCCCCCCCCCCCCCCCGCCCCTCCTCCTGTTTCATTGGTGTCTGTGGGCACCCCCTCCCCTTGGCCGATTGGCTGTTTGCTACAAACAGGTCAAACAAGTTGGTGAATGGCCTTGTGAAAGCCCTATTCCAACCCCCAGTTGGTGAATTGATTTTCTTCATTTGGAGAAATTCACACACGTCGGTCAGCCAGTCTGCAGCTTTAGGCTGTTGCTGATCGTCAGCCGAGCAGGATTCTCCGGCAGGCGATTAGAAAGGCTAGGGCATCGATCCTCCTCCCCAGAAAGAGTTCTGGCTGCTCTGGCATTAAAGGTACTATACAAATGTTGCGCACAAGTCAGTAAAAATAGTTACATCTACAAATGAAAAGTATGGACCAGTTTTGATTAAATATCAACCCCATTGGACTCAATACGTTAGCTTTTTTCTCTCCCTACAGATGCTGCCAGACTGACTGAGATTTTCCAGCATTTTCTCTTTCGTCTGAAATATGAACCGTTTGTTGCCTTGACAGGTGCTGTTGGACCTGTTCAATTTACTAGTTTAGATTTGCAACGTTTTGTTATGCATTGTGAAGAAAGCTGCTGCTACTTTCTAGGAACTTGTTGTTGGGAAATTATTCAGTAATGCCATTGATCTATAAATAATTAGCAAGTGGAAATCTTGTGATTTGGCAGAAGCGTATACTTTCCTAATATTGCGTGCGGTTTCTCTTGATCTGGTTTAACACTACCTCGCCTAATGCAAGGATTTTTTTCAGAAGCAAGTGATTGATCTGTAAATCTTGATCATCTTTAGGGATTTGGGAAAATATTCTTTAGGTAAATGTTCATCACCAAGTTTTTGGTGCCGAGTATTTTATTAATAATAGTCCATAATTAATTTCCGCATCTGTGTTTCAGCAATTCATGATGTCAAACAAACTGGAAGCTGCCATGTGGCTCTCTCGCCTCTTCACAGTGTACTGTTCCATCCTCTTTATATTTCCTTTCATGGGGTAAGTGTTTGTTACATTTTAGGTCATTAAAAAACTATAAATACTACTATTACATATCGTTAAGTTTGTATATGCTTAATACGTTTTCTATTAAGCATAAGAACATTTTGGGATTGAGGGGATTTTGATAAATCACAATTGTTACGCCACAGATGGAGGCCATTCAGCTCATTGTGTCTGCACTACTCTCCAAATGAGCATTATGACTTTAGTGCCATTCCCCTGGTTTTTCCCTGTGCACCTGCTCATTGTTTCTATTCAAATAATCATCTAATGCTCTATTGCACCTGCCTCCACCACATTTCCTGGCAGTGCATTCCAGACCTGAACTACGCATTTTTCCTCACTTCATATTTGCTTCTTTTGCAAATCACTTTAAATCTGTGCACTCTTGTTTGATCCTTTTATGAATGGGAACAGTTTCTACCCATTTACTCTGACCAGCCCCCTCATGAACCTGAGCACCTCTATCAAATCTCTTAGCTGTTTTCTCTCCAAGGAGAACAGTCCCAACCCCTCCAATCTATCCATATAATTGAAGTTTTATCATCCTTGGAACCATTCTTGTAAACCTCTTCTGCACTCCAATGCGTTCACATCTTTCCTATGGCGCGGCACCCAGAACTGTACGCAATATTCCATCTGCAGTCTACCAAGTGTCTTCTATAAGTTCACCATAACCTCATTACTTTTGTATTATATGCCCATATTGATAAAAGCCCAGGATACTATATGCTTTAATATCTGCTCTTTCCACCTCTCCTGCCACCTTCAATGAGCTGTGCACATAAATACCCAGGCCTCTCTGCTCGTGCACTCTCTTTAAGAATTTTTCCCCTATTTGAGATTGTCTCTCCTTGTTCCTTCTACTAAAATGCATCACCTTATGATTCTCTGCATTGAGCTCCATCTGCCAACTGTCTGCCACTCCACCAACTTGCCCATGTCCGTTTAAAGATCTATATGTCCTCGTGAGGTAATGTTTACAAATGTGAGGTAATGTTTACAAATGTGAGGTAATGCATTTTGGAAGGGCTAATGCAGGTAGGAAATATACAGTGAATGGTAGAACCCTCGAGTATTGAAAGTCAAAGAGATCTAGGAGTACAGGTCCACAGATCACTGAAAGGGGCTACACAGGTGGAGAAGGTAGTCAAGAAGGCATACGGCATGCTTGCCTTCATTGGCCGGGGCATTGAGTATAAGAATTGGCAAGTCATGTTGCAGCTGTATAGAACCTTAGTTAGGCCACACTTGGAGTATAGTGTTCAATTCTGGTCGCCACACTACCAGAAGGATGTGGAGGCTTTAGAGAGGGTGCAGAAGAGATTTACCAGAATGTTGCCTGGTATGGAGGGCATAAGCTATGAGGAGCGATTGAATAAACTCGGTTTGTTCTCACTGGAACGAAGGAGGTTGAGGGGCGACCTGATAGAGGTATACAAAATTATGAGGGGCATAGACAGAGTGGATAGTCAGAGGCTTTTCCCCAGGGTAGAGGGGTCAATTACTAGGGGGCATAGGTTTAAGGTGAGAGGGGCAAAGTTTAGAGTAGATGTACGAGGCAAGTTTTTTACGCAGAGGGTAGTGGGTGCCTGGAACTCACTACCGGAGGAGGTAGTGGAGGCAGGGACGATAGGGACATTTAAGGGGCATCTTGACAAATATATGAATAGGATGGGAATAGAAGGATACGGACCCAGGAAGTGTAGAAGATTGTAGTTTAGTCGGGCAGTATGGTCGGCACGGGCTTGGAGGGCCGAAGGGCCTGTTCCTGTGCTGTACATTTCTTTGTTCTTTGTTCTTTGTCACTGTTTACAATACTTTCAAGTTTGGTCTCATTTGCAAACTTTGCAATTTTCCCCTGCATATCAAGATCTAGATCATTAATATATATCAGGAAAAGCAAAGGTCACAAAGCTGACCCCTGTGGAAAGCCACCCCAAAAATATCCATTACTTTGACCATTACTTTCTGCTTCCTATTATTCAACCAATTTTGTATGTGTGGCTACTGTACCTTTTATTCCATGATCTATAACCTTACAAGTCTGTTGTGTACCAATGTACCTAATGCCTTTTGAAGGTTATGTATGCCACATCAATAGCAATACCCTCATCGACCCTTTGTGTTCCTCTCCAATAAAAACCTCAAGTTAGTTAAACACTATTTCCCCTTCAGAAATCAATGCTGGGTCTTCCTAATTAACCCACATGTTTCCATGTGACGACTAATTCTATCCAGAATAATTGTTTCTAGAAGCTTGCCTACTACTGATAAAGTAATTGGTCTGTAATTGCTGGGGCTATCTTTACAACCTTTTTTGAACAGGGGTGTAATATTTACAATTCTCCAGTCCTCTGGCACATCAGAGAATGGCCAGCACCCCTGCAATTCCATTCATCCCCCTCAATATCCTTCAATGCATCTCATCCGGTCCCACTGCCTCGTCAACTTTTAAGTACTGACATTCTATTCAACACTTCCTTCATACTTTTGAACTCTTCTAGGGGAAGAGTTTCCTTGTCTTGTCACCATGGCCTGGGTAGCATCTATCTCCTTGGGAAAGATGGATGCAAAGTCTTAATTTAATACCTCAGCCATGCCTCTACCTCCATATATTAGTAAGGAAAATGGTGCGGGGAAAGTTATGGGGTGAAAGGCTAACAAATCACCAGGGCCTGATAATCTACATCCCAGAGTATTAAAGGAAGTGGCCCTGGAAATATTGGGTGCATTGGTGGCCTGCTTCCAACATTTTATCGACTCCGGAGCAGTTCCTACAGATTGGAGGGTGGCAAATCTGCACTATTTAGAAAGGGAGAGCGAGAAATAAATGGAGAATTATAGACCACTTAGCCTGACATCAGTAATGGGGAAGATGGTAGAGTTTATTATAGAAGACGTGATAACAGAAAATTTGAAAAGCATTAATGGGGTTTGACAAATCCAGCACGGGTTTATGAAAGGCAAATCATGCTTCCCAAATCTACTGCCGTTTTTGAGGATGTAACTATTTGAGTCGATATGGGAGAACCCGGGTTGTGGTCTATTTGGACTTCAGAAGGCTTTTGATAAGGTTACACACAAGAGGTTGTGGATATATATATATATATATATATATATATATGCAGTACAACATGGCTAAATGGGAGGTTATACACTTTTGTGTGAAAAATAGAAGAGTATTATTTGAATGGTGATATATTGGAAATGTGGATGTACAAAAGGATCTAGATGTCCTTGTACACCAGACAATGAAAGTGGAGTGAGGCAGGTGCAGCAAGCAATTAGGAAGATGAATGGTATGTTGGCCTTCATTGCAGGAAGATTTGAGTTCAGAATTACGGATGTCTTACTGCAGTTATACAGGGCTTTGGTAAGACCACACTTGGGAGTATTGAGCTCAGTTTTGGTCTTGCTACCGACAAAAGGACATACTTGCTATAGACTGAGTGTGGTGGAGGTTCACTAAGCTAATACTGGGGTTGGCAGGACTGTCATATGAGGCGAGATTGGTTTGACTGGGACTGTATTCACTAGAGTTTATAAGGATGAGAGGAGATCTGAGTGAAACATATAAAATTCTAACAGGGCTGGTTAGACTAGATCCAGGGAGGATGTTTTCCCTCTGGGGAATCTAGAACCACGGGGACAGTCTCTGGATATGGGGCAGACCATTTAGGACTGAGACGAAGAAAGGTTTCTTCACGCAAAGGGTAGTGAACTTGTGAAATTCTGTACCACAGAAGGTTATGGGCACCAAGTCACTGTGTATGTATTCAAGAAAGATTTTTTGGGGGATTTTAATAGCATCAAGGGGTTTGGGGAGAACATGAGAATATGTCCTTGAGATAGAGGATCAGGGACAGAATAATTTTGGCTTGAGCTAAGGAACAAAAAGAGTACAATTACATTGCTCAGTGTAGTCTGTAGACTGCCAACTAGTGCAAAGTATGTAGAAGAACAAATCTGCAGGGAATTTATAGAGGGATGCAAACATTATAGAGTAGTTATTATGGAAGACTTCAATTACCAAAATGTGGACTGGGGTAGCAGTAGTTTAAAGGGTGAAGAGGGGCAAACGTTCCTAGATTATGTCCAGGAAAAATTTCTACAGAACTCGAACAAGAAAGGATGCACTGTTGGGACATGGTTCTTGGAGATGAGTTGGGCCAAGTAGATCAAGAGTCAGTGGGGGGGAGCATTTAGGAGACGGTGATCATTGTATCGCCATGTTTCGGATGATAAAAAGGAAATGGGCAATCCAGAGTAAGAATAATTAACTGGGGGAGAGACAACTTATTTTAAAAAAATATATATTTTATTGAAATTTTTTCTCCCTGAGCAACATTTTTCCCGCTTACAAAACAAACAAAACGATAACAATAACAGAACAGAAATTTTTTAACTTTTTAACAATAACAATAATAATAATAATAATATACAAGTAACAAAACCTCGTACTCTATTGACCTATACTCAACTAAGCCTCCCCCCCCCCCCCCCCGGGTTGCTGCTGCTGGTCATCTGTCTTCCCTCTAATGTTCCCCTAGGTAGTCGAGAAATGGCTGCCACCGCCTGGTGAACCCTTGAGCCGATCCTCTCAGGGCAAACTTTATCTGCTCCAGTTTAATAAACCCCGCCATATCGTTTACCCAGGCCTCCAGTCCGGGGGGTTTCGCCTCCTTCCACATGAGTAGGATCCTGCGCCGGGCTACAAGGGACGCAAAGGCCACGACATCGGCCTCTTTCGCCTCCTGCACTCCCGGCTCTTCCGCAACTCCAAATAGAGCTAACCCCCAGCCTGGTTTGACCCGGGCCTTCACCACCTGCGAAATCACTCCCGTCACTCCCTTCCAATACCCTTCCAGTGCCGGGCACGCCCAAAACATATGTGCGTGGTTTGCCGGGCTCCCGCCACACCTCCCACATTTGTCCTCCACTCCAAAGAACCTGCTCAATCTTGCTCCCGTTATGTGTGCTCTATGTAGCACCTTAAATTGAATCAGGCTAAGCCTGGCGCATGAGGAAGAGGAATTTACCCTGCTTAGGGCATCAGCCCACATACCCTCCTCTATCTCCTCCCCTAATTCTTCTTCCCACTTTCTTTTTAGTTCGCCCACCGATTCCTCCCCCTCTTCCCTCCTCTCTCTATAAATCTCTGACACCTTGCCCTCTCCGACCCACACCCCTGAAAGCACCCTGTCCTGTATCCCCTGTGTCGGGAGCCGCGGAAATTCCTTCACCTGTTGTCTAGTAAATGCCCTCACCTGCATATATCTCAAGAAATTCCCCCGGGGTAACTTATACTTTTCCTCCAGTGCTCCCAAGCTCGCAAAAGTCCCATCTATGAATAAATCTCCCACCTTCCTAATTCCCAACTGATACCAGCTCTGAAATCCTCCATCCATTCTTCCTGGGGCGAACCTATGGTTGTTCCTGATAGGGGACCCCACCAGGGCTCCCCTCACCCCTCTCTGTCGCCTCCACTGTCCCCATATGTTCAGTGTTGCCGCCACCACCGGGTTCGTGGTGTACTTTTTCGGTGAGAGTGGTAGCGGCGCCGTCACCAGCGCCTCTAGACTCGTCCCTTTACAGGACCTTCTCTCCAGCCTTTTCCACGCCGCTCCCTCACCCTCCATCATCCATCTACGTATCATTGCCACATTGGCGGCCCAATAATAATCTCCCAAGTTCGGTAGTGCCAGTCCTCCTCTGTCCCTACTGCGCTGAAGGAACCCCCTCCTTACTCTCGGAACTTTCCCTGCCCACACAAAGCTCGTAATGCTCCTATCTATTTTATTAAAAAAGGTCCTGGTGATTAAAATAGGGAGACATTGAAATACAAATAAGAACCTCGGGAGGACCATCATCTTAATTGCTTGCACCCTGCCCGCCAGCGATAAAGGCTGCATGTCCCACCTCTTAAAGTCCTCCTCCATTTGTTCTACCAGCCGTGTCAGATTAAGTCTGTGCAAGGTTCCCCAGCTCCTAGCGATCTGAATCCCTAAGTATCGGAAGTTTCTTTCCACTTTCCTTAGCGGTAAGCCTTCTATCTCTCTACTCTGGTCCCCTGGATGTATCACATATAATTCACTCTTCCCCATGTTTAACCTATACCCCGAAAATTCCCCGAACCTCCTCAAGATTCGCATAACCTCTATCATCCCCCCCCCCCGCTGGGTCCGACACGTATAGCAATAGGTCATCCGTGTATAACGAGACTCAGTGTTCTTCTCCCCCTCTAGTCACCCCTCTCCATTTCCTGGAGTCTCTCAAAGCCATGGCCAGAGGTTCAATTGCCAATGCAAACAACAATGGAGACAGCGGGCATCCCTGTCTTGTTCCCCTATATAATCGGAAATACTCCGATCTATGTCGACCTGTAACTACGCTTGCCGTTGGTGCCCCATAAAGTAGTCTAACCCAGCGAATAAACCCGTTCCCAAACCCAAACCTCCTTAACACTTCCCATAAATACTCCCACTCCACCCTATCAAATGCCTTCTCTGCGTCCATTGCCGCCACTATCTCTGCCTCCCCCTCCACTGAGGGCATCATTATCACCCCTAATAGCCGTCGCACGTTAACATTCAATTGTCTCCCTTTTACGAACCCTGTCTGGTCTTCGTGCACCACCCCTGGGACACAGTCCTCTATCCTCGATGCCAGCACCTTTGCTAGCAGTTTGGTGTCCACGTTCAATAGTGAAATAGGTCTATAAGACCCACACTGCATCGGATCTTTGTCCCTCTTCAAAATTAGCGATATCGTCGCCTCCGACATTGTCGGGGGTAGTGTCCCCCCTTCCCTGGCCTCATTGAACGTCCTCGCCAACAACGGGGCCAACAAGTCCACATATTTTCTGTAGAATTCCACCGGGAACCCGTCCGGCCCCGGGGCCTTCCCTGCTTGCATGCTTCCCAGTCCCTTAATAACCTTGTCCACCTCAATCGGTGCCCCCAGGCCTGCCACCGCCTGCTCCTCCACTTTCGGGAACCTCAATTGGTCCAGGAACTGCCGCATCCCCTCCTCGCCCTCTGGGGGCTGAGACCTATACAGTTCTTCATAAAAGGTCTTAAACACCTCATTTATCTTTCCTGCCCTTCGCACAGTGTCTCCCCTTTCATCCCTAATTCCTCCTATCTCCCTCGCTGCTGCCCTCTTTCGCAGTTGGTGCGCCAACAGGCGACTAGCCTTTTCCCCATATTCATACCTCCTCCCCTGTGCCTTCCTCCACAGTACCTCCGCCTTTCTGGTGGTCAGAAGGTCAAACTCGGTCTGGAGTCGTCTCCTCTCCCTGTACAGCTCCTCCTCCGGGGTCTCTGCAAATTCCCTGTCCAGCCTTAAAATCTCCCCCAGTAATCTATCCCTTTCCTTGGCCTCTGTTTTCCTTTTGTGGGCCCCAATAGAAATCAGCTCTCCTCTGACCACCGCTTTTAGTGCTTCCCAGACCACTCCCACAGGGACCTCGCCGTCGTCATTGACCTCCAGGTATCTCTCGATACACCCCCTCACTCTTGCACACACTCCCTCATCCGCCATCAGTCCCACATCTAATCGCCAGAGTGTTCTCTGCTCCCTGTCCTCTCCTACTTCCAGGTCCACCCAATGTGGGGCATGATCCGAAACCGCTATGGCTGAGTATTCAGCTTCTTCCACCCTAGAGATCAACGACCTTCCTAAAACAAAAAAAATCTATCCGGGAGTACACTTTATGGACGTGGGAGAAGAAAGAATACTCCCTAGCCCTGGGTCTAAGAAATCGCCATGGATCCACTCCCCCCATTTGGTCCATAAACCCCTTGAGTACCTTGGCCGCTGCAGGCCTGCTTCCAGTCCTTGAGCTGGATCTATCTAGCCCCGGGTCCAGCACCGTATTGAAGTCCCCTCCTAAAATCAAATTTCCTGCCTCCAGGTCCGGAATACGCCCCAGCATCCGTCTCATGAACCCCGCATCGTCCCAATTTGGGGCATACACATTAGCCAACACGACCTCCATTCCCTCCAGCCTACCACTCACCATTACATATCTACCTCCACTATCTGCTACGATGGCCTTTGCTTCAAATGCTACCTGTTTCCCCACCAAAATGGCCACCCCTCTGTTCTTTGCGTCCAGTCCTGAGTGGAACACCTGTCCCACCCATCCTTTCCTTAGCCTAACTTGGTCCGCCACCTTTAGGTGTGTCTCTTGGAGCATAACCACGTCTGCCCTTAGTCCTTTCAAATGCGCGAGCGCTCGGGCCCTTTTTATCGGTCCATTCAGGCCTCTCACGTTCTACGTGATCAGCCTCACTGGGGGGCTACCTGCCCCCCTCCCGTGTCGACTAGCCATTACCTTCTCTAGGCCAGTCTTTCCCCCCCCCCCAGGCCAGTCTCCCTCCGTCCCCCTGCTAGATGGAACAGACAACTTAAATGAGCAAGAACAGAGCTGAGTGGGATGGACTGGAATGAAAGGTTAGTAGCAATAACTGAACCTTCAAAAATGAAATTGTTCGGTATATTCCCTTTAAAAGGGAAAGGTAAGGCAAACAAATCCAGATCCCCCGGATGAAAAAGGGGATGGAAATTAAGATGAGGATGAAAATATGTGCTTATGACAGGTGTCAGGTTGAGAACCAAGAGAATTGCAAAGTTCAGAGGAGAGGTGAAAAAGCAAACGGGAGAAGCCAAGAGGGGTTGTTTGAGAAGATTGGCAGCCAACATAAATGGAAAGCCCAAAGTCTTCTATAGGCATATAAATAGTAAAAAGATTGTAAAAGGAGGAGTAGTGCTGGGAATTTACATGTGGAAACAGCAAAACAAGGAGCAGAAGTATGCCATTCAGTCCTTCAAGCCTGCTATCTCATTCAGTATGATTATATTACCATATATATCAGTCGCAGCGCCATTCAGGTGCAACCAGTCCAGCTTCTACTGGCGCCATCTCCCCAGAGCCAGTCTCAGGAATGTAGCGCCCTTCCTCCTGCACCATCTTTCCGGCCACAAATTCATCTGTCATATCCTCCTATTTCCGTACTCACTTGCACGTGACATTGGGAGTAATCTGGAGATTACTGCATTTGAAGCCCTGCTTGCTAATTTTCTATCTAATTCCTGAAATTCTGATTGCAGGACCACATCCCCCTTCCTACCTAAGTCGTTGGTACTAACATGGGCCATGACAGTTGGCTGTTCAGCCTTCCCCAGAAGAATGTCCTGCCGCTGCTCCGTTACATCATTGATCCTGGCACTAGGGAAGCAACATACCATCCTGGTCTATGGCCACAGAAACACCTGTCTGTCCCTCTATCTCTATCACTATTGTTTTTCCTTTCTTCTACCTCCCTATATAGCTGACCCACTTGTGGTGCCAACAACTTTGCTCTGAGAAACCAGTGTCTTCACCAGCTTCCAAAGTAGAAAACGGATGTGTGAGCTCGACCCCATGGGACTCCTGCACTACCTGCAGAGTTCTCTTGGGACCACCTTGCGGTCACCCGTTTTCCCTCTGCCCCAGGCTCATTACCTGCAGTGTGCGGGGGGGAATTCAACCTTAAACCAACACCGTATCAACTTCATTGCTAAGGCTGCCCATCTCCACTTTTATTAAACAGCCCATCTTTGCCACTCAGTTCATCTGTTGAAATCCTCATTTGTGCCATTACGTCTGTGCCTGACTATGCAAGTGCTTCCCTGGCCAGCCTCGCACCTTGTGCACTCCATAAACCTGAGCTCATCCAAAACTCTACTGACCAACATCAGCTTCTCATGGGCGGCGCGTTAGCACTGCTGCCTCACAGCTCCAGGGACCCGGGTTCAATTCCGGCCTCAGGTGACTTTGGAGTTTGCACTTTCTCCCCGTGTCTGCATGGGGTTCCTCTGGATGCTCCGGTTTCCTGCCACAGTCCAAAGATGTGCAGGTTAGGTGGATCGGCCATACTAAAATTGCCTTTGGTGTCCAAAACATATAGGTTAGACGGGGTTACTGGATTATGGGGATAGGGTGGAGGCGTGGGCTTAAGTAGGTTGCTCTTTCCAAGGGCCAGTGCAGACTTGATGGGCCGAATAGCCTCCCTCTGCACTGTAACTGCTATGATTCTCTGGTATGATAACACCTTTCATTCTCAAGCATGTTTAATAATCCCTATACAGACCTCTCCGATTTCAGCACTCTTTCAATTCTGGCCTTTGTCATCGCCTTGATTTTCATTGTTCCACCATTAGTTGCCAAAGCTGTGAAATTCCCTCCCTGAGCCCCTCCACCTTTCTCTTCAGCTAACGTGGTCCCACCATCAGGTTCAGACTCTGATGAAGAAATACAATGATGAACACTCAATCCATGGATCTGTAATGAGTATTGATCACTTGTACAAGTGATGCTTTACATGGAATAATTTACTGCCTTCACAAATTGGAATATGGAGGAAAAGAAATCCAAGGGATTTTCCAAAAATGATATTGTTAAAGATATTTATTAAAATCTGATTCTTTGTTTTTACAGATTATATGAGGCTGCCAACTTTTACCAGCGTGCCCTGTTGGCAAATGCCCTTACCAGTGCACTTCGATTGCACCAACGTTTACCTCACTTCCAGTTGAGCCGTGCTTTTCTGAGTCAGGCCCTATTAGAAGACAGCTGTCACTATCTCCTTTTCTCGTTGATTTTCGTCAACTCCTATCCTGTTACAAGTATCCTTTAATTATTGGCTACATGACAATGTAGTTAAGACTGCCATGCAACTTTATTCCAACTATACTTCTGTCAATGAAATAATTGAATGTTTCTACTGAGAATAGTTTATTGTCAAGATTTATGCATTTTGCTTATTTAGGAGTTAATCTCAGATAAGATCAGTTGCAACTGTGTCGCTGGTTTGGCCAGCATTTATTGCCCATCCCTAGTTGCCTTTCAGAAGGTGGTGGTGAGATGCTTTCAATTAGTGTGTTCAGAGATTAGGATTAATATTAGCATTAGGGGCATAATTCAAGCTGCAGCCAGGTTATCAGGGTGGCACTGTAGCACAGTGGTTAGCACTGTTGCTTCACAGCTCCAGGGTCCCAGGTTCGAATCTGGCTTGGATCACTGTTTGTCTGTGGTGAGTCTGCACGTTCTCCCTGTGTCTGCGTGGGCATCCTCCGAGTGCTCCGGTTTCCTCCCACAAGTCCTAAAAGACATGCTGTTACCTATTTTGGGCATTCTGAATTCTCCCTCAGCGTACCCGAACAGGCGCCAGAATGTGGCGACTAGGGGCTTTTCACAGTAACTTCATTGCAGTGTTAATGTAAGCCTATTTGTGACAAAGATTATTATTTTTACTTATCAGCCCACAGACCCCTTTGCATTTTTGGTTCCCCACCATCATCATTTTGCCCATTATCAGCTGGTTGCTGTCATTTTGTACCTACCTTAAAGCAATTAAGGTACATTTTCATCTTATAAAAATAAAATAAGCTGAAGGCTAGGGGTATAGAGTGTCCACAGTGTACCAGAAGCACAGATTACAAAAATTGCAAATTATACGGACTTTGGCAACTTCAAATTGTTTAAAGCAAACATTAATTATTTAATAAAATGCTCAAAATTAATTGTTTATGTGGATTACAATTTTACGTAATCCTTAAACTACTGATTCAGCTGGGACAGGTTTTTTACCAAACTTTCAGCAGCATTAAACTGTAACCCATTCTTTATCAGCAATATTGGTTCTAATATTGGCCAACCAGCAGCAAACAAACTACAAATACAGATACTGATGTTCACGTGTGTTAACTCGTTTATAAATTTAAATAAAAGCCAGACATGCCTGAAATAGGAGCTCTGTCAATATAATGTTACTTTTCTTAATGTATTGGAAAACAAAGCAAAGAAAGACAAATCCTGACTATCCGAAAACACCATCAGAGTTTCAGTTTCTATTGATGCATACTGAGAAATTGTGCGAACTTGATATTTGCCAACATTCCTCCCTCAAATCATCAACACCAAAAATGTATTATTTGGTCATTCATTCACTTAATTTGCTTTGCATAGAACCTTATGTGCCAAGTGGTTGCTGTATTCATCAATGTAACAATAGCAACAATATGTTTTAGAAGTGATCCTCTAACTATAAAGTACTTTGGGGTTTGCTGTGGATATAAAAAGGTGCTATAAAATGCAAATTAATTCTGCTTCATAGCGAAGTTTCTGAATATAGAGTATTTCCAGTTTCATAGTAAAGTAATTTCTTTTTTTTATACATTTAGAGTACCCAAATATTTTTTTCCAATTAAAGGGCAATTTAGCATGGCCAATCTACCTACCCTGCACATCTTTTGGGTTGTGTGGGTGAAACCCACGCAAACACAGGGAGAATGTGCAAACTCCACACGAACAATGACCCAGAGCCGGGATCGAACCTGGGACCTCGACGTCATGAGGCAGCAGCATTAACCACTGCGCCACCGTGCTGTCCGTTTTATAGTAATTTCTAGCTTAAGTCCATTAATATATAATTTTAGTTTGCAGTTTTCTTACTATAGTGAATAGTATCTTCCTTAACTATATACTTTTAGTGAGTATTTTTCCAGTTTTCCTGTTTTCTCTGCTGCATGCAACAGCCTACACAAAGAAAATTTTTGATGTAAGTATTGATGCTTTCGATCGGCATCCTGCCCTGCATGTTACGATGGTCAAAGTTTATTATCGTTTTATTGATATGTAACATGTCTTTGTTTTTTAACTTTACAAACCTCAAAAACTACATTTAAAAATTATTTTGCCATTTTTCTTAATTAGAGATGGCAGTGAATGTGGATGTGATCCATGGAACCATTCCATGAATGCCTTGCCATCAGCCAATAAATGTGGCAGGCTTGTATTTGTTGCAGGAGACCCATGTTACAGAATTTAGTAGCCAAAGAGAAAACATTTTTATTTACTAGACTGGAATTTTGGTTGCTAACTTTCAAAATAGAATTGTAAGCAAACTATTTTGTAGTATGCACAAAGTACATGATTAAATTACCTTTCCAGTGATTGTGATGAAGAGCTAAAAATATGGGTAACATCGCTCCCAGTGTGTAATAATCCAGATCGGACAATATGGGCGCGATTTAGCTAAATGGTCCCACAGCAAGGACAAACTTATACTTGTTACCTTGTGTTGCCCTATTATGGATTTTCTTTTATTCCCTTTTCTTCCCATGTACTTAATGATCTGTTGAGCTTCTCGCAGAAAAATACTTTTCACTGTACCTCTGTACACGTGACAATAAACTAATCCAATAGTGTGAAACCTATAGCGTGCAGTATTAATTCTCCTATAAACATTGTATTGAACTAAACAAATTTTGGTTTTATTTTGCATATGTGACTCAGTTCACATGTTTAAATATACTGGTACCTGTTCTTATACTGCACTTGGTGTAGGTACTGCTATCACTCGGTATCATGATTTTGTGAAACTGGTGATAATTTGTAAATTTGTTTGATTAGTTGCACCTTTCACATTTCTGTGCCATTGACACAACTGTGTCTATAGTTGAAGGCTCCCCCTTAATGGGAAAACTTTTTAATTTTAGTTACTTTCAACTAGTTGTATACAGGTTATTGTAACCAATAGCACACAGTTTTCAAATTGGTTGTACTGAGTATTTGATTTTAACTGTGGAGTGACATATACGGTATTTTTTTTATTTTTATGTATTAGTTTGAGGAGGTAGTGGTGTAGTGGTATTGTCGCTGGACTAAATCCAGAGACCTAGTTATTCTCTGGGAAGCCAGGTTCAAATCCCGGCATGTCAGATGGTGACATTTGAATTTAATTTTTTTAAATCTGGAATTTAAAGTCTAACGGTGACCATGAAACAAACCATTGTCAATTGTCATAAAACCCCATCTGGTTCACTAATGTCCTTTAGGGAAGGAAATCCTTACTTGGTCTGGCCTACATGTGACTCCGGACCCACAGCAATGTGGTTGACTCTTAAATGCCCTCTGGGATGGGCAATAAATGCTGGCCCAACCAGCAACGCCCACTTCCCATGAACGAATAAAAATAGGATTATGATCCTAGTGGTAGCTAAAGAGACAGTAATGTGGCTCGCTGCTTTGTTTCTTTCAATAATATATAAATGTGTAAAAGTAATACTGTGCATTATTAACAAATCCTATCAAAATGCAACTTGCTGAATCTGAGTTATTTCTTCTAATGACTCGCAAACATGCTTTGTGGCATAAATCACAGGATTTTTGTGTTGATGCAACAGCATGTCTCTTCACCCCTGCCCTGCACCATGGATCTCTGAATAGTAAGCAAAGCAATCTTCCTCCCGGGCTCTCTTAATACTATGGTTATTATTGATCTTCAGGAAAATTAGGACTCATAGTATTGGGGGTAAGATATTTGCATAGATTCAGGATTAGATATTAGACAGAAAACAGTAGGAATAAACTTGGTATTGTTGGGTTGGCAGGCTTGGTGCAGCACCAAAAGGATCAATACATGAGACTAAGCCCAACATTCTATATTAATGACTTGGATGTGGCGAACTGAATGTAATCTATCCAAGTTTGCTGATGAAGCAAAATTGGATGAGGGAAGTAAGTGACGAGAATGCAAACAGGCTACAAAGGGATGCAGATAGATTTGGTGAGTGGACAAGAAGATCACAGATGGAGTACAGTGTGTTATAGTGTGAAGTTATCCACTTTGGTAAACAAATAAAAAAGAAGAATATTTGATGTTGAAATACTGGAAAATGTTTGCATTCAGATTTTGGTGTCCTTGAACATGAATCACAGAAAACTGACATGCAAGTACAGCAAGCAATTAGGAAGACAAATGATATGTTGGCTTTTGTTACAAAGGGAGTGGAGTAAATGAGTAAGAAGACTTGCTATAATTATACAGGACATTGGTAAGACCACACTTGGAATACTGTGTAGTTTTGTTCTCATTACCCAAGGAAGACACAACTGTCCCAGAGGGGCATGCAAAGAACATTCACTGAAATATTCTGGGATGAGGGATTGTCCTATGAGGAGGGATGGAGTAGACAAGACCCATATTCCTGGAGTTTAGAAGACAGAGGAGTAATCTAGTTAAAACATAACATTCTTGAACTTGACAGGGTCGCTACTGTGCTGTGAAAATATTTCTCCTGTCTAGTAGATCTAGAATATGGGGTTCACATGTCAAGAAGGGTTCAGCCATTTAGGACTGAGATGAGAAATTTCTTTAGTTAAAGGCTTGCAAATCTTTTGAATATTGTCTCCTGGAGAGTTGTGTGGGGATGCTTAGTCATTGAGTATATTCCAAGACACAGGTCTATGGATATTTGGCTACTTAGAATTAAGGGATATGAATGGGATAATGTGAGAAAGTGGAGTTGAGGTAGATGGTCAGCCATGATCTTGATGAATACTGAAGCAGGTTTGAAAAGCCAAATTGTCTTCTCTGCTCTTAATATGCTGATGTTTTTTAAAGCAGCAGCAGTGGTTGATTCCCTCCTTTTGGTTATCTTTTGCCTTTGACAACATGGCTAAGGCTGGAAACTTGCAGGATTGTAACAGCAGCTTATATTTCTGCAGTGTTTAAAACGATGAGCGTTTTGATAGGAAAGATACAGAGAAATTGTTCCCTCTGGTGTGCAATCCAGAACCAGGGACACAGTCTTAAAGCAAAATACTGCAGATGCTGCAAATCTGAAATTAAAAAAATGTTAGAGATATTTCAAGCGTTTTGTTTTTATGGCAGTATTAAAATTAAAGCTAGGCCATTGAGGAACAAACTCAGGAAGCACTTCACACAAAACATAGATGAAATCTGAAACTTCACTAAAATGCAGTGAATGCTAAACTAACTGAAATATTTAAAGTATGGTTTCCTTGATAAATCAAGGCAAATGGAATGTAAATGGATTTGAGGTACAGATCACCTATGATCTAACAGAAGAAGGAACAGGTTTGAACAGACTGAACTACCTTATGGTGCTCATTCTATACAGCAGTGCACTCAAACATTTTACTGTATAGTGGCTAGTGAGTAGACACTAAGCAAGCAAGGAAAAGGATCGGGTCTGAAACATGTGAACGTAGCACTTGGTGACATCTTACCTGGAATACCAGCGCACTGCCCTGCACCAGCTTTGAACCCATTCATTGGATGCAGAAGCTCGAATGTAACAATAATTGGAAGTAAGGGAAAAGCATATTAACCGTTTTCAACCTTTATTTAGTTGCTTTTATCATGGTATTCAAATACTAATTAATTAAACTATTTTCTCTCTCTCTCTCTCTCTCTCTCTCTCTCTCTCTTCTCTTTTCCCCCCCTCTTTGCTGCCTTCCTTGGAAGCACCCCAATTTCAGCATGTTGTTTTCTGTAGTAGTGTGTGAAAGATGAAATGTTTGTGATTCAGCTGGTATGGCCTGATTGGCTGCACCTACTACGGTGGCATATTGGTCTGTAAAGTCCTGGTTCTCTGGCTTCGGATTTGGGCAATACCCCCAAAATGTGCTGGGGAATCATTCTCTGAAATTCCCAGATAAAGCTTTATGTGGCAATTGTCCAGAAGTGCTAACTTCCCATGACAATTGTTCCGTGAGCTATCTGAAAAGCGTTTTTAAATCGCTAACTTCGGATAGCTTTGCCAGTTTTATACCAATAGTTACTCTGTAGGAATAAAAACATTTCTAATTTTAGCAGAACTATTTTAAACACCCAGCCCTGCGCAGGACCCCCCCCCGACTAATCAATCCCCCCACCCACCTCCGTGGGAGTTTTAAAAAAAAGTTTTTGTTGAAAGATATCATTTCCTAAGGCCTCATTTGAAGTAATTATTGTACAGAAATCTGGGAGATGTGGCCCTCCACCTCCAGTGAATTTATCAGCATGTTATATGTCACAACCTGAGCATATATAGTCAACTTGGTTCTGCTGAAAGCTGAGGCTGATGATACTTGAGCTACATGATAGGGAAGCCTGAATCTGTTTCATCACCATCATTTAGTTTTGGCAATACAGTCAAAGGCTGGACAGACATGTTCTCTGGTTGTGGGGGGAAGAATGGTTCTTCACACCAGTTTCAGGGTGTGAATCTGGTAGTATACTTGCCTTACTTGTTTCCTTCTGCAAAATTGTGGAGTATAATCCAGTCAGTGCTGAAATAAAAAGGGACAAAAGAACCCAGTAACACAGGGAACATTTTTACATAATGTGTAAACACTACATTTTGTGCTTTTGCTTGTTCTTTTACTCCCACATGTCCATAGAACCCCTACAGTGCAGAAGGAGGCCATTCGGCCCATTGAGTCTGCACCGACCCTCTGAAAGAGCACCCTCCCTAGGCACAATTCCCCACCTATCCCTGTAACCCCACATCTTTGGACATTAAGGGACACGTTTTACATGGCCAATCCACCTAACCTGCATATCTCTGGATTGTGCGATGAAACCAGAGCACCCGGAGGAAACCCACACAGACACTGGGAGGGCATGCAGACTCCAAACAGACAGTCACCCAAGGCCAGAATTGAACCCGGATCCCTGGCTCTGAGGCAGTAGTGCTAACCACTGAGTCACCATGCCGCATGCCGTTTTTTTTTTTTTCTTCTTGTGCTTTCTACATCTGGTTCCTCTGGTATTCTCTAATCAGGGCTTCTGTTGATTGTATCAGTGGTTATCAAATGGTGGTTGAGTCTCCTACCTGCTCTATATCCCAAAAAATGCCTCATGTTAGTTAACCGCTGCTGGTAAACCAGCCAAAAAAGTGTTTTCTCTATTTATTTATTTATTTGTCTTTTTGTTTCTTTTAATTATGTTTTCATCTCTCCGTTCTCATCTCTCTCCCTTTTTTTTCCTTGATGTTTTTAGTTCTTACTTTCACTTCTCCTTTATTTGTCTTCGTCTGTGTTCTTTTGCCATTCCCTTTTTTCACTTGTTTTCTCTTATTCTTTGTTCTCACTAGGGGGTGGACTGCTTTATATTAATTTCAAAGAATGGAGTAAGTAGTCTCTGGGAGTTAGAAACCTTTTGGGGAGGGAAAGAGGGCAGAATATGCACAACATGGTATCTAGTAAATTTTATTTTGTTTCTGATAGGTATTACATTATAGAGCAAAATGCGCAGCAATTTTAAAATCCTCTACAGGATACAATGCTGTTGTGGTTATGTTACTAATGTTCCAGTTGCCTAAGCTAATATTCTGGAGATCGTGAGTTTAAATCCACAGTGGTAGTTTGAGAATTTTAACCCATTTTTCAAAGAATCTGGAAATAAGCTGCGGACATGAAGCTGCCAGTTTATTATAAAAACCCAACTGGTTCACTGAAATCCTTTGGAGGAGGAAACCTGCCATCCTATCCAGTCTGGCTTATCTGTGACACCAGACCCACATTAATGTAGTTGATTCTTAACTACATTCTGCTGAATCAGCCATCAATGGTTCAAGACATCTTGGGCGAGGAAGTAAATGCTGGAATAGCTAGCTTTGCTCAATAGGAAAGTTGTAAAAATGTTCAATTGAATTGCTCCATTTCATGATCTTGTTAGTTGGCTTGAAGTATGATTGGGAGTAAGCTTTTGTCTTCAGCGTTCCCATTTTCACATGTTAAAAGTGTGTGTTGGAATATGAGGCAGCTGCTAATTGGAAAATCATGGGCAGTGTGTATATGATTTTTTTGATCATCATTACCAGCCATAAAGCTCGTCTGGGAACACTGAAGGTGAAAATGGAAGTGTTGCTTTGTTGAGTTTTGAATGTATAGTGAACACACAACAAAAGTAAATTTACATTCCAGGTAGTTGGACTTAAATATTTTTCAATGAAAAGGGAAACAAAAGTATGGCTTATTTATTCTCTTCCTGTTATTGTATCATGCCTCCATCTAGTTATTGGGAGAATTAGGATGGTCAAATCTTCAGATTTTATCAATGCATTTCCCTCATTAACCTCGGATAGCATAATTGAATAATGTAGGAAGGGAACTATTCGTGTTGACTTTATTCCTAGTTAGATGAAAAAATTAGCTTTATGCTTAGCAATAGGTATTGTATGGTGTTACAAATTGTGTAACTCGAGTGTGAGGCTGCTTTCATCAACAGATGTTTATAATCTGGCAAGTGGCAGCTACTGCATTTCTATTAATCAAATTGATTTTAAGCTTTTCAAGGTTGTAGAGCTATTTCAAGTATTTCTAGAATGACTTAAATTGCCCATCCAGTTATTCTAAGAAAACCCTCATGTATTCCAAAGTGGCATACCCAAACAAAAGAAGTTGCCACTGCCAGCTAAGTAGTCACGATCAGTTGTTTTAGAACAAACCAATCTGCAACTTTCTGCACTTGGAAGGGCTTTTGTGGTAAAATCCTTATTTCCTGATTGCAACATGGGATAAAATAGAGGTAGAAGTAAACACTAATAACGTTTTCAACTGAAGGCTGCTTATGACGAGCAAAATTGTACATCATAAATAATCTTTTATTGTCACAACACCCACTCCTCTTTCCCTGCTCCCTACTATCCTACTAGCCCCCCTTCTCCCATCCTGCCTTCCCCATGTTAACCCCCTTATAACCCCCCCCCCCACCCCAATCCTCCTTAATGAAATCAATCAACAGCTTCCACCTCTGAGTGAACCCATCAACCGATCCCCTCAGGACAAATTTGACCTTCTCAAGCCTCAGGAATTCTGCCCAGGTCCCTCACCCACACCATTCAAGTAAGATCTGTCTCCTGGCTATCAGGGAGGCAACGGCCAAGACATCGGCCTCTCCCGCCCCCTGGACTCTGGGGTCTTCCAACACCCTGAATATTGCCACCTCTGGATTCGGCCCACCTTCACCCCCAGGACATTACTTCCACAAATCCCTATCAGAACCCCTTTAGCTTTGGACATGCCCAGAACATGTGGACGTGATTCATGGGCCTCCCTGTGCACCGGCCACACCTATCCTCTACCCCCACAAAAACCCTACTTATCCGCACTACCAGCATACGTGCTCTATGAATTACCTTAAACTGAATAGTAACCTCGAACACGACGAGGGCGCATTCACCCTCCACGGGGTCTTCCCAGCCCATATCCTTGCCTCCACCTCTTTCCAGCTCCTCCTCCCACTTCCTCTTTATAGCCACCACCAGGGCACCCTCCCAATCGATCAGCTCCTCGTAGACCTTGGACCCGTTCCCCTCCCCATCTCCTTCTTGCAACCCCAAGACGGTAACCCAGGAAAAGACGACACCGCTCTCTTCACAAAATCCCGAACCTGCAGGTACCTGAAACCGTTCCCCCTGGCCAGCTCATACCTTTCCTCCAGTCCTCCCATTTTGCTAAACTGCCCCCTACAAATAGGTATCTGAATTGTTCGATCCCTGCCTGTTGCCACCCCAGAAACCTCGCATCCAGCCCTTTCCCCGGTGCAAACCTATGGTTATCATAAATCGGTGCCCACACCGACGCACCCTCCAGTCCCAAATGCTGCCTCCACTGCCCCCACACCCTTAAGGCCGACACCACCCTGGGCTCACAGTGTCTGGCTGGCGCGAACGGCAGAGGCGCTGTTAACAACGTTCCCCTACGGGCTTCCGGTAGTGACCCTGGAGTGAGCAGTCGCACATTTGGTAACTCCCACTCGTGGTAGATTTTTGGATGTTTTCCCCGGCTCACAGCGGAGCTGAGTGATTGTACAAGGTTAAGGAAGAGAGTATAACATTTATGGATTCGAGGACCAGAAGTGGTCGAAAAAGAAGGGCACAACTGTTGAAAGCTGGTGTGGAGCCTGCGACACGGGAAGATGGCGGAGGGCCAGGGTCCGAGCTTGCCGGCCCAATGGTCAACGGATCAGCTGATGAGGTTCCTCCACGCGACGTTTGCCCAGCAGAGGAAGGAGAACTTGGAGGACCTGGCCAGGGTGTTGGATCCCATAAAGGTGGGGATCACCCGCGTGGAAATGAGGTTGGAGACCCAGGGTCAGGCGATCTGGAAAGTGGAGGAGGCGGTGGGGAGCACGAGGAGCAGCTTGCTTCGATGGCTGTGGAGATGGGGTTGATGAGAGATCAACAGAAGAGCCTGCAGGACAAGGTGGAAGACTTGGAGAATAGATCGTGCAGGCAGAACTTGAGGATCGTGGGCCTGCCGGAGGGCAGTGAGGGAGCAGACGCCGGTGTATATGTGGCACGGATGTTCGAGAAGCTGCTGGGTGAAGGAGCGTTCACTCTGCCCTTGGAGGTGGACCGGCTGCACGGGGCGCTTATGAGGAAGCGGCAGAGAAACGAGCCACTGAGGATGATGGTGGTGCAACTGCACCAGTTCCTGGATAAGGAACAGATTTTGAGGAGGGCCAGGCAGGCGAGGCGCTGTACATGGGAAGGCAGCGAGCTGCGTGTCTACCATACATGAATGGGCAGGGAGCAGAGGGATACAGATCCTTAGAAAATAGGCGACAGTTTTAGATGGAGGATCTGGTTCGGCGCAGGCTTGGAGGGCCGAAGGGCCTGTTCCTGTGCTGTCATTTTTCTTTGTTCTTTGTTCTACCAGGACCTGGGTGTGGAGCTGGCCAAAAAGAGGGCAAACTTCAACGAGGTGAAGTCGGCCCTCTTAAGGGGGTAAAGTTCGACATGTTATACCCAGTACGTCTGTGGGTACCGTACAAAGCCGGGAACACTACTTTGGGAAGCCAGAGGAGAGGATGGAATTTATTAGAGCCAATGGACTGGCAGGAGAATGAGGTTATTGAGCTCTGCTGTGGTTGTTCCCATCTTGTATCTTGGTTTTCTTCTTGTTTGTATGAACCACTTTTGTACTGTACTTGGGGGTGTAGCTCTGTTTTGGGCTTTGGGTCTGTTTGTTTGTTTTTGATGAGGGATGGTGGGTTGTTTCTTTCTTTGTTTGGTGGGGATTGTAAAGTTTACAATGGGAGGATGGTTTAGCGGGAAGGGGAACCAGTGGGGCGGGCCTACCAGGTTAGCTGGGCGGGCTAGCTCACTGAAACGCAGTGGGGGGGCCGAGCAGGTGGTAAGTATGTTGGGGGTTGGGATTGGTATTTTGTTGTGGGGGGCATTCCGCCCAGGACCAGGCTGATTACATGGAATGTGAGGGGGCTGAATGGGTCAGTCAAGAGGGCCCATGTGTTCGCACATCTGAAAAGTTTAAAGGCGGACATGGCAATGATACAGGAGACACACCTCGGGGTGGATCAGACTAGGCTGAGGAAGGGGTGAGTAGGGAAGGTATTCCATTTAAACCAGGGGAGTGCTGATTCTGATTGATAAGCGGGTGGCATTTGAAGTGGGAAGTATTGTGGCGGACTCGGGGGAGAGGGGGAGTGGCCTGCAGATATGCTATGGCGAGTGGCAAGTTGGACAGGATGCCGGTGGCGCTGGTGAATATTTATGCACCGAACTGGGATGATGTAGAGTTTGAGGCGGGTATTGGTGAAAATCCTGAATCTGGGCTCACGTCGGCTGATTATGGGTAGGACTTTAATACAGTTATGGATCCAAGGCTGGATTGATCGAGTTCGAAAACTGGGAGGGTGTCAGCAGCTGCGAAGGAACTAAAGGGAGTTGATGGAACAGATGGGAGGGGTAGGTCGTGGAGGTTTGGGCGGCCAAGAGCGAAGGAGTACTTTTTCCCCCCCCCCCCACCATGTATACAAAGTGTACTCCCAAATTGACTTTTTCGTTATGGATAGGACATTGTTGGCGGGGGTGGTGGATGTTGAGTACTCGGCGATATTAGTGTTTCATAGATTATCATAGAATTTACAGTGCAGTGTTGGATCATGCCCCGCACTGGGTGGATTTATGGGTGAGCTAGGAGTTGGGCCATCTCCCACACTGCAGATTAGATGTAGGACTATTAGCGGAGGAGGAGGTGTGTGTGTGCGGGTGAGGGAGGCCATTCTGAGATGTGTGGGATAAACGACCCCGGGAGGGGTCTCAGCAGCTACGGTATGGGAGGCGCTGAAGGCAGTGGTGAGAGGGGAGTTTATCTCGATATGGGCACACAGGGAGAAGGTGGAGTGGGCGGAGATGGATAGATTAGTGAGGGAGATTCTCCAGGTTGACGGGAGGTATTTGGAGATCCCGGAGGCGGGGTTGTTGAAGGAGCGCAGAAGCTGCAGATGGAGTTTGGATTGTTATCTACGGGGAAGGCGGTGGCGCAGTTGTGAAAGGTGAGAGGGACAGTGTATGAGTATGGGGAGAAGGCTAGTAGGCTGCCAGCTAAGGAAACGGGAGGCGGCAAGGGAGGTAGGGAAAGTGAAGGATAGAGCAGGGAATACGATCTTGGACCCGGGGGGAGAGGAGGGGGGGGGGGGGGGGGGGTGAATGGGGTGTTTAGGGACTTTTATAGCAGGCTGTATGAGTTGGAACCCTCAGCTGGGGTGGACGGGAAGGCGGCTTTTGGATGGACTTGAGTTTGAGGGTGGAGGAAGAGCTGGTGGAGGGCCTCGGGGCCCCAATTGGGCTGTTTGAAGTGGTGGAGGGGCTGGGTGCGATGCAGCCGGGCAAGGCCCCGGGGCCGGATGGGTACCCGGTGGAGTTTTATTTAAAAATTTCAGGAGTGCTGGGAACCTTGCTGGTGTGGGCGTTTAATGAGACTAGGGAGCAAAGGGTACTCTCCTCTCTTTCCCCCCCCCCCCCCCCCCCCCCCCCAAAAAAAAAAACAATGTCACAGGCTTTGATCTCTCTTCGGGATAAGGACCTGGAAGAATGTGGGTCGTAGGCCAATCTCCCTTCGAAATATAGATGCCAAGCTGCTAGCCAAGATCTTGGCCTTGATGATACAGGATTGCGTGCCAGGGGTGATGGGGAGGACCAGACCGGGTTTGTGAAAGGGAGGTAGTTAACGGCTAACATCAGAAGGCTGCTAAATGTGATTATAATGCCCTCTGAGGAAAGGGAGATGGAGGTGGTGGTCGCCATGGATGTGGAGAAGGCCTTTGATTGGATGGAATGAGAGTATCTGTGGGAGGTCCTTGGGCGGTTTGGGTTTTGGGCAGGATTTTGTGAATTGGGTCCGGCTGCTGTGCCAGGCACTGATGGCGAGCGTGCGGACGAATTGAGTTAGCTCAGATTATTTTAGGCTGCACAGGGGGACGAGGCAGGAATGTCCACTCTCCCCACTGTTGTTTGCCTTTGCTAGAGAGCCTCTGGCGATGGCGCTGAGTGCGTTAAAGGACTGGCAGGGGATAGTGCGGCCGGGGGGGGGGGGTTGGGTTGGGGCACAGGGTCTTGTTATATACGGCAACCTACTTTTGTATATTTCTGACCCGCTGGGGGGGGGGATTGGAGAGGTTATGGGGATCCTTGGGGAATTCGGCTGGTTTTCGCAGTACAAATTGAATATGGGCAAATGCGAGGTCTTTGCGATTCAGGCGAGGGGACAGTAGATGAGATTGGGGGGAGTGCTGTTCAAGGTGGTGGGAGGGAGTTTTCGGTATTTGGGTATCCAGGTGGCGCGGGGATGGGAGCAGCTACACAAGCTGAATTTGGCTCTGTTAGTGGGGCAGATGAAGGAGGACTTTGGAAGGTGGGATATGCTCCCGTTGTCACTGGCGGGGAGGGTGCAGACGGTAAAGGTGACGGTTCTCCCAAGGTTTCTGTTTGTATTTCAGTGCCTGCCTATTTTTATCCCGAAGGCTTTTGTTAAGAGGGTGAACATGGTGATCCCTGGGTTTGTGTGGGCGGGTAACATCCAGCGGGTAAAGGTGCTGCTGGGGTGGGGGGGGCTGAATTTCAGGAACTATTATTGGGCGGCGAACATAGCAATGATCAGGTAGTGGGGGAGGGGTCGGTGTGGGAGAGGGTGGAGGTGGCATCATGTAGGGGCACAATTTAGGTGCACTGGTAACGGCACCTCTGCTGTTCTCGCCGGCTCGGTATTCCACAAGCCTGGTGGTAGTGGTGGTTTTGAGGGTGTGGGGACAGTGGTGGAAACATAGGAGTGGAGGGAGTGTTGGTATGGGACAAATTTGTGGCAATCACCAGTTTGTGCCGGGGGGGGGGTTAGGTGGGGGTATTCGGAGGTGCCAGCGAGCTAGATAGAGCGGTTAGGGGACCGGTTTATTGACGGCAGGTTTCCGTGCTTGGAGGACTTGGAGAAGTTTGAGCTGCCAGGTGGGAATGGGTACTGCTACCCACAAGTGAGGGACTTTGCATGGAGGCAGGCTTTGACCTACCGCCCCAGGGGATACAGGACAAGGTAGTGGGGGAGGGGAAGATCTCAGAAATGTATAAAGAGCTCATGGAATTGGAGGGAACCCTGATAGGGGAGGTAAACCGGAAATGGGAGCAAGATTTGGGCAAAGAGTTGAGGTGAGACTGTGGGAGGATGCCTTGAGTAGGGTTAACGTGTCCTTGTGTGCCAGGCTTGGCCTGATACAATTCTCGGTGGTCCACAGGGCACATATGACTGGCGCGTATGAGCAGATTCTTTGAAGGGGTGGAGGATAGGTGTGTGCGGGAGAGCCCACGAATCATGTCCACGTGTTTTGGGCATGTCTAAAGCTTAGGGGATTCTGGCAAGGATTTGCCGTCATCATGTCCAAGGTATTAAGGGTACAAGTGGCTCCGGGTACAGGTGGTCCCGAGTCCAGAGGTGGCGATTTTTAGTGTGTCGGAAGATAGTACAGGGGTCGAGAGAGGCTGATGTGTTGGCCTTTGTCTCCCTGGTAGCCTGGAGACTGATCTTATTGGTGTGGAGGGACTCGGAACCGCCGGAATCGGGGGTATGAGTCAGTGACGTAGCCGGATTTCCCAGGCTTGAAGATCAAGTTCGCCCTGAGAGGATCGATGTTAGGATTTGCCCGGAGGTGGCAGCCGTTTATAGACTTTTGGGGGGAAAATTAAGCTGTCAGCAGATACAAAGGAGGCGGGGTGGGTAGAAGGAAAGAGGGAGGTAGGGGGATTGGTTGAGGTGGGAAATAGTGGGAAAGGGGGACTGGGGAACTGTGTTTTTAAGCCATGATGGCTGGGTCTGGTTGTTGGTTGGGTAGGTGTTATTTACTTTGTTGTTTTTCCTCTTGAAAATTGTTGTTAAAAATTGTTGTTAAAAATTATAAATGCGGGGCAGCACGGTGGTGCAGTGGTTAGCACTCCAGCCTCACTGCGCCGATGTCCCAGGTTCAATCCCGGCTCTGGGTCACTGTCCGTGTGGAGTTTGCACATTCTCCGTGTGTTTGCGTGGGCTTCGCCCCCACAAACCAAAAGATGTGCAAGCTAGGTGGATTGGCCACGCTAAATTGCCCCTTAATTGGAAAATATGAATTGGGTACTCTTTTATAAAAAAATTAAAAAAAATTTTTTTTAATTATAAATGCATTAATAAAATATTTTCATAAAAACCCCCAATGTTCCCCTACCGGAAGCCACCACCAGGCTGACCCCTAACGCTATACTATGTGCTGCAACTGTGCCAACTTAACTGGTGTCTACCTTTCTGGTCTTATGGGCCCTAACGCAATGTCTCGGTGGGTCCCGAGGCAGTGCATCAGGGTGGAGGCTGCAGTTCCCGGCCTGTGACATGAGTCCCCTTTGGCAGCTGTCCTCTGGAGCGACCGGGGTTGGATGGGCCTGGCAGTCACGCGGGTGTACCAGTTGGTGTGGTACCACTCATCAGACGCGCCAGGGACAGGAAGTGGGGGTCCAAGGTACTCTGGTGTTCCGGCACCACCCCTGCAGGTGTCACCGGCACGGGCTCCCTCACCCCTTCCTCCCTCAGGTTGCCCAATGTCGTGTCCCTCCCCCCCCCCCCCCTCCCCCCAAGCTATTCCTTTGGACAGGGGTGTGGCCAGAGCTAACCCCTGAGGCCCCCCAGCCACCTGGCTGCCAGTCCTGGGGGCCTGCTCCGTATCAACCAGAGTCTTAATTCTCATGGCCACTGCCCTCTGGGACTGACGCAGGTCGGCAGCGCCTAGGTAATGTCGCTGGCCTTAGCCATGACCCGCTGTGACTAGGCCACGCTCTGGAGTGCCGCTACAATGTCCAGGTGGCTCTGGTACATGGCTGCCCGTGACAGGGCAACCCTGTCCTGGGCCACAGCCACCACCAGCACAGAGTGCTCCAGATCTGGCGCATCCTGGCCCATGGCCGATCCCTTCACCCCCAAGGCCTCCACCATGGATGCTACCCATGCGGTGTTGACCTGGGTAGCATGCATTGTCTGCACTGCCTCCTACCCCTGCAGTTGTCTAGACTTCTCCAACTGCACTTGCAGGAGCTGGATGATTGCTGTTAACCCATCATGTAGTCCCTGGCTCTGCGACTGCATTTCCACTGTCAATGAGCCAGTGAAATTTACAAAAGCCTGAGACCCGTCCGAATGGCAGTTAGTCTCTGGAATCAGGCTGCCCTCTGACCACCACCCCCTTGGGAGTTCCTACCTCAACCTGATGTACCACAGCATGTGTGTGGTGAGCACCAGATTTAGTGCCCCAGGAGCCTCTTCACTAAAGTGCCCAACCGAGGTGAATGTGTCTGGGATGGTGGAGGGTGTTGGAGACGGCTGTGATGGGAAGTCCGAGTTGTCCCCGGACTGGTGCTCTGGGTTGTCTTGGGCTGCAATTTGGGGGCTCTCGTTACCGTCTGTTGCCTCATTGCTGGTATCTGCTTGGGATTGGGGTATGGGGCGGGGACACCAGAAGGGCCCACATCGTAGCCAGGTGATCCTGCAAGACCTAAGACATGACGCATGATTGGAGTGCTCGTTGGGGTGGTGGTGCTGTGGGGGTAGAGGTTGTGCCAGACATGCCATGGGGACCCACTTGCTCACCCGATTCCGACCTCCTCCTCAGCGACTGCCCTCTCTGTGGTCTCACCAACCAGGTCCAGTGCCTGCCACTCCCCTGTGGTGAGGTGCCGTAGGTCAGCGGTGCCCCTCTGGTCTACTCTCTCCCAGCAGTAGGCACTGCCATCTGCAATGGGAGAAAAAGGGCAAAGTATTAGGCAGTCAGATGCATGTAGCACAGGTCAGGGCACCCTACCATGGCATCCGGTATGTGTGCTGGCATGTGGTGCAGGGTGGGGAGTGCACGCTGCAGGTGGGTGGTGTCGGGCCGCCCTCTGGGTGGCGGGGTTGGGGTATGCTTGTGGTGGACGGGGATTAGTGCCAGGGACATGGTGCTGCCTACTCGCCCTGGCCTCCCTGAGAAAGTCATGCAGCTTTTTGCGGCACAACTGGCTGGTGGGGTACAGGGTAGCCCACCTCTCCTCCACTGTGTCCACCAGGGTCTCCAGCTTGGTGTCTGCAAACTCGGATTCTGCTCTCCGTGCTGCCATCTTGTTGGCTGGGATGAGTGTGTGTGAGGAGTGGAGAGCTAATATGCGGCTCAAGCTTGACAACCTCGTGTCAATCCCGACCCTGCCGAATCGGGCACCGTTTTTCATTGAAATAACTTGTGTTCCACGTGGTGGGAGTGCTGGCCCATTAACAGTTCATGAATTGATCGGGGACCAGTATAATTTTTGTTGTCGTAATAGACCCATCAATTCAGTCCCGGCGTTAACACTTTGTCTCTGAAAAGGAGAATCCCACCCTATGTTTTTGCATTATTATCATAGTTAACCCAGAATATTTGTTTTAATTCTGCTTCGTTACACTTGGTTTTTAATGTGAAGTCAAATCATATTATTGGAACTCATTGGCTGTGAAATCGCTTTGACCTGTTATCATAGAATTTACAGTGCAGAAGGAGGTCTTTCGGCCCATCGAGTCTGCACCGGCTCCTGGAAAGAGCACCCTACCCAAGGTCAACGCCTCCACCCTATCCCCATAACCCAGTAACCCCACCCAACACTAAGGGCAATTTATCATGGCCAATCCACCTAACCTGCACATCTTTGGACTGTGGGAGGAAACCGGAGCACCCGGAGGAAACCCACGCACACACGGGGAAGATGTGCAGACTCCGCACAGACAGTGACCCAAGCCGGAATCGAACCTGGGACCCTGGAGTCTCCCTCGACCTCCCACTTGCTGATATGACTTTGCTGAAAGTGTGCAGATAACCCACTTTCTAGTGAAGTAATACCAACCAAGCTTGAGCAAAGCTGAGTGATTTCCCTGTAACTAGGTAAGTGCGACTTCAGTGAAAATGAAGAGAAAACTTCTTTCAGGTTGCGAGCGCAAGGTGGGTATAGGGTGAGCAACTATCTGCTGGTGCAACTAGAATGGATCTGTTTTCAGGTTGTTTTGAGTGGAAGAAAGAGTAATGATTTCTTGGGTAGCTTTGTAAGGAGGCAGCACTTGCTTTGTGGGGATTGGTGGTGCTGGTGGCAGTTTGTTCAATTTATTTATTTCTCCAACAGCATGATCCGGGGTTCATGAACACTGAACAGAAGGCAAACAACTTGTTTTTATTGAACAAAATACATTTAAGCCAATGAGTATTGCAATACTTGTAGGCTGGAGTTGTTTGCATAAATTGGTTTTCAAGTTTCCATTTGCAGCCAACAATTAGCTGGAGCGCAATCCAAATTCATTAATTGTTCTGTTTCTTTTCTTTCAGATCCTGGGTCCAGCCAGTTTGGCTTTTCTAAGGTCCATCTTGGATAAAATTTCAGCCAATCAGCAAAACATTTTGAAGTTTGTTGCCTGCAATGAAATTTTTCTGATGCCAGCCACAGTCTTTATGCTTTTAAGGTAATATATTTTGTCGGCCCATCCGTGTGCTTTTAGCTCCACAAATTTAAATTTTAAGTGCATTTACTATTTGAACAATCTTAACTATTTACATTTATGTACATTTGTGCTTGATATAAAAGTAAGAATTGGGAAATACGAAGTACTATGTAATAATTTTGTATTCTACCGTTTTTAAAGTGGGAATGGAAGTTTGCTGCAGCCTTTCATATACTACCGATTCCTTGCACTCCGATACTCCTCTCACAGAAATCCTTACTGCCGGTAAGTATTTTCAGTTCATTACAGATGTGTTGGCTAAAGACCTTAAGGTACTAAATCTAACCTGAAATTAATCTTGGGCTGGACCTAAAATATTTAAACCTAAAAATTGTATGTTCTTTTCAAATATGGGTGTTGGTTTTGGTCCAATAGCAGAGTAGTTATTTGCATGTATACAAAACACACCCCAATTCTCACTGTAAAATGTCTCTAACTCTAATCTAAAAGTGCCAATTCCAACATGGTTAGAAACTCTGGCGTTTTAGAAGCAGCAATATTGCTGTTGACTGTTCTTCCATAGGATTAGGTCCTTGCTGTTCATGGTACATAGCAGTGATTATTGAGTGAATGTTAAGATGTTTGGAGATGATTCAAACATTGGCCATGTAGTTAATAGTGAGGAAGGAAGCTGTAGACTATGAATATGTGGACAGGTCCGATGGATTGAAAAATGGTATATAAAAAATACCTGGCCAAGTGTAGGGTAATGAATTTGGGGAATATACTCACAAACATATGACTTGGGAGCAGGAGTAGGCCATTTGACCCCTTGAACCTGCTCTGCCATTCAGTAAGATCATGGCTGATCTGATTGTGCCCTCAACTTCACATTGTGCCCACCCCAATAACCTTTGACTCTCTTGTGAGTCATGATCTATCTACTTCTGCCTTAAAAATGTTCAGTAACTTGCTTCCATCACTTTGGAAAAAAGAGTTCCAAAGAACCCTCAGAGCAAAAATGTCTTTCTCATCTCTCTTAAATGAGAGGTCCCTTATTTTTAAACTGTGTCCCCCTAGTTCAAGTCTCCCTGAAGAGAAAAAAATCCCTTTCAGCACCCTTTAAAGCCCCCTCAGGGCTTTTATGTTTCTAAATCTTCTAAACTGCAATTGATACAGGCTCAGCATGTCTAACATTTCCTCATAAAATATACTTCCCCCCCGACCCACTATATCCCAGGTATCAGTCGAGTGAGCCTTCTCTGAACTGATTACGCAGTTATATCCCTTTTTAAATAAGATCATCAAAACTGTACACAGACTGTAAATGTCGCCTCACCAATGCCTTGCACAACTGTAGCAAAATATCCCTACTTTTCTATTCTAGTAAGTAAAGTCGCCATAGTCCCAGATGACCCATCGGCTGCTTTCCACTTTTGAGGGGTAGAACTGACTGGTGGTGAATTAACTTGAGGGTCACCACACCTCAGGTGAGGAGAAAGGTTGAGAAGGCGGGGCCTTCACGAATAACCTCAGCCGGTATTGGAATTGAACCTGTGCTGTTAGCCTTGCTCTGCATCAAAACCAACCGTCCAACCAACTGAGCTAAACCAGCCCCCGATTTATTCTATTCACCTTGCAAAAAAACAACATTCCATTTGTCTTCCTAATCACTTTCTGTACCTGCATACTAACCTTTCCCGATTCATGTACCAGGACACCTCCAGAGTTTTGCACACTCCATTTAAATAATATGCTGCTTTACTAATCTTCCTGCCAAACTGGACAGTTCACATTTTCCCACATTATACTCCAGCTGTCCATTTTGTTGTCATTCGTTTAACCCATCTCCCTCTCTTTGCACACTCAAGTCCTTTTCAGAACTTACTTCCTACCTATCTTTGTTTCATCAGCAAATGTAGCAAGTATGCATTCTGTCTCTTCCAAGGCATTGATATAAGTTGTAAATAGTTGAGGCCTCAGCACTGATTCTGTGACACTCCACATGCCGCATCTTGCAACCTGAAAATTACCTATTTATACCTACTGTTTCCTCTATAACCTTTGATGTGACACCTTGTCAAATGCCATTGAGAGATCAAAGTGCAGCATATCCACCGATTTCCCCTTTATCCACATTGCTTGTTATTAGTCTTAGATTTATTTTTCTCTCCCTTAAACTGAATGTGAAATTCAAATCACGTTATGGTATTGGCTACCTAGGGGTGCCTTCACTATGAGGTAATTAATTAATCTTGTCTCATTGCACACACAGCTCCTGACCTCATTACAGCCTTGGTTCAAACATGGACAAAAGCGCTGAATGCCAGAGGTGAGGTGAGAGTGACTGCCCTTGACATCAAGGCAGCATTTGACCGAGTGTGGCATCAAAGAGCCCTAGCTAAACTGGAGTCCATGGGAATCTGGGGTTGTGGCTACTAGGGCAGGTCAAAGGCTAGGATACCTAACGCGAGTAACTCCCCTCCTGACCTCGCACAAGTCAGGAGTGTAATGGAATACTCTCCACTTGCCTGGATGAGTGCAGCTCCAACAACACAAGAAACTCGACACCATCCAGGACAAGGAGGGAGGAGCTAGATTGCTCCTCCCGCCACCACCAACGAACAGCGGCAGCCTTGTGTGCCATCTACAAGATGCGTTGCAGTAACTCACAAAAGGTTCCTTCAACAGCACCTTCCAAACCCACGACCACTGCCATCTAGAAGGACAAGAGTAGCAGATACCTGGGAACCGCACCACTTGGAGGTTCCACTCCCAAGTCACTCACCACCCTGACTTGGAAATATATCACCGTTCTGTCGCTGGGACAAAATCCTGGAACTCCCTCCCTAACAGCACAGTGTACCTATACCTGAAGGACTGCGGCGATTCAATAAGGCTACTCACCACCTTCTGAAGGGCAACTAGGGATGGGCAATAAATGCTGGCCTAACCAGCGACGCCCACATCCCGTAAATGAATTTAAAATGACCAAATCTACTGTAACCTGCTCTCTAGCTGGTGTTAAAACGTGCTGCCCCCAGAAACTATCCTGTAAATAGTCTTATGAACTCATCATCCTGATGACTTTTGATTTGTCCAATCTAGAAGTAGATTAAAATCACTCCTGATTATCACCATACTTTTCTCACAAGCCCCCATTATTTCATCCTGTATACCCCATTCTGTTTATCTTAGAGGGTCTATAAACCACTTCCACAAGTTTTTCTACAGATGCTGCCAGACCTGCTGAGATTTTCCAGCATTTTTCTTTTGTTTCAGATTCCAGCATCCACACTAATTTGCTTTTATTTTCGCCAACTCCAGCGTGATGCCACCACCAAACACATCTTCCCTTCACTCCCTCTGTCAGCATTCCGCCGAGACCGTTCCCTCCGAGACAATCTAGTCCTCTTCTCCACCATACCCAGTACCTCTCCATCTCCTATGGCACCTTCCCATGCAATCGTAGAAGGTGTAACACTTGCCCCATTACCTCTTCCATGCTTAACATCCCAGGCCCAAAACACTCATTCCAGGTTAAGCAGCGTTTCACTTGCATCTCTTCCAATTTGGTCTACTGCATTCGCTGCTCCCCATGTGGTCTTCTCTATATCGGAGAGACCAAAAGCAGACTGGGTGATTGCTTTGCTGAGCGTCTTCGGTCTGTGCGCATTCAGGACCCTGACCTTCCTGTTGCTTGCCATTTTAACCAAAGACCCTGCTCCCATGCCCACATGTCTGTCCTTGGCCTGCTGCAATGTTCCAGTGAAGCTCAACGCCAACTGGAGGAACAACATCTCATCTTCTGGTTAGGCACGCTACAGCCTTCCGGCCTGAACCTCGAATTCAACAACTTCAGGTGATCAGCTCTACCCCACCTCGACCCATTTGTTTTCATCTCATTTCATTTTAACTGTCTTTTACCATTTCTTTCTTTCTTAATATATATTTAATCCCCCCCCCCCCCCCAATCTTATCCATCTTTTCTTCACCTTTCTCCTCTTTGCTTCCCCCTTCCCCATCCCCCACATCTACAGTTCATCCTCTGATAGTTTCCCTGCTGTTTGACCTTTCACATTTTTTGTTCTCTCTGGGGACTGCTATTAGCACTCTTTCCCCCTTGGTTTCTGTGGCCATTAGCACCCGGTTTCCCTGGGTTTCTGTGGCTATGACTCATCTATGGCTATGAGGGCAGCACGGTAGCATTGTGGATAGCACAATTGCTTCACAGCTCCAGGGTCCCAGGTTCAATTCCGGCTTGGGTCACTGTCTGTGCGGAGTCTGCACATCCTCCCAGTGTGTGCGTGGGTTTCCTCCGGTGCTCCGGTTTCCTCCCACAGTCCAAAGATGTGCAGGTTAGGTGGATTGGCCATGATAAATTGCCCTTAGTGTCCAAAATTGCCCTTCGTGTTGGGTGGGGTTACTGGGTTATGGGGATAGGGTGGAGGTGTTGACCTTGGGTAGGGTGCTCTTTCCAAGAGCAGGTGCAGACTCGATGGGCCGAATGGCCTCCTGCACTGTAAATTCTATGATCTATGATCTT
This sequence comes from Scyliorhinus torazame, assembly GCF_047496885.1. Lineage (NCBI taxonomy): Eukaryota > Metazoa > Chordata > Chondrichthyes > Carcharhiniformes > Scyliorhinidae > Scyliorhinus > Scyliorhinus torazame. Next base: position 190,561,595 of record NC_092709.1, read on the forward strand.
TCATTTTCACTCCACAGTATAAAGATTTCCCACTTTTTCTGTCTGTTAGTTTGACAAAGAGTCATCGGACTCAAAACGTTAGCTCTTTTCTCTCCCTTCAGATGCTGCCAGACCTGCTGAGATTTTCTAGCATTTTCTCTTTCGTTCCACAAGTTACCTTTGGGGGGAGAGATGATGATCTAAGACCAGTGTTTTAACCTTAAGGACAATTTTGAAGGCATGTTGATCGAACCAGCCAGAGTGAACTGGGAAATTCGATTAAGGGATAGGTCAGTGAAGATGTTGCAGACACTTGAGGAGCTATTTAGTTTATTCAAAATGATAATTTCCATTGAAAAGGGAAGACTCTTAAGAAAAGGACACCATCTATGGCTAACTAAAGAAGTTGAAGATAGTATCAAATTGAAAGAAAAAGCAGATTCCATAAAGATGAGTAGCAGGTTTGAAGATTGGATAAAATATTGGCGATCTTGATCTCCATATCTAAGATCATCCTTAATCAACAAAGCTATACTCCAGAAAGCTTTGTCCTTTCCATCTGTATTGTATTCTTGAATGCTCAGGTCCCAGTCTTTGTCATTGTGTAACCATTCCTCTAATGGCTATTAGATCATACATATTTATTTATATTTGTGCTGTCAATTCATCTATATTGTTCAATTGCTATGTGCATTTAGATGCAGAACATTTAATTCTGTCTTTACTATTTTTTAAACCTCGAGCCATATAAATTGGTGCACACTTGGATATCACACTCTGTTCCTTCTTGCCATGCTCTGAACATCATTTTCTTTATTCCTACCTTGCTCTCTTGCCTTGACTTCTCTATTTAATTTACCACATCTTCCCAAACATGATCCCTTGCCCCCATTATTGAGTTTAAAGCCCTATCCTGCTTTAGTTATGCGATTCGCCAGAACACTGGTCCCAATGGTGAAGACTATCTCAATAGTGCAGCTCCCACTTTTCCCCATTACTGGTGCGAGTGCCCTATGAATCGAAATTCATTTTTCTGACACCAGTCTTTAAGCCATTAATATAACCCTCAAATCTAATTGACCCTATGCCACTTTGCTCGTGGTGCAGGTTGTAATTTAGAGATTATTACTTTGAGCTTCTGCTTATTTAGTCCCAAGTTGCTCATACGTCTTTAGCAAATCCTCCTGCCCAGCTCTATGTAATTGGTACATACGTGAACCATGACTACTGGGCCCTCCCCCTCCCACCGCAAGTTTGTTTGATGTCTTAAATCCAAGAACTGGGTAGGCAACACAGCCATTTGGACTCCCACACTTGGCTGCAGACCTATCCCCTTGGCTATACTGTCCCAAACTACCACTACATTCCTGTTAACTCTCACCCCGCTTGAATGGCTTGCTGTACCATGGTTAGTTTGCTGGAAATGTCTCCAATCAGCACTTTTATCCATACAGGCTGCAAGAGCCTTGAACCTGCTGGACAGTGTAAAGAACATAAGAACTAGGAGTACGCCATCTGGCCCTCGAGCCTGCTTCGCCATTCAATAAGATCATGGCTGATCTTTTTGTGGAATCAGCCCCACTTACCTGCCTGCTCACCATAACCCTTAATTCTATAACAATAATCTTTATTAGTGTCACAAGTAGGCTTACATTAACACTGCAATGAAATTACTGTGAAAATCCCCTAGTCGCCACACTAGGCGCCTGTTCGAGTACACGGAGGGAGAATTCAGAATGTCCAAATCGCCTAACAGCGTGGGCTGGATTCTCCTTTTCTGCGACTAAGTGTTGACGCCAACGGAGAATCCGTGGACTTCTACGACCGGAAAATCGGCGCTCCACCTGCACTGAATCCACTACCGGTAAGGGGCTAGCACCGGCACCGCGTGGTACACCTTCGAATCCCATGAAAAACGGTGCGGGATTCGGCAGGTGCGTGATGGACACTCGCAGGGCTGACGAGCTGCAACTGCACATAAACAATCCATCCCACACACACACACACTGATCGAGGCCAAAAAGATGGGACAGGTTGTGCTGGAGCGCCCATACAGCTGATGGGTCATCTGGGGCCAGAGGGCACCTGGGGGGGTCACCTATACAACCAGGGCACCAGGTTTAAAGCGGGCTGTGAGTGGCATGCACAGCTGCATGGCTGTTGCGTACCTGTCCACCCCAAATCCACAGCCCACCTCCTGGCCACCCCCCACTACTCCCCCCGGCCTTGGCAGAAGCCCCCCAGCCAGCGACACAACTGTCGGCAAAGAATGACGGTGCTGGACACTGTCAATATGCCCTTTCTCAGCAACCACCAGGTTCACTATGTTTGAGAGCACACATGGACTGCGCCGCAGGAACTCTGCCATCCAAGGTGAAGAATTACGAATGGACCCACTAATGATATGCAAACGTTGATTACAGTGCATGCGGCGTGCATCACCATTGATGCCGTTTTGAGGTGACGGGGCATCGCAATTCGCCGTCAAACCGATGCCTGCCGCGATTTTGGCGCCGGGAACTATTCTCCACCCAATCGCACGCCCCGATTTCAGCGTCGGCTAACGGGGAATCCCGCCCCATGTCTTTAGGGACTTGCGGAAGGAAACTGGAACACCTGGAGGAAACCCACACAAACACTGGTAGAATATGCAGACTCCGCACAGACAGTGACCCAAGCCGGGAATCAAACCCGGATCCCTGGCGCTGTGAAGCAACAGTGCTAACCACTGTGATACCATGCCACCCATTCCTTTAGTGCTCTAGTATCGATCATCTTTTCCTTTAAAACGTTCAACGAGGTAGCCTCAACAATTCACTGGGCAGGGAATTCCGCAGATTCACAACCCTTTGAGTAAGTTCCCCCTCAACTCGGTCCTAAATCTGCTCCCCCTTATTTTGAAACTATGGGCCATAGTTCTAGATTCACCCGCCAGTGGAAATAACCTCCCTTCTTCCATCTTATCTATTCCCTTCATAATTTTATCTTTCTATAAGATCCCCCCCCTCATTCTTCTAAATTCCAATGAGTATAGTCCAAGTGTACTCCGTCTGTCCTCATAAGCCAATCCTCTCAACTCTGGAATAAACCTAGTGAATCCCCTCTGCACCCCCTTCAGTGTCAGTACATCCTTTCTCAAGCAAGGAGACCAAAACTGCACACTACTCCAGGTGTGGCCTCACCAGCACAGTTGCCACATAACCTACCTGTTTTTAAACTCCATCCTTCTAGCAATGAAGGACAAAATTCCATTTGACTTCTTAATTACCTGCTGCACCTGCAAACCAACATTTTTTATCATTTAAATAATAGTCCATTTTGCTGTTATTCCCACCTAAATGGATGACCTCACATTTACCAACATTGAACTCCACCTGTCAGACCCTTGCCCACTCACAAAAAATCTATATCCCTCTACAGACTTTGTCCTCTGCACACTTTGCTCTACCACTTATCTTAGTGTCATCTGCGAACTTTGACACATACACTTGGTCCCCAACTCAAATCATCTATGTAAATTGTAAACAATTGCGGACCCAACACTGATCCCTGAGGGACACCACTAGCCACTGATCATCAACCAGAAAAACACCCATTTATTCCAATCTTTGTTTTCTGTTAGTTAACCAATCCTCCACCTGTGCTAATACATTACCCATAAAGCCATGTGCTTTTATCTTAAGCAGCAGCCTTTTGTGCGGCACCTTGTCGAATGCATTCTGGAAAACCATATCCACCAGTTCCCCGTTGTCCACCCGCCTTTTGACTATCTCCTTTTTTAAGCAGTGGCGGTCACATTGCTGTTTTCCAATCTGACGGAATCGCCCCAGAGTCAAGCGAATTTTGGTAAATTACCATGAGCGCATTTGCTATTTCCCCCGCCATCTCTTTTAGTACCTTGGATACATTCCATCAGGGCCAGGAGACCCGTCTACCGTTAGCCCCATTAGCTGGCCCAACGCTACCTCCTTAGTAATAATTATTGTAAAAGGCCGAGACATTTCCACTTCTACCTTTGAGTCCTCCTACTTGCCTCACTTGCAATCATTCATTGACCACTGACTAAGTTAGAAGACCCTAACCTAAAGGGTGTGACTGTCTCCTGATGCAGAGTGTCCAGGCAACCTATCCCCCTCTGATGCATTGCAGAGTCTGCAGCTTGGCCTCCAGTTCAATGACACTGAGCCAAAGCTTCTGTCAAGCTGCAGACACTTGGATCACCCTGGCGTCTAGGGGCGTCCACATTTTTCAGTCGCAGCACATCACCTGCCCTGCCATCTTTACTTTGTGTTAATTAAGTGGAAGACAGGCGAGGGAATATGCAGTAAATGGTAGAATACTGAAGTGTCAAGAAGCAAAGTAGTGTATGTCCACAGATTCCCCATACCCAAAGGTATTGGGACAGGTTGGTAAGGTGGTTAAGAAGGCACACAAAATATTTTAATTTATTAGCTGAGGCATGGAATATAAGAGTAGGTTATGTTAGAACTATCTAAAACATTCATTAATTAGTCTAGAGTTAGAGTAATGTGTACCGTTCTGGTCACTGCATTGCAAGAATGATAAGATCATATGAGGGAAGGTACAGATGTGATTTTGGCAGCTATTAATAGGACTGGAGAATTCTGGGTCCAAAGGTAGGCTGGGGTTATGTTCTTTGGAACAGAGGAGGCTAAGACCAGATTGAATTGGTGTGTGTAAAACTGAGGGTCCTGGAAAATGTGTAGAAATGACAATATTTCATTGAGAGGCCACTATGTCCCTGGTTAGATTTAAGGCAATGGTGGAAGGGGGGTTGAGAACTTTTTCATCTAGAGGGTGGACAGTATCTGAAACTGACTGACTGTAGAAGTGGTATTGCAGAAACCCTCATCACATTTTTCAAGTACTTGAAATACCATGACTGAAAAGACTGGACCAAGAACTGGAAATTGAAAGTGGGTGTAATACTCATTCTCAACCATTGTGGAAATGGAGCATAGAACAGCTTAATTCTTTCTCTAAATTTTTATCATCTCCATGAATAATGGTTATTTGTAGAATATCTGAAATTTCCAAGTGCTGCATTCATTCCATAATTGAAGATTAATATAGTTAATGATGTTGTTTAATGTTTATTAGATAGTTAGAATCTGTAGATTCTGTCCTGGCATCAGTTGAAATAGACAACTTGATTTAAACTTTTTAACATTATTGAGAGGAGGTTTCTATCACTCATGTCTATCACTATAATGGCTGGAATTTTCTGCCTGTTCCTGCCGGCGGAATCTTCAATTCCCACCAGCAGCGGGAGGGTTGCGTGCGATGGGCAACCCTGTTGACAGTGGCGAGACCTGAAGAGCCCGCTGCCAGCCAATGGTGGGCCACTCCGTCACTGCAAAACATGCCGTGGAGGTGCAGAAAATCCTGCCCAATGTTTTTATTTGCTATGAGTGTTAAACATAACTAATCTAGAAGAAGGCTCTTACTTGACATTTTTCTAGCCTTTTTATTTGCTGTTGAATTTTATTACTAACTATAGAACTTTTAACAATCCTGACTCCTATTTAAGATGTAACTAACTTTCTCAATCGTGTTTTGGCATACAGAACTCTCTTTTCAGAGCTGAAAATGCTGTTACATCACTTAATTATGAAACCTGCCTGCCCTGGATTTTTGCGAAACATGTGTCTTAACTGTATTTCTTTTGTAAGCCGGTTGGCTCCGACTGCAAATTGAAGTGAACTGGAAATGATAAATCCTCTCTGAAAGATGAATAAATATGCTGAGCAAGTGGTATCCATGTTAGTTTCTGTCAATCCCAGATATATTCCAAAAGCCTCTGTATTTTTATAAGACCCCTTTCATATGAAATGTTATCTTGTAAACTGAAACAAAACTGAAATTCAGTTTTAAAGGTTTTCAGTTAAATTGCTTAACTGAAATAGTCAGCTAAAATGTTAGTATTGGCTTTTTAAAAAAGGACTGATTTAATTAGGTACTGATGATCAAATCGAAGTTTACTTTTAGTCAACGTAAGGGAAAAGGGACTGTCAGCAAAGGACTTGTTGTGCACTGGTTGGATGTTCAGGATCTATTTTGTTTTCTGTACCCAAACGTTATTTTCTACTCTAGTGTCCTCCGGTACTGGTACCTGGCTGGAATAGGGACTATCCAATTGACTGAGTGTTTGGGTTAAATATCAAAGACTGTGCAGCCTGAAGTGCTATATGCAGAATTAAGCACTGGTAAACTGACATTGGATGCATTGTTGCACTGTTCTTGGATGTCTGTTTGCCAGTCAAGCAGAATACCCAATAGATAGTTTCAGAATGAGTTTTGGATAGCATGAATTTAGAGTCGGATTATGATAATACTCTGAAGTAAATATTATACTCTGAAGTAAATATTACTAGAGTATGGACTAAATTTATGCTGGGGTCTTTGCAGAATAAAATGTGTAATATAAACTGGGCATTGAAGACTTCCAGGTGTATTCTGAAATGTGTTAGGCAAAGCATTTCACATTATCTTCCTAAAAGGTCTGATGTTGATTTATGGCATATTTTCAATATTTGAATGAATGAATATTATCTTTAATGCATGTAACTTTGTCCCAGTGATTACACTGAAATAATTCCTTTACAGTTGCAAACATTTTCATCTTTCCTGTGAGAACCTGTATTGGTACAGAATGTTCACAATAATGAAATTCAAGCTAAATTAGCTAGTAAATTAAAAGAGAACTTTTTTGTAAAATATTATGTTTTAAGTTTCTTTACAAACTAAATATTTATGGAACAATTTCTCATGCCCACAAAATGAAAAAAAAAATGACTGTGATACCTTTGTGTGTTTTTTAGATTTGTTCTGTTATCTATGCTTGGAATGTATTGTAGGAAATTTTATTGACCAATTCCTGTACCTAATAAAGCTTAACACTGAAGTGTCTGTTATTTTCAACAATCCCAACTGCTGCATGTGATGTAAATATTGTTCTTGCACTTGGTTTATTTTATACTCCATTTTCTTATCTTCTGTCAGAAAAGTTTGATTATAGAAAGCTTTTCTACTGAGTTGGTACTGACTAAGTTTAGTGAAATGTTGCCAGCCACTAGATATTAGATCACCAATTAGAATGCCCCAGTTTAATACATGAAAGAGTATGGATATTTCATAAATTGATAATTCAACCTACCATGTATATTTTACTGGCTTGTTCAGTTACCTCAATGTCTTCTACTATAGGCTGCTCACAGCCATTACATTCACACGCGTTTAAAAGCTTTTGTGGTTCCCTGTACTACAGAAAATAAATCCTGATACTCCTTATGATTACATGAAGCTGACTCTGCTAAGGCAGTCATGCAGCCAAACACCATTGCCTAGATTTCCATCTGGAGTTCTTAAATAAAAATCTTTTGAAAGTTAGTTATTAGTTGGGCATTGCTGATGCATGGGTTTTCAATCTTTCATTCGGAGGCATTATCTCGGTTCTCTATTATCGTTGGCTGTCCCTCATTCGCAGATGACATCTACTGGGTCTTGTGACTGAGCAGACTGATTCTCAACCTGCAGATCTTTGAGCACATGGGGCAGGATGTCCCAAGAGGTTGTGGGATCCATATTGCAAGATTTGCTTCTGCTGCTGCTCTGCCTCATTAAGATGTTACTGCTCAAATTCTGAGAAGCTTAGAAAAAGACACTAGTGCTCGTTTGAGAGTCCTCCCATTGAATTTTGAGGATATCGAGGCATTGCTGATGGGAGTTTTTCTAGTGCTCTTGTGTGTCACTAGTCTTGCTACGATGCAGGATTGTGCCACAACTGCCCTGTACGTGACTTATCAAACAGCTGATTTGATATTGAATCACCTGGTCAGTGGTGGCCTTTTTGAAGGAGGTGATTGCCATAAGAAGTGCTCAAAATATTTCAGTGTCTCCAACATATATGGGAGATGGAATATGTAGCTGACCAGGTGCCAATTGATATGCGTTTTGCTTTGGCAACACTCAAGGACAGACAGATGTGCAGGTTAGGTGGGGCCATGCTAAATTGCCCCCTTAATGTCCAATGTTTAGGTGGCTACAGGGTGGCAGGGTGTGGGCCTAGGGTAGGGTGCTCCTCCAAGGGCTGGTGCAGACTCGATGGGCCTTATGGCCTTTTACACTAGAGATTCTCGTGTGCAGAATTGAAGAGAACCAATAGTAAAGAAATTTCTGACCGGGCTTCACACTACATGAATGTGAGATTGGAGACTGGCCATTCTCTCCACCCCCCACCCTCCTCCCATGGAATTGGACACGACCCTCCAGGCCGATAAGGGAAAAAGTGTCACAGGCCATAACCGGGTATGTTACCAAAAGCAAGAATGGCGAGTTCTCACCCTCCACGTCCTGGTAAGCGCTCAAGGCAGAGTTCTGGGGTGAAATTATAGCCTAAAAGCACAGAGACCGGCAGGATGGGGGGAGGCTAGGCAACAACTGATGGACTCCAGACTGGAGGTGGACTGGCGATACTCTTGAGGCCCTGACCGTAGAGCTTCTGGCAGAGATGAAAAAGCTTCAAGTGGACTTTGACCTGCTTTCCCCTAAGAAGGCAGTGCATCAGCTCCGCCAATCACTGGGGACCTTCTGCGAACACCAGCGGAGAAAGCAGGTAGCCATGAGGGAAATACTATCACAATCTGTCACCAGTTTTCTCGTTTGTTATGCATTTGAATTTGCCTCAAAGAGAAAAGGTATAGAGGTTCCCACACTCTGGATTCTTACAAACGTGAAAGACTTTATTAGGGATGTTGCTCATACAATGCAAGTTGGAGAACTGAAGAATGTAGTTAAAGTTATAAATGATTTATTAAAGTTAACTGGGAGTAAACTATTCAAGACAACAAATGAACAACAGCAAAATCATTCCCTCTCTTTTACTTCCTACCTGTGTCTAGTTAGCTGACTTTACATTCACTTATCTACTAGACTCCTGGTGGTCAGTCGGCTAATTGCAACACAACATTGATATCACTACATCCCCTTTCTTTTGAAAGAATAATACATTATCATCAGTATATTTACATGTGATATGAGCCTGAGTCTAACAGTATTAATTTATTTTTTTAGTTTTTACAACTGGTTTAACAAATATACATATATAGATGCATATATACACAAGAACATTACGTCATCCCAGAGTGGAAAGGTATTAAACACTGAGAAAAAGAAACTACCAGCCTGCCACAGAGATTTGAAGATTTTCCAGATTGCGAAATTAACAACATGGGGTTGTTGAAGCCACCAAAGATTCTCTGCTTTGATGGTAATGTGGCCAGCAACTGGCATGTGTTTAAACAGCAATTTAATCAATTTCTTATTGCAGTAAATTTAGATCAATCAGATTCACCTGAGGTAGCAATGCTCCTAACAGCAGCAGTGCCAGAAGCAATTGCTGAGTTTAATATGTTTAAATTTGCAAATGATGAAGGTAGTAAAAATTTTAAAGAAGTAATTTGGAGATTTGATGCCCATTGCAGCCCCAGAAAGAATTAAATTTGTGAATGCTATGTGTTTAGATCACATTTACAGAAGACGGGAGAGTCATCAGTTCATCATTGATTTAAAGTTAAAAGCTAAAGCCTGTAATTTTCCTGCAGTGAAATTTTCCATGATTCGGGACCATATTGTGTTTGGTGTGAATGAAAATAAGCCGAGGGAATCGGAGCTGTCGCTGGAATAAACAGTTAAGGCTCACGAGCTAGCAGCACACATTCTGAAATGCTTCTCAGTAATGATGCTATCTTGGAGGATAAAACTCTGGTTGTCGCCGTTTTTCCAAAAAGGTGGGAAACTTCCAAAAGAAGGCTGGAAAGGTCCTGCAGCTCCTCACACACCAATAAGCAAATTAAAGATCAGGACAAAGTATTTCTGTGCAAAAGATGTGGTCCAAGGCACAAATTAAAGCAGTGTCCAGCATTTGGCAAGTTTTGTTCCAGATGCAAAAGGAGAAATCACTGTTCAGGATTGTTATTCTAAGCTCAAACCCAGACCAGTCAGGACAGTGGAAGACACAGTCTCCATTGATGAAACATCATTGTTTATTGAAGTTGTAACACAGAAGAATACATTTTTGGAGACATCAAACTTAAAAAATGCAAACTGATATTCCATTTAAAATAGATGAGATTGATTAGGACAATTGGCTGCTACCACTTGAAGTGAATGGTACAGTGGTCCGATTGAAGTTCGACACTGGTGCCAAAGCCAATTTAGTCAACATGACTGATTTTAAAAATCTAAAAATTCAGCCGATTAGAAGAAATCACAAAATATCTCTGAGAGATTATAATGGTTCAAGCATTAAATGTTATGGTGCTTGTGACCCGAGTGTGGTGGTGAAGAACACAGTTTATTCCGTCCCATTCTATGTTGTATCCGAGGGCTTGGATCCATTATTAGGTGATCAGTCCTGTGAAGAATTAGGTCTAGTGCAGGTGGTATATAGCATCCACAACGGATTGGATCAACACTCCAACGATTCAGAGAACATTATCAGCAAAACCATGCACATGCAAGCTCTCTCTACTTCCTCTAGCCAGTGTCTGGTCAGCTGACTTTACATTCACTTATATACCAGTGAGGCCCCCTAGTGGTCAGTCGGTGAATTACAACACAACTATGATATCCCTACAGTCACTACAAATCACTGATGCTTCACCAGCAGGAATGTATTCTCTGATACATAACAATGACAGATGCTGAAAATCAAATAAAAACAGGTCTGACAGAATCTGTGGAGAAGCAGTTAATGTTTCAGGTTGTGATCTTTAATCAGAAGTTCTGATGAAAGGTTGTAGACCTGAAACATTAATGGTTTCTCTTTCTCTCCACAGATGCTGTGGTTACGAACTTGAGACAGTGATTGGAGAGAAGATGGCATCAGTGGAGTTTACAGCAGAGCCTGAAGCTGATGAGCTTAGTATTCTTACTGCTTAGCTGGAAGAAATTGTGCCTCATTCAATACCGAATGTTAGACAAACACAGAGACAATTAAGCAATAGAGAAAAAATAGAATTGGGTGTTATCAGCATACGTGTGGAAGTTGACCCCATGTCCAGGAAGGGAAGGACTAAGGATATAGCCTTGGGGAACACCTGGGGTAATGGTATAGGAAATGCCACTGTGTAGCTCCCCTGGCTAAGATTGGGATGAGAGGAACCAAGCAAGGCAGTCTCCTAGGATACTACTCGGGTTGACTGTTGAAGGCTACAGTCAAGACCAGGAGAGTTATTCACCATTGTCACCAGTCACAGAAGTTGTCATTGCAACTGTTTTGGATTGTTTCAAAGGTGGGCATGCACCTGGTTGGAGATTTTCAAATGTTGGCCAGGAATTTACATGAAAACCACAATCCACAAGTTGGACTTAATTAGGGGTAATTCCACCAACGACGCATTTCTCATAGAAACAGATGAAAATGTTAGCAAGAGCTAGGCCTAGATGGCATCCCATGGCAACAGCGTCTATTGGGGCATACACGGTGTCATTGGGTTTGGATTTTCATTTTGTTTTTATAAATTTAAAGTACCCAATTTTATTTCCCAATTAAGGGCCAATTTAGCGTGACCTACCCGGCACATCTTTGCATTGTGGGGGTGAGACCCACGTAGACAAGGGAAGAATATGCAAACTCCGCACACTGACCCGGGGTGGGATCAAACCCGGGTCCTCGGCGCCGTGAGGCAGTAGTGCTAACCACTGTGCCACCGTGTTGCTCCCTGGATTTTCAAAAATTATTTTTAATTGTTGATAGTGTCATGATATTCAAACATACATCATAACACATACATAATGATAGACAGACCAACGGACCAATTAGCACACATAACACGACAGCCAATCACAGACAAGAGCAGACACAGTATAAAACAAGAAACACGACACTTCCTGGGCAGTCCATCTGGAGACGGCTCAGGGCCAGGACCTCATAGCAAGACACTCACACAGTCACAACATGCTGAGTACCAAGTCTGATGTATGAATAGTTTAATGGAATAAAACTGCGTTGTACCAATCGTAACCGTGTTGGTTCGTCTGCACCTCAGAGCACCCAACACTTCAGATAGCACAGAACTTAAATATTGACGAAGAAAGAACACAGGTCCCAGAGATGAACTGGCATTGGCGCTGATCCACTACACTAACCAATTCTTGAGTACTTCACATTTTTTTGTTTCAAAGTCATGAAGTTGATCTTCATACTTTTTAAATATATGTAAAAGATATATTTTGAAATGTTAGAGAGAAAAAGAGAATATATCTCATGGGAACACTGTCAACATATGAAAGCATTTATGAGAAGGAAATTTGGGTTGCAAGGGAATATTTGGCAGATGAGAGTACAGTTCTGTGATAAATGATAGAAAGACTAATATATATAATCAACCTATGTCTAATAACACAGGGTGGAATTTGTTGAATAGGAAAGATGGTAAGTTCCAAAAGAATACAATGAATACAATGTGTTTGAAGTTTATAATATCATTTTCCATTAATATCCAACAGGTCCTAAGACAAATCCTTTGATTGATCAATATGCAATGAAGATAATACATTTGTTATATTATTCATAGTTAAAAATGAAAAAAATCATGATTGATGTTTGTCATTATGTTCTTGTGTCTGCAGGAATATGTAACTGGCTACTTTTACAGCAGCTGCTAATTCAGTCACTGGCAGCTGTCCTGCATTATAAGGCATCTTATAATGCACATCATTAAGTGATGCAAATTAATTTACCCTGCACTTGCCCTGCACAAAAATTTACATCATGTAGCAGCAGATTTAAAACCGATGTGAATCCAGTTATTGGAATCAAGCCAATCGATGCTATTTGATTTGACCTTCCATTTGTCATATCTCTTTGTAAACTTTGGATGCTATCCCTTTGTGCACCAGAGAAAATAAAACTGCCAATAAGTTGACTGAATCTGACCAATGGCATGGTAGACAATGGTTAGCACTGTTGCTTCACAGTGCCAGGATGCCAGGTTTGGTTCCTGGTTTGGGTCACTGTCTGTGCGGAGTCGGCACGTTCTCCCCGTGCCTGCGTGGGTTTCCTCCGAGTGCTCCAGTTTCCTCCCACAAGTCCTGAAAGACGTGCTTGTTAGGTGAATTGGGCATTCTGAATTCCCCCTCCGTATATCTGAACAGGCGCCGGAGTGTGACGACTAGGGGCTTTTCACAGTAATTTCATTGCAGTATTAATGTAAGCTTACTTGTGACACTAATAAAGATTAATATTATCTGAAAGGCAGAACTGTGTAAGTGAAGTAAGTATACAGTCTTTTGTAAGAAAAGGTCAAAATTTAAAATTAGAATGCCACTAAGATTTGGTTATGCTTCTTTTAAAATTCTTTCAGATTGAATTTTAGCAGACTTCACTTTGTGGTCAATGCTGACCCTGTCCAACAACTAGAATCATAGAATCCTACAGTGCAGAAGAAGGTCATTCGGCCCATCAAGTCTGCTCCGACCATTGAAAGACCATCCTACACAGGCCCACCCTTGCCCTATCCCTGTAACCCCACCTAACCTTTGGACACTTAAGCATGACCAATTTAGCATGTCCAGTCCATCTAACCTGCACATCTTTGGACTGTGGGAGGAAATCGGAGCACCTGGAGGAAATACACACAGACACAGGGAGAATGTGCAGACTCCACACAGACAGTCATCCGAGGCTGGAACTGAACCCCGGTCCCTGGCGTTGTGAGGCAGCAGTGCTAACCACTGTGCCACCATGTCACACAAACTAGTTACATTGAAATTTCTCATAATTGTTTACAGATGTTGCAGAAATACAAAACTGTTTAACTAATTTGGAGAAATTAGTATCACTACAACATCATTGTTTCTTGTGTGAATAATCTATTCAAACTAAATTCTGTTAAGTAATAACATGGTTAAAGATACTGCAGCATACAATATAAATGAGATGACCAAATCATCCATTAAAGAAACAAAATCTACTTTTGTCATAAGCAAGCTTCCGTAACCAGCAGCTTAAATTACAAAGAAAATCAATTTCAGTGCATCAGTTTAGTTCTTTTACATGACAACTTGGTTATCTTAGTGTTGATTAAGATTTTAACCAGCAACTCGGGATTCTGTATTGGGAATATTGTGGTCCCTCTTGCATCCCCAATTTTAATTGCTACACGATAGTTTACCATGCCTTCAGCTTCCTCAGTCCAAGGCTCTGGGATTCTCTCCCTATACGTCTCTGATTCTCTGCCTCCTCTATTCTATACTCCTCTTTGAGCAAACCTTTGGTCATCAGTCCTAATACTTCCTTATGTTGATTGATATCAAATTTTATTTGAAGATGCTCTTATGAAGTGCCTTCGGTCATGTAACAATGTTAAAGGTGCTATATAAAGGCAAGTTGTTGTTGACCCCAACATTTGTTATTCTGATGTGGAGTGAAGATGTAGTCACAGTGAAGATATGCACCAGATAATGCTGTTAAAATATTTAATGCTATAAACCAAATGTCAACTGTATGACTCATGGATTTGAGTAAATACCATTCAAGTCTAGCTTCAACAGATTTTAAAACAGAATGCAAAAGACAGACTAAAATACACTCAAATAAAATTAAAACCCAACATGCTGTTATATTTTGCCATATATACTTAGTTATCTGCCAAAAGTCAGTATAATCTGGTGAAATAAGTAATTCAATGTTTAAACACTTTCAGCTTTTTGATAGACTCACTAACAAAGGCTGTTGTGTGCCAATGTCCGAATATAAAACAACCCTTCATTCAGTGATTGTTTTCAATTAGAAAAATGTTGTTAATTCAGCTAACTGTATAATGACCCAGATATTGCTGGAAAGGTAGTGCTATATGTACCATGCCATTATTACTTTGTAAATAATCCAGACATTTTCAGTGAAGAAGAGATATATTGTATGTATACCAATTGTGGAAGGTGGTGGACGAAGAAAAATGCATGCAAATTAGAAAGTTGAGTAAAATACATAGCATAATAATCATTGGGGATTTCAACCACTCTGATATTAATTGGGCATTGGACCAAAGAGGTCAGTAAAAAGGAGGCAGTTCCTACAATATGTACAGGACTCTTTTCTCACCTAATATGTAAAAAGCCCAATAAGAGGAGATTTGCTATTGGATCTAGTAATAGGGGCAATGTAGTAATGGATGGCACAGTGGCTTAGTAGTTAGCACTGCTGTCTCACAGCGCCAGGGACCCAGGTTCAATTTCGTCCTTGGGTGACTGTCTGTGTGGAGTTTGCACATTCTCCATGTGTCTGTGTGGGTTTCCTCCGGGTGCTCCGGTTTCCTCCCACAGTCCAAAGATGTGCGGGTTAGGTGGATTGGCCATGATATATTGCCCCTTAAGGTAGGTTAGGTTAGGGGGTTATTAGGATAAGATGGAGGAGTGGGCTTGGGTGGAGTGCTCTTTCAGAGGGCCGGTATAGACATGATGGGCCGAATGGCCTCCTTCTGCACTGTAGGGATTCTATGATTTAAAACAGTGTCCAACAGAATTCAGGGTAAATATATTCATTTAAAAGGAAAGAACAAAATTAACACCATTGGAACTCCATAGATAAAAAAAGACATAAGGGAACAATTGGTGTTCGGAAAGAGGCATAGATTAAGTACATAGGCCATAGATGAGTACAGGTCAAGAGGAAGTATCAAGCCACTAGAAGAGAATCCCCAAAACAATTAGGAACACCAAAAGAAACTGACATTGAATTATCAAGGAACATAACACAAAATAGTAAAATATTTTACAGGCACATCAATAAAAAAGACAAAAGCTGTGGTGGGAATAGGAAAATGAAGTGATAGGGAGGACAATATTACATGAAATGAGAGGGAGATAGCAGAAATATGAAATAATTATTTTGCTTTGGTAATTATCAGAGAAATAGAACAGGTAAACATGACATTGAATGATGAGATGAGCAATGTGATAAGGCATTTAAAATAAAATATAACAGGTGGTGTATTGAACAAACTAAATGAACCCAAGGAGGACAAGGCCTCGCTGGATTGGTCCCGATGGATGTATCCATGTTTTTAAAAGAAATTTGGGGAAGAGACAATACTACTCACATTTAATAATTCTTTAGAAAAAAGGTTGAGAGTCTGAGGAATTCCAGACATTTAATATAATTCCAATCTTTAAGAAGGGGGGCAGAACATGTTCAGGGAATTCTGGACCAATCAGCTTAACATTGGTGGTCAGAAAAATAATGAAATCCTTATGAAAGGAGAGAATGGAAGAACATCTAGAAATGAAAAATATAATAATGAATAGTCAGCATGGATTTCGAAAGGGAAAATCCCATTTGACCAACCTTACTGAATTTTCTGAAGTGGTAAAAGAGAGCGTAGGCAATGGTAATGTAGTAGATGTAATTTATCTGGATTTTAAAAAGGCCTCCGTGAACATGCTCCATAGTAGAGTAATGAATAAAGTTAGAGATTGTAGTCAGTGATAAGTGACAAAGTGAACTTCGAGTGGGCTTCGAGACAGGAAACAAAGATGGGGAGTAAAAGGTAGTTATTCAGATTGGCAGAAAGTGGGAAGTGGTGTTGTGCTGGGATTATTGCTGTTGACAACCTATATAAATGATTTGTACTTTGGAATCAAAAGATAAGTTCTAAATTTGCAGATGATAATAAATTAGTGATTGTCAGTACTGAAGTAAATAGCAACAATTACTGGAGGACATTAATAAACTTACAGAAACTGGGCTGGAAGGGAGCCCAGGGTATGTGAAGTAGGCGAGAGAGACTAGGGACAAAACTGGTGGGGACGGGCCCGAGAGCATGCTGAAAACCAATGTAAATGGTAAAGACACACATGTAAATATGCATTCGGGCCACACGGGGGAGTATCTCAGAGACAGATCGGCTAAAGGAGGACCACGGCCACAGCGGGAGGGGAGATAATAGCCTGTAACTGTATGTGAGGAATTTTGTTTGGCTTTATCTTCTCTTTTGTCTTCTTTTCATTTTGTTTTCTTTGGTTTTGTTTTATAATTTTAATTTTTTCCCATTTTTTGCGCGGGTACGCAACATGTAATTTAACATAAAATGTGAAAACCAAGAAAAACATTTTTTTTTAAACTTGCAGAATGGGAAAATAATCGACAAATGAAGTTCAACACTGATTAATATGAGACAGTACATTTTGGTGGGAAGAATAGTGAGGTCACTTATTACTTGGAAGGTGTAAGTCTAGTTGGGATAGAGGAACAAAGTGGTCTTAAAGTACAAATATGCCAAACACTAAACGTTTGCCACAGGCTAACGAGGTCACCAAGAAAACATATCAAGCACTAGGCTTTATTTTTTCGAGGTTAATAATTTAAAAGTAGAGGAATTAGCTAAACCTGTTGATTGAAGCATATTTACAGCACCGTGTGCAGTTCTGGTTGCCATATTATAAAAAGGATATAGGGATACAGGAATGGATGCAGGGAAGATTTGCAAGGATGATACCAGAAATGTATACATATCAGGAAAGGATTGACAGGCCGGGTGTCTTTACCCTTGAAAAAAAAAGGTTGCGGGATTACCAAGTGGAGGTCTTTAAAATTATGAAATATTTTGCTGGGGTGCATGCAGAGAGGGTGCTTCCTCATGTGGGGAAGAGCATTGCTGGAGGCCATCAATATAAGACAGTCACCAAGAAATCCAATAAAGAATTCAGAATAAACTGCTTTACCCACAAAGAACAAAGAAAAGTACAGTACGAAGTCTTACAACACCAGGTTAAAGTCCAACAGGTTTGTTTCGATGTCACTAGCTTTCGGAGCGCTGCTCCTTCCTCAGCAGCGCTCCGAAAGCTAGTGACATCGAAACAAACCTGTTGGACTTTAACCTGGTGTTGTAAGACTTCGTACTGTGCTCACCCCAGTCCAACGCCGGCATCTCCACATCAAAGAAAAGTACAACACAGGAACAGGCCCTTCGGCCCTCTAAGCCACCACCGACCATGCTGCCCGTTTAACCTAAAACCTTCTACGCTTTTGGGATCCGTATCCTTCTATTCCCATCCTATTCATGTATTTGTCAAGACACCACTTGGTTAGGATATTGTCTGTCTGTACTGTGTTCTCATTTAATCCCCGTCCTGCTGCCTGTTTTGATATACATTCTTTGGGTTAACTTCTGAAAACCTACTGCACCCTTTGGGATTTCTGTTTAAGTTGGAGTCTTTGGAAACTGGGATAAACCCCCTTTCTGATGGGCTGGTCCAAGAACATGTCCTTTAGGTTCTGTGGCAGAATCTGTGATGTTGTTTGATAGAATTGGTAAGCAACCAATCAGTGCATATAAGATTTTCAACCTTCTCCTTTTGGGGCCTGTGGTTGGTGAAGCCAGTCAGAAACTTTCAGTCCTTCAGTCAGAAGGTGAGTCTACTGGAGAGTGCCATCTTTTGATCAGTTCAGTTAAGCAACCAGTGAACAAAGACCCTGAAGTCTTCCTCTCTCCTTCTCTCTCTTTCTCTTTCTCTATGCTGGACGAGTTTAAGAAGCATTGTAGCCAAATTTGTGAAGACTTTCCTGTGTTAAAGGAGCTCTGACACCAACAGATCTAGGAAGTAGATCTTGAGTGGGAAGGCAAAGCTTTCCCAAAGGTCAGTAACCTTCGAACTGTGTGTGTCAGGGGCTGGGAAGAGCTGAAGAATTAAAGCTTAAGGTAGAAGCATTTGAGATAAAGCCACCAGAGTCTTGTACAGGAATCAGGCAACTAAAAACTACTAACTTCCAGGACCAGAGCTGTATTGTTCCCACAGGGAGGCGAAAGCTCCATTTGGTGGTAGAAAGGTGTGGTAGTATGTATTAGGGGTCATGTGGGACTGTGAAGCCGTGATGCTATTGGCTGACAGATCCCGGGTCCTGGTTGGCTGTTGACTCCTGGCTCCGCCCTGAAGGCGGAATATAAGAACCCGAGCTTCTCCCCGCCGCTCCATTCTGTTGCTGAACTGCTGGGGACAAGTCTCGCTTAACAAAGCCTCATCGACTTCATCTCTACTCGTCTCTCTCGTAAGTCGTTGTGCGCTACAAAAGGCAGAAGTGCACCGACCTGAGCATCCTTTGTACGGCACCATTTGGTGGCCGATGATGAGAACTACACTGACCTGAAATTCTTAGGTGAAACACCATCTGATAGTCAAAGGACGGAATTACGCCAACCTGAACCTCGCAAGTAAACTTATTTCCCAGAAATTGCAACCGCAGAGTGAAGACTTGGGATCAGGTTACCTGGTAGACGGTTATCCTGTTATTTCCTTATAGTTAATCTTTTCTCCTTTTTATTAATAAATAGTTTGTTAATGTTTTAGTTATAAATCTGGGGCTGGATTCTCCGATGGCGGGATGTTCCATTTTGCCAGCAGCCCAGGGGTTTCCCAATGGCGTGGGGCTGCCCCACAATGGGAAACGCCATTGACCAGCCGGCAGGCTGAAACAGAAATGTGGCGCGGTGGGGCGGAGAATCCAGCCCCTGGTGTCTGTAACTCATTGGAGCAGTCAAGGGTTAAAGATCTTGGGAAAATATGAATTATTGGTTAATTCACTTATGTTGTGTTGCTAACTTTTGGTTGGCTCTTAATTTGGCTCTGTTTAATCACGTTTTATCAAGAGTCGCCCGGTATCTTTCGACACCGCCACAAGGTTCAGAACCGAATACTGATCAATGACTCGATACACCAGTTAGTAAGTCCAAAAGCAAAGCTCATTTATTTACACACGGTCAAATCTACTCATGCATAAACTCTACAAACTAAACTACCACTATATGATAAAGCCTATACTTAGCTTCGGGTGCCCACTCAGTCAGAGAAACAATGGCCGTTGCTCGGTTCTGAGGCTGCTGGGTGGAGCTGTTTACAGGGTAGCAACTAGGAGCATCTATCTCGTAGCGTGCGTTGACTTGGGACTTACTTGGTCTGGTGCAGCTGCTAGGCTGGTCTCTCTCTTCGCTGAGAGCCAAAGCCAAAAGAGGGCGATTCTCCCTTGGTGGATACTTTTCAGACTAAAAAGGGCTTCGCGCGCTTTTGGGCGGCCTTGAACTTGGCCTCAACTAATTGGGTCTTTCCCAATCATCTGTATCGATTTTCCTCCAATAGAGGGGTGGTTCCCTGATCGCTGGGCGTGTCTTAGTGACCGTTGGTCTGCTTTGTCTTAGCCTCTTCTGGCCCCGGGGAGTCTGCCTTAACATTTAGATACACAATGTTTCCCTTTTGTCCCGGAGATGGCTCATTAGTATGTAGATTGTTTGGCAGTTTCTGTCCTGTCTGAAAGTTTAAGGATCTAATCAACAGACAGAGCTTGCACCTGCTTGTTTCTTAGCATTGTCCAATTTTCCCTGCATTCTTTGCAAGTGTCCATTTTGTAATCGGGACTTGGCCATCCCAGATAGCTACAGTTGGTGAGGTGTTGGGTGCTCTGAGGTACAGACGAACCAACACGGTTGCGATTGGTACAACACAATTTTATTCCAACTATTTACACATCTGACTTGGTACTCAGCACTTATGACTGTGTGAGTGTCTTGCTAATGAGGTCCTGGCCCTGTGCGGTCTCCAGATGGACTGGCCAGGAAGTGTCGTGTTTCTTGTCTTATACTGTGTCTGCTCTTGTCTGTGATTGGCTGTCGTGTTATGTGTGCTAATTGGTCTGTTGGTCTGTCTATCATTATGTATGTGTTATGATGTATGTTTGAATATCATGACATCCCCCTTTTTTACAAGATTATGTGCCTACGTGGTTATAAATATAAATGTGTCCTGAGTGCAGCTAAAGGTGTGTGTGCGTAATATTTACATCATGTACATGGGGCTTAACTATATACAAGGGGCGATGTCAGGTGTGACATGCTAACAGGGTTGTACCATAACAAAAGAAGAACAACGTTGAAATTTGGACCGATCAAACTTGGCCTGGAACGATAAAACAGTGACATGTTACAAAACAGTAGTTGCTAAGGTTTGACGTGTGAACAGTCTCATAAGTCCAGTCCAGTAGGTGGTCGACGAATTCGGGTTGACCGCCTCAAGGGTGGGTCAAGACTCACCGGCTGAGGTGCGAGCCTGGCCACGGGTGGCGATGGAAGGGGCATGGTATATGGCAGCTCCACGAAGTCGCTATCAGGAACCAGTGGAGGACACGGCGTCTGTGTAGGGTCCCGTTGCGAGCGTGGAAGTAAGTGAAGGGCTCGGCGATTGCGCCTTCGCACGGATCCATCCGGCATGTGTACCAGGAACGAGCGGGGAGCCACACGTCGGAGAACTTCGGCAGGTGCTGACCAGCCACCGTCTGGTAGGTGGATGCAGACGTTGTCTCCAGGGGCCAGGGAGGGAAGATCAGTTGCCCGTATGTCGTATGATCTCTTCTGGCGATCGCGCTGCAGTTGCATCCTATGCAGTACCGGAGCATGGTCTATTGTTGGTGCCAGGATGGAAGGCACAGTGGTTCTGAGGGCGCGACCCATCAGCAGCTGTGCTGGTGAGAGACCAGTGGCTAGTGGGACCAAGCGATAGGCCAGCAGGGCGAGGTAGAAGTCCGACCTCGCAGCAGCAGCCTTGCAGAGGAGCCGCTTGGCAATGTGAACGCCCTTCTCCGCCTTTCCATTGGACTGGGGATGCAGAGGGCTGGGCGTCACGTGTGTGAAGCCATACGAAGCAGCAAAGGACGACCATTCATGGCTGGCAAAACAGGGCCCATTGTCCGACATGACAGTCATCGGAATGCCGTGACGAGCAAAGGTGTCTTTGCAGGCCCTGATGATAGCAGACAACGTCAAATCGTGCAGGCGTATGACTTCTGGGTAGTTTGAGAAGTAGTCAACTATGATGACATAGTCCATGCCGAGCGCGTGAAATAGGTCGACACCCACCTTCGCCCAGGGGGACGTCACCAGCTCATGGGGCAGAAGCGTCTCAGGAGGTTGCGCCGGCTGAAACCTTTGGCAGGTTGTACAGTTGAGCACCATGTTGGTAATATCGTCACTGATGCCCGGCCAGTATACCACCTCTCGGGCCCTCCGTCTGCACTTCTCGACCCCCAAGTGGCCTTCGTGTAGTTGATCGAGAACCAGCTGGCGCATGCTGTGCGGAATCACAATCCGGCTCAGCTTCAGAAGGACACCATCAATGATGGCTAGGTCGTCTCGTACATTGTAGAACTGCGGGCACTGCTCTTTGAGGCATCCTCCCGTCATAGAACAACAAAGAACAAAGAAATGTACAGCACAGGAACAGGCCCTTCGGCCCTCCAAGCCCGTGCCGACCATGCTGCCCGACTAAACTACAATCTTCTACACTTCCTGGGTCCGTATCCCTCTATTCCCATCCTATTCATGTATTTGTCAAGATGCCCCTTAAATGTCACTATCGTCCCTGCTTCCACCACCTCCTCCGGTAGCGAGTTCCAGGCACCCACTACCCTGTGTAAAAAACTTGCCTCGTACATCTGCTCTAAACCTTGCCCCTCTCACCTTAAACCTATGCCCCCTAGTAATTGACCCCTCTACCCCGTGGAAAAGCCTCTGACTATCCACTCTGTCTATGCCCCTCATAATTTTGTAGACCTCTATCAGGTCACCCCTCAACCTCCTTCGTTCCAGTGAGAACAAACCGAGTTTATTCAACCGCTCCTCATAGCTAATGCCCTCCATACCAGGCAACATTCTGGTAAATCTCTTCTGCACCCTCTCTAAAGCCTCCACATCCTTCTGGTAGTGTGGCGACCAGAATTGAACACTATACTCCAAGTGTGGCCTAACTAAGGTTCTATACAGCTGCAACATGACTTGCCAATTCTTATACTCAATGCCCCGGCCAATGAAGGCAAGCATGCCGTATGCCTTCTTGACTACCTACTCCACCTGTGTTGCCCCTTTCAGTGACCTGTGGACCTGTACTCCTAGATCTCTTTGACTTTCAATACTCTTGAGGGTTCTACCATTCACTGTATATTCCCTACCTGCATTAGACCTTCCAAAATGCATTACCTCACATTTGTCTGGATTAAACTCCATCTGCCATCTCTCTGCCCAAGTCTCCAGACAATCTAAATCCTGCTGTATCCTCTGACAGTCCTCATCGCTATCCGCAATTCCACCAACCTTTGTGTCGTCTGCAAACTTACTAATCAGGCCAGTTACATTTTCCTCCAAATCATTTATATATACTACAAACAGCAAAGATCCCAGCACTGATCCCTGTGGAACACCACTGGTCACAGCCCTCCAATTAGAAAAGCATCCTTCCATTGCTACTCTCTGCCTTCTATGACCTAGCCAGTTCTGTATCCACCTTGCCAGCTCACCCCTGATCCCGTGTGACTTCACCTTTTGTACTAGTCTACCATGAGGGACCTTGTCAAAGGCCTTACTGAAGTCCATATAGACAACATCCACTGCCCTACCTGCATCAATCATCTTTGTGACCTCCTCAAAAAACTCTATCAAGTTAGTGAGACACGACCTCCCCTTCACAAAACCATGCTGCCTCTCACTAATACATCCATTTGCTTCCAAATGGGAGTAGATCCTGTCTCGAAGAATTCTCTCCAGTAATTTCCCTACCACTGAAGTAAGGCTCACCGGTCTGTAGTTCCCTGGATTATCCTTGCTACCCTTCTTAAACAGAGGAACAACATTGGCTATTCTCCAGTCCTCCGGGACATCACCTGAAGACAGTGAGGATCCAAAGATTTCTGTCAAGGCCTCAGCAATTTCCTCTCCAGCCTCCTTCAGTATTCTGGGGTAGATCCCATCAGGCCCTGGGGACTTATCTACCTTAATATTTTTTAAAACACCCAACACCTCGTCTTTTTGGATCTCAATGTTACCCAGGTTATCTACACACCCTTCTCCAGACTCAACATCTACCAATTTCTTCTCTTTGGTGAATACTGATGCAAAGTATTCATTTAGTACCTCGCCCATTTCCTCTGGCTCCACACATAGATTCCCTTGCCTATCCTTCAGTGGGCCAACCCTTTCCCTGGCTACCCTCTTGCTTTTTATGTACGTGTAAAAAACCTTGGGATTTTCCTTAACCCTATTTGCCAATGACTTTTCGTGACCCCTTCTAGACCTCCTGACTCCTTGCTTAAGTTCCTTCCGACTTTCCTTATATTCCACACAGGCTTTGTCTGTTCCCAGCCTTTTAGCCCTGACAAATGCCTCCTTTTTCTTTTTGACAAGGCCTACAATATCTCTCGTTATCCAAGGTTCCCGAAAATTGTCGTATTTATCCTTCTTCCTCACATGAACATGCCGGTCCTGAATTCCTTTCAACTGACACTTGAAAGCCTCCCAAATGTCAGATGTTGATTTTCCCTCAAACATCCGCCCCCAATCTATGTTCTTCAGTTCAATGTGGCGCATGTCTCGCTGCAGAAGGGGGTCGGCCGCAGTCTCTCGGCGGATACGGGCCAGACTGGAGTCGTCAGCCGGCAGATTTGCCGCTGTAAAAGCCACCTGTGCCTCGACCTGACATACGAACCCCTCCGCATCTGGCGGCGTGCTCACTGCTCTGGATAGGGCATCCGCCACGATGAGGTCCTTCCCTGGAGTGTAGACCAGTTGGAAGTCGTACCTCCTGAGTTTAAGTAGGGTGCGCTGGAGGCGAGGGGTCATCTCGTTCAGGTCCTTGTTTATTATGCTGACCAGGGGGCGGTGGTCAGTTTCGACCGTGAACCGCGGAAGACCATAGACGTAATTGTGGAACTTGTCTGAACCGGTTAGCAAGCCCAGGCATTCTTTTTCGATTTACGCGTAGCGTTGCTCTGTGGGGGTCATGGCCCGCGATGCATAGGCCACTGGGGCCCATGATGCCGTGTCATCCCTCTGCAGGAGCACTGCTCCAATGCCGGATTGGCTGGCATCAGTTGAGATTTTGGTGGCACGAGACGTGTCAAAAAACGCCAACACTGGTGCCGTAGTGAGTTTGCGTTTGAGCTCTTCCCATTCCAGCTGGTGTGTGTGTTGCCACTGGAACTCTGTGGATTTTCTGACGAGGTGGCGCAGAGTCGTCGTGTGGGAGGCAAGGTTGGGAATGAACTTCCCTAGGAAGTTGACCATGCCAAGGAATTGTAGGACAGCCTTCTTGTCGGCCGGCTGCGGCATGGCTGTGATGGCGCTCACCTTGTCTGCATCCGGACTGACCCCTGACCGGGAGATATGGTCCCCCAGGAACTTCAACTCGGTCTGGCCGAAGGAGCACTTGGCTCGGTTGAGGCGCAGGCCGTTTTCCCGTATGCGGGCAAAAACGTGTTGGAGACGATGTATGTACTCCTGCGGTGTGGTGGACCAGATGATGACATCGTCCACATATACGTGCACCCCTTCGATGCCTTCCATCATCTGCTCCATGATTCTATGGAAGACCTCGGATGCCGAGATGATGCCAAATGCCATCCGGTTGTAGCAGAATCTGCCGAAAGGGGTGTTGAAGGTACATAGTGTACAAAATTCACAAATAGCAGAGGACCCAGCACTGATCCCCGCTGGTAACTGGTCTCCAGGCTGAAAATTTTCCATCTACCACCACCCTCTGTCTTCTATGTGATAACCAGTTACTTATCCAATTGGCCAAAGTTCCCTCTATCCCGCACCTCCTTACTTTCTTCATGAGCCGACCATGGGGAACCTTATCTAACGCCTTACTAAAATCCATGTATACGACATCAACTGCTCTACCTTCATCGACACACTTAGTTACCTCCTCAAAGAATTCAATCAAATTTGTGAAGCAAGACATGTTGACTATCCCGGATTAAGCTGCATCTTTCCAAATGGTCATAAATCCTGTCCTTCAGGACCTTTTCCATTAACTTACCGACCACCGAAGTAAGACTAACCAGCCTATAATTACCAGGGTCATTCCTATTCCCTTTCTTGAACAGAGGAACAACATTCGCCACTCTCCAGTCCTCTGGCACTATCCCCAGACAGTGAGGACCCAAAGGCTCTGCAATCTCATCCCTTGCCTCCCAAATAATCCTAGGATATATCCCATCTGGCCCAGGGGACTTGTCGACCCTAAGGTTTTTCAAAATTGCTAATCCATCCTCCCTCAGAACATCTACCTTCTCCAACCTACCGACCTGTATCACACTCTCATCCTCAAAAACATGGCCCCTCTCCTTGGTGAACACTGAAGAAAAGTATTCATCCAATGCCTCTCCTATCTCTTCTGACTCCATGCACAAGTTCCCACTACTGTCCTTGGCCGGTCCTAACCTCACCCTATCATTCGTTTATTTCTCACATAAGAGTAAAAAGCCTTGGGGTTTTCCTTGATCTGACCTGCCAAGGACTTCTCATGCCCCCTCCTAAGCCCTTTTTTTAAAGCTCATTCCTTGCTTCCTTGTAACCCTCAAGCAACCCAACTGATCCTTGTTTTCTCATCCTTACATACGCTTCCTTTTTCCTCTTGACAAGACATTCAACCTCTTTTGTGAACCATGGTTCCCTCACACTACCATTCCCTCCCTGCCTGACAGGGACATACCTATCAAGGACACATAGTATTTGTTCCTTGAACAAGCTCCACTTTTCATTTGTGCCTTTCCCTGACAGTTTCTGTTCCCATCTTATGCTCCCTAATTCTTGCCTAATCACATCATAATTACCCCTCCCCCAATTATAAACCTTGCCCTGCCGTATGGCCCTATCCCTCTCCATTGCAATAGTGAAAGACACCAAATTGTGGTCACTATCTCCAAAGTGCTCTCCCACAAACAAATCTAACACTTGGCCCGGTTCATTACCCAGTACCAAATCCAATGTGGCCCCACCTCTTGTCGGCCTATCCACATATTGTGTCAGGAAACCCTCCTGCACACACTGTACAAAAACTGCTCCATCCGAACTGTTTGACCTATAGAGGTTCCAATCAATATTTGGAAAGTTAAAGTCACCCATGACAACTACCCTGAGACCTCCACACCTATCCATAATCTGTTTTGCAATTTCTTCCTCCACATCTCTATTACTATTTGGGGGTCTATAGAAACACCTAACAACCTGACCGCTCCTTTCCTATTTTTACCTTCAGCCCATATTACCTCAGTAAGCAGATCCCCCTCGAACTGCCTTTCTGCAGCTGTTAAACTATCCTTGATTAACAATGCTACTCCTCTGCCTCTTTTACCACCTTCCCTACTCTTACTGAAACATCTATACCCCGGAACTTCCAACAACCATTCCTGTCCCTGTTCTAACCATGTCTCCGTAATGGCCACAACATTGTACTCCCAAGTACCAATCCGCTCTCCAAGTTCACCGACTTTATTCCGGATGCTCCTTGCATTGAAGTAGACACACTTCAACCCACCTTCCTGTCTGCCGGAACACTCCTGCGACCTTGATACCCTCCTCAGTACCTCACTACTCTCAACACTGGCTTCTGGACTACAGCTCGTTTTCCCATCCCCCTGACAAATTAGTTTAACCCCCCCGAAGCGCCGTAGCAAATTTCCCTCCCAGGATATTGGTACCCCTCTGGTTCAGGTCCTGTCTGTACAGGTCTCACTTTTCCAGAATGTGCTCCAATTATCCACGTAACTGAGACCCTCCTTCCTACATCATCCCTCGCCCAGAGTATTGTAATACTTTAAAAGTCACTATCGTACCTGCTTCCATCGCCTCATCCAGCAGTGGGTACCAGGCACCCACTACTCTCTGTGTCAGAATTTTCCTCGCACATCTCATCTAAACATTGACCTTGGTACTTTAAATGTTTGTCCCCTAGTAATTGACTCTTCCAATCTGGGAAAAACTTATTACTATCCATTCTGTCTACGCCCCTCATAATTTTGTAGACGTCCATCAGGCCGTCCCTCAACCTCCATTATTCCAGTGAGAACAAACTGAGTTTATCCAACCTCTCCTCATAGTTAATGTCTTCCATACAAGGTAAACCTATTCTGTACCCTCTCCAAAGTCTCCACATCCTTCTGGTAGTTTGGCGGCCAGAATTGACCGCTATATTCCGAGTGTGGCCGAACTAAGTTTCTATACAGCTGCGGCATGATCTGACAATTTTTATATTCAATGCCCCATCCAATGAAGGCAAGCCGTATGCCTTCTTTTTAAAAAAACTTAGAGTACCTAATAGCAGATTTAACTGAGAAAAAATGGGAAGAGGCTCAAGTGGAGAATAAACCCTGGCAAAGTCTGGTTGGGCTGAATGGCCTGTTTCTGTGCCGCATATCCTATGTAAGGTCCACCTCTCCACAAATATTCAATGATTTGCACTGTTTCACTATTAGCCTTGGCAAAACCAAGTATTTTGCCCCTCTTCTTAATTTCCTCTTTTGAAAATAATTGTGTCAATAAATTGTTGTAGTGATTCCATTAATGCAAATTTCTGTTTACTTTTACTTTAGCAAATATTCTATAAGAACACTACATACTAAACAGCATTTTCTTTTGTTAGCAATTTATATATATATTTTTTTAAAAATATATTTTATTCAAGATTTTTTGGCCAAATATAACAGTACGTAGTGTTTCTTTTAAACAACAATAAAGCAATATAAATAACAGTGGCCAGTTTTAAACAAATAAATAAATAATATATGAACAGAAACAAAAACCAAACTAAATGGCAACTGCTTTGTCAAAAATAAATACTCTCCAAAGATACAATCCAACAGTCCAATATACATTACCTAAAACAAGTGCCTATACATATACAATAACGTCCCTGAGAGTCCGTCCGATTCCTCCCCCCCCCCCCCCCCCCTTACCCTGGGTTGCTGCTGTTGTCTTCTTCTTTTCCATTCCCTCTATCTTTCTGTGAGGTAGTCGACAAACGGTTGCCACCGCCTGGTGAACCCTTGAGCCGAACCCCTTAGTACGAACTTAATCCGTTCTAACTTTATAAACCCTGCCATGTCGTTTATCCAGGTCTCCACACCCGGGGGTTTGGCTTCCTTCCACATTAACAATATCCTGCGCCGGGCTACTAGGGACGCAAAGGCCAAAACATCAGCCTCTCTCGCCTCCTGCACTCCCGGCTCTTCTGCAACTCCAAATATAGCCAACCCCCAGCTTGGTGTCAAGAATAGCTAATCAGTTGGGCAGCATGGTAACACAGTGGTTAGCACTGCTGCCTCATGGTGCTGAGGACTCGGGTTCGATCCCGGCCCCGGCTCACTGTCCATGTGGAGTTTCCACATTCTCCCCGTGTTTGTGTGAATCTCACCCCCACAACCAAAAAATGTGCAGGCTAGACTGGTTGGACGTTCTAAATTGCCCCTTAATTGGAAAAAAAAGAATTGGGTACTCTAAATTTTTTTTTTTTAAAAAAAGCTAATCAGCAATTCTACCTGATTGCAAGGTTACTGCGTTTCACATTGTAATAAGGAAGAGGACAGACAAAGTCATCTTAAGAACAAATTACAAGCTTCCTTACAAATTAATAAATATCACAGGCAGCAGTTCTATGTGGCCAGCTGAGAGAAGAGGCTGCTTGGCTTTGCGAGCTACGCCAGCCAGATATGGGAAGGAGATCTCCTCTAGTCGAAGAGGTATATCCTCCAGCCATCTAAGAATACCGGGAGATTTGGCCCGGCATGGTCAGGGGAGAGACAATTCATTGGAATAGACTTTGCTATTGATGGTGCATTTAATAAACTCTCTGAAAACTGAGGAAAGTGCCTGTGGATGGTCGTTCATAGTTACTATTTATCCAAATAGGGATACAGAAACCCATTGGAAGATGGGAGTAGATGGCTTGCTTTAAGGACTGTGATTCCATGAAGAGTGTGGTCAGTAAAAAAGAGGAATATTTATTTCTGCAGTTTAAAATATAAATTGCGACTTCCGGGTGCGGCGATGACCAGCTAAGTCGCACGTTTCGGCAGCTCCCGGTGGAAAGGACTTTTGGGCTCTTAATGGGAGCCCCAACGGCAATTTTAACGGCTAAAAACACTGCGGTAAACCAGAAGGGAATCCCCCCTGGACACGGATGGAAAAAGAAGAGGAAAGTGGCCGGATTGCGGTGGATCCTCTAGAGCAGCGGCCAGGAAGGCAGGCACAAAGCAAGATGGCGTCGGAAGGAGGCAGTTTAATATGGGGCCCTGACCAACAAGGGTTCCTGTGGCATTGCGTGGAAGAACTTAAAGGCTGCTGAGAATGAGGACGACATACAGGGCCTGGTGGTGAAGACAGAGATGCACGAGACACAACACAAAAGGTGTGTGGAAAGGCTGGAGGTGCTGGAGAATAATGCGAGGAGGAAGAATTTAAGGATTCTTGGTCTTCCCGAAGGTGCAGAAGGGGCGGACGTCGGGGCATATGTGAGCACGATGCTGCACTCGTTAATGGGATCGGAGGCCCCGACTGGCCCGTTGGAGCTGGAGGGAGCCTATCGAGTTATGGCGCGAAGACCGAGGGCTGGAGAAATTCCTCGAGCCATAGTGGTGAGATTTCTCCGATATAAGGACAGAGAGATGGTCCTCAGATGGGCAAAGAAAACTCGGAGCAGTAGGTGGGAGAACGCGGTGATCCGCGTATATCAAGATTGGAGTGCGGAGGTGGCGAGAAGGAGGGCAAGCTTTAATCGGGCCAAGGCGGTGCTGCACAAAAGGAAGGTTAAATTTGGAATGCTGCAGCCGGCAAGACTGTGGGTCACACATCAAGGGAAACACCACTACTTTGAAACGGCAGAAGAGGCGTGGACATTATTGTCGAGGAGAAACTGGAATAAGTGGGCTAGAAAAAGAACGTTTGGGACAAAGTGGTGGGGCGAATATGTGGGGTGAAGAGGGGGAAAAGGGGGAAGAGATGATTTCCCAAGTTGTTAATCCTGCGACCCTGTAACTTTTCTCTCTTCCCCATGTCGTGGGGGAGGGAGGATGCGGAGCTGGGGGCGCCGGCCATTGGGGGCGGGGCCAAATGGGAAGCACGGGCTTTGTACCCGCGCCATGGTAATCATGGCGGGAACAGAGAAGCAGGAAGGAGGGGGCCTCGCACAGTGGGAGCCGAGGTCACGGGGGGAAGCCGAGGTCGGCCAGAGTTTGCTGACTTCTGGGAGCAACATGGGGGGGTGCAATTATGCTAGTGAGGGATCTAGCGGGGGGGGGTTAACTGGGTTGCTGCTGCTGGGGAGAAGGGGGAGCTGGTATGGGGTGGGGTGGTCGGGGCGGGAGGGCGCCGTTGGGGGGAGATACGGCTACGTGGGAACCGGGTGAGGAGCTGGATTGAAAAAGGAGATGGCTAGTCGACAAGGGGGGGGTAAAGAGCCCCCCAATCCGGCTGATCACGTGGAATGTGAGAGGGCTGAACGGGCCGATAAAGAGGGCACGGGTACTCGCACACCTAAAGAAACTTAAGGCAGATGTGGTTATGCTGCAGGAGACACATCTGAAACTGATAGACCAGGTCAGACTACGCAAAGGATGGGTGGGGCAGGTGTTTCATTCGGGGCTAGACGCAAAAAACAGGGGGGTGGCTATACTAGTGGGGAAGCGGGTAATGTTTGAGGCAAAGACCAGTTCAAGCTTGCTTTATCCCACAGACTATATGCCATTTTAAGTGCATATGAACTAGTGCCAGAAACCTAAAGAAATTTAGAAATCTAAGGAAAGAACTAGGTCAGGCACAAAGAATTTGTAAGAATCAAACTAAATAACTTTGATAGGTGGATAAGAGCATTAAAAATAGATCTAAAGTATGAAGCTCTTAGGGAAATGGTTATTCTGGAGGAATTTAAAGATTTACTTCCTGTAGGATTTAGGATTTAGATTTATCGTCACGTGTTCCTAGGTACAGTGAAATGTATTGTTCTGCGTAGAGTCCAGGCAGATCGTTCCATACATGAAAAACGTAGGACATACAGTAAATATGGGGAGGTGCGGTAGCACAGTGGTTAGCACTGTCGCTTCACAGCTCCAGGGTCCCAGGTTCGATTCTCGGCTTGGGTCACTGTCTGTGCGGAGTTTGCACGTTCTTCCCGTGTCTGCGTGGGTTTCCTTCGGGTCCTCCGGTGTCCTCCAACAGTCCAAAGATGTGCAGTTTACATTGGTTGGCCTTGCTAAATTGTCCTTCGTGTCAAAAAGGTTGGGTGGGGTTACTGGGTTACGGAGATAGGGTGGAGGTTTGGGCTTAAGTGGGGTGTTCTTTCCAAGGGCCGGTGCAGACTCAATGGACCGAATGGCCTCCTTCTGTACTATAAATTCTATGATTCTATGAAATATATAATGTAAATACATAGACATAGACATCGGGTGCAGCATACTGTGAAGCATAGTAGTGAGAACACATGTGGAAGAGCAAAGGGTTAAAACTGCTAGATAGGCAGTTGAAATGACAAATTATTTTGAATTAGTTCATAAATCAAGGTTTGGTTTTTGACATCATTTGCAGTCTGTGAAGGATAGAAATGGGGAAATGAGAAATTTACAGGTGGACAGAGCAAAGGAGGGATAGTTGGAGAGATTAAAGAGATTTTGCCTCAGGTTAAAAAGGAAACTTATGAGAGTGAAAGAGAGATGAGAAAACCTAAATGTTTTTATTGTAATAAAGTTGGACACACAAAGTTGCAGTGTTGGTGGCTTAAGGAATGTACTGGGAAGATAGACTCTTTACAACAAGATAAGACAGTGTGGATTATTAAATTGGCAAAAAAAAACATGGTTTCAGCTGAAGAGGTGCAAAAGAATATACTGGCTGGTTAGTTGATAAGCAGATGCCAGATCCATTTAAAAAATGTATTTGTGAGGGTATGGTTTACTTATTTGTGTGCAAGGTGGAGTTGATAAGAAGGTAAACACTTAAGGGATACAGGAGCAAGTCAACCTTTAATGGTGAGAGATAATGAAATATGTAGTTCAGAATGAGTGTTGCTAAAAATTATGGTAATATGTGGGATTAATGGTAATGTGTAGTATTCCATTATGTAAGGTAAGGTAAGGTTAGAGAGTCCGGTGAAGTGGTGATAGGAAATTACCTTTTCCAGGAATGCAGTTTATCCTGGGTAATGATATTGCTGGATCACAGGTGGAAGTGCTGCCTACTGTGGTTGAAAAGCTGGTGGAAAGTCAAACAACTGAGGTGTAGCAAGAAACATATCCTGGGGTGTTTCCAGATTGTCTGGTAACAAGATCACAAAGCAACATGTTGAGACAGGAGGAGGAGAAATCAAGGAGTTAAGGTAGGGATGTTGGGCAGATTGTTGATAAGGAACAAGAGCAGGTGGAGGATGAAACTGATATCACTAGTTCAGGAAAGTTGGTAGAATTATAACAGAAGGATTCAGAGATAAAGCAGAAAGCATACACAGAAAGCATTCACAGAAAAGGGGCGGGTTTCTCCGACCCCCCCTGCCGGGTCGGAGAATCGCAGGGGGCGGCGTGAATCCCGCCCCCGTCGGCTGCCGAATTCTCCGGCGCTGGGGATTTAGCAGGGGTGGGAATCGCGCCGCACCGGTCGGCGGCTGCTGGCAGTGGCCCCCACGCCGATTCTCCGGCCCGCGATGGGCCGAGTGGCCGCCCGTTTTCGGTTGGTCCCGCCGGCGTATGTTACGACAGGTATTTACCGGCAGGACCTGGCTCCGCGGACGGCCTCCAAGGTCCTCGGGGGGGCGTGGGGGGATCTGGCCCCGGGGGTGCCCCCATTGTGGCCTGGCCCGCGATCGGAGCCCACCGATCCGCGGGCGGGCCTGTGCTGTGGGGGCACTCTATTCCTCCGCGCCGGTTGGTGTAAGAGTCTGCGACCACACCTTCGCGCCGGAGTTGCCCGCCCCGCCCGTTCGCGGAGAATCCCGCCCATGGAATCTGACTGCATACCGGAATGTTATTACATTAGAAATAATGTATTACTGAGAAAGTGGAGACCGTTACATATTCAGACAGATGAGAAATGGGCAGAAGTTGCTTTACCTGGGGTTATAGAAAGGAATTTTTGTGGGTGCGCATGAGGTTCCATTTTGAGACAACTCAAGCAAAAATACAAAAACATTTTTATTGGCCAGGAGTGTAAAAGGATGTAGTTGAATTTTGTAGTACATGTCACACATGTCAGGTGATTTGAAAATCTCAAGTGGTAATCAAACCAGCACACCTAATACCCTTAATATCCCGCATTTGAGGAACCTTTTACTAGGGTCCAAATTGATTGCATGAGACCCCTTCCTAAGACGAAAAGTGGGAAACAGTAATTGTTGACAGTACTGCATGTGTCTGCTAGACTTTTAGAGATCATTCCGTTATGAAATGCTACATCTAAGACGGTTGTAAAGGAATTAACTACATTTTTCGCAGATACAGCCTACCAAAAAAATCCAATCAGATCAAGGATGCAATTTTATGTCAAAGTTATTCAGGGAAGTTATGGATAGCTTAGGAGTAAGGCAATTTAAATCAACTGTGTATCATTCAGAATCGCAGGGAGCGTTAGAAAGCCGGCACCAAATTTTAATGACCATGTTGAGGGCCTATTGTCAGGATGATACAGAGGATTGAGATAAAGGAATTTCATTTGTACTATTTGCAATTAGGGAAGCACCTAATGAATCAACTAACTTCAGTCAGTTTGAATTGATTTTTGGTCATGAGTTAAGAGGACCACTTAAATTGATTATGGAGAAATTGGTGAGTCAGCTTTCGGAGGCTACGTTGTTGGACTATGTGTCAAACTTTAGGGAAACTGAGTGAGGTGAATTATTTGATAAGAATGACAGATAGAAGGAAAACTCAGAGTGTGTCACATTAATTTGCTCAAAATGTATTTTGATAGGAAAGGAAAGCAAGAGGATGTGTTAGCAGTTATAACTCAGGGAAAAGAGATAAATCCAGATGATTCTGTATTTGACATTTTAAAAATTAGATTCAACAATGAGGAAGTAATGGGAAGTTTGGATAAATTACTGAGTTACCTTCCGGAGGAAAATTAGACTGGCCTGAAAGAATATTACATGGAACTATATGTGAAAACAAACTAGGAAGTACAAAGGTGATTATACATGGGCTGGATTCTCCGTTTTTGGGACTATGTCCCCACGCCGTTGTGAAAACTGTGGTCTTTTACATGAGGAAAACTGGGGCGTCATTCTCCAACCCCCCGCTGGGTCGGAGAATGGCCGTTGGCCGCCGTGAATCCCGCCCCCGCCGAAGTCTCCGGTACCGGAGATTGGGCGGGGGCGGGAATCGGGCCGCGCCGGTTGGCGGGCCCCCCCGCTCAATTCTCCGGCCCGAATGGGCCGAAGTCCCGCCCAGAAATTGCCTGTCCCGCCGGCGTAAATCAAAGCTGGCATTTACCGGCGGGACGAGGCGGCATGGGCAGGCTCCGGGGTCCTGGGTGGGGGGGGGGGGCGTGGGGCGATCTGGCCCGGGGGGGTGCCCTCCCGGTGGCCTGGCCCGCGATCGGGGCCCACCGATCCGCAGGCGGGCCTGTGCTGTGGGGGCACTCTTTCCCTTCCGCCTCCGCCACGGCCTCTACCATGGCGGAGGCGGAAGAGACTCTCCCCACTGCGCATGCGTGGGAAACTGTCGGCGGCCGCTGACGCTCCCGCGCATGCGCCGCATTTCCGCGCCAGCTGGCGGGGCAACAAACGCCATTTCCGCCAGCTGGCGGGGCGGAAATCCCTCCGGCGTCGGCCTAGCCCCTCAATATTGGGGCTCGGCCCCCAAAGATGCGGAGCATTCCGCACCTTTGGGCCGGCGCGATGCCCGTCTGATTGGCGCCGTTTTTGGCGCCAGTCGGCGGACATCGCGCCGTTGGGGGAGAATTTCACCCCAGGTGTCAAAAGGCCACAGAGCTTGGATGAAACTGATATCACTAGTTCAGGAAAGCTGGTAGAATTATAACAGAAGGATTCAGAGATAAAGCAGAAAACATACACAGAAAGCATTCACAGAAATGGGGCGGGTTTCTCCGACCCCCCCTGCCGGGTCGGAGAATCGGCGGGGGGCGCGTGAATCCCGCCCCCGTCGGCTGCCGAATTCTCCGGCACTGGGGATTTGGCAGGGGTGGGAATTAATGAAAAGGTCACCATCTTGCAGGGGGCGAGCAGGCAGCCGTCGTGGAGCTCGCAGCTCCAGCTCCAATACGGCCCCCCACACGTCCGGGTCAGAGGCCGCGCATGCACACGGCGGCGGCCTCCAGCGGCCGTGCCATGTTCCATGGCGGACTCAGCCCGCGGACCTGGACCGCGGAAACAGTGCCCTGAATCGGGCGCTCACCAGACCCAGACCGCCCGCACAAAAAAATACCAGTCCCGAATGAGGCACTCAAAGAACAAAGAACAAAGAAAAGTACAGCACAGGAACAGGCCCTGCGGCTCTCCAAGCCCGTGCCGACCATGCTGCCCTCCGATTGGCCCTCCCCGACTGTGGTGGCCCCGGACTGAGGCCGCAGCTGCCACGCGTGTATCACGGATGGTGGGACCATGAGTGATCCATGCCGCCGGGAATTCGGCCGGTCGGGGACGGAGAATAGCAGGTCAGGCCTCAGGCAATGTCCCGAGACGCTGGATGAACAATGCGGCGCACTCCCCAAGTACGCTGCCTTTTGGAGGCGGAGAATCACGGAACTGGTGCTGGTCCCGATTTCGTGTGGGAAACCGGATTCTCTGCCCCATCGCCGAACGTGATTTCGGTGTCTGGGTGCGAGAATCCAGCCCATGATGTAAATGTAGGAAGTTCTGTTCCAATTAAGTAACATCCATATAGACTGAATCCACTCAAGTGAGCACAGGCTCAAAAGGAGATTGAAAGCATGCTTAAGAATGATATAATTGAAGTGAGTTGCAATGATTGGAGTTTACCTATCGTGATGGTACCAAAACCAGATGAAACGCAACAATTGTGTGTGGACTATAGGAAAGTCAATGCAGTAACAAAGTCAGGTTCATATCCTATTCGTCTTTTGGAAGACTGTATTGAAAAGGTGGGACAAGCAAATGTCATTACTAAAATTGACTGATTAAAAGGATGGCAAGTGCCTTTATCGGAATGGGGAAGGAAGCTTTGTTTTTTGTAACATAAAATGATCTGTACTAGTTTAAAGTTATGCTGTTTGGAATTAAGAATGCATCAGCAACATTCCAAAGATTAATCAACAGGATCATTTCTGGACTGATGAATTGTGCAGAGTAGATAGACAATCTGGTGGTGTTCAGTCAAACGTGAAAGGAGCATTTGGATCATTTGAAGGAATTGTTTGATCGACTACAAGAGGCTGGCTTGGTGGTAAACTTGACTGAATAACATTCATACCGCACAAGTTCCAGTAAATATCCAACAAAAGAGAATCTAACCTGGGTTAGGGTGGCGGCATGGGCTTAAGTGGGGTGCTCTTTCCAAGAGCCGTTGCAGACTCGATGGGCCGAATGGCCTCCTTCTGCACTGTAAATTCTATGATAAATTCTATGAACCATCTCCTTGTGACATTCAATCACATCACCATCACTGAATCTCCTACTATCAACATCCTGAAACTCAACAGTGGCTACAAGAAGAGATTGGAGATTAAGGCCGGGATTCTCCCGGAATTGGCGGGGCGGCCCGTACTGGCGCCAAGAGTGGCGTGAACCACTCCGGCGTCGGGCCGCCTGGAAGTTGCGGAATCTTCCGCACTTCTGGGGGCTAGGCCGGCACTGGAGGGCTTGCCGCCGCGCCAACTGGCGCCGAAGGGCCACCGCAGGCAGGCGCGAGTTGGCGCATGCACAAAAACGCCAGCGTGTTTTCTGCGCATGTGCAGGGGGTTTCTTCTCTGCGCCGGCCATGGCGGAGCCTCACAGAGGCCGGCGCAGAGGGAAAGAGTGCCCCCACGGCACAGGCCCATCCGCAGATCGGTGGGCCCTGATCGCAGGCCAGGCCACCGTGGGGGGCCCCCCCAGTGCCGGATCCCACCGAGCCCCCCCCGTGAACCCCGCTAGATGGCCGGCAAGCCAGGTCCCGCCGGATGGACCATGTCCATTTCACGCCGGCGGGACTGGACGAAAACGGGTGGCTGCTCGGCCCATTGGGGCCCGGAGAATTGCCGGGTGGGGGGGCCGCTGCCACCAGCCCCCAGCCCGCGTGGCGCGATCTCCGCCCCGCCCGCAAACTGGCGCCGGAGAATTCGGGACCCGGCGCCGGAGCGTCGGGGCCGGATTCATGCCGCCTCCCTGGCGATTCTCCGACACGGCAGAGGGTCAGAGAATCCCGCCCTACGAATTCTGTCCAATTAATTCATTTTTGGACATCCCAAAGGCTTTCCACCATCTACAAAGGACAAGTCAGGAGTTTGATGGAATATCTCCACTTGCCTAATAAAGGGGAGGGGAACCCACTAATCATCTGATGGCTGCCCTGCAGTAATTTAATGCTGGGAGCTGCGTTAATTGGTTAAAGACGAAATCTCTCCCCCTCTCTAGAAGGAAGTTCCACCTTTAATTGCTGCAATCCAATCTGATGGCCGGAAGCTCTATGATCACAAGAGTGTCAAGCAGGAGCAAAGGCCACTGCTGAGACAACAGGCAATCCCACCACTCTAAAGAGCACAGCTAAATCTGGTGTTGGGAGTCTCACTGGGGGAGGAGGGGGGGTGCGTTCAAGAGGCTGGGGCAAGGATTAAGGGGGGATGACCCTGTGGGCGGGATGATTAATTGACTGCTCCAGGCAGGCAGTTAGGCTGCCTGGCACCTCTCCCATCCTTGGTAAAATTTCAGATAATTCAGGGGTGGGTGAGTAAGCGCAGGAAGGTCACCCATTGAATTTTAAATCCTCTTAACCGGCCTTCGAATATGAACGATCGAGTCTTTCCACCAGAGGCAGCGGCAGAGAGAAGGTCACATGCCCAACACGTACACTGAAGCCACGCACCCTATTGATCTGTGTTTTGGGTGCAAAATCATGGAGGGGAGATTCCTCTATTTTGCAGCTGCCAGCAAGCAAGCAACAGGACTGTGAAGAACTGATGATGAATCATTTTGTAATAAGGAAGAGAGAGCCAAAGATACAAACAGGCCAGAATCTCACAATTGAATCTACTGGAGAGAGTTTCTCAGGAGAGTCCACGGCAGGACAAAGCAGTGCTGGTGTGAGCTATATTCGGAGCTCCAGGGTCTCTGGTGAACAAACAATTAAGAAGAAACTGAATCAAGAACAAAGCAGAAGAAAAATGATTTCTTGAGGTATGGCTTTCATTGTGCCAATGCAAATCAGGATGCAAAGCCCATATGTGTTATGTGCAGGGAAGTACTGGCAAATGAAAGTTTAAAACCTTCAAATATTCAAAGGCATTTGAAGACTAAGCATGTTCATGGGCAAACCTCTTGATTTTTTTCAAAGAATGCAGCGAGAACTTAAGTCGTCAGTTGAAATCTTTTTCAGAAATGTAACATTGAATGACGAAGTAAGTGAGATCGTGAGGACCAAGCAGGCTCACCTATCGCATTAAAGGTAAGCAATAATGATGGGTCACGAAGGTCGTCCGGGGTCGCTAAGGTTGGCAGGCATGGGTCGAGAATGTCGGCCAGTGGGTCCCGAAGGTCCGCCCGTTGGTAAAAATGGGTCCCGGTAAAAAATGTTTGAAAAACACTGCCCTATGCCTTCCCTGCCTAACACGCCTTTCCATAGGTTTGCGTACTTCCCGACTCTAGCATTGAAGTCACCGAGGAGAATCAGCCTGCCTCCCTTTGGGATGCAGTTCAGCGATTGGTCGAGGCTGGAGTAGAATGCCTCTTTTGTCTCGTCTGTTGCATCCATGGTTGGGGTGTAGGCACTGGCCGCCGTTATGTGCTGCTTCTCGGCCAAGCTGAGCCTTACAGCCACGAGGCATTCACTCACCCCACAGAGAGGTTCTTTGAGATGTCCAACCAATTAGTTTTTGAAGGCAAAACCAATCCTGTAGAGACAATGGGAGCATGTTTGGATTTTCACGACTGAAAAATTGGTGCGGAACCCTCACCGATTCTGGTACCGGTGAGGAGCTAGCACCAGTGGCAAGTGAAACTCCCACAAACCTCGCCGAAAACGGCCGGAGAATGGCCGGGTCCCAGGCTGTGCATGCACATGGCTGACGACCTGCAGCGGTCCCGCCGTGCAACATGGCGCAGGCCATGCACGACCCCCCCACCCCCCCACCAGTCCCCCCATCCCTAGCAGAAGCCCCCCCAGCCAGCGGAATGTGTCCCGGCCGAGTGTGGCGGTGCTGGACAATGTCCGCAGATGGCACGCTGGGTTCCCGCACGCTTAGGACCACACGTGGCCTGCGCCGTTGGGAACTCGGCCAATTGGGGGCGGAGCATCGGGGTGGGCCGGCTGATGATGCGCCAACGGCGTTGAAAGGGCACGTGATGCATGTCACGATGATGCCGGTTCAGACTTGTGTGAAACTGGTGCTAGCCCCGATTCCAGCGTCAGAATCCATTTTACGCCTGATTGGTGATCATGATTTCAGTGTCGGGCGACGGAGAATCCAGCCCAATGTTCTTCTTCTGATTTGCCTTTCCAGAAGAAGGTGTATCTGCCACCTTGTCCTTTAAGCTGACCTTCTCCTGCCGGTCGTGTTTCCTCAGGGCAGCAATGCCAGTGTTGTGGCACCTGAGTTCCTGGGTTATGATGGCGGTGCGACGTTCAGGTCTGTTGCTGTTGGTGTTGTCCATAAGGGTCCTGACGTTCCTGATCCCGAATTTCATTTGGGTCGGTGGGCTGGGATGGGGATGGCATTGGGGTGGAAGATGCCTGTGCATGGATTTTTTTAAAGTGGGGTGGTTGTTGCATACCATAAGTCCCAGCGGAGTGAGGTCTGGGCCCAATGCAATGGCAGAGAGATCTGAGGTGACTGGGCATGTGCTGTAAGACGGGGAGTAACACACACTCATCATCCATGAACATCTGCCTGCCTGTCAGTGATGTCCCATTGAAAAAAAAAATTTTTTAGTGCACCCAATTCATTTTTTTTCCAATTAAGGGGCAATTGAGCGTGTTCAATCCACCTACCTTGCACATCTTTAGGTTGTGGGGGCGAAACCCATGCAAACACGGGGAGACTGTGCAAACTCCACACGGACAGTGATGTCACTTTTAAAGGGTAATGTCATTTTCCCCTTCCATCGTGCCTTGCAATCACGCCCCTGCTTGCACTGCACTCCCCTCCGCGCTGCTGCACATCTCTCCCCGCTACTGCTCCCCTCGCCCCACTGCTGCTCCTCTCTCCCCGCTGCTGCTCCCCTCGCAACGCTGCTGCTACTGTCTCTGCTGCTCCTCCCTCCCCCCTGCTGCCCTCTCGCCCTGCTGCTGCTCCTCTAACCCTGCTGCTGTTCCTCTAACCCCACTGCTGCTCCCCTCGCCCCGCTGCTGCTCCCCTCGCCCCGCTGCTGCTCCCCTCGCCCCGGCTGCTCCTCTCACCCCGCTGCTGCTCCCCTCGCCCCACTGCTGCTCCTCTCGCACCGTTGCTGCTCCTCTCGCCCCGCTGCCACTCCTCTGTCTCCGCTGCTGCTCCTCCTGCCCTGCTGCTGCTCTTCTTGCCTCGCTGCTGCACCTCTGGCCCTGCTGCTCCTCTGCTGGTCCTCTTGCCCCTGCTTGCACTGTATTGCTAATTCTCCTCACGCACTTTTATCTTATGTCTCCGCCAGTCTGCTTGCACTCTTTTATCCTGTGTCACCCCAGCTCTCCTCGCGCTCTTTTGTCTTGTGTCTCCGCAGCTCTCCATTCGCACTCTTTTATCCTGTGTCTCTCCGCTCTCCCCGCGCTCTTTTATCCTGTGTCTCCGCATTTCTCCTCGCGCTCTTTTATCCTGTGTCACTCCAGCTCTCCTCGCGCTCTTTTATCCTGTGTCTCCTCCGCTCTCCTCGCGCTCTTTTATCCTGTGTCTCCTCTGCTCTCCTCGCGCTCTTTTATATTGTGTCTCCGCAGCTTTCCTCACACTCTTTTATCCTGCGTCTCCTCAGCTCTCCTCGCGCTTTTTTATCCTGTGTCTATGTAGCTCTCTTCGCTCTCTTTTATCCTGTGTCTCCTCCACTCTCCTCTTGTTCTTTTCCCTTGTGACTCCGCCTCTCTCCTCGTGCTCTTTTATCCTGTTGTTAGCAAATTCTTAGCATACGAGTTTGGCCAATGTTAAAGTAAAGGGTAAGAACGAGGAGAAATTTCTGAAGAGTATTCATACCTTTCACTGCCAAGTTCTCGATCCAACTAGGAAGGAGGCATTACTGGATGCGATGCGAGGGAATTAAATGGGCCATGTGGACCAAGTTCCTGGGGAACATTTTGTTGAGAGTAATCAGTGTATCATAAGGTTGAGATTAATCTTTAATCTTCAATAATCTTTATTGTCACAAGTAGGCTAAAGTTATCACTGCAATGAAGTTACTGTGAAAAGCTCCTCGTCGCCACATTCTGGCGCCTGTTTGCGTACCCAGAGGGAAATTTTAAAATGTGCAATTCACCTAACAGCAGTCCTTTGGGACTTGTGGGAGGGAACTGGGGCACCCGGAGGAAACCCACACAGACACAGGGAGAACGTACAGACTCCGCACAGACAGTGACCCAAGCCGGGAATCGAACCTGGGACCCTGGAGCTGTGAAGCAACAGTGCGAACCACCGGGCTACCGTGCCACCCATTAGTAATGGAGAAACACAAGGAAAAATATCAAGTTGTATTTCTGAATTGGAAGAGGACCATTGTCAATGGGATAATAGTAGATCTAGCTGGTTTAGCTCACTTGGCTAGACAGCTGGTTTGTGATGCAGAGTAAGGCCAGCAGCGCAGTTTCAATTCCTGTACAAGCTGAGGCTATTCATGAATGCCCATCTTCTCAACCTCGCCTGAGGTGTGGGGATCTCTCCCTCAAAGGGGAAAGCAGCCTATGGTCATCTGGGTCTGTGGCGAGTTAACCTTTACCTCGTGGATCTAGCCAGGATCAAAACTGCAATGGGATAAACAAATCAGTAATAAATTTGTCTTAACAGTGGTCTTAATATTGAAACAAATCATGAATTGAAGAAGCCACCATGCTGCTGTGGGTCTTTGGGGATTTGAAAATGCATTTTGCATTTAAAAAAAAACTTAATATGAAAATTAAGTTATAAATGATAATTTTTTATCACAGAGATAAATCAAAGATTTTTTTAAATGTAAGAATGATTAACAGCCTGAAAACCCATTCTAAATTAACACTTTTGACATAATAGAGCTTTTACTCAAAATGTGAAACAACTGAAATTGTTAGCATACCGGATTGGCCATTTTAGCATAATCTTGCTTTTTGTTAGGCAGAGATATAACAAATATATTTGGCAAATTTTATCTCATATTGGGAAAATAATTTTGAAGTGAAATATTAAGGAAGCCAAAGAATGATCTGATTATTTGAAAAAATATATATCTAAAACAAAATGTCTGCAAAGCTAACTGACACACAACACAGACAATAAGGTAATCGGAAAACACACCAAGATTAATGGCTGCAAGTATAAAACAGGACAGATAGGAAACCACTGCCATATTTTATTTTATCATAATTGCTTTTATTTTTCCGTGTTATACTGGCAGGATTTTATCCAGTGAAATAAACATAGCAAACATTAATATTATTTGTTGCTTTATTTTGAATATTCTTGCAATATTTTTGTAGATATTTTGTGCCGTATTCAGCTGCCAGTTATGAACTAACTAATATTTGATTCTATTTTCTTCCAGTTGTAATGGGATTTGTTCAGTCCACCAGATTAAGATAGGTTTCAGAAAATTTAACCCACAGCAATTTTTGCATAAAAGTGCACCCTAGATTTTCTTCAATGGAAACTGTCATTGTATCAAAATCTTCCTTGCACTCAAATTCTTCTTGCATCTTTTTCTGAGTTTATGTGCTTGTCTTTACAAAGGTAGTTATTTATCACCACCATACCCAAAAAGCAATGTAGGACCTTTTAAATTAGACTACTAGTATGTAAAGTCTCAGGCAAGCAATACCTCGTGTGGTGATATACATCACTGTAAGTACACAAAGGGTTAATGTACATACACTACACCTAACTAGACACTAGAGGGAGCACCAGAGACATGACATACAGACAGTCAATCAATAGGTCAGTAAGATAGGACACGACCAATGGACAGTCACGATACACACAGAGGTGACACTACCACAGGGAGGCATTACACCAACCCATATAAAAGGACACATCACACATGCTCAGTCTCTTTCCAGCGGAGACACTCAGTGAGTACAGACATAGGGTTGACTGAACATGACACCCACCACGTGGATTGTAGCAGACTGGTTCGTCAGTCTGAGTAGCTATAGCAGGA
Organism: Scyliorhinus torazame; assembly: GCF_047496885.1. Classification (NCBI taxonomy): domain Eukaryota; kingdom Metazoa; phylum Chordata; class Chondrichthyes; order Carcharhiniformes; family Scyliorhinidae; genus Scyliorhinus; species Scyliorhinus torazame. Next base: position 190,605,860 of record NC_092709.1, read on the forward strand.
TTAACAGTAGCATCGAATCCAAGTAGGAGAATTGTTAATAGTTTAATAAGCGTGTTAAAGCTATCTCCAAGACTGAACCTTCCTTTGTCAAGGTGCACATCAAGGAAGCAGCTTATGCTACGTCACAAGCATAACAAAACATGGTACCCAGGAGTGACTGTTAAATCTCCATATAGTTACAACTCAGCAAGCAGTGACAACCAGAAACAACACCGAGGCAAGATGATGTTCGGGATTCCGGTTCCACAGCAGCTCAGGTACCACGGCAGTCTCAGTGAAAACTGGCATCGGTTCAGGCTGAGATTTGAGATCTACCTGGTAGCGTCCGACTTAGATGGTGTGGCAGATGCAGAAAAAATAAAGCTTCTACTTACCATCGTGGGTCTAGAAGCAGCTGAAGTCTTCCAGACCTTCAGGTACTCAGAGGGGCAGAACAGGAGAGATTTCCAGGCAGTCCTGGACAAATTCCAAGAATTCTGCGAGGAACATACAAGAAGAAAAGGTAAAAGAGGCGCCAAATTTCACCACGAGGTAGGCTTGCAGCAACGAATGGCAGTTTTGATTTGCAGCCATCTTGGAAAAGGTGCTGCACATGCGCAGTTGCACGAAGAACGCACAGAACGGGAAGGTCCATTTGCGCATGAGCGAGAAGCCGCGCAGGCGCACTTGCGGAAAAGACCCCAAGTAAAGGAACAGCGATTTGCGCATGCGCAATCGCTTCCTACACACTACGTCACACGCTTCGTGATGTCAGAGGCCCCGGACCATGCCCACTTAAAGGGGAAATGTCCCAAAACACGGAAAAAAATTTAAAGCCGTAAAACCCGATTCTTTCACCTGGAACGACAGCACAATGCCTGAAATTCGACCAGTAGCTGAAAGTAACCTCCGCAGAACCCTGCAACAAGCAGTTAGCACCGCCCAAAGAGACGATACAGTCCTTGAAGACTATGACTCAGACATTGAATTCTTCTTTGGACATCACGAGCCCAATGCCAGCTCCGATACAAAATGTGATGATATGGTCCTAGAAGACTACAACTCAGACGATGATTTCATCATTGGAGATGGCAACCCCAGTACCAAATCTGAACCGCAACGAGATGTGTTCTACAGTGAAGAATCCGACACAGATGCGGATGTGTTCTTCAGATTTGAGGATCTTCAGCCCAGCACATATGACATCCCGACCCGTGGGTGCAGCATTATGCTGCGGCCTGACACCAAGAGACAGAGAGCGGTACAAGCCCACAGAGAGCGGCCTGCTTCCACACAGAGAGTGGTCCATGCACCGCGAAGGGTCCCCGACTCCACACAGAGGGTGGTCCATGCACCACAAAGGGTCCAAGCCTCCACAGCGAGCTCGTGGACAGACTCCACGATAGAAGCAACGCAAGACTCCACAGCGCAGTCCTTGCATGAACAAGAAGTGACTCGAGTGACACAAGCCTCCGCAGCGAGCTCATGGACAGCCTTCACGATAGAAGCAACGCAAGATTCCAGAGCGCAGTCCTTGCATGAACAAGACCATGAGGGTCTAGCAACCTCCTCTGAGCAACCAGCAGCAGACAATGCAGGTCTGCCACGCTCAAGCGAACAACAGAAAGACTATGACAGTCTACCACGCTCACGTGAACAACAAAGCGACTATGACATTCCACTCATATTATTTGAGCCACCAGAAGAAGACTCTGACAGTCTACCCAGCTCAAGTGAACGGCAAGAAGACACTGAGGCTCTACCCACTGTATGTGCGACCAGTGACGACGGCATCCCACTTCCAATACCAGATGTGCAACGTGACCGACCTCAGCTAGAATGGACAGAGGCACTCGACAATCACAGTGAGACTACTGGCGACCCCGGTGACACCACGTTACTTCAAACCTCATTCGCTCAAGCCTCTCCACAAGCAAATGCATTCCCGACTGTTTTGACTCTGGACGTGGAGCATCAAGAAATCTCAGCTGACTCAAGTGAACCTGCAGTGACTCCGGACGGGGAGCATCAAGACACCAAAACTGATTCAGGTGAACCAGAAAGGGCTCCAGACGGGGAGCATCGACAAACCAAAATGACTCAGGTGAAACAGACCAGACTCCAGTTGGGGAACATCGACAAGCCAAAGCTGATTCAAGTAAGCCGGACATGAGTCCAGACGGGGAGCGCCGCAAACTCAGTGACGGCACGCTCAAGGAAACAGCAGATGCCACAAAGCACGCTGACACAAGTAACTGTGTGAAGGACTCGTATTATCCACAGAGTGTGGTCCTTGAGCGCAGCAAACACGGCAACAAAACCAACCAACACAACAAGAACATCAACGACAATAGCAAGAAGCCTACTAAAGGCAACGACGTCGACAACAAGCACGGCAAAAACAACACCAATGGAACTACGACTGGTACGACATGGTAAAACTCTGCAAATGAGGGACACTGTTACTGCTCAGCTCAGTACAATGACATGTCATGGCAGGATGATGCATCTTACCAATTCACGTTTGCTGCACTACCAACAGGCAACCTGGCTTTCAGGATAGATGCTATCAAGAATTGCTACCATAAGCATCGAAAGACACAGACTCCAAATCAGTCAATGAAATAATACTTGAACACCTCCTGATGACCAAACACCAGGACACTGATGGCGTTCACAAGGGAATGACAACGTCACCATTGACACTTCTATACCAAGCCATATAAATTCATGAACTTTGGACTCATGCATAAGATTTGGACTTATTGTTTAATGATCACTGTTATCATAACTTGTACAGAGTATCACTCATCTACCTAGTTTGTTCAATTTTCTTTAACACTGTACAGAAAATATGTAACACAAAAAAAGGCAGGATGTGGTAATAATCATCGCTGTAAGTACACAAAGGGTTAATGTACATACACTACACCTAGCTAGACACTAGAGGGAGCACTAGAGACATGACACACAGACAGTCAACCAATAGATCAGTAAGATAGGACACGACCAATGGACAGTCACGATACACACAGAGGTGATACTACCACAGGAGGGCATTACACCAACCCATATAAAAGGACACATCACACATGCTCAGTCTCTTTCCAGTGGAGACACTCAGTGAGTACAGACACAGGGTTGATTGAACATCACACCCACCATGTGGATTGTAGCAGACTGGTTCGTCAGTCTGAGTAGCTATAGCAGGATTAACAGTAGCGTCAAATCCAAGTAGGAGAATTGTTAATAGTTTAATAAGCGTGTTAAAGCAATCTCCAAGTCTGAACCCTCCTTTGTCAGAGTGCACATCAAGGAAGCAGCTTATGTTATGACAAGAGCATAAGAAAACAACTCGGAAGTTAGATTTATTTCCTTATAGATTTACACCTCCTACTCCTTGAAGGGTCTCTTTTGTAAGGGCCACGAAGAATCCAGCACGAGTTTTAAGGATACAAAATAATAACGTTTATTTACTATAACAATATATACATAACAGTAGCAGTAACTTCCCTTGCTACCTTCTCCTTTCTGCTGGTTCCTGAACTGGCCAGCTTATTTATACTAGGAGTTTCTCCGCCCCCCCTCATTGGGGAAGTTCATACTCCCATGGGATTGTGGGATAGTCATTAGTCCCCAGCCAATCGTAAGTAGGCAGGTTATAACATCCCTCCCCCCCAAAGTCCAAGGAATCCACCGAAGACCCTGGCGAAGGAAAGCGTCGAACTCGTTTGGCCGCAGGCCGGACGCCATTTGCACGCGGCGCTGGATCAGGCGGCGTATAACGAGACGGAGACCGGCGCTTCCGTGATGAACGGCGCGGTTGTACATCCACGGCCTGTGGACCCGAGGATTCCCCCTCTGATTCATCCTGTGTCTCCATCTCGGAGTCAGAGTCTGCTGCCTCCGTCATGTCAGCGTCTCTATCTCCATTCGGTCCTGTAACGCCCTGCGCAGGCTTCGAGTGAGGCACCAGTGGAAGATTTTGAGGACTACCTTCCCTTGTCTCTGGTCTTTGCGGCTGTTGAACTGAGCTCCGGGGGCGGGGAATCTTTTGAGGGGATGATCTTCTGGACTGGACGTGGTCTACATGTTTTCGCTGGAGACGACCCTGGGCTTGCACTTGGTAAGATATAGGGCCCGTTTGGCGAAAGATTACACCAGGAACCCATTGGGCACCACCAGCAAAATTCCGCACAAATACTGGGTCACCGGGCGCAAACTGCCGAATCGGACGATGCCGAGACAATCCCTGTCCCTGCCGTTCTTGTGTGCGGCGTACTTTTGCGCCAATGTCCGGGAAGACCATACTAAGGCGGGTGCGAAGTCTTCGGCCCATTAGGAGTTCTGCGGGAGCTACCCCAGTCACTGCATGGGGGGGTGGTCCTGTATGTAAACAAAAAGCGAGCCAGTCTCGTGTCCATTGATCCGGAAGACTGCTTCTTTAGGCCTCTTTTGAATGTTTGCACTGCACGCTCTGCCGACCCATTTGAAGCCGGGTGGTAAGGGGCAGTGCGGGTATGGCGGATGCCGTTCACCTTTGTAAACCTAGCAAACTCCTCACTCGTGAATGGAGTGCCATTATCCGTGACCAGCACCTCGGGGAGGCCATGCGTACTAAACGAGAAACGCATCTTTTCAATTGTTGCGCAGGACGTTGTCCCCTGCATCTTATGCACCTCCAGCCATTTGGACTGGGCGTCAATTAGTAGAAGGAACATGGATCCCTGAAAAGGGCCTGCGAAATCTGCATGTAAGCATGCCCATGGCCGCCCTGGCCATTCCCAGTGATGTAGGGGCGCAGCCGGCGGAAGCTTCTGATGCTCCTGGCAAATAGAGCAGTTTTGGGCCACCTTCTCAATGTCGGTGTCGAGGCCTGGCCACCAGACATAACTCCGGGCCAACATTTTCATCTTGGTCACGCCCGGATGCCCATTGTGCAAGTCTGATAATATCAGCTCCTGGCCTTTCTCTGGGACAATCACACGCGTCCCCCACAAGAGGATGCCGTCTTCCACGCTGAACTCTGACAGCTTGGAGGAAAATGCCCGCAACTCGCCTGGGAGCTGTCTATGCTGCCCACCATACAGGACTATGTGCCGAACCTTTGACAAGACTGGCTCCGTCTGGATCCACTCACGGATCTGTGATGCCGTGACAGGCAAGGTGTCCATAAAATTTAGGGTTGCAACCACCTCACCGGTCGTGGGGGTCGACATGGGGCCGGTCGATAAAGGCAATCGGCTCAGTGCGTCGGCATTTGCTATCTGCGTACCTGGTTTGTGCTCCAGAGAATGCTCATATGCAGCAAGCAACAAAGCCCAGCGCTGGATCCGTGCAGAAGCAATAGGCGGTATTGGCTTATCCTCTCTGAAGAGTCCCAGCAGGGGCTTATGATCTGTCACGATAGTGAAATGGCGGCCGTACACATACTGGTGGAAGCGTTTCACCGCGAAAACCACTGCCAGGCCCTCCTTCTCGATCTGCGCGTACTTTTTCTCCGCTGCAGTCAATGTGCGGGAGGCGAAAGCTATCGGTCGCTCAGCCCCGTTCTCCATCTTGTGGGACAGGACAGCCCCAATACCATACGGGGATGCATCACATGTGACGAGCAAAGGCTTTCCCGGATCATAGTGGGTTAGTAATCCCGACGACGACAATTGTTGCTTTACCCGCCGGAAAGCGGTTTCTTGCAGCTGACCCCAAACCCAAGTGTGATTTTTCTTTAGCAGCAGGTGCAAGGGGGCCAGCGTAGTTGCCAGATTGGGGAGGAACTTCCCGTAATAGTTTACGAGACCGAGAAAAGAACGAAGATGTGAAGTGTCAGTCGGGGTGGGGGCATGTTGAATTGCACGCACTTTCTCTGCGACGGGGTGCAGACCCTCGCGGTCCACCCGATAACCTAGGTAGACTACTTCTTTTGCCTGAAATACGCACTTTGTGTGACGTAAACGGACTCCAGCCTCCGAAAGGCGTCTAAGGACAGCCTCCAGATTTTCCAAATGCTCTTGCTCCGACGTCCCTGTAATCAACATGTCATCTAGGTAGACAGCCACACGTGGTAAACCTCTCAAAATGCCCTCCATAACACGTTGAAAAATTGCGCAGGCAGAGGATACTCCAGAGGGCAACCATGTATATTCATACAGGCCCCGGTGTGTGTTAATTGTTACATATGGTCGGGAGGCAGGGTCCAGCTCCAACTGCAGATAGGCGTGACTCATATCTAATTTTGTGAATGAGAGTCCACCTGCAAGTTTCGCGTAGAGATCCTCTATGCGAGGCATTGGGTATCGGTCGAGTCGGGAAACTGTATTCACTGTAAGTTTATAGTCGCCACACAAGCGAACTGTGGTGTCTGGCTTCATTACTGGTACAATTGGTGCTGCCCAGTCAGCAAAACGGACGGGCCTGATAATACCCAAACTCTCCAAACGAGTGAGCACCCCTTCTACCTTCTCGAGCAAAGCGAAAGGCACTGGGCGCGCCCGGAAATAGCGCGGCGTGGCTCCTGGTTCAACTTGGATACGGGCTACGGCCCCTTTTATTTTCCCCAAACCAGGCTGGAATACCTCTGGGTATCGTCCTAGCACCTCAGTCAACCCTCCAGAAACTGTTTGGAGGATGTGCTGCCATTGCAACCGCAAATGGCGCAACCAGTCCCGACCCAACAGGCTGGGCCCATGGCCACGCACTACGATAAGTGGGAAACGCTCCTCCTGGCGTCCATAGACAACAGGGGTCATTGTAGTTCCTGCAATGTCCAGTGGTTCCCCCGTGTAGGTGGCCAACCTGGCCTGTGAGTCAGTTAATGTAAGGGTCTGTATACCCTGCTTGATGCGGTCGAATGTCCTCTGGGCGATCACGGAGACTGCTGCGCCAGTATCCAACTCCATCTCCAGCGGGTGGCCATTGACCCGTACTGTCACCTTAATGGGGGCTACACGGGGAGCTGCCACACAATGCAGCTGCAGGCAGTCGTCCTCCGTCTCCACGTCCTCAGGAGTGGTCGCCGCAGGTTCATCCACATGGAAGGTACGGCCTCTGGGCTGGTCCCAGTTACGGCCCCTGGGCTGGTCCCAGTTTCGGTCGGAACGACGGCGCCTCTGGCGTCCCCAGGACTGCCGTCCGCGACGGGGTCGGCGCCTACAAGTCTGACACGGACATGGCTCCTCATCCATTGGCTCTGGAGAAGGCTCCCTTCAGGGAGGAATGTCCGATGGCCACTGGCGTCGGTCTGGTCGTTGCCTCGCCCAAGGTACCGCAGGAGTGCGGGGGGACGTTTTTGGGCGGAAAGGGTTGCGCCCCAAGGCATGCACTTCCATTCCCTGTAGCTCCTGTACTCTTCGCTCTGCGCTCTCTCGGGACAAGACTATTTGTATTGCCTGTTGAAAAGTCAATGTTGGCTCCGCTAACAACTTTCTCTGGGTGGCTGCATTGTTAATACCGCAAACCAAACGGTCGCGTAACATTTCTGACAAGGTCTCACCATAGTCACAGTATTCCGCAATCCCGCGTAGCCTGGATAAAAAATCGGCAAGGGATTCTCCAGGGGTCCTCTCAGCGGTATTAAACCGGTAACGCTGGACTATCGTGGATGGGGTTGGGTTAAAGTGTTGCCCCACTATATTCACAAGTTCGTCAAACGTTTTGGTGTCCGGCGCAGCTTGGTACGTAAGGCTCCTAATCACCCCAAACGTATGCGGCCCGCAGGCGGTGAGCAATATGACCACCTGGCGCTCGTTTTCAGTGATATTGTTTGCCCGGAAATAGTAACGCATCCGTTGTGTGTACTGGTTCCAGCTTTCCAGCGCAGCATCAAAAACATCCAAACGTCCGTACAGAGGCATGGTATAATAGAAAACAACTTCCAACCTGTATCCAACAAAAATCCAGGGAGGTGGCTTCAGCACTGTCGACAGCTATTCACTTTTACCTTCGTCGCCAGTTTTGTAAGGGCCACGAAGAATCCAGCACGAGTTTTAAGGATACAAAATAATAACGTTTATTTACTATAACAATATATACATAACAGTAGCAGTAACTTCCCTTGCTACCTTCTCCTTCCTGCTGGTTCCTGAACTGGCCAGCTTATTTATACTAGGAGTTTCTCCGCCCCCCTCATTGGGGAAGTTCATACTCTTGTGGGATAGTCATTAGTCCCCAGCCAATCGTCAGTAGGCAGGTTATAACAGTCTCCCTTGCCTGGCGCGCACTTGGGCCGGGGTATTTATGTTGCAGCAGTCTCTGGTTTAAGGGGGTGGCTCCTTCCTCCTCATCTGGGTAGATCATACTCAGGTGAGGCCACAGGGACTCGGAGGTTTCAGATCCCTGGGCCTCCTGTAGGGCTATAACATCCTCGCCCCCCAAATCCGATACATCTTCCATTGGCAGAATGGGGGAAATCCTTTGCTCTCTTTGCCCGGGGTTGTCTATCCAGTGTCTGCTGTCCCAGGTCTGGAGGGGTATAATGGACAGGGGAGCGGTATTTGGGGGCCAAACGTCTGGGTGGCTCAGCTGTGCTTTGCCAGAGGTCACCACCGGACCTGTTTCGACATCTGTGGGTAAAGTCTCCATGTCTGACTCCAGATCAGACGAGCCAACCTCCCGTATCGAGGGGCTCAGCCGCCTCGCTGTGTATCAACGGCGTTGTTCTGGAGGAAGAGAGCTACTGGCCTTGGAGGCCTTGGCCGATCCTTGGGCACCTGTACAGCCCAGCTTCGGAGATGGTCAAGGTGTTGGTTACAGTTCTTTCCTTACACCCGTACAGAATATGTGACTGGCTGGACTGTTTTATTCCCGTTCTGGGATTCACACCACTCAATCTGCAAAAGGTCGGACATAAACTTTGCCTGCTAAACATCCCCTAATGGGTCTGGTTCGTTTTGTTCCGACTTGTTCCTGTTGGACGTGGATCCTTTATTCGATGTCCAGCAAAACGAGGCTCAATCGTGCGTGTAGCTAAAGTCCTATCAAAGGTTCTGCGGGCACTACCCCGGTGGTTGCGTACGGTGTGATCCTACAGTAAAAAAGAAAATGGGCAAGGTGGGTTTCTGGGGAACCTGAGGTCTGTTTTTGCATCCTGAATTTAAACGTCTGCACTGCTCGTTCGGCCAACCTTTTGGATGACGGGTGGTAAGATGAGGTTTTGTTTTAGAAAATCGGTGAACTCCGAACTTATAGAAGTGATACCAATACCTTGAGAAGCCCGTGAAGGTTTGCTGGAGCCACTTGGTGGTGGCTCATGATGTCATTCAGGTATCCATCCATTTTGAATGTGCATCCACAATAATTAGATACATCGCTCCTTGAAAAGGCCCCATGAAATCCACATGGAGGTGGGATCATGGCTGGCCCGGTCATTCCATGGGTGAAGTGGAGCTGCTGGGGGAGCTATTGGTGTTCCTGGCACCGTATACGTTGCTTTGCTAACTTCTCGATATCTGTGTCTATTACAGGCCACCACACATAGCTTCGGGTCAATATTTTCATTTTAGTGACTCCCTTGTGTCTGCTATGGAGGCCTTGCCAGATTGACCCTGGCTGCACTCAGGAACGGCCACTCCGGAACCCCACAGTAGGATGCCATCCACCACGCTGAGTTTTACCACTTTTGTGGTAAAAGCACGTAGATCTTCTGGGAGGGCATGATGCTGGTCCCCGCATAGCACTATGTAACGGACCCTCTGTTGGGGAGGTACGGCATCTCTCGCTGGGAAAGTGTTGGCTTTGGTCCTGATCTCCTCGAGTGCATCTCCAACGGTGGGAGTCCGGAATACAGCATGGGAGACGGGCAATGGGGCATTCAAACCCAGGTCCTCGGCACCGTGAGGCAGCAGTGCTAACCACTGTGCCACCGTGATGCCCCCTATCGGTTAAATGTCATAATGATTACTTTAACATTTATTTTAATTTTAAAATTAAAATTGCAGTGACACGACAACCTATCAGACAAACCTAAAATTTACAGAATTAGGATCTAAGGTTCAGACAGATCCATATCTTATTCAGAAATCAATACTTAAAATAGCAGTAGTGAATGATTTAACAAAAACATGTAAAATTCCTACACCTGCTTCATATCCCATCAATACAATAATACAATAATGTACCTTTGGTGCCATGTATACTCTAATGAGCCTGGAGGTTGCTTTGTGCACAACCTAGTGTACAAACCTATGTGTACTACCTAGTGTACAAACTTTGTATTCAATTGGCCATTACAATTTGGCTAAGGCCAGTTTTTGGGTACATAGCTAACAGTGTCAGGTAATGCCCCAACCAGGAGGCCTCGTTCCAAATCATAATTTGGATAAGATACAGATTCTCATTGCCCCTTCAGAGGCAATCCTATGGGAAGGGTTTTAATTTTGGGCTGTTTGCCTTGCACATATAAGCCTTGAAATAAGTCCTGTGAGGCCAGGGAAGGACCGGGTTAGGAGGAGCATTCGTTTTTTTAATCAGATATAACTTTTTAATGGTTTGGAGTGCCTCAGCTGCAAAGACCACTGAAGAATCCTAAGCAGAGTAAGCCCAGAGGCTGCACCAATCACCACCAACCAATTTAGTGCAGGGCCCAGATTTTCATGTAGGTTCAGCAAAATATGACTTGTGCACTTTTGCGGCCTCCAAATTGCAAACCTTACCCATTAATGACTTTGCCTGGGATTGTTGTTTTATAATGCAGGATTCGAGTTCACATTGCAGTTTGCAAGTGATGGGATGCAGGAATGTGGATACAGAGGTGAGCATGTTAGAAGACCCACCTCTGTGCTCCAACACACCAGCCCAGCTCTCATAATTATTTAAAGGTCCCTTAATCCCAATCCCAATGCCACCCCATGTTCCCATAGATCACCCATACCACCTTAACGCTCCCTCAGACACCCATACCACCTCCATGCCCTTCAGATAATACTCCATGCTACCACTATGCTCCCTTAAATCCTCTTTGCTACCCATGTATCCTCCATAACTACTTACCCAGTCTACACTATGTATGTACAGTCATGAGGAGCATGTAATAGCACTGAGAATTATTTTAAATGTGGGTGTAAAAAAAATTAAACTTGTGACAAAGTAATGAAATGCTGTCGAAAGTCTGTCATTGATATTGAAAGAAAACACTTCCCCATTGAAACAAAACTTTAAGTGTTAAACAAACATCCATATTTTCTGAAACCACATTCACAAGCTGAGTATCTCATTACAACCTCCTAAAACTGAACAGTTGCATCAAAAGAACTGGACACTCCAGCCATTTTTGCAATCTAACCAAACATTCATAATGGCCACAGCTATAAAACATTATTATAACTGCAAAATCCTAAAATTTGTGGAAAAGGTGTCCTCTCTATTTCAAAGCAGATTACCTGTCAATCAAAGGAGGGGAGTAGGGGCTCAGATTTAGTTTACCTTTCAAAAGCAGGGTTTACTTTTCAAAGTCAGAGCTATCTGTACATTTAAATCTGAATGCCAAACATGACAAGGAGTGTTTACGAGCCGATTTTTCTATTTTTTTCAATGCATTCTGGCAGGGTTTTTCTCAGTGCGGGTTGGTAGCAGGCAGATGTCAAGAGGGTCGCAAAGTGATTGGTCGCTGCATTCCCATGGTGGTGCTGATTGCGGGAGAAGCGCCCAACAGCAGCTGCCAGCATTTTGATTGAGAATGGTGACTGCTGCCGCCTTTTAACTGAAAGGCAAATGAGGCTGTGTGCAATCTTCCAGCCTTAAGCAGCTGCAGTGAGCAGGTCATATGCCCTCACATAGACTTGACATTAAGCCCCCTTCTATGCATGTGCTTTTGGCACCAAATCAGGGAGGAGAGTTACTTCCCTTTTCTAACTGCTGGCAAACAAGGCAAGAGGACTGTGAAGATTAATAATTTTCTTATAAGTAAGAGATGGCCAGAGACTCAAATAGCCAGGATGTCACATCTGAATCTGTTGGAAAGAGCTGTGCAGGAGAGTCCTGGGCAGGACAAAGAGGTTCTAGTGTTAGCTCTGTACAAAGCCTCAAGGTCTCTGATTAATAGTTGACAAAGAAGAAATTTAATTCTGGAACAAAGCAGTATAAAGATGATTTCTGGAGATATGGTTTTGTCAATTGTGCCAATGCAAATAAGGATGCAAAACCCATGTGTGTTATATGCAGCGAAGTATTGCAAATGAGAAAAGTTTCAGATTTCGAATTGAGAAGAGGTGAGTGCAAAATTTGTTTGAGGTCGAGATCCCCAGAATCAGTTATTAATTTATAGCTGATACTAAATGAAAAAACTACACCTGCTGTAGCTGACCTGTGATAGCACATTGTAACATGCCACAAGTCCATGAGGCTGTCAGCATTCTGGTGTAGCATCTCCCAGGAGTATCCAGCGCTGAGTAAAACAAGTGTTTTGTTCTTATTGACCTTCACAACGGCTTACATGTGTGAGACTTGATTTTACGTTCTCACAAAGATAAAGACAGCACAAAGAAACTGGCCGAAGTCTGCACCTGATGTGAGCATTGCCATCTCCTCCTGTGAACCTGATTAGAGTAAGATTGTGAGAACCAAGCAGGCTCTCTTTTTGCATTAAAGGTAAGTGGTGTCGTGTGTGTCATGAAGGTCGGTCGGATTGGGTCCCGAAGGTGGGTCGGTTGGCAAAATTGGGTTCCTGGAAAAGAAAGTATAAAAATACTGCATTATGGCATGTTCTCCAATGGAAAAAATAATGCAATGCATATCAATGCTTACACAATGATGGTCAATGCAATGGTTAACTTACCTTTGCAGGACAGAGTCCTAGGTTGAATCGCTGCATGAAAAACATATCTACATTAAAATACTGTGGAATACTGGCATTTGAAGGTGTCAATTTACACTTATCTTTCAGAATTCCCCAGACTCCTCGGGCGGGATTCTCTGACCCCCCTCCCCTCCCCCCCCCCCCCGGCTGGGTCGGAGAATCGTCAGTGAGCGGCATGAATCCCGCCCCGCAGCTCCAACGCCGGCTGCCGAATTCTCTGGCGCTGGATTTTGGGCGGGGGCAGGGATCACACAGCGCTGGTCGGGGGCCGTTGGCAGTGCCCCCCCCCCCCCCCCGACAATTCTCTGGGCCCCGATGGGCCGAGTGGCCGCCCATTTTTGGCCAGTCCTGCCAGCGTGAAATGGAGATGGTCCATCCTGGCCGGACATGGCTTGGAGGGTGGTTAGCGGAGTCCTCAGGGGGGGCGCGGGAGGATCCGACCCCGGGGGGGGGGGGGCCCCCATGGTGGCCTGGCCCGCGATCGGGGCCCACCGATCTGTGAACGGGCCTGTGCCGTGGGGGCACTCTTTCCCTCCTTGCCGGCCTCTGTAAGGCTCCGCCATGGCCGGCGCAGAATCACACCGGCGGTTTTGCGCATGCGCCAACCCACACCGGCCCTTCGGCGACAGTTGGTGCGGTGCCAACCCCGCCGGCGCCGGCCTCGCCCCCGGAAGTGCCGGCCCTCAGTTGGCTGCCCCCTGTGGACACAAAGGCCGGGATTTTCCTTTCCGGGGATTAAGACCCCACGCCGGCTGGAAAACCGGCGCCAACGACTCTGTCGTCGACGGGCCCCCAAGGTGAGGAATTCCCACCTGTCTCGGGTGCTCGGTGGACGCCGGAGGGGTTGGCGCGGCTCCAGCCGGCGGCAAAGGTACGGCGCGAGTTCACGCATGCGCCGAAAGGCAGTCGTGATCTTGCGCATGCGCGGGACCACAGGCGAGGTTCCGTGCATGCGAGGATCGGCCGGCGTATTTTGCCGCATGTGCGGGGGACCATACGTAACCCACGCCGGTGGAACTGGCCAAAAACGGACGGCCGCTCGGCCCATCGGGGCCCGGAGAATTGCCGGGAGGGCCGCTGCCAATGGCCCCCAACCGGATTGGCGTGAATTTCACCCCTGCCCGAGAAACGGCGCCGTAGAATACGACAGCCGCCGTCGGGGCGGGATTTGCGCGCCCCCCCCCCCCCGGGGATTCTCCGACTCGGCAGGGTGTCGGAGAATCCCGCCGAAACTCTCCAAAGAAGCTCATTTTTTAGGGATTGCAAAACCCTCACCAGCACATGAAAATAGTATGCAAGAGGAAATGCAATTTTCCTGTGGTATAGACAATGGGGATTCTGACCTCAGAGAGGTGCATTTGCATTTTGCACCCAAGACCTTTCCCACCCATGAAAAGGCCAAATGAAAATGGCGGCTAAGGCAGGCAGAGGAAATTGGTTTTTCTAGTGAAGAAAAGTTGGATTCAGAATTTTGCAACCTGATTTGCACATCCATTGGAGATGGAAATCTAGCCCCATGACTATCAAAACAGGTGTTAGGCCCTTCATTTACATAAATAATATGCCTTGCACCTGTTTTAGGTGAGTACTATGAGTAACTTAAGTAGCTTCATCAATTGGCTGTTGCCATATACCTGACTGACTGCTTTCTAAAATTAGTCCTTTATTAAAGCACTGGGATATATAAACATCTTTTGACAATGGTTACGCAATGGATTATTTCTTGTATCATATTGCTTCACATTATTTAGGATAATCTTAGGTTTAAAGAAACCGTAGCTGTTCGGATGTCTGCAATCTAATGTAGGATCATTAAGGGAAAATTGGCAGAGGAAGCTGGAAATTTATAAAAAATATAAAATACTACTAAGTTGCTGGATATCTGAAAGAAACACAAAAAGTGCTGGAAGCTTTCAGCATGACTTGCCAGTTTTTATACTGTGAGCACCATACAGTTGCTGATGTACATCAGGTGGAGGCAGGAAACCCCAGGCAAGACAGCAGTCGGACCTCTGCAGGATCCCAGGAGCCAGCTGGGTCCCAGCCTGATGCTGAGCCTGTGGAAGAAGAATTCACAGAGCTGATGGAGACAATAGGGAGCGGCCGGGACATTCGGGGGGAGATGTCAGCAATACTGCAGCAGATCCATGGCAGATTGGAAGAGTCCCAGAGGCTAAGGGAGATGGCGCTGGCAATGCGTGGCACTGAGGCCAACACTGCTAGGGTGTTGAACGCAGTGAAGAGCCTGGGGCACGACGTCAGTACCATTAGTGAAGGTATTCAAGGTGTCCCGGAGCCAGTGATGTCCATGGCTGAGGGTCTCGACACAATGTCCGCCTCATTGAGGGATGTCACCCAGTACCAGGCTGACCTTGATGAGGTTCTGCGGCACATGTCTCGCTCTCAGATGGGAATGGCCAATGTGCCACTGGTGGAAGATTTTAAGGCAGTGAATGATGGTTAATATAAGATGGAAAGATTGCTGCCCTTGCGTTCCTGACTATAGAGGGGCACAGTTTGAACGGTGCTGTTGAAGAAGCCTTGATGAGTTGCTGAAGTGCATCTTGTAGATGGTTCACACTGTAGCCATTGTGCACCCGGAGATGAACATACTTCAGGGTGGTGAATGGGATGCCAATTAAATGGACTGCTTTGACCTGGATTGTGTTGAGGTTCTTAAGTGTTGCTGGAGCTGTGCTTTCCAGGTAAATTGTGAGCATTTCCACTTCTGATTTTTACCTTGTAGATGGTGCAGAGACTGATGTGTTAGGCAGGTAGGTTCGATGTGGACTGCACTCGATGCAGGGAAGCTAGAAACAGACGTCAAACACTGGAGAAGATCCAACACTGTTTTATTCAACGATAGAACTGATATACATATTCAGCTGTGGGTCAACACTATACTGAACTGACTGGAGACCTTTTAGTAGCCAGACCAGACTTACCAGCTACCTTGGTGTTTGCACTTGCTAGCTCGTGGACTCTGACTGTCTCAGTGGCTGGGTCCCGAGAGAGCGGGAAACCTAGTGCCCTCTGGCTTTATAGTGGTAGTGTCCTGTCTGGTGATTGGCTGCACTGTGTTGTGTGCTTACTGGTCATCCTGTGTGTCAATCACTGCCTGTCTGCATCTCATTATATACATGAGTGGGTATTATGACAGAGACTTCGGGGGACTAGGAGGTGAGTTACTCGCTGCAGAATTCCAAGGCTTCAAGCTACTCCAGTTAAGTTTCTGGTTCGTAATAATGCCCAGGATGTTGATGGTAAGGGATTCATGAGGGTAATGCCATTGAAAGCCAAGGGAAGGTCATGAGACGCTCTCTTGTTGAAGATAGTCTTTTCCTGACACTTGGTGTGGCGTGAATATTACTTGTCATTTATAAGCTCTCAAGTCTGAACATTGCCAAAGTCTTTCTACATGTGGGCATGGACTGCTTCATTATCTGAAGAGTTACGAATGGAACTGAACATTATACAATCATCAGTGAACAACCCCACTTCTGACCTTATGATGGATGAAGTTCATTGGTGAAGCAGCTGAGAATGGTTGCATCCATGGCAGTATTCTTCAAAGTCGGGGGCGCGACCGCGGGTGTTGGGAGGGTCGCGGAGCTATTGTCCGTGGCACTCCCAATCGCGCAAATCCCCGCGCAGCAGCCGGCTTTTCATAACACGGGCTGCAAGCGGCCGCGAACATGTTAAAAATAAAATTTGGCCGCATTGCGCATGCGCGCACGATGATCAGCACGCATGCGTAGTGTGGCCTCTATTTTTTTAAACGGTTGCAGCTTTTTGTTTTACAAGTTCTGTAGTGGTTTTTATTCATTTATTTTATTCATTTAATTATTATTTTTTCATTTATTTTATTCATTTTTTTTACAAATTCGGGGGGGGGCGTTGTATTCATTTTTTTCATTTATTTTACTCATTTTATTTTTTATTCTTTTTACAAGTTCGGGGGGGGGTTTATTTGATAAAATTTTATAGGAAAAAAATTCAGAACTTTGGACAGATGGAGACTCTATACTTTCCGACACCGGAAGGCTTTACCTTCATCCAACAGGTTCCATTGGAGGAGCGTGTACGTGGGCCAAAGGGACCCAAAACCATTTCCTCCATTTTTGTCAGCAGCAAACAAGGTAAGAGAAAATGGTGGGTCGCTCAGGTCGGCCGGGTTGGGTCCCGAAGGTTGGCCGGTTGGTAAAAATGGGTCCCCGGAAAAAAAAGTTTGAAGAACACTGGTCTAGGGCACCATCCTGAGAAACCTAAGCAACATCGTTGGGCTGACATGAATGGCCTCCAGCAACCACAACCATCTTCTTTTGTTCTAGGCAGGACTCCCACTAGTGAAGGGTTTCTTTCTGATTCCAATTGACTTCAATTTTACTTAAGATTCATCTATGCCACACCTGTCAAAAGCTGCCTTGATGTCAAGGGCAGGCATTCTCACCTCACCTCTGGAATTCAGCTCTTTTGTTCTTGTTTAGACCAAGGCTCTAATAAGGTCCAGAGCTGAGTGATCCCGGCGAAACCCAAACTGAATATTGGTGAGCAGGTTATCAATGAGTAAATGCTGCTTTAAAGCACTGTTAACAAGCTCTTACATTACTTTGCTGATGATTGTGAGTACGCTGATTTGTCCTGCTTTTTGTTAATAGGACATACTGAGCAATTTTCCATATTGTTGGGTAGATGCCTGTGTTTCAGGTGTACTGCTATGGCTTGGCCAGGGACAGAGCTAGCTCTCGAGCACAAGTCTTCAGTACTACTGCTGGGTGCTGTCAGAGTCCATAGACCATACTGCACCCAGTGCTCTCAGTTGTTTATCGATATCACATGGAATGAATGCAATTGGTTGAAGTATGAATGCTGTGCTGATGTGGGCCTTAGAAGAAAGTTTACTGGATCTTGATTCAGGATTTCTGGCTGAAGGTTATTTTTTTTAACGTCTTCTGAAGTGCAGAGGTAAGAGACTTAATGGTTCGACAGCCTTTTTTAATATTGTGCTTTCACATACTCTTGCAAGTGTCGAAAAATCAAATGTATTGTCTTGACATCCACTGGTTGTTGGGTATGACAAGGATGCCCAGAAAATGATTTCCAAATTTCCCAATAAGTGAAGCAACTCTCAAAACTAGAACCAGTTACTTGAATCAAATAATTTTCTCAGAACACAACCTTATTAAAACTGTATAATGTTTACAATGTGAGTTCACAGGATATTCATACATTCGAGGCAAATGTTTTTATTTTGAGTAAAATCCAAGACCTCAACTCTCTTTTTGGAAAACAGTCAATAAGACCATGTCAATGTAGTTAATATTAAAGTATTCTGTTGATGAAGTGACAACAGATACATTTAATATGTATAAATTGTCCAAACCAAGTTTGAATATAACATGTGATATGTGGTCATTTTGCGATGAGCCCATGACAAAATAATCCCCCCCTCCCATCCACAAAGCAAACAACACTCGAAAATGTATTCAGAGAATAGAACTCTGCTCTTCTAGATCAAAGTAGTCAGACTTCATAAAATAACTATGGCTTGGGATTTCAAATATCCAATTACGTTCAACCTGGAATTGAAAAATTACTTTGGTTTATCTACTGTTATGGTGCAGAAATGCTAATACAGGCCTTAGAGGGCAGGTATATTTCCCCTGCTCATTTGACAAAATGTGAAACCCATTCAGTGAAATCCAATAAATGCAATAATCACAGTCTGCTGACACTAAAGAAAAAGGACTTTATTTGCTGTTTCTTTTATGCAGCAATTACAGGTCCCTATAGATTTCCAAATTGGATCAGCACAGTGAATTAGACTTGCCATTACCTGTGAATGTGAGCCTTTGGATCCATATTTGTTTTAGGTTCTGCTTAAATCAGCAAGAATGATAAATCTGATGGTGTAAAATTGGAAATGTCAAGGGCATTCTGCAATGGCAGCTGTAATTTATTGTGACCCATCTTTGTACATGCATTTTATTGCAAAATATGAGACAATGTTTGTTTCAATTTAAATTAAATTATCCTTTTCATTTTTTTGTCCCTGTAGCTGTCACCACTGTCAGAGTTTTATATAATTTTTATTTCAGAATTCCCGATTTGTTCATTGTTTATAAACCTTGTTCAAAAGGGCATGCATTATTTAAGAGTTTATTCCTGCACAGGGCAAAATTTATACATTCTTTCAACGCTATTCGAGGTAATCACTGAGCAAGAATTGGATTTCATCTTAGGTAATTGTGAAAATATTTGCTCAAAAAATTAAATGAACAATAAAGTGCATTAATAAATAAAACACTAAATCTCAAACTTGTAGGTTAAAGTTTGTTCAAATCTTAAAATTAACAATACATTTGCAGTTTTGTACCTGGGAGGGCCTCTCAAAAAATTATGCGAAATGAGATCAGACACACGAGTGATGTATGGGATAGTTCAAGAACGAATCCCTCAATGGGGAATTCAATGCAAAATCAAACATGGCCAGTGCACATTAGTGATCATTAACTCAAAATATGCTGAAAAATATAGAATGCTACCATGTCTGACACAACAAATACTGTGACCAGGATGTGAAGACTTAAAAGGCTAGCGATTGCCAATGGCCTACTGCCCATATAAGAATAAATAAAAAGGCATCACATCGGAGCCCCATTTATTAGGACTTGAATTCTACTTTGCAAGAGTATTCTTATGACCAGAGAAAGGTCTCAAGAACATGGAGTAATTCAGAACTATTATCAGTCACTTTGATGCCCTCCTGAGAGTCTTCAAGTTTTAACGAGGACATTCTGGATGGGATTGAAGGCAAAATGGCTCCCAGGAATTGCGAGGCCTGTGTGCAAATCAACAATTGTTCTTTATTGTGCTTAACCCTGAAATTTCACAATGGATTTACCACTCTCCTATTCTAACTTCAGTGAAAATCTCTTCGGAAAATTAAGCCAAAATAGTATTTGTGCTGTTTCTCTGGAATTCTGTAATAATGGGCTCCATACAAAACAGCTGTTAACTAATTTGTAAAATTATAATTGAGCAGAAAATAACTTTAAAAAGTAGACTTTATTCTGAGTTATTAAATGATTAAAAGATGGAAGGGTCAAGAGAAAATTATTTCCATTGTTTTTATTCATTTTCATAAGGCTTTGAATTTAGTATCTTATGGCCCTCATAAATCTGGAAGATCTGTGAGCATTGGGTGAATCTTAGCTTTTGTCTAAGATGTGGCCTCCATATATAAGACCTGTGTGGGGGTATACCAGATATGGTTGAGGAAGGAACAGTTTGCTCATTACCACCCATCCTATTCAATGTCTTCATGAATGGTATGTTTGATGGCATTGTAAGGAATTAACTCAGGGGGATGATTTTTGGGGCACTTTTGTGATAAGCATCTCCTGACAGCTGCCAAATGATTTGAACAACAAATGAATTTTCCACACATTAATCTCAGGAACGGTTAAATAATTGCAGTGAGCTCCAGAAACCTCAGAATTCAATTGGAGCATTCTGATATTTTGACAGAGGTGAAAATGGCCCGGAAATACCAGCGCTGGCTGCTGTGAATATCAGCGCTGGCTGCTGTGAATACCAGCGCTGGCTGCTGTGAATATCAGCGCTGGCTGCTGTGAATATCAGCGCTGGCTGCTGTGAATATCAGCGCTGGCTGCTGTGAATACCAGCGCTGGCTGCTGTGAATACCAGCGCTGGCTGCTGTGAATACCAGCGCTGGCTGCTGTGCATACCAGCGCTGGCTGCTGTGAATATCAGCGCTGGCTGCTGTGAATATCAGCGCTGGCTGCTGTGAATACCAGCGCTGGCTGCTGTGAATATCAGCGCTGGCTGCTGTGAATACCAGCGCTGGCTGCTGTGAATACCAGCGCTGGCTGCTGTGAATACCAGCGCTGGCTGCTGTGAATATCAGCGCTGGCTGCTGTGAATATCAGCGCTGGCTGCTGTGAATATCAGCGCTGGCTGCTGTGAATATCAGCGCTGGCTGCTGTGAATATCAGCGCTGGCTGCTGTGAATATCAGCGCTGGCTGCTGTGAATATCAGCGCTGGCTGCTGTGAATATCAGCGCTGGCTGCTGTGAATATCAGCGCTGGCTGCTGTGAATATCAGCGCTGGCTGCTGTGAATACCAGCGCTGGCTGCTGTGAATATCAGCGCTGGCTGCTGTGAATATCAGCGCTGGCTGCTGTGAATATCAGCGCTGGCTGCTGTGAATATCAAAGCTGGCTGCTGTGAATATCAGCGCTGGCTGCTGTGAATACCAGCGCTGGCTGCTGTGAATATCAGTGCTGGCTGCTGTGAATACCAGCGCTGGCTGCTGTGAATATCAGTGCTGGCTGCTGTGAATATCAGTGCTGGCTGCTGTGAATACCAGCGCTGGCTGCTGTGAATATCAGCGCTGGCTGCTGTGAATACCAGTGCTGGCTGCTGTGAATATCAGCGCTGGCTGCTGTGAATATCAGCGCTGGCTGCTGTGAATACCAGCGCTGGCTGCTGTGAATATCAGCGCTGGCTGCTGTGAATATCAGCGCTGGCTGCTGTGAATACCAGCGCTGGCTGCTGTGAATACCAGTGCTGGCTGCTGTGAATATCAGCGCTGGCTGCTGTGAATACCAGCGCTGGCTGCTGTGAATACCAGCGCTGGCTGCTGTGAATATCAGTGCTGGCTGCTGTGAATATCAGCGCTGGCTGCTGTGAATACCAGCGCTGGCTGCTGTGAATATCAGCGCTGGCTGCTGTGAATATCAGCGCTGGCTGCTGTGAATATCAGTGCTGGCTGCTGTGAATATCAGCGCTGGCTGCTGTGAGTATCAGTGCTGGCTGCTGTGAATACCAGCGCTGGCTGCTGTGAATATCAGTGCTGGCTGCTGTGAATATCAGTGCTGGCTGCTGTGAATACCAGCGCTGGCTGCTGTGAATATCAGTGCTGGCTGCTGTGAATACCAGTGCTGGCTGCTGTGAATACCAGCGCTGGCTGCTGTGAATATCAGCGCTGGCTGCTGTGAATATCAGCGCTGGCTGCTGTGAATACCAGCGCTGCTGCTGTGAATATCAGCGCTGGCTGCTGTGAATACCAGCGCTGGCTGCTGTGAATATCAGTGCTGGCTGCTGTGAATATCAGTGCTGGCTGCTGTGAATACCAGCGCTGGCTGCTGTGAATATCAGCGCTGGCTGCTGTGAATACCAGTGCTGGCTGCTGTGAATATCAGCGCTGGCTGCTGTGAATATCAGCGCTGGCTGCTGTGAATACCAGCGCTGGCTGCTGTGAATATCAGCGCTGGCTGCTGTGAATATCAGCGCTGGCTGCTGTGAATACCAGCGCTGGCTGCTGTGAATACCAGTGCTGGCTGCTGTGAATATCAGCGCTGGCTGCTGTGAATACCAGTGCTGGCTGCTGTGAATACCAGTGCTGGCTGCTGTGAATATCAGCGCTGGCTGCTGTGAATACCAGTGCTGGCTGCTGTGAATATCAGTGCTGGCTGCTGTGAATATCAGTGCTGGCTGCTGTGAATATCAGTGCTGGCTGCTGTGAATACCAGTGCTGGCTGCTGTGAATACCAGTGCTGGCTGCTGTGAATATCAGCGCTGGCTGCTGTGAATATCAGCGCTGGCTGCTGTGAATATCAGCGCTGGCTGCTGTGAATATCAGTGCTGGCTGCTGTGAATACCAGTGCTGGCTGCTGTGAATATCAGCGCTGGCTGCTGTGCCGGTTTTTCGACACTGTTCCTGGCATTGGCCATTTTAGAGGAAATGGATTTGGGAACGGCAGGGCTACCCATCCCCATGCCGTGGGTATTTGATTAGGCTTACTGAGGTTAGGCTTGTTAAGTCCATTTAAAGGAGGTTGACTGCGACTTTCCAGTTGACGTCCAGTGTCACATCCTGGCAGGGGCCAATTTAAATGGCTCGAAGTGGGCAGCTGGTAACTGGCCAGGGAACGAGTGCTCCAGGTTGGCCCACCCCCCCCACCCCCCCCACCCCCCCCCCACCCCCCCCCACCCTCCACCCCCCCACCCCCCCACACACCCCCACCCCCCCACCCTCCACCCCACCCCCCCCACACACCCCCACCCCCCCACCCTCCACCCCCCCCACCCCCCCCACCCCCCCACACACCCCCACCCCCCCACCCTCCACCCCCCCCCCCCCACACCCCCCACCCCCCCCCACCCCCCCCCACCCCTCATCGACCCGAAAGACCTGAACAATAACATCATGAGGGATCACTAATCCATTCCCAAACGGGAAGAAATCACGAGCGAAATGGCCCGGGCTAAAATTTTTACCAAGCTTGATGCCTCAAAGGGTTTTTGGCAGATTCAACTGGATCAGTCCAGCAGGAAGCTGTGTACCTTCAACACTCCCTTTGGCAGGTACTGCTGCAATAGGATGCCGTTTGGCATTATCCCGGCATCCGAGGTGTTTCATCGAATCATGGAACAAATGATGGAGGGCATCGAAGGGGTGCGCTTCTATGTTGACGACATCATCATCTGGTCCACCACACCACAGGAGCACATCAGTCGTCTCCAGCGCGTCTTTACTCGGATACGAGAACACGGCCTGCGCCTCAACCGAGCCAAGTGTTCTTTTGGCCAAACTGAGCTAAAGTTTCTGGGGACCACATATCCCGGCCAGGAGTGTATCCGGATGCAGACAAAGTGACAGCTATTGCAGCCATGCCGCACCCGGCAGACAAGAAGGCAGTGCTACGCTTTCTCGGGATGGTCAACTTCCTGGGGAAGTTTATTCCCAACCTTGCCTCCCACACAACGGCTCTTCGCCACCTAGTAAAGAAGACTACGGAGTTCCAGCGGCTACCCGCACACCAGAAGGAATGGGAGGAGCTCAAGGTCAAGCTCACCACCGCCCCGGTATTGGCGTTCTTCGACACTACTCGAGATACAAAGATCTCGACTGATGCCAGCCAGTCCGGCATTGGGGCAGTGCTCCTGCAACGGGACGACACTGCATCATGGGCCCCGGTCGCCTATGCCTCGCGGGCCATGACCCCCACATAACAGCGCTATGCGCAGATTGAGAAGGAGTGCCTGGTTTGCTAACCGGCATAGATAAATTCCACGACTATGTGTATGGTCTTCCTCAGTTTACCGTGGAGACCGACTATCGCCCCCTGGTCGCCATCATACAAAGGACCTCAATGAGATGACCCCTCGCCTACAGCGCATTCTACTCAATCTCCGGAGGTACGACTTCCAACTGGTCTACACCCCGGGAAAGGTCCTCATCATCGCGGATGCCCTGTCCAGAGCAGTAAGCACACCGCCCGAATCGGGGGGGTTCGTATGTCAGGTCGACGCACATGTAGCCTTCACGTCGGCCAATCTACCAGCTACTGATGCAAGTCTGGCCCACATTCGCCGTGAGACTGCGGCTGACCCCCTTCTACAGCGTGTGAGCGCCACATGACGGAAGGGTGGCCTAAGGGGCAGTGCCCACAATTCTACAATGTCCGGGACGACTTGGCCGTCATTGACGGTGTCCTCCTAAAGTTGGACCGGATTGTGATCCCACACAGCATGCACAGGCGTGTCCTCGAACAATTGCACGAAGGCCATCTCGGAGTTGAAAAGTGCAGGTGGAGGGCCCGAGAAAGCTGTATACTGGCCGGGCATCAGCAACGACATCGCCAACATGGTGCTCAACTGCCCCACCTGCCAAAGGTTTCAGTCGGCGCAACCCCCTGAGACGCTTCAGCCCCATGAGTTGGTCACGTCCCCCTGGGCAAAGGTGGGTGTGGACCTTTTTCATGCGCTCGGCAGGGACTACGTTGTCATGATATTCAAACACACACATCATGATAGACACACCAACAGACAAATCAGCACACACAACATGACAACCAATCATAGACAAGGACAGAGACAGTATAAGAGAGGAAACACGACACCTGGTGGCCAGTAGATCTGGAGACCAGGACAAGGACAGGACCTGATTAACATCACACACAGGGAGTCACCACGTGCAGAGTATCAAGACAGAACTGTAAATAACAAGTTGAAATAAAACAGCGTTGTACCAAATACAACCGTGTTGGTTCATCTGTACATCAGAACACCCAACACTACATACGTCATTATAATTGACTATTTTTCCAATTATCCGGAGGTCATACGCCTGCATGACTTGACATCATCAGCTGTAATCAGAGCATGTAAAGAAACCTTCGCTCGCCATGGCATTCCGCTTACCGTCATGTCGGACAATGGGCCCTGTTTTGCGAGCCAAGAATGGTCTTCTTTTGCCGCTTCCTATGGCTTCACACACGTGACGTCCAGCCCTCTGCATCCCCAGTCAAATGGCAAGGCGGAAAAGGGCATCCATATCGTGATGCGGCTCCTCTGCAAGGCTGCTGATGCCGAATCTGACTTTTGTTTAGCCCTGCTGCCCTATTGCTCGGCCCCACTGTCCACAGGCCTCTCACCAGCCCAGCTATTGATGGGTCGCGCCCTCAGGACCACTGTGCCATCCATTCATGTTCCTAAACCCAACCATGCTCCAGTACTGCAAAGGATGTGACAGCAGCGTGCTCAGCAGAAGGTGGCACATGACACTCAGGCAACTGATCTTCCTGCCCTGGCACCTGGAGACAACGTCCGCATACACCTACCAGAGGGTGGCTGGTTGGCAACTGCCGAGGTTCTCCACCGCGTGGCTCCCCGCTCGTTCCTGGTTCGCATGCCTGGTGGCTCCATTCGCCGGCGTAATCGGCGGGCCCTTCGGCTGCTTCCGCGCTCACTACGTGATCATGCACCGGTGCCACACCCTCCTGTTGTCCCTGATGTCGACTTCGTGGAGCTTCCTGCCACTCTGCCTATTCCTCTATCGCCCGTGGCCAGGCCCATTCCTCAGCCGGTGGATCCTGACCCACCCTTGAGGCAGTCAACCCAAAATCGTTGCCCACCTACTAGGGTGGACTTAGGAGCCTGTTTGCACATTGGACTCACTGAATTGTTGTGCAACAATGTTAACGGGTTTCTCTTTTTTTTGTCGTTCCAGGAGTTCTCTTTCGATATTTGATGATTGCACTTGTTTTGTTTGTGGTACAACTTCATTGCTATGTTGCACCTGACACCTTCCTATGTATATAGTTTAGCCTCATGTACATGTTGTAAATATTGCACACACATATTCAGCTGCACTCAGTGCACACCAATATTTATTACCATATAGGCACATATTCTTATGAAAAGGGGGGATGTCATGATATCCATATTTACATATCATGGTGCAATCACACATACACACTGATGGACAGGTCGACGGACCAATCAACACACATGCAACATCACAGCCAATCACCAGTGAGAGCACACGCACTATAAAACAGGGAACACTACAGTTCCTGCTCATTCCAGCAGGAGATAGCTCAGAGCACAGAGCTCACAGCGTGCCACTCAGATATACACCATGTGCTGAGTGCCTCTCTAAGATAGTGTTAGGGCTGGGTCCACAGGTTAACTGGTGAAGTACGAAACTCAGCCAGAAGTTAACAGTTGTTATTATTCAGAACAATAAAACAGAGTTGTACCATCTGCAACCGTGTTGGTTCGTTTGTATATCAGAACACCCAACACAACAGGAAGTAAGGTTGGGACAGAAACAAAAGGCAGTAAAGGGAAAAGTGGAAGGCAGAGAAAGCAAAGACAAAAATCAAAAAGGGCTACACTACATCATAATTCTAAAAGGGCAATAAATGTAAAAAAAAAGCCTGAAGGCTCTGTGTCTCAATGCGAAGCGCATTTGTAATAAAATTGATGAATTAACTGGGCTGACAATCATTAACAGATACGCTGTAATTGGGATCATGAAGACTTGGTTGCAGGGTGATCAAGGATGGGAACTCAACATCCTGGGGTATACAATATTCATGAAAGATAGAAGAAAAGGAAAGGAAGATGGGCTAGATTTGCTGGTTAAAGAGGAGATTAGCAAAATAGTAAGGAAGGATGTTAGATGTGGAATCTGTATGGGTTGAACTGCAGAACACCAAAGGGCAAAAATGTTAATGGACGTTGTGCACAGACCACCAAACATTAGTTGTGAGGTTGGGGATAATAATAATAATCTTTATTGTCACAATTTGGGGGCAGTGGAGACGGCATAGGGGAGGGATGGGAGCTTCGGTGCGGTCCCCGATAAGAAACAATCATAGGTTTGTTCCGGGGAGAATAGATGGGGGATTTGGAGCATGGCAAAGAGCTGGGGTAGTACAATTAAGAGATCTATTTGTAGATGGGACGTTTGCGAGTCTGGGAGCGCTGACGGAGAAATATGGGCTGCCCCAAGGGAATGCATTTCGGTATATGCAATTGAGGGCTTTCGCGAGGCAACAGGTGAGGGAATTCCCGCAGCTCCCGACGCAGGAAGTGCAGGATAGAGTGATCTCAGAGACATGGGTGGGGGATGGTAAGATGGCGGACATATACAGGGAGATGAGGGGCGAGGGGGAGATCATGGTAGATGAGCTGAAAGGGAAATGGGAAGAAGAACTGGGGGAGGAGATTGAGGAGGGGTTGTGGGCTGATGCCCTACGTAGGGTAAACTCATCGTCCTCGTGTGCCAGGCTAAGCCTGATACAATTTAAGGTGCTACACAGGGCGCATATGACTGGAGCACGGCTTAGTAAATTTTTGGGGGTAGAGGATAGGTGTGCGAGATGCTCGAGAGGCCCAGCGAATCACACCCACATGTTCTGGTCATGCCCGGCACTACAGGGGTTCTGGGTGGGGGTGACAAAGGTGCTTTCGAAGGTGGTGGGGGTCCGGGTCGAACCAAGCTTGGGGTTGGCTATACTTGGGGTTGCAGAAGAGCCGGGAGTGCAGGAGGCGAGAGAGGCTGACGTGTTGGCCTTTGCGTCCCTCGTAGCCCGGCGCAGGATATTGTTAATGTGGAAGGAAGCCAAACCCCCGGGGGTGGAGACCTGGATAAACGATATGGCAGGGTTCATAAGGTTGGAACGGATTAAGTTCGTGTTAAGGGGTTCGGCTCAGGGGTTCACCAGGCGGTGGCAACCGTTCGTCGACTACCTCACAGAAAGATAGAGGGAATGGAAAAGAAATAGACAACAGCAGCAACCCGGGGGGGGGGGGGGGGGGGGGGGAATCAGATGGACTCTCAGGGATGTTATTGTATATGTATAGGTAATTGGTATATGTAATTGTATATTGGATTGTTGGATTGTATTTTTGGAGAGTATTTATTTTGGATAAGGCAGTTGCCATGTAGTTTTGTTTTTGTTTTTGTTTATATATTATTTATTTATTTGTTTAAAACTGGCCACGGTTATTTATATTGCTTTATTGTTGTGTAAAAGAAACACTATGTATTGTTATGTTTGGCCAAAAAGCTTGAATAAAATATATATTTAAAAAAAAATCTTTATTGTCACAAGTAGGCTTATATTAACTGCAATGAAGTTACTGTGAAAATCCCCTAGTCACCACATTCCGGCGCCTGTTTGGGTACACGGAGGGAGAATTCAGAATGTCCAATTCACCGAACAGCAGATCTTTCGGAACTTGTGGGAGGAAACCGGAGCACCCGGAGGAAACCCACACAGACACGGGGAGAAGGTGCAAACTCCGTACAGACAGTGACCCAAGCCGGGAATCGAACCTGGGACCTTGGAGCTGTGAAGCAACAGTGCTACCCACTGTGCTACTGTGCCACCCATGGCATCAAACAGGAAATTAAAGTTGCGTGCAGTAAGGGTACAGCAGTTATTATGGGTGCTTCAATCTGCATTTTGATTGGGCTGATTAAACTGGTAGCAATGTGATTAAGGAGGATTTCCGGAATTTATAAGGGATGTTTTTTTCGACAAATTTGTCGAGGAACCAACTTGAAAGCAAGCCACCCTAGACTGGGCAGTGAGAGAAGATAAATTAGCAATTTTGCGGTGTGAGATCTTTAGGGAAGAGTCATCTTCATTAAGATGGAGAGTGACATATTTAAGCCTGAGACTAGGATCCTGAACTTAAAGAAAGCTAACTTTGATGGTATGAGATGTGCATTGGCTAGGATAAGCTGACAAAGGATATTTAAGGATGGTGGATAGGCAATGGCAGGCTTTTTTTAAGTTCTTCTTTTTTTAAATTTAGAGTTTCCAATTAAGGGGAAATATAGTGTGGCCAAACCACCCAACCTGCACATCTTTGTGTTGTGGGGGTGAAACCCACGCAGACACTGGGATAATGTGCAAACTCCACACAGACAGTGACCCAGGGCTGGGATCAAACCCGGGTCCTCAGCGCCGTGAGGAAGCAGTGCTAACCACTGTGCCACTGTGCTGCCCTAGCAATGGCAAGCATTTAAAGAACACATGGATGAACTTCAACAATTGTACATCCCTGCCTGGCGCAAGATTAAGATGGGGAAATTAGCCCAGCAATGGCTAGCTAACAAGGGAAATCAGGGATAGTGTTAAAGCCAAAGAGGAGGTATATAAATTGGCCAGAAAAGGCAGCAGGCCTGGGAGAAATTTTAAATTCAGTGGAAGAGGACAAAGGGTTTAATTCAGATGGAGAAAATAGAATACGAGCGTAAGCTTGCAGAAAACATAAAAAACATCTGCAAAAGCTTCTATAGACATGTGAAGAGAAAAAGACTGGTGAAGACAAATGTAGGTCCTTTACAATTAGAATCAGGTGAATTCATAATGGGCAACAAAGAGATGAACAAATACTTTTGATCTGTCTTCACTAAGGAGGACACAAATAACATTCCGGTAATATCAGCGGACAGAGGGTCTAGCATGAAGGAGGAACTGAAGGAAATCCTTATTCATCAGGAAATTGTATTGGAGAAATTGATGGGATTAAAGCCCGATATGTCTCCAGTGCCTGATGCTCTGTATCCCAGAGTACTTAAGCAAGTGCCTTAGAAATAATGGACGCATTGGTGATCATTTCCTAGCATTCTATAGACTCTGAAAGAGTTCCAATGGATTGGAGGGTAGTTAATGTAACCCCACTTTTTAAAAAAGGCGGGAGAGAGAAAACAGGGAATTATAGACAGATTAGCCTGACATTGGTGGTGGGGAAATGCTGGAGTCAATTATTAAGGATGAAATAACTGAGCATTTGGAAAACGAGGACAGGATCAGTCCAAGTCAGCATGGATTCACTAAAGGAAAATCATGCTTGACAAAACTTCTGGAATTTTTTGAGTATGTGACCAGTAGAGTGGACAAGGGTGAACCAGTAGATGTTGTATATCTAGACTTTCAAAAGGCTTTGATAAGGTCCCACACAAGAGATTAGTGAGCAAAATAAAAGCCCATGGTATTGGAGGGAGTGTATTGACATGGATAGAGAACTGGATGGCAGACAGGAAGCAGAGAGTTGGAATAAATGGGTCCTTTTCAGAGTGGCAGGGAGTGACTAGTGGGGTCACGCAGGGTTCAGTGCTGGGACCCCAACTGTTCACAATATACATTAATGATTTGGACGAAGGAATTGCATGCAATATCTCCAAATTTGCAGACAACACTAAGCAGGGTGGCAGTGTGTGCTATGAGGAGGATGCAAAGAGGCTGCACAGTGACTTGGACAGGCTGGTTGAGTGGGTAGATACTTGGCAAATGCAATATAATGTGGGTAAATGTGAGGTTATCCACTTTGGTGGCAAAAACAGAGAAGCAGATTATTATCTGAATGTTGGTGGCTTAGACAAAGGGAAGTGCATCGAGACCTGGGTGTCGTTGGCATGCAGTTACAGCAGGCGGTGAGGAAAGCTAATAGCATACTAGCCTTCATAGCAAGAGGATTTGAGTATAGGAGTAGGGATGTCTTGCTGCAGTCATACAGAGCTTCAGTGGCTGGGCCAATCTCTGCAGTGCCTCGGCAATGACCACCTGTGACTGCAACAAGCTCCGCAGTGCCTTGGCCATGCCTATCTGAGAGTGGGACATGTCCTGCACAACCTCATCAAGGTCAGCTTGGTACTGGGTGACATTCCCCAGCGAGTTGGACATTCTGCCGAGACCATCGGCCATAGCCGTCACTGACTGCGCGACGTCTTGGACACCTTACCTCATGTTGCTGATGTCATGTACCAGGCTCTCCACTGCAGTCGCCACCCTAGCAGTGTTGGCCTTGGTGCCACACATTGCTGGTGATATCTGCTGCGCCGGTAGCCTCTGGGACTCCTCCAAACAGCTATGGCTCTGCTGGAGTGATACTGACACTCTGAACGCCCAGTGTGGTCCCTATCATCTCCATCAGCTCCAGGTAACTGTTCCAAAGGCTCAGCATCAGGCTGGGGCCCAGCTGGGTCCTGAAGCCTGACCACTAGCATGTCCCACCGAGGTGTGTGTATATGGGCTGGTGCAGGGTAAGGATGACAGCTGTGCTGCAACCATGTTTGTATCCTCAAAGCTCTCCTCCAAGGTGTTCTCAACGGAGTCAGGAGAGGGTGCCGCCCGGGCAGGGCAGTCGCCGTCGGCTGGACGACCTGAGGGTAAATAGACATGTGGTCAGTGGGAGTGATGGGTGAGTCAGTAAGCCTACAGTCCTTCCTCACCTCTGCAGCATCCACCAGCCTCCGTGTGGCTGACTGAACTGTCCTCTGTCACCCCAGTCACCTCCAGGAACCGCTACTCAAAGGAGTTGAGGAATCAAATGTCTGGAACCCCTCCACCAGTCTGGTCCTGACGATTATGCAAGAGCTTATCCTGAGGGGACACGGAGAGGGCATCGTTAGCCACAGGTGTGGTTCCAATGAACAAAGAACAATACAGCACAGGAACAGGCCCTTCAGCCCTCCAAGCCTGTACCGGTTATGATACCAAACTTTGCCAAAACCCTCAGCACTTCCTTGTGCCATATCTCTCTATACCCATCCTATCCATGTGTTTGTCAAGATGCCTTTTGAATGCCGTTAATGTATCTGTTTCCACAACCTCCCCTGGCAACGCGTTCCAGGCACTCACCACCCTCTGCGTAAAAACCTGCCTCGCACATATCCTCAAAACTTTGCCCCAGGGACCTTAAATCTATGCACCCTGGTGACTAACCCCTCTACCCTGGGAAAGAGTGCCTGCCCATCCACTCTATCCATGCCCCTCATGATATTGTAGATCTCTATTAGGTCACCCCTCAACCTCCGTCTTTCTAATAAAAATAGTCTGAGTCTATTCAGCCTCTCCACACAGCTAACACCCACCAGAACAGGCAACAACCTGGTAAACCTCCTCTGCACCCTCTCCAAAGCCACCACATCCTTCTGGTAGTTTGGCGACCAGAATTGTGCCCAATATTCCAAATGCGACCGTACCAAGGTTCGAGACAACTGTAGCATGACTTGCCAGTTTTTATACTCAATGCCCCGTCCAATGAAGGCAAGCATTCCATATGCTTTCTTGACTACCTTGTCCACTTGTGTTGCCACCTTCAAAGATCTGTGCTCTCTGACTTTCTATATTCTTAAGAGTTTTGCCATTTATGGTATATATTTCCTCTCTATGTTCGACCTACCAAAATGCATTACCTCACATTTGTCTGGATTAAATTCCAGTTGCCATTTCTCTGCCTAAGTCTCCAATTTATCAATGTCCTGCTGTATCTTCTGACAATCCTCAACACTATCTGCCACTCCACCAACCTTGGTGTCATCCTCAAACTTACTAATCAGACCAGCTACATTTTCCTCCAGATCGTTTATGTACACCACAAACAACAGAGGCCCCAGCACAGATCCCTGTGCAACACCACTAGTCACAACCTTCCATTCAGAAAAACACCCTTCTACTGCCTTCTATGACCGAGCCAGTTCTGTATCCATCTTACCACCTCACCTCTGATCCCGTGTGACTTCACCTTTTGTACCAGTCTGCCATGAGGCACCTTGTCAAAGACTTTACTGAAGTGCATGTAAATAACATCTACCACCCTCCCCTCATCAATCATCTTTGTCACCTCCTCAAAAAACTCGATCAAGTTAGTGAGGCACGACCTCCCCTTCAAAAAACCATGCTGTCTATCGCTTATGAGTCCAATTGTTTCCAAATGGGTATAAATGCTGTCCCTAAGAATTCTCTCTAATAATTTACCCACTACAGACTTGAGGCTCACCGTCCTGCAGTTTCCAGGATTATCCCTGCTACCTTTCTTAAACAGCGGTACCACATTAGCTATTCTCCAGTCCTCTGGGATCTCACCTGTAGCCAATGAGGTCACAAAGATGTCAGTCAAGGCCCCAGCAATTTCCTCCCTTGCTTCCCTCAGAATTCTGGGGTAAATCCCATCCTGCCTAGGAGACTTATCTACCATAATATCTTTTAAAATAACCAATAGCTCCACCTTTTCGATGTTAACATGACCCAGACTGTCCACACACCCTACCCAAGAAACATCTTCCACAAAGTCCCTTTCTTTGGTGAACACTGATGCAAAGTACTCATTTAGTACCTCGCCCATTTGCTCTGGCTCAACACATAGATTCCCGCCACTGCCCTTAAATGGTCCAATCCTTTCCCTGACCACCCTCTTGCTTTTAACATATGAATATTGGGAGTGTGAAGGAGGGGTTGGGGGTGTTGAGGGGGGAGGGGGGTGGGGGAAGGGCTGGGAGTCACATGGGGAATTGGAGGGTGGATGATCCCTTGTGGGGTGGTGGGGGGTGGGGGTGGGGGTGGGGGGGGAGTGGTGTGCACTCACTGGTGTTGCCTGGTATAGGTCATTGACGTTCCTCCTGCACTGAAGGCTCGTTAGAAATTTTTCCAGAGAATTGCGCCCTATTTGGGGGCTAAACTTGTGAGAAACTCCCCAAGGCCCAAAAAAGTGACTCAGTGTCATTGAATAGCGGTGGGGAACTCATCGGCAGATCTGGTGGGAAACTCCCTGAAAAATGCGCCACAAATTAACTTTGAAATTTTACGGGAGAATCGCGCAAAGGCACAGAATGTACCCTGGGTGGAATTCTTCAATACCCAACACCAAGAGCAGAATTTAATATAGATGATGAGGTTCTTGCATCCCAGCAGGTGATCCGGCACGAGACCTGAGTTGCCTGCTTTTGGGAAGGCTCGCTGAATTAAGTGGCAATCAGGGACTTAATCTGGGCAGCGGTGGGCCTTCCCCAGGATCAAGGACCCCAGTGGCAGAATCCCCCCCCAGCCCCGGCCCCCTGCCTCCAAGCCCGTTTTGTGGGAGGACATTAAATTTTATTCAAAGCGTGACTCGGTAGTACTATTCCTGACCGAGTTGCCTGAGTCCTGAACGACATTTCCACCAGACATGGTCACTGCTAGCTGGTGAGGGAAGAAACAAAAGGGAAAAACCTACTTGACCTCGTCCTAACCAATGAACCTGGAGCAGATGCATCCATGCATGACAATATCTGTATCGTTCTTGTGGAGACAAAGTCCCATCTTCACATTGAGGATGTTGTCCATTGTGTTGTGTTACTCCACCACAGTGCTAAATGGGTTAGATTCAGACAGATCTAGCAACTCAAATGTAGACATCCAGGAGGCAATGTGGGCAATCAGCAGCAGAATTGTATACAACCACAATCTATAACCTCATGACCCAGCATATCCCCTACTCTACCATTACCATCAAGCCAGGGTATCAACCCCGGTTAAATGAAGAGTGCAGGAAGTCATGCCATGGGCAGCACTATGCATATTTAAAACTGGGGTGCAAAGCTGGTGAAGCTACAATACAAAACTGCATGAATGTTAAAACAGCAGAAACATGTGATGCACAGAACCATGTGATCTTACAACTAATGGATCAGATCAAAGTTCTGCAGTCCTGCCACATCCAGTCATGAATGGTGGTGGACAATTAAACAACTAACCGGAGGAGGCAAAATATCCACAGATATCCCCATCCTTAATGAGCCCAGCACATCAGTCCAGAGGTCAAGATTGAAGCATGTGGAACCATCTTCAGCCAGAAGTCGTAAATGGATAATCCATCATGGCGTCCTCCTAGGTTCCCTAGAACATTCTGAGGGCTATGAGAATACACCCTCACCCACTATCTTGTAAACCATGCCCAAAAAATATTCAGTAGGGGTGCAGCCCCCCGTCCCTTCCGGCAACGCCACAATGTGAATGTTCTGCCTCCTGGATCTATTTTCCAGGTCACTCTGTTTGGCCTTCAATTACTTATTTATTTCGACCACCGAAGTAAGATCGGCCTCCAGAGAGGTTATCTCTGTGGTGTGTTAAGGCTGCTTTGATGCCTTTAATTACAGCTCCATGAGCTTCGAATGTCTTATTCATGATTTCCAAGGCCAAACGATTGGGGGCCAAGGCCTCTTCAATCGATCTTTTAACATCTACTGCCAAACTTTGATGCTGTTTATTTAGCCAAAATGCGAGCGAGATCATCAGCCATTTGTGGAGTGGTCGGTAAGGGAGAACCCACCCCGTCATCATAATTCCAGAAGTATCCTGTGAGGTTTCAGAATCTGTCGACAGATTTCGGCTTGAATTCCTCTTGGCTTTGCCTCTTCTGGGCATCTCAGAATGGTTAAAAACTCTTGTCCAATAAATTAGAAGGGTTTTTGAAAAGTAAATGGTCCATGGCGCCAGAAAAAAGGGCAAAAAGACCATCTTTCCAGCGGGAGCCATGTTGCGCACATCCTCCCCTTACATCACACCACCAGAAGTCTCCTGTGCTGTAAATTTCTACAGTTCCCACATGGAAATTGGATATCATCTCAGGAATACTACTGCCAATTAAATTCATTACTTTCTAACATGCTGAGTAAGGAAGGAATTTTTACCTGCACCCTCAACTATCTTTTTCCTGCCATATTATCCAGGTTGGGTAGCCTGAAGAGGTCGCAGCCCTGGTGCTGAGATTCTATAATAGAGGCCATTGCCTTAATTCACTCCAGTTTGCGCCAACACAAAGGAAGAAAGGCCATTAAGTGAAAAGCTGAATATGTTGTTCTTTCGGAGGGAATGCAGACCGAAATTTGACAGTGCTATGGTGAGGAATTTTCCTGTCCAATACATCACATCCTACTGCGGTGGTGGTTGCCCCTTGAACACTTCCAGTAGCCAAGTGCATCACAATGCCAGTAGACATCTTCCTGACTGGAGGCTGCTGTCAGGATCGGCTCACTGTTGAAGGAGCCTGGATAAAATCAGGTCACACACACATGGTAGATGAAGGTGGGGGTGGGGATGTGAAGGAGGGAGAGATGGACGGCTGAAGGAGGTGGAAAGTGGGAAGAAAGAAGGGGATGGGGTGAAGGAAAGGGGACGGGTGTGTGAAGCATTGGGAATGAGGGTGAAGGAGGGGCATGGTGGGTGAAGGAGGGGAGATGCAGCAGAAGGAGGGGAATGGGAAGGTGATGAAGGAGGGGATGAGGAGTGAAGGAGGGGAGATGAGGTAGAAGGGGTTAAACGTCTGCAATCCTGGTTCCTGCCACCATGGGCTGGGATTTGCAGGTGTGCACCACAAATTCCTACATGCCAGCTGTCCCCACTCGCACGCTCTCAGATTCGATTTCCCGAACTCTGGACACCAACCACTGCTGTGCTCCTATCAGGCACCATGGACTGGGTGACACTGACTCCATACTGACACTCCCCACTGTGGAGAAGCTTGGCCACATGCAGCACGGTAATGTAGTTCTGAATGTGTGAATGTCTCCATAATGTCTGTGCAGAACTGAGAGCTGCAAAGTGGGGCAGAATTCTTCGGAAACCGGCGGGGCGGGCAACTCCGGCACAAAGGAGTGGCGTGAACCACTCCGGCGTCAGGCCGCCCCAAAGGCTAGGCCAGCGCCGGAGTGGCTTGCACCGTGCCAGCCGGCGCGGAAGGGGCTTGGCGCCACGCCAACCGGTGCCGAAGGGCCTCCACTGGCCAGCGCGAGTTGGTGCATGCGTGGGAGCGCCAGCGTGTGCTGACGTCATCCCAGCGCATGCACAGGGGGGGTTCATCTCCGCGCCGGCCGTCGCGGGCCGGTACACCAGCCGGCGGGGAGGAATAGAGTGCCCCCACGGCACAGGCCCGCCCACGTATCGCTGGGCTCCGATCGCGGGCCAGGCCACCAGGGTACCCCCCGGGGCCAGATCCCCCCGCGCCCCCACCGAGGATCCCGGAGGCCGCCCGCAGAGCCAGGTCCCACCGGTAAGTACCTGTCGTAACATACGCCGGCGGGACCTGCCGAAAACGGGTGGCCACTCGGCCCATCGCAGCCTGGAGAATCGCCGGGGGGGGGGCGCTGCCAGCGGCCGCTGACTGGCGCGGCGCGATTCCTGCCGCCGTCAAATCCCGGCGCAAGAGAATTCGGCAGCCGGCGGGGGCGGGATTCACGCCCCCCCCCCCCCCCCCCGGCGATTCTCCGACATCTGCTGCTGTCATTCTGCCTCACCATTAAGAGTTGGGGGTTGAATGTAATGCAGTTTGATGAGCAAGTTGTCACCATTTTGAGTGATTGGATGCAGGCTCTTCTCAGTCATTAAGGACAATGCTGTCATCTTCAAGGACAGCTTCAGAGTGTACTTGCAGCGTTTTCTTTGTCTGCTCCCGGAATGTTGGCCACTCGACTGTTTCCGTTTCAGTATTTAATAGTTAGAAACAGCTTCTAGAGACATTTCTTCAAAATCTGCAGAACTCCAATATATTCATCCACAGCTGTTTATGAAAAGAACATCCTTTCAATTAAATATACTTGAATACTTGAAAAATAATTGAAGTAAATATTTAAGTGATCTCACAGTTCAACCACCTCAACTATTTCTCCCGCCAGATCATCGCTTCCAATGAGAACAGGAACCAACTGTTTCTGCAGCTTCTTTCCACAAAGTAACAAAAACTTTGCAAATCTTCTATTAAAACAAATATTGAGTAATATTACAGAATACTAAAGTAATTAATTAAAGTTATTGTAAAAAATATATTTTCTATAAAAATGAATGGTCATCTTTCATGGTAGAAGGTTGCAGACGGAGGAGCTATTTTCTAACATGCTGCCTCGGCGAGTTTAGTGCTTTGTTTTTCATATTCACATGCACTCTCTCATTGGAGTTTAGAAGAACGAGAGGTGACCTTATTGAGACATAAAGGATTCTCAGGGGGCTTGACAGAAGAGATGCTGAGGTTGTTTTCCCTTGTGGGCAAGTCTAGGACCAGACGGCATAATCTCAGAGTAAGAAGCCTCCATTTAAGACAGAGATGAGGAGGATTTTTTTCTTTCAAAAGGTAGTGAATCCGTGGAATTCTTTACTGCAAAGAGTTGTAGCGGCTGGGTCATTAAGTATATTCAAGGCTGGGATTGACAGATTTTTAATCAGTAAGGGAATCATGGGTTATGGGGATAAGGCAGGAAAGTGGAGTTGAGAATTATCATAGCAAATCAGTCATGGCCTTATTAAATGTCGGAGCAGGACCAATGGGCCTAATGGCCTCCTTCTGCTCCTACGTTTTACGGTCTTATGGTCTTTTCCCAGGAGTGAACGTTGAGAGAAGATTTTATAGAGGTATTCAAAATTATGAAGGGTCTGGGCTGTGTAGAGAGGGAAAAACTGTTCCCAGTGGTGGAAAAACCAAGAATGAGACAGGACAGATTTAAGGTAATTGGTAATGGGAACATGAGGAGCAAACCTTTCACAAGTGGTTAAGATCTGGAATGCACTCCTTTAGAGTGTGATGGAGGCAGGTTCAATTGAGACACTCAAGAGGGAGTTAGATTGTAATCTGAAAAGGAAAGATGTACAAGGTTATGGGGAGAAGGCAGAGGACTGTTGTAGACACAATGGGACAAATGCCTCCTCCTGTGCTGTAATAATTCTGTGATTCTGTGAAAACTCTCCACTGGTTTGAATAAGAACACAAAAGAAGATGGTTATGGTTGTTGGAGGCCAAGGACATCAATGCAGGAGTTCCTCAGGACAATCTCCAGGGCCGCATGATCTTCCGCTGCGTCATCATTGACCTCTCCTCCATCAACAGTACATGACAATGTGCAGCAAAACCTGGACAGCATTCAGACATGGTCTGATAAGTGGCAAGTAATGGTCGCGTCAGGCAATGACCTTTCCACCAAGAATCTAATCATCTTCTCTTTACCTTCAATGTCATTACCATTGCTGGAATCCCCACCATCAAATCCTGGAAGCTACTATTGACCAAAAACTACTGGCACAGCCATGGATAAACTATGGCTACAAGACCACTTTTTGAAATTCATTCATGAGTTGTGGGCATCACAGGCTAATCCATTCCTAATTGCCCTTAAGAAGGTGGTGGTGAGCTGCCTTTTTGAACCACTGCAGTTCATGTGGTGTAGGTACACCCATGGTGCTGTTAGGAAGAAGGGAATGTGGTGAATGTATTATCCCAATAATCCACCATTGTATTTGTATCTGTGCTGTTGCCTTTGTATTTGTATCTGTGCTATGCTGTTGTCCTTGTGGGCTCCTCCTATGGGCCATTGTATGGCATTATCCATAGGGGAACATGTTGGGGCCTGTATGGGCTCCACCCATGGCTCCTCCCCTTGAAGGGAGGTATAAAGAGCAGTCAACCTGTAGGCGGTTCTCAGTATTGGATCAGTCGCAGGCAGGCACTGTTCTAAGTTGATTAAAGCCACAGTTTACTTCTACTCTTGTCTCGAGTGAATTGATGGTCGCATCAGGGAACACTCCCCAAAGTTTGTCCATCAAGGCACAAGTCAGGAGTATGATGGAATACTCTCCACTTGCTTGGATGGTGCAGTTCCAACAACACACAGGGAGCTCAATACTGTCCAGGACAAAGCAGCCCGTTTGATTTGCAACCCATTCACCACCTTAAGCATTCACTCCCATCACTAAAACCCCATGAAAGACTGTTTAAAAATTAATTTGGTCATGAGGATGACTTTATTTTCAATGACATTATTAAGAATATTATTTAAAATTACTGATGGGGGAGTACTTTATTTTCAATTACTTTATGTTAAATAAGATATTATTGGCTTTAAGATTACACTATGGAACAATAGACATCAATGTTTAACAAGCTGATCTGCAATTCTTTTCTTTGGCACTTTAGCAGAGGCTTTAGCCACTCAAAATAAATTGGTTAATGTCTCCATTAAAAGCACCGAATTTCAGAAGAATGTGTTAAGCACTCATGCCTTTATACTGTGGCATAATTTCAAAACATTGATTTTAACTATAGATTTTTCTTATTCCCGTTAACAAAAGAGTGGGACTGTTGCATTTCAGCACATATGTGGTAATTGAGGAATAGAGTCTAGCCAGAACACTTAAGGATGCTGCTAAGAGTGAGGAATGTCCAGAGGGACCGTTGTAAGTGAAGGTCAGACAGCGAGCAAAGATAGTGATATTTTGGAGAGATAGTGTGGATCAGATAGAGTGTTAATCATAAGGTGAACTAATGGACAGTGTTATCCAGCTTGTTTTAATGTGAAAATGGAAAGTTTTAGCACTGCTGACATGATATGCCCTTCCAGAGCATTGTAGATGGTGCTGGCACTCGTTGTGTTAACATTCGGGCTCAGCTAACCTTAGGTGACCTCCAACAATCATGCTGATTGGGAAGGTCAAGTTGGGGAATCGGGACCATTAAATTGGTTGTTGCTTTAAAAATAATTAATTTAAGGCAATAACACATTGTATAACCCATGATATGAGCTATTTCATTTTGTCAGAAAAAAATTACTGGTTTCATTTATCTGAACAACAAGCGCGCTCGGGTTGTCAATGTTTTCAACCACATTTCATTTTGTGTTTCAGCATTGTTTTATTTACTCCAAAGGCATGGGAAGGAAATGGTTAATGTGTACAAGAGGCCTTGGAATTGACACTGAATCCTGATTTTCCAGGGCAGAAACCCAGTTTAGAGCAGAGAAACAAATCTACCCGGATAAAACAGAAAGTGCTGGAAAAGCTCAGCAGGTCTGGCAGCATCTGTGGACAGGGAAACAAACAGAGTTAACATTTGGAGCCCAATTTGACTTTTCTTCAGTTCCGAAGTTCTCGGGGGCTAGGATATGGGGGTGATGAAGGTTCAGGGGACATGTGAGGAAACATGGAAGTGAGGAAACATGGAAGAGAGAAGCACCAGAGCTTGTGGGCAGCATCATCAGGAGTTGTTCCCTCCACTCGTGGAAGTCATCAGCAGATGGAGACTCCTGGAGGAATGCCAAATCTGGGTGCCCTGAAAAAAATGGAGGATGACATCCTGGATCTGCTCCCTTGAGAGGGAGTAGATCAGTTGGATGAGGAGAAGCCGGAGTTAATTTCAGGGGTGGTGAACATCTGAAGGAGCCTTTTAGTTTAACAAAAAAATTGAAATGAAAAATGAAATGAAAATCGCCTATTGTCACAAGTAGTACTTCAAATGAAGTTACTGTGAAAAGCCCCTAGTCGCCACAATCCGGCACCTGTTCGGGGAGGCTGGTATGGGAATTTAGAGTA
The DNA here is from genome assembly GCF_047496885.1 of Scyliorhinus torazame. Taxonomy (NCBI): domain Eukaryota; kingdom Metazoa; phylum Chordata; class Chondrichthyes; order Carcharhiniformes; family Scyliorhinidae; genus Scyliorhinus; species Scyliorhinus torazame. The sequence goes on from NC_092709.1 coordinate 190,647,065, forward strand.
CCCAATTCACCTACCCTGCACATCTTTAGGTTGTGGGGGTGAAACACACGCAGACATGGGGAGAATGTGCAAACTCCACACGGACTGTGACCCAGAGCCGGGATCGAACCTGGGACCTCAGCGCTGTGATGCAGCAGCACTGCGCTGCCCATGAAGGAGCATTTATGAGCCCTGGTGGGCGATGGAATTCGTCTGAGATCAGGGTTAAAATGGGTGACTGGAGACAAACCCCTCAGTGTCAATTGTGGAACTACTCTCTCCGTCTTGCAGTGACATTTACAAATTGGTCATTTGCAGTCTTGAATGTTACTCAACACTGTACTCTCTTCAAAAGATCAGTCATTGGCCTCAGCAGTTACAAGCCCTGATGGACCATTGGTGACCTCTGAGGAAGAGGAAGTGACCTCAGTGGGTGCGCCATCTCATCCTTATTACTCACCTTCTAGCAGCTCAAATACTTGTACCTCAATGGATCTGCATCTGTCAGCCAATAAGGTAGCAGCAACTGGTTTGAGTACCAGACCACTTGACAGAGGCTGCGATATTCCATGCCTCTGACACTTGGATGAATAGGGGAGAGCAGGAAGATGCTGAACCCGAGGCAGAGGACAAGCCTCTGGAGTCGTCCATGAAACAACAGATATTGAATGTCCAATGAGAATAATAATAATAATCGTGTATTGTCACAAGTAGGCTTCAATGAAGTTACTGTGAAAAGCCCCCTTTCACAGTAGAAGAGCGCGGAGATCTGGTGGAGCTTCCAGAGGATATGCACACCATGGCAAGAACATTGGAAGAGTCCACCTAGGCCATGAGCTCTACGATCAGCCTCTTATCTTCCTGTGTGGCCTCCTCCATTGAAGGATTGATGACGCTCACGGAGCTCCAGAACGAACAGCACATATAGGACATGTTGGGTGTATATGCATACTTGCAAACCATTGGGTTGACACTGAACTTAATCAGGCAGTGCCAATATGCGAGGTGGGTGGTGGAGGTGGGCGGGGAATGGGGTTGAACAACAGGGGGGTGATTGAATCTCACAATGTCGGACGAGCAACAGTGGCCTGTATCTGGGGCGTCCTCTCAGGAAATTCCTGATGGTGACAGCATCTCCTTCACTGCTCTGCCTGTGCCACCAGTGCCTCAGGATGCTGCAACAACAGAGGAAGCTTCTGCACCAGGTAGCCTCTCTCAAAATGCTGGAGCCGTCATGACCTCTGGTCACCAGAGGATGCCCGCAAAGATGAGCCAGGCCAATTGGGCATAAAGGTCAGCAGTCTGCCTTCAGTACTTGTAAACGTTTGAAGAATTCACTATCCACTCACATGGGTCAATTCAGCTACCCATTCATTGTGTCAGGCTGAGTGTTACATTACACAGAAACATACACAATAGGGGTAGGAGTAGGTCAATTTGGCCCTTACAAACTGTTCTGTCATTCAATGAGAATATGGTAATCTTCTACCTCAATGACATTTTCCCATACTATCCTCATGTCCCCTGTTGTCTTTACTATCCAGAATTCTATCGATCTCTGCCTTGAACACACTGACTGAGCCACCACTGTCATAGATACTGCCAAGGATTTACCATTCTCTGAGTGAAGAAATTCCTCCTCATCTCATCCGAAATGGCCTATCCCTTATCCTGGGACTGTGGCCCTTTGCTCTAGACCCCTCCAGCTAGGGGAAACATCCATCCTGCATCTACCCTGTCAAACTTTGCAATAATTTTGTATGTTTCAGCGAAATCAGCTCTCATTCTTCGGAACTCTCGATAATATTGGCCCAGTTTCCTCAATGTTTCCTTATAGCACAATCTGTCCATTCCAGGAATTAGCCTGCTGAATCTTTGTTGCACTTCTTCTGTGGCAAGTATATCTTATCTTAGGTAAGGAAACCAAAATAGTATGCAATACTTCAGGTACGGTCTTCCCAAGGCTCTATTGCAGCAAGAGATATTTATTCCTGCACTCAAATCCTCTTGCAATGAAGATCAACATACTAGTTGCCTTCCTAATTGCTTGCTGAACCTGCGTGTTAGCCTTCAGCAACTCATGAACAAGGAAATCCAGGTCCCTTTGGGCATCAACACTTTTCAATCTCTCACCACTTAGAAAATACTCTGCAATTCTGTTTTTCCTACTAAAGTTCATGGGCGGGATTCTCCGAGCCCCCGCCAGGTCGGAGAATTGGCGGGGGCAGTGTGAATCCCGACCCCGCCGGCTGCCGAATTCTCCGGCGCCGGGGATTTGGCGGGGGCGGGAATCGCGTTGCACCAGTCGGTGGCCGCTGGCAGCGCCCCCCCCTCCACGGCGATTTTCCGGCCCACGATGGGCTGAGTGGCCGCCCGTTTTCGGCCGATCCCGCCGGCGTAAATTACAACAGGTATTTGCCGGTGGGACCTGGCTGCGTGAGCGGCCTCCGGGGTCCTCGGGGGGCGCAGGGGGATCTGGCCCCAGGGGGTGCCCCTATGGTGGCCTGGCCCGCGATCGGGGCCACCGTTCCGCGGGCGGGCCTGTGCCGTGGGGGCACTCTATTGTTCCGCATCGGCCGCTGTGGTCCTCCGCGATGGCCGACGAGGAGATGAACTCCCCTGCGCATGCGCTGGGATGACGCCAGCACATGCTGGGGCTCCCACACATGTGCCAACTCGCGCCGGCCGGCGGATGCCCTTCGCCGCTGGTTGGCGTAGCGCCAAGCCCCTTCCCCTCCGGCCGGCGGGGCGCAAACCACTCTGGGGCTGGCTTAGCCCCTGAAGGTGCGGAGGATTCCGCACCTTCGGGGCGGCCTGATGCCGGAGTGGTTCACACCACTCCTCGGTGGCGGGACCCCGGAGACTGTCTAAAGTCCCTTTGCTTCCTCAGTACAACTTGCATTTCGACCTAGTTTTGTGTCAACAGTAAACTTGGAAATATTATATTTGGCTTCCACATCCAAATCATTGATATGGATTGTGAACAGCTGGGTTCCAATCCCTGATCCCTGCTGTCTCCATTAGTCACAGCCTACCAACCTGAGAATGACCCAATTATTCCTATTCTCTGTTTTCTGTCTGTTAACAAATTCTCAATCCATGCCAGTACATTATCCTCAATCACCTCCTGTGTGGGACCTTATTGAAGACCTTCTGAAAATCCAAATAAACACATCCACTGGTCGCCCCTTATCTATTCTGCTAGTTGTGTTCTCAAAAAGCTCCAACAGGTTTGTCGAACATGGTTTCCTTTCCATAAATCTATGTTGCCTCTGCCAAAACCTATCACACCCTTTAGAATAGATTTTCCCCACTAGTTCCCTGTTTTCACAAAGAGAATTTGGACTCGCCTCCTTTCTTAAACAGCGAGGTTACATTTGCTACTTTCCAATCTGCAGGAACCATTCCGAATCTATAAAAATTTGGAAAAAGATCACAAATGCATCCACTATCTCTCTATCCACCTCTTTCAAAACTGGGATGTGGATCATCAGGTCCAGGGGAGTTATCAAATTTCAGTCCCATGAATTTCTCGAGCACAGTACTACTTCTTTTTACTAATATTAATGGTCCTCTGCATCAGAACATGGATACCTGATTAACTTCAGGAGTCACCTCTTTAATGAATACCCTGCTAGGAAAACAAATATAGTTTTACGGGATTTATATTTGTATTGGTAAACATTATAAATAAGGTACAATTTTACGTGTGTTTAATTTTATGCTTCTGTGCCTGGAAAGGTAAAACCTAAATTTAGACTCTTGCTGGATAAAAGTGTTTGTAGTGAAGAGGTTGGTTAAGTTCCAACTGTGTTTCTATTGCACTTAGAGAGGGCTATGGCATGAAGAATAAATAAAAGGCATCAGCATGTGGCTGTTGCTTAGCAACTCGGGGCCCTTTTAACTGCTTCTTCAGTTTTAGTTTTAGCTGGAATAATTGTAGTTGGAGACAGTACCCTGGGGAGTGAGCCTCTCGCAACTCTGCCAGTAGAGGCTGGACAGGACAAGAAAGTTGCAAAAATGTAGGCTTTATAAGAAACAAGATACAATCCAGATAACCATTGAATTGCGACAGAAAGAATGTCGTAAGACTGAAGTTAAGAGAACAGAAACCAAGGTATTGTTCAGAAGAATTCAAGGAAGAGTGAACAAAGTATTCTGAGTTAAAGAGACAATTGCAGGAACTAGATTTAAAGCGGGAAAGCAAATTTCTGAGGTACATGAAATGTTCAATGCCATTTTAATACAGTCTGGGAATTGAAAGTTAAAGTAATTGTGAAGAGCTTATATAGCAGTCAAGACAAAGAATCCTAAGGGGCTGGTGTAAAATCATGGACTGGATTTACTGTTAAAAATGGATGCGGCAACTTTGTTTAAAAGTGTCATTTGGAAAAGCTGGACTGAAGTTTGGAATACACACTGCTAATGCAAAACATTATTTTGAACAAAGATTGTAAAGCATTTTTTTTGAGTGGAGTTTGGATTCTCTCAATGTAACAATCATCTGGGGGATTCTGAGGAGAAATCCACAGACATTCACTTGAGGTTCTGAGTGGAAAGTATATTTGACCACAGCCATGTTATGTATGTAAAGGGATATTGTGTCACTGAGATCATTGTATCTTAAGATATAGTTCGTAATCCGTGTTCATCTTAAAATCTGTGTGTATTTGTAAAACTAAGGGAGGACTAAAGAAGTATTGCATCATAATCCAATTTTTCCATGTTTAATCAATGGTTTTTTTCTTGTTAAAACTAATTTGCGGTCCTATGACTCTGTTCCTCCACGTTTTATAAAAGAAAAGTAAAAGTTATGATCTTTTGAGCCAGGGTTCCACTCTGGGATCTTCCTGTTCAGAAGTAACATCAGCTTGGATCGCAAAAGGGTACACACCTGCAGCATCGTTAGGAGGCAGTTATATGTGACCTGTGCATTAAAGGAATGACAAACATCCCTGACTGACCCACAGGTACCTTGATGGACCTTCTTGCAATCAATTGCCCCTTGAACTTTAGAGAATCCTGCCCCAAAGCCTCTTGCTCTCTCGGCCTGTTCATCAGTGGTAAAGCTGATGAAGTTGTCCACCCTCCCGAGCAATGCATCAATTTCAAGTCTGGTACAAGGGGCAGCACGGTAGCACGAGTGGCTAGCACTGTGGCTTCACAGCGCCAGGGTCCCAGGTTCAATTCCCCGCTGGGTCACTTTCTGTGTTGAGTCTGCACGTTCTCCCCGTGTCTGCGTGGGTTTCCTCCCAGTCCAAAGATGTGCAGGTTAGGTGGATTGACCATGATAAATTGCCCTTAGTGACCAAAAAGGTTAGGAGGGGTTATTGGGTTACGGGGGTAGGGTGGAAGTGAGGGCTTAAGTGGGTCGGTGCAGACTCGATGGGCCAAATGGCCTCCTTCTGCACTGTATGTTCTATGTTCTAAGGGGCTGGTTTAGCACTGGGCTAAATCGCTGGCTTTGAAAGCAGACCAAGGCAGGCCAGCAGCACGGTTCAATTCCCGTACCCAGCCTCCCCGTACAGACGCCGGAATGTGGCGACTAGGGGCTTTTCACAGTAACTTCATTTGAAGCCTACTTGTGACAATAAGTGATTTTCATTTTCATTTCATTTCAATTTGGGCTGCTGTTTGTGATATTCGGCAGAGATCTCTGGCTGATCTTTGAAAGGATCCCAAGGTAAAGACCTTCAATGCAGCCATGACCTTCAAGGCCACAGGTTTCGAATGGTCATCCACACAATTTGAGCTTAGTTCTCCTGCAAACATGTTTAATAAATTAGATATGACTGCCTCCCTGGAGAGATGCAACTACCAAGATACTGGAGGTAATCTGAGTGCTGCCTGTACACTTTTCCTTCAGGGTAATCTCTCCTCATTGGGCAGAGCTGCCCACCTTCCACTCTGTGTCCTTCTGGATCTGCTGCATCACCATGCTGCACAATCAATTGGCCAACAAGTTGCTGCTGCCCCTGGCCCGCTACCCTTCTCTCCCTCCTCCTTTCCTTCTCGTTTGAGGATCCCCCACCAGAGTGAGCTATCGGCATGACCTTTTCCCTGTTATTCCTTCCTGGCAGGCTGGCCTGTAAGGGTGCCTCAGTCACTGCAGCTCCTGCTCCAAATCAGTTCCTCCAGATAAACCCTTTATTGGGTCCCCTTCAGAATTCACAAAGACAATTTGGACCAATTCCTTCACCCCTCATGAAGTTCCAACCATAGCTTCAGATCTTAATCAAACAGCCAAGGTAATGATGATGGGTTGAAGTCTGGAAACCCTAAGAGAGAACCTTCGTTTGAGGGGCTGGGCGGAGCTTAGAGAAAGAGAGAGCAAGAATCCTGTTTTGAAAAGGTACAGGGAGAAGGCTTTGGAAAGCGACCAAAAGAGGTCATGAAAGTTGCCAGGAGGCAGGTTTTGGAAAAGGGTTCTGAAAGAATTTCCCTAACAGGCTGGCCCACTTTTATAATGTTTTGGCATCACGACCCTTTTTCCTGGTCCTCCACCTTCCCCTTCAGGTTCCCCTGGGTCGCCACCAACCTCTTTAGTTCAGCCTCCAGGGTGATGATTTGGTCACCCTGGTCCCTGTTGTTGAGTGTGAGGGGATGTTTTAGTCCGGTCTTTGCAGGATAATTTTGATTAAAAGTTCCATTTTCTTGTCCTTTGGAGGAGAGCCATCTTGTGTGTGAATGCTCAGCACATCCCATCACCAGAAGTCGATTTCCCTAATGGAAGAAAAATTGCTTTGTGAATGCAAGTATCGCCTTTGCCTACCTGTGAAAGTGGAATGAGAGTTCATGTTCATTTAAAATTCTGTTTAATGGAACTAGTGTGTTAAGGTTAAGAAACTACATATTATTGTTAGAGTTGAAGATTAAAAGTTTCAATATTTTTTATTTTGTTGTTATAAAGTTACAAGTAATAAAGTATTATCACTCCTGGAATGAATCAATCATTCAGAATCGCCTTAAAACTTTAAAAAATTGCGGTTCTTAGCCAATCTCTTAGCCACTGCTGAGAATTGACTAGGGTCCAAAACTTAGAGAGGGAGGGAGTGGGATAAGGAGGGAAAAAGGGTTTAGACATATCAATTGTTAATTTTACAAGCTCAAAGTGTGGACGTAGCAGCTGCTGAAGCTCAGTATCCTGGCACACATCTCCTCTGACATCATTTCAAGATGTTCTTTGCCCGTGCACTCAAAGGGTGAGTAAACTGATTCGCTTCCTCACCAGGTGAAGATGTAGCCTGACTCTTCTCTCATGATCTCTGCACCTACAAAGTCTTCAAATAAGTTCAAGGATTTTAACAAGCCAAGTTATAAGTGTGATGCTCTAGCGGAGGTGGAGCATGATTACAGATTTAGAATCTTCACTGTATTCTGCAATACCTGTCAGAGAAATAGTTCACATTAGCTTATGGGCAGCTTGCATACATCAGTTAAGACATTAAACTTTGTTAAAGCATTTGAAGTAATAACTGAGGCTTATAGGGATGAACATTACATCAGAGACATTCTTAAATAACCCAGCTCAAAATACATTGCAACATCCAAATGTACTTTAGCTCTGAATCAGCTGGGAGGACAGGTGTGCTAACATTAGTCTCCCTGAAGGAGTCAACAGCACAATAGCACCAGTATTGAGGCCATGATCATCTGAATTCAACTCCGCTGGGTGGCCCATATGCTTAGGATGTCTGGGTTCCGACTGCCAAAGCAAATCTTCTTCACCCAGCTCAAGGAAGGATCCCGAACACATGGAGGTAAAAGGAAGCTTTTCAAAGACACCTTGGAAGCTTACTTCAAGAAATGAAACGTAGACGTCAATGCCTGGGACACCCTTGCTCAAAAGAGACCTACTTGGAGGAACCTCCTGATTGAAGGGTCACAATTCTTCGAGAACACCCGATGACAAGAGGAGGGCCGGAAAAGGAGCCCGAGAAAGGAATACTTGCGACCTAGAGTCCAAAGACCGATCACACCTTTTGCAAACTTCTGCCAAGTGAATGATTGGAGATGCAATTCTAGAATCGAGCTCATCCGCCATTCAAGGACCCACAGAACCGGTGGCCAGTAATACTGAGTATCTTAGGTGGATAATCATAGAATTTACCGTGCAGAAGTAGCCATTCAGCTCATCGAGTCTGCACCGGCCCTTGGAAAGAGCATCCCACTTAAGCCCACACCTCCACCCTATCCCCGTAAGCCAGTAACCCCACCTACCCTTTTTGGACACTAGGGGCAATTTACCAAGGCCAATCCACATAACCTGCACATCTTTGGACTGTAGGAGGAAACCGGAGCACCCGGAGGAAACCCACGCAGACATGGAGAGAACGTGCAGACTCCGCACAGACAGTGACCCAAGCCGGGAATCAAACCCGGGTTCCTGGAGCTGTGAATCAAATGTGCTAACCACTGTGCTACCATGCCGACAATCATACTCGTTAGCAAGTGATCACCAAAGATTACATGCATTACAAAACCATTCTATCCATTATTGTTCCTTCAGTGGAATAACATCCTTATGGCAAACCAAAGTTTTAAAAAAATCTTTCTTTCACTTTTGTGACTCAAAACTCACTTTATACAGTAAAGTACCTTTTAAATGGAATTAACAGTCTCATGACAAAAGAAAGTTTTAGAAAAAGAAAATATCTATCTTCCTTTCACTTTATTTGCATTTTAAACATATTTATAAATGCTGAACTAATAATATAAAATATTATCCTTCCTGAAAAAAGTCTTTCAATGTCTCCTGCTTCTGCTCTATAATCCTGAACTGAGAAAAAAAATGCGCAAATAAAAAAGTTCAAAAAGTTACCTAATATCGGGTCAAGTCGATCAAGTTAGCACTATCCCTGGGTTTTTAACACAACAAATTCAGCGCAGGGCATCAAGACAAGCAGGTCAAAACAAAACGGGCAGGGAGCTTTTAAATGAGGCGCGCTTCCAGTGCGCTTGTCCACACGTCCGCACTTCTGGTCTATCGTGCAACGCATGTTCGATGGACCATCGACTTAAGTCTGGGATCGGACAGTAAGTTACAAACCAATATTCCATCTGTAGCCTAACCAATGTTTTAGAAAGTTGTACCAAGACCTCCATGCCCCTATATTCTATGCCCTGGCTAATGAAGGCAAGCATTCCGTATGCCTTCTTCACCACCCTTCCTACTTGTGCTGCCACCTTCAGGGATCTTTGGGATTGTACACCAAGGTTCCTTTGTTCCTCAATATTCCCTAGGGACCTACAGTTCATTGATATATTGATGCACTAAGCATCAAGAACCACAAAGACATGTGAGACTTTAACCAAGGCTTTAATACACTACATAGGAAGCTTACCCGACACAGACGACCCCAGACAAAATGGGTCCGGTCTCAGAAGCTGGGTCTTATACTTAACTCCCGGGGGAGTGGCCAAGGCAGAGCTCTCCGTGGCCAGGTCAGGTTACATACAGGTGACCGAACCTCTACAGAGCTACAGTACAATACACAGGATTACAGGGCCACGTTACAACTATTATATAACTATGTACAATGCTAGGGAAGTACAGTGGTGTATCACCACATTCACCCCTTGTTTAGAAGGAAGTCCGGGGTGAAAATATGGAGTAGCAAACACAGTGAACAAACAGGGAGTAACGAACAGAGTCCATCAGGAGGTTCCATGTCGTCAGAGGTCGAGACGAACGATGGGTTTGGTCGATCTTTTTGAACGTCGGAGCTGCGGCGCTGAGGTAGTGTCCAGCAGTATCCGTGCGGTCGGTGGTGCTGGGTCGTGAGGCGGCATGACGTCCCCCACCGCTTCGGCTTGCTCGAGGCGAAACTGCGGGATGACAGCGGCTGGCACGGAGTAGTAACAGGCCGAGGGATCGACGGGAGCAGAGAGGGAGCGGGGTGGAGGTTGCGGGGCGGGGGCGGCAGGGGCCCCAGAGGGGGCCAGGTCCTTGATGGCGACAGTCTCCTCACGCCCGTCGGGATACGCTATGTACGCGTACTGTGGGTTGGCGTGGAAGAGACGGACTCTCTCCACCAGGGGCTCCGCCTCAGAGGTCCGCACGTGCTTGTGGAGCAGGACGTCTCCCGGGGACAGGAGCCAGGACGGAAGCGATGTCACGGATGCCGATCTCCTGGAGAAGAGAAACATCCGCTCATGAGGCGTAGCATTCGTTGCAGTACACAAAAGGGACCGGATGGAGTGGAGTGCGGCAGGGAGGGCCTCCTGCCAACGGGAAACTGGTAGGCCTTTGGACTTGAGGGCTAGCAGCACGGCCTTCCAAACTGTCGCGTTCTCCCTCTCCACCTGTCCGTTCCCCCGGGGGTTGTAACTGGTTGTCCTGCTCGAGGCAACGCCCCTGGCGAGCAGGTACCGACGCAGCTCCTCACTCATGAAGGAGGAGCCCCGGTCACTGTGAATGTAATTGGGATAACCGAACAGCATGAAGAGGGCGTGCAGCGCTTTGATGACAGTGGCTGAGGTCGTGTCGGGGCAGGGAATGGTGAAGGGGAGCCACGAATATTCATCGATGGAGCATTGAGGAAGTACGTGTTGCGGTTGTGGGTGGGGAGGGGCCCTTTGAAGTCAATGCTGAGATGTTCAAAGGGGCGGGTAGCCTTGATTAGGTGCACCTTGTCTGCCTTGTAGAATTGCGGCTTGCACTTCGCACAGACTTGGCAGTACCTAGTCATGGCCTTGACCTCCTCGACTGAGAAGGGCAGGTTGTGGCCCTTGGTGTAGTGGTAGAACCGCCTGACGCCCGGGTGACAGAGGTCATTATGTAGTGCCCGCAGTCGGTCATCCTGTGCGTTGGCACAAGTACTACGGGACACGGCATCAGGAGGATCATTGAGCTTACCTGGCCAGTATAAGATACTATAATTGTAGGTGGAGAGTTCGATCCTCCACCGTAATATCTTATCATTTTTGATTTTACCTCGTTGTTTGTTGTCGAACATGAACGCAACTGATCGTTGGTCAGTAACGAGGGTAAATAGTTTTCCGGCCAGGTATTGCCTCCAGTGCCGGACGGCTTCCACTATGGCCTGTGCCTCCTTCTCAACAGAGGAGTGGCGGATCTCGGGGCCTTGGAGTGTGCGGGAAAAGAAGGCGATGGGCCTGCCCGCCTGGTTGAGGGTGGCACCCAGGGCAAAGTCGGAGGCATCGCTCTCGACTTGGAATGGTGCAGACTCGTCTACCGCATGCATGGCGGCTTTGGCGATAGCGGTTTTTAGGAGGTGGAAGGCCTGGCAGGCCTCGGGCGGGAGGGGGAATGAGGGGAAACGGAGGAGGGGACGGGCCTTGTCAGCGTACTCGGGCACCCACAGGGCATAGTAGGCAAAGAACCCGAGGCATTGCCTCAGTTCTTTGGGGCAGGTGGGAATGGGGAGTTCGAGAAGGGGGCGCAGACGGTCGGCATCGGGGCCGAGGACACCGTTCTCTACCACGTAGCCGAGTATGGTGAGGTGGGTGGTGCCGAAAACACATTTTGCCTCATTGTACGTGAGATTGAGGCGTTTGGCAGTTTGGAGGAATTTAGTGAGGTTGATGTCATGGTCCTGCTGGTTGTGGCCGCAGATGGTGACGTTGTCCAGATACGGGAAGGTAGCCCGCAGTCTGTTCTGGTCCACCATTCGGTCCATCTCCCGTTGGAAGACCGAGACTCCATTGGTGACGCCAAAGGGTACCCTAAGAAAGTGGTAGAGGCGGCCGTCCGCCTCGAAGGCCGTGAAGTTACGGTCCTCCGGGCGCATAGGGAGCTGGTGGTAGGCGGATTTCAAGACTATGGTGAAGAACACCCGGTACTGTGCAATCCGGTTGACCATGTCAGATATGCGGGGAAGGGGATACGCATCAAGCAGCGTGTACCGGTTGATGGTCTGACTGTAGTCAATGACCATGCGGTGTTTCTCGCTAGACTTGACTACCACCATTTGGGCTCGCCAGGGGCTGGTGCTGTGAGCAATGATCTTTTCCGAGAGAAGGCGCTTAATCTCCGCTCGAATGAATTGGCGGTCCCCGAAACTGTAACGTCGACTTTTAGTAGCCACGGGCTTGCAGTCGGGGGTGAGATTAGCAAACAGTGAAGGGGGGGGATCCTGAGCGTGGAGAGACTACATGTGGGACCCAGGGGGGGATCAGGGAAGAACTGGGGGTTGGAGACCGTGACGGGGGGGGAGGGGGCCGTTAAAATGCAAGGTGAGGCTGCGCAGGTGGCATTGGAAGTCCAGGCCGAGGATCGCGGCGGCGCAGAGGTGAGGGAGGACCATGAATTTGAAATCCTGGAACACCGCGCCGTTCACTGAGAGGGTGACGACGCAGTAGCCCGAAACCTCGGCCGACTGGGAGTTGGAGGCCATGGAAATATGCCTGCGCATGGGTAGTATCTTGAGGGAGCAGTGGCGCACGGTGTCCGGGTGGAGGAAGCTCTCCGTGCTGCCGCTGTCGAAGAGGCAGGTAACAGTGAAACAATTTACCTGAACCTCCATGGTGGATCTGGCGAGCTGATGCGGTCGGTCCTGGTCGAGGACGATGGATGCAATGGTGGAGCTGTTGGAGAAGGGTGCCGGATCCGGGGAGCGGCCTGCGGAAGAAGGTGGCGGCGCCCAGGCGTCGTAGGCTGCTGTTGGAGGCCAGGTTGCTGTCGTTGGCTGCATCTCAGTTGTTTGCAGCATTTCGGTCGAGTGCGCAGGTCCGAAAGTGACGATCGGCGTCGGGGCGGACCCGGAAGCGACGATCGGCGGCGGACCGGAAGTGACGTGTGGAGGACCGGAAGTGAAGGAAGCCCGGCCGGGGATAATCAAAGATGGTGGCGCACATGCGTCGCACATGTCGAATAGCGAGCCGGGAACGGAGGATGGCGGCACCCAGGAGTAGCAGGCCGCGATGTTGGACCCCGAGGCAGCGGTGGAGCGGCAGACGTTTGCAAAATGGCCTTTCTTGCCACAGGCTGAACAGGTAGCATCTCTAGCAGGGCAGCGTTTCCTGGTGTGTTTTGCCTGGCCACAAAAGTAACACTGGGGCCCAGGCATTATTTTTACTGCTGGTGTGGCTGGGTGGGCCGTGACTTGCAGGGGTTGCTGCTGGGCGGGCGGCAGGGAGGTAACGGCCACGTAGGGAATGTGGGCAGGCGCATAGGAAGTTTGGGCAGGCGTGTAGGGCGCATTATTGTCATAGGCTGCCTGTTGCGCCTCTGCCATAGTGACTGCCGTGTCCAGAGTCAGGGTAGTTTGTGCCAGTAGGATTTGGCGAATTGGGACGGAACCGATGACGGCTACAAAGGCATCGAGCGCCAGGGCCTCAGTGTTCTGCTCAGCGGAGACTGCTGGCGCGTTGCAGGTGAGCGCGAGGGCACGGAGGTCCCGAACGAACACGGATAGGGGTTCACCCGGCTGCTGGTGCCGGGAGGCGAGGCGGTGGCGGCCGTAAATAGAATTAACAGTTCGTGCATACCGGCTTTTGAGCTTCACGATGGCATCGGCGTAGGTCGTTGTTCTCGTGATGAGGTCGAAAAGCCCGTAGTCGAGCCGTGAGCACAGGAGGTTGAGTCGATCTGCGTCCGTTTTGGCGAAGGCGGAGGAGGATGCTTCTAGGTAGGCCTCGAAACACCGGAGCCAGCAGTTGAAAAGGTGATCCGCGAGTGGAGCATGGGGGTCGAGCGAGAGCTTGTCGGGTTTCAGAGCAGCCTCCATTATAACTGTAGTGTATTAAATTGATGCACTAAGCGTCAAGAACCACAAAGACATGTGAGACTTTAACCAAGGCTTTAATACACTACTTGGGAGCTTACCCGACACAGCCGACCCCAGACAAAATGGGTCAGGTCTCAGAAGCTGGGTCTTATACTTAACTCCCGGGGGAGTGGCCAAGGCGGAGCTCTCCGTGGCCAGGTCAGGTTACATACAGGTGACCGAACCTCTACAGAGCTACAGTACAATACACAGTACCATACACAGGATTACAGGGCCACGTTACACACAACTATTATATAACTATGTACAATGCTAGGGAAGTACAGTGGTGTATCACCACATATATCCTACTCTTATTAGGCCTCCCAAAATGCATCTCCTTACTTATCAGGATTAAATTCCATCTGCATTGCCCTGCCCAATTTACCAGCTGATCAATATTAGCCTGAGACTATCCTCCTATCAACAACACCACCGATTTTTGTATCATCTGCAAACTTACTAATTATACCGTCTACATTCAAATCCAAGTTGTTAATGTATATAACAAACAACAAGGGTTCCAACACCGATCCCTGGGGTACACCGCTGGTCACAGGCTTCCAAACACAAAAGCAACCCTTTGCCTCCTATTAACAAGGCAATTTTGCATTATTTTGTACCAGCCCTCAATGTGGGACCTTGTCAAAGGCCTTACTGAATTCCATGTAAGCCACGTCAACTGCGCTACCTCATCAATATATTTAGTTACCATTTCAAAAAACTCAATTAAATTAATTAGACAGGACCTCTCACAACCAAATCTGCGCTGACTTTCCCTGATCAATTTCTGCCGTTCCAAGTGTTGATTAATACTGTCCCTCAGAATGTTTTCCAATACTTTCCCTACCACTGGCATTAGACTAACTGGCCTGTAATTACCTGACTTATCCCTGCTGCCCTTCTTGAATAAAGATACCATATTAGCTATCCTCCAGTCATCTAGCACTTCACCTGTGGCTAATGAAGATGTAAATATCTCTGTCAGCTCTTTGCCTACCATAACAGCCTGGGATACATCTCATTAGGCCCTGGGGTTTTATACACCCTAATGTCTGCTAAAACATCTAACACCCCATCTTTATTCATGTTAACGTGCACAAGAACTTCACTGTCCCAACTGAAACCTCCAGCAACCATGGGCAGGATTCTCCGATGGCTATCGCCAAAATCGGGAAACGCGATTGGACAGAGAATAGGTTCCAATGCCAAAATTGCAAACCCGTCACCTTGACAACGTCGTCAATGCGGTCCGGAACGCACGCACAGTAAACACTGTTTGCATATTAGTGGGCCTGACCCAGCATTCTCCGGGGCCTCCGCAATTCTCTGGCTCCGATGGACCGAGTTCCCAATGGCGCTGTTTACTTGTATTTTTAAAAATCGTGAAACTACCATGGCGTCTGCTGAGGGAAAGAGAGGGGGTACGGAAAGGTCCAACATCGCCATAGTTTGCTAATAGCTGTACCGCTGGCTGGGCCGGTGGGAATAGAGGGGGTAGCCAGGAGGAGAGCTGTGGAGTCAGGGTGGACGGGCACGGAACACCATTGCCGCAGACGGAAAGGCAACCATGCAGCTGCGCACATCGCTGACTGTCCACTGTGAACCTAGGGCCACGGGTCGTAAAGGTGGTCCCCCAGGCCACACCCCTAGGTGCCCTCTGGCCCCAGCTGACCCATGGGCATGCTCCAGTACCATCTTGTTGGCTGGGATAAAGAACAAAGAACAAAGAAAAGTACAGCACAGGAACAGGCCCTTCGGCCCTCCAAGCCTGCGCCGACCATGCTGCCCGACTAAACTAAAATCTTCTACACTTCCAGGGTCCGTATCCCTCTGTTCCCATCCTATTCATGTATTTGTCAAGATGCCCCTTAAACGTCACTATCGTCCCTGCTTCCACCACCTCCTCCGGCAGCGAGTTCCAGGCACCCACTACCCTCTGCGTAAAAAAAACTTGCCTCGTACATCTCCCCTAAACCTTGCCCCTCACACGTTAAACCTATGCCCCAGAGTAATTGACAGCTCTATTGACAAGACCTTGTCTGGTAGCTTACAGCCTCGACTAATTGGGAAGATCTTAGGTAGAATACTCCTCGACTGTCACACCATCAGGATGCCCGGGAAGCAGGGTTCACCACCATCCCTGGGATACCTCAGGTCCAGGAGGTGATCAACGGGATGCATGTTCCCCTACGAGCACCGTCTCGTGACAGGCCAGTCTTTACAAACTGAAAGGGGCTCCACTCGATGAATGCACAGTTGGTGTGTGACCAGAAGCTGCATATCATGCACGTCTGCATCCAATACCCGGACAGTGTGCACGATGCCTAGATCCTGGCACACTCGACAGTTCCTGAAACCCGTGGAAGAGGAGTTATCTCGTGGGCGACAGGAGTTATCCACTGCGATCGCCTATCCAGAGACCACAGACAGACGTGGAGACCTGCTACAATGACGCCAATGCAGTGACCAGGGCCATAATCGAGCTGTGCTTCGGCATTCTGTAGGTGCCTGGACCGATCTGGAGGGGCCCTCCAGTATAGCACTAGGAGAGTCTCCCACATTGTGCTGGCCTGCTGCATCCTCCACAACATCGTGCAACAGAGGGAAGAAGTGTTGCGGGAGGGGGATGAACGGCAGGCATCGTCCAATGAGAAGATTGCGGAAGAGGGCCAGTATGGGCACGGCCTGGGGCCTGGGCTGGCACAGGACCCGGGTTCGATCCTGGACCCAGGTCACTGTCCGTGTGGAGTTTGCATATTCTCCCCGTGTTTGCATGGGTCTCACCTCCACAACCCAAAAGATGTGCAGGCTAGATGGATTGGCCACGCTAAATTGCCCATTAATTGGAAAAAGATAATTGGGTACTCTTAATTTTTTGAAACAAAGTACTATAACCCTATTGCTCTCACATCTTTCTGTAATTTGCCTACATGTCTGCTCCTCTATCTCGCTCTGACTGTTGGAAGGCCGATGGTATAATCCCATCAAAGTGATCACCCTTTTTTATTTTTAAGCTCCACCCATATGGCCTCATTTGAAGAACCTTCTAAGACATCATCCCTCATTCCATCTACACATTTGCTGATGACATGACCATAGTGGGTCGGATCTCGAATATCGATGAGTCAGAATACAGGAGGAAGATAGAGAATCTAGTGGAGTGGTGTAATGACAACAATCTCTCCCTCAATGCCAGCAAAACTAAAGAGTTGGTCATTGACTTTAGGAAGCAAAGTAATGTACACACCCCTGTCAGCATCAACGGGGCCGAGGTGGAGATGGTTGACAGCTTCAAATTCCTAGGGGTGCACATCACCGAAAATCTGTCCTGGGCTACCCACGTCGACGCTACTCCCAAGAAAGCACAACAGCGCCTATACTTCCTCAGGAAACTAAGGAAATTCGGCATGTCCACATTGACTCGTACCAACTTTTACAAGTGCACCATAGAAAGTATCCTATCTGGCTGCATCATAGTCTGGTATGCAAGGCCCAAGACTGAAAGTAACTACAGAGAGTGAACACAGCCCAGTCCATCGCACAAACCCGCCTCCCATCCATTGACTCTGTCTACACCTCGCTGCCTTGGGAAAGCGGGCAGCATAATCAAAGACCCCTCCCACCCGGCTTACTCACTCTTCCAACTTTTTCCATCGGGCAGGAGATACAAATGTCTGGGGCACACACTAACAGATTAAAAAACAGCTTCTTTCCTGCTGTTACCAGACTCCTAAACGACTCTCGTATGGACTGATCTGATCTCTTCACACATCTTCTCTACTGAGTAGTACTACACTCCAGCATGCTTCACCCGATGCCTGTGTCTATGTATTTACATCGTGTATTTTATGTTTGCCCAATTATGTATTTTCCTGTACGGAATGATCTGCCTGAGCTGCACGCAGAACAGTACTTTTCACTGTGCCTCGGTACACGTGACAATAAACAAATCCAATCCAATCCAATCATTACTGCAGTGATGGTCTCATTTATCAATAATGCAATGTGCCCCCCTCTCTTACATCCCTGCCTATCGCCCCTGAAACTTCTATACCTTGGAATATTGAGTTGGCGGTCCTGCTGCACTTTCAACCATATTCCAGTGAGTGCAACAATATCATACTTCCACGTGCTGATTAACGCTCTAAGTTCATCTGCCTTACCAGTCAGGCTGTTCGCATTAAAGAAATGCAATTTAGCTTTCCAATTCTACCATGTGCCTTATCATGTCCATGTCTTCTTTGTCTGCTGGACTGCCCTAGTTTTCCTTCTATATTTGATTGAGCCTCGCTCTCAACTGTACATCAACTCTGTGTCCCATCCCCCTACCAAATTAGTTTGAGTGGATCAGTTTGGGATTGTTCTTTTTTTAAGAATGGCAATGGAAAAGTCAATACCAAAGCGTTAGCAAGGCAAGGTTAACCATCAGGCTAGCTGTGTGGGAATGGTATGGAGGGTGATGGTGATGGTTCAGGTATGAAACTTGTGAGGGCAGAGTGGGTTTGCCTATCAAAAAGAGTGACAAGGGACTTGTTGAACGAATTAACAGCAATAGTGGCCAATTGAGAGGAAGTTGGCAGTTTGTGAGGGGTTGGAGAGGAAGCTTAAGAGAGTTTTCTCCAGTGGTGGAAGATATTATTTAGAAGGGTTGGAACTGAATCAAGAAATGTGAATGTTGCTGGAAACTTTAAAAAAGGACTTGCATTTATATAGCACCTTTTTCAACTGCAGAATATCCCAAATTCTTCACTGTCAATGAAGTAATTTTGATTCGTAGTCACTGTTGAAAAGTAGGAAATGAAACAACCAATTTGCACACAGCAAACCCCAACAAATGTGATACTGATTTTTACAATGATGTGTTAGGGGTAAATACGAGCCAGAATATTGTGGATAATTGCCGTAATCTTGTCAAAATTGTGCCATAGGATATTTTATATCCAAGAGAGAGAGCAGCAGCCATTGGATAACCTCTGAAAAATGGCACTTCTGATTGCTACATTAAAGTTACATTTATTCGGGGTCGATAGAATCATTGTGTCAGTGAACCTGGGATCACACCAGTCGGCAACTTTAGTATTAACACTGCTGGAGATGTGGGTCGCATGATTTGAATTGGCCAAATAGGTTCTTGTACATTAGAGATCAATCTTGGGTATTTACCTTGTGCAGCAGGTAGCAAATTGTGGTGTAGGTGCCTAGGCCGGGGGTGGTGGCAGATGACAAACTCTCCCTAGAAACTTTGTGTCTTCAGTTCTAAACAAAAAGCAATTTTGCTCCTCTTCAGGAATCTAGGTCACAATCACAGGGTTTAATTTTCTCCAAGACTAGGGCCACAGAAACTATCTGACATAGGAAATCTTCTGGGCCCACCTTCTGCGATGTTCATGATCTTGTAAGGAGCAGATGGAACCTCTTATGAGCCCTGTGGAATCCCCAGAAACTGGCCTAGGAGCCAGCAGATCAAAATTCCAGCTTATTTTCAGGCTCTGCCACTACATTCTTGCCAAAGTTACAGCAAAGGTAAGCTAGAAGGACTGACATTTCTCAGCACCAGGCAGTGTCAGTAGATCAGGGGAAAACAAAATCCTTTGCATAGGACTTTATCACATCGCAAAGCTCTTCACATTAAAGGAATTCTTCTTCTGCAGTCTCCTGATCAAAGGCAACTCCAACACAGAGCACTATGTGATCATAGTGGCGGGTCCTGAATCCATCCACTCCAGGCGTAAGAGGGATTGAACCCCATGCTGTTGGCACAAACCTGATCCACACCAGCTGTCCAGCCAAAGGTTTTAGGGATAATCTCAGAATGAAGAGCTGCTGTACCTAGTTCAATTCAAATTGCCTGCATCTTGCAGTCATACGTTTTACGATAGCATTGTTCTGCACACCCAACACAGAAACAGTGTCCAACTGAGAATACCTAATGCCATCTTGTGGTCGCACTAAATAATATTGATGGGGATTTATTATTCAAAACACTGCCCTCTGCTGGTAAAAGAAAAATGCTCATACATAAAATTTTAGACTTGCAAACCATGCACCGGTATTGTTTGGAATATATGTTTTGCCCTATTAAGCTCTTGAAGCTTCAATCTGTTTGTCAGAGCCACAAACATAAATGTTCCAACATGTTTATAATTTGCATACTCATCTGGCATAATTTGGCAACTCCTCTTATGGAAAGGATATAAAGCAATTAAAAAGATATAGCATTAATTCACTAGAATCAACAGTGAAGAAACAAAATCAGTACAGACTTGATGATATTAATGACTCTTTCTGTAAATTCCATGAGTCTGTGATATTCTGCTTGCATTAGTGGGGAAAGGGGGCCAATGATATAGTCCAGGATGGGAACTAAACATTGAGGGCTTTTCAGTTTTTAGGAAGGACAGACAGAAAGGAAAAGGTGGTAGACTTGCATTGTTGATTTAAGAAAATATTGAGGAAAGATATTAGAACAGACCATTTGGAATCTATCTGGGTCGAGTTAAGAAACACCTCAGAGCAAAAAACATTTGTAGGATGGTATACACAGCACCAAACTGCAGTGATAATGTTGGGAATAGCATTAGACAGGAAATCAGAGATGATAAAGGAACATCTGTGATTATGGGTGACTTTAATCTGCATATAGATTGGGTGAGTCAAATTAATCACAGTATAATAGAGGAGGGAATTCTGAAGTGTACATGGGATGGTTTTCTGCACCAATACGTTGAGGACGCAACCAGAGAACATAGAACATACAGTGCAGAAGGAGGCCATTCGGCCCATCGAGTCTGCACCGATACACTTAATCCCTCACTTCCACCCTATCCTCGTAACCCAATAACCCCATCTAACCTTTTTGGTCACTAAGGGCAATTTAGCATGGCCAATCCACCTAACCTGCACATCTTTGGACTGTGAGAGGAAACTGGAACACCCGGAGGAAACCCATACACACACGGGGAGAACATCCAGACTCCGCACAGACAGTGACCCAGCGGGGAATCGAACCTGGGACCCTGGCGCTGTGAAGCCACAGTGCTATCCACTTGTGCTACCGTGTTGCCCTTGTGCAACCGTGCTGCCCTAAGAACAGGCCGTCTTGGACTGGGTGTTGTGCAATACGAAAGGATTCGTTGTCAATCTAGTTGTGAGAGCCCTTGGGGATCAGTGACCATAATATGATAGAATTCTTTATCATGGGAGTTCCGGTAGCAGCCATGGAGGAGTAGGTCGCACATTTGATAGCTCCTGCCTGTGACAGACTTTTGGACCTTTTTCTCCTGTTTTCTTCTGGATTTTATTGGATAAATCGGTGGAGAGTGAGACGGTGAGGAGAAATCCCCTTCCAGTGTATGGAGAATTGGACCAGCAGTGGCTGTGTGAGAAGACAAAGTTCTACAAGGAAGACCCTAGCAGAGCTGGCAACACGGGAAAGCATGGCGGAGAAGCAGGGCTGCGGGGAGAAGGCTCAGTGGTCGACGGAGCAGCTGGTGAAGTTTTTTGAAGATTGCTTCGCCAAGCTTAAGAAGGACACGCTGGACCCGATCAAGGCTTCGAGTGATCGGGTGGTGCAGAATCAAGAAATCCACGGACGTGCGATCCAGTAGGTGGAGAAAAAGGTGTCCAAGCACGAGGAATACCTAACCGTGATGGAGACAAAGGTGGAGATGATGAATGACCGTCAGAAAAGAATGCAGGAGAAGCTGGAGGACCTGGAGAACAGGTCCAGGAGGCAAAATCTGAGAATCATCAGCCTCCCTGAAGGCAGTGAGGGATGGGAAGTGAGGGCCTATGTGACGAACATGCTGGAGAAGTTGATCGGGGCTGAGGCGTTTCCTCGGCCCCTGGAAGTGGATAGAGCGCACAGAGCCCTCGCGAAGAAGCCCCGAGAGAACGAGCCGCCGAGGGCAATGGTGGTACGTTTGTACCGATTCCTGGACCAGGAACACGTTCTGCGGTGGGCCAAAAAAGAACGGAGTAGCAAGTGGGAGAATTGTGAGCTGTGCTTTTATCAAGACCTGGGCGCGGATTTGGGTTTAATCGGGCAAAAACGGCCCTCTTTAAGAAGGGGTGAAGTTCGGGATGTTGTACCCAGCCCATCTGTGGGTCACATATGAGGAACGGGATTTTTACTTCGATACACCGGACGATGTATTGACTTTCATCAAGGAAACAAAAACTAGATGTGAGCTAAAGACACTGAATCCTTGGGGAGAGTATTGCAGTGGCGATTTGTTGACAATCACTTTTGTGCTGGTTTGAATAAGTAGTGTTATCTGCAATAAGCGGCTGTTTCGATGGCTAAAGTTAACTTTGTTTTACTGGGAGCTTGTTGGATGGGGGGGGGGGTTTCTGTGGTTGTTTTATCTGTGGCTGTTTTTCCACTGTTTTTTCTGATGTTTGTTTACTGGGGAATGTGATGCTTTGAATATGTTTGTCCAACTGGGGGGAGAGGGGAGAGAACAATGGGGAGACAGGCTGTTTGGTGCCATGGGTGGCAGCTATCAAGTCAGCTTGGTCAGCTGACTTACGGAAGCACTGTGGGGGGCGAGCAGGTGTTAAGCTGGAGCTTGATATCGGGGGTTGGGTTTCTAGTGCTGTTACCAGGGGGGAAGGGAGCGGGAGGGGGAGCTGCTTTGCTTACAGGGGAGGAACTATTATTTGGGGACAAATGGGAGGTCGGGTACAATGAATGTCCATGGGGGAGGCTCAAGGAGGCTGGGGGTGCGAGCTGGAGGCTGGCCTAAAAAAGGGTGATGGCTAGTCGGGGGGGGGGGGGGCAAAGCCCCCCGACCAGGCTGATTACATGGAACGTTAGAGGGTTGAATGGGCCGGTCAAGAGGCCTCACATGTTTGCGCATTTAAGGGGGTTGAAGGCGGACGTGGCAATGTTTCAAGAGACACACCTAAAGGCTATAGACCAGACGAGATTGAGAAAGGGGTGGGTTGGCCAAGTATTCCACTCAGGGCTGGACTCAAAGACCAGGGGGTTGGCGATCTTGATCAGCAAACAAGTGGCATTCGAGGCAGGGAGAATCGTGTCAGACACGGGGGGAGGTACATAATGGTGAGTGGGAAGCTGGAGGGGGTAAGGGTGGTACTCGTGAACGTATATGCTCCGAATTGGGACAATGTGGAATTTATGAGGCGGGTGTTAGGTAAGATCCCAGACTTAGAGTCACATAACTTGATCATGGGGGGAGATATTAATACAGTCATTTTCCGGAATTGGACCGGTCAAAATCCAGGACAGGGAGGGTGCCAGCCGCGGCAAAGGAATTGAAGGGGTTTATGGAACAGATGGGGGGAGTAGACCCATGGAGGTTTGCACGGCCAAGGGCGAATGAGTTTTCTTTTTTCTCCCATGTCCACAAGTTATACTCTCGCATCGACTTTTTTGTTCTGAGCAGGGCTCTAATACCAGGGGTGGTGGATACTGAGTACTCGGCAATCGCAGTGTCGGATCATGCCCCACATTGGGTGGATCTGCAGGTTAGTTTGGAGAGAGGACAACGGCCGCTGTGGAGGCTGGATGTGGGGTTGTTAGCGGACAAAGCGATCTGTAGGCGGATTAACAAGTCCATTCAGAACTACCTGGAAATAAATGATAGAGGGGAGGTCTCTGCAGCAACGGTTTGGGAAGCTTTGAAGGCAGTGGTCAGAGGGGAATTAATCTCGATACGGGCCCCCAGAGAAAAGGGGGAATGGGCTGAGAGGGATAGGTTAGTTGAGGAGATACTCCAGGTGGACAGGAGATACTCAGAGGCCCCGGACGCGGGGCTACTGAGGGAACAGAGGAGTTTATAGGCAGAGTTTGGGCTGTTGACTATAGGGAAAGTGGTGGAACAGCTGAGGAAAGCAAGTGTGGCAATTTATGAGGATGGGGAAAAGGTGAGCAGAATGTTAGCGCACCAGCTCAGAAAAAGGGAGGCAGCCAGGGAGATAGGGAGAGTAAAGAGTAGAGGTGGGAATACGGTCCTGGACCCAGTGGGGATGAATGAGGTGTTTAAGGACTTTTACAGTAAATTATATGAATCGGAACCCCCAGCTGGGTGGAGGGGATGAGGCAGTTTTTGGGTCAGTTGAGGTTCCCGATGGTGGATGAGGATCTTGTGGAAGGGCTGGGAGCCCCAATTGAATTTGAGGAAATAATTCAGGGTCTGGAGGGCATGCAGTTGGGCAAGGCCCCGGGGCCGGACAGCTACACGGTGGAATTCTATAAGAAGTTTTCAGAGATATTGAGCCCACTGATGGTGAGGACATTTAATGAAGCAAGAGAGAAGGCAGACCTCCCCCCAACAATGTCGCAGGCCTCAATTTAATTGATCCTGAAACGGGAGAAGGATCTCTTCTCTAGACCACTTTCTCTACTGAATGTGGACACCAAACTGCTGGCTAAGATATTGGCCACAAGGATAGAGGACTGTGTCCCAGGGGTGATAGATGAAGACCAGATGGGATTTGTTAAGGGCAGACAACTCAAGACCAATGTTCGAAGGCGTTTAAATGTTATTATGATGTCTTCAGAAGGAGGAGAGATGGAAGTGGTAGTAGCGATGGATGCGGAGAAGGCTTTTGATCGGGTGGAGTGGGGTTACCTGTGGGAGGCGCTGGGAAGGTTTGGGTTTGGTGAGGGCTTCATTGACTGGGTGCGGTTGCTCTATCAGGCACCAGTAGCGAGTGTGCGTACGAACCGGCTGAGGTCGGGATATTTTAAACTACACCGAAAGACGAGGCAAGGGTGCCCCCTCTTCCCGCTACTGTTGGCCCTGGCCATTGAGCCATTGGCCATGGCGTTAAGAGCCTCTATGAACTGGAAAGGGCTGGTGAGGGGTGGGGGTGGGGGGGTGGAGCACCAGGTCTCACTTTACGCAGATGACCTGCTCTTGTATATTTCAGGCCCGTTGGAGGTGATGGGAGAAGTTATGCGGATCCTCGGGGAATTTGGTAATTTTACGGGGTACAAATTGAACATGGGCAAAAGCGAGATGTTCGCGATCCAGGCAAGAGGGCAGGAGAAGAGACTGGGAGAGCTGCCATTTAGAATGGAAGGAAGGAGCTTTTGGTATCTGGGAATCCAGGTGGCCCGGAAATGGGAGGCACTGCACAAGTTAAACCTATCCCGGCTCGTAGAACAAATGAAAGAGGACTTGGGACATGCTCCCGCTATCACTGGCGGGGAGGGTACAGACTGTGAAAATAACGGTCCTCCCCAGATTTCTGTTTGTCTTTCAGTGCCTCCCCATCTTCATCCCGAGGGCCTTTTTCAAGCCGGAGAATAAGGTTATTTTGGGCTTTGTGTGGACGGGTAAAACCCCGCGAGTGAAGAAAGTGTTGCTGGGGCGCAGATGGTGGATGGGCGCTGCTGAACATTTGCAATTACTACTGCGCAGCTAATATAGCCATGATAAGGAAGTGGTTAGTGGGGGCGGGGTTGGTGTGGGAGCGGATGAAGGTGGCATCATGTAAAGACGCAAGTTTGGGAGCACTGATATCGGCACCTCTTCCGTTCTCGCCGGCCCGATACTCCACAAGTCCGGCGGCTCTAAGAATCTGGGGGCAGTGGAAGAGATGTAAGAGAGTGGAGGGAGCATCGGTTTGGACCCCGACTTATAATAATCATCGGTTTGTCCCGGGTAGGCTGGATGGTGGGTTCCGGAGATGGCAAAGGGCATGAATTAGGATGATGGGGGATCTATTTATAGACGGGAGCTTCCCCAGCTTGAAAGCCTTGGAAGATAAATTTGAATTGCCAGCAGAGAATGGGTTGAGCTATCTAATGGTGTGAGACTTCTTGAGAAAGCAGGTTCCGGCCTTCCCGCTGCTGCCGTCACCGGGGATACAGGACAGAGTCATCTCCAGTACCTGGGTGGGAGAGGGGAAGGTATCAGATATTTACCAGGACCTTTTCGAATCGGAGGAAACTCTGGTGGAGGATCTTAAGGGCAAATGGAAAGACGAGCTGGGAGGAGAGATAGAGGCGGGTCTGTGGGCGGTTGCCCTAAGCAGGGTTAATACGTCCTCATCATGTGCCAGGTTTAGCCTGATAGAATTCAAGGTAGTCCACCAGGCACACATGACGGTGGCCCGGATGAGCAAGTTTTTTTGGGTAGAGGACAGGTGTGCGAGGTGCGCAGGAAGCCCAGCAAATCATGTCCACATGTTTTGGGCATGCCCGAAGCTTAGAGGGTTTTGGCAGGGTTTCGCTAAGGCAATGTCCACGGTGCTAAAAACACGGGTGGTGCCGAGTCCAAAGGTGGCGATCTTTGGAGTTTCAGAAGAGCCGGTAGTTCAGGGGGCGAAAGAGGCCGACGTCTTGGCCTTTGCCTCCCTGGTAGCCCAGAGACGGATCTTATTAATGTGGAGGGACTCGAAGCCCCCGAGTGCAGAGACCTGGGTTAGTGACATGGCTGGGTTTCTCAGTCTTGAGAAAATAAAGTTTGCCTTAACAGGGTCAATGGTTGGGTTCACCCGGAGGTGGCAGCCGTTCGTCGACTTCCTCGGGGAAAATTAAAAAGTCAGCAGAAGCAGAATTCCAAAGGGGGGCGGGGGCCAGATTGCTGTTTTATGGTTGGGGTGTGTGAAGATGGTGATGGGGTAGAAATGTTTGTTGTACCATGTTTATGTCTCTGTTATTGTTATTATTATAAAAACTGGCAAATACCCTAATAAAAATATTTTTTTAAAAAGTGGTGGATTGTGAGATAGTTGAGTTTGAGACTCGGGTCCCGAATTTCAATAAAGGTAACTATGATGGTATGAGGCATGAGTTGACTATGATGGACTGGGAAACATTACTGACAGCAAATGGCAGGCATTCAAGGAACGAGTTGTTTATTCCTGTTTGGTGCAAGAGTAGAAAGGGAACCGTGGCTTACAAGGGAAATTAGAGATACAAGATATGAGAGCTTTGACAAAGAGTCATCGGACTCGAAACGTTAGCTCTTTCTCTCCCTACAGATGCTGCCAGACTTGCTGAGATTTTCCAGCATTTTCTCTTTTGTTTCAGATTCCAGCATTCACAGTAATTTGCTTTTATTAAATTAGAGATACAGGTTGAGCATCCCTTATCCGAAATGCTTGGGGCCAAGTGTGCATCGGATTTCAGAAATTTTCTGATTTCGGAATATAATGTTTGAGGGGGTGAAATATGTTTTGTACTTACCAAAAAACAATTTAAATACAATAATCATAGTCAGTAATTAATTTGATGCACTAATGTCTGGCTATGACAATGTTTTGGTGCCAAAACAGCCCCACCTGGGGCTTGTAACCGTCTGCAGTGTGTTGGGACCAGCATTTCGCCCGGAAACCTTCTCAGAGCCTTGTGGGATTTCCCACTCATTACATCACATCGGCACTCAAAAAAAAGTGCAGAATTCGGAGCTTTTTGAATTTCGGATAAGGGAGGCTCAACCTGTAGTATTAGATTCAAAGAAGAGGCATACAAATGAGCAAGAAAAAGCAATACAACTGAGGATTGGGAACAATTTAAAATTCAGCAAAGGTGGACCAAGGGACTGATTGAGAAAGGTAAAATACAATATGAAAGTAAGCTAGCAGGTAACATAAAAACTGACTGTAAAAGTTTCTATAGATATGTAAAGAGAAAAAGATTGATAAAAATGAATGTAGGCCTCTCACAGACAGAAACAGGGAAATTCATTATGAGGGACAAACAAATAACTGAGGAACTAAAATTTGTACTATACTTCTGTCTTCACAAAGGAAGACATGAATAATGTACCAGAAGTTCTGAGAAACAAAAGTTTTAGTGAGGAGCTGAAGGAAATTTGTATTAGTACAGAAATGGTTTGGGGAAAATTAATGGGATTGATGGCGGATTAATCTCCAAGGCATGATAATCTTCATCCCAGAGTATTTAAGGAAGTGGCCCTTGAAATAGTAGATCCATTGACGATCATTTTCCAAAATTCTTTGGACTCTGGAATGGAATGGAGGGTAGCGAATATAGCCCTGCTATTCAAATAGGGAGGTCGGGAGAAAACAGGAAACTATAGACCAGTGAACCTAACGTCAGTAGTAGGGAAGTTACTAGAGTCCATTACCAAGGATTTCATAGCACAGCATTTGGAAAGCAGTGGTATAATCAGACAAAGTCAGCATGGGTTTACAAAAGGGAAATCATGCTTGACAAATCTACTGGAATTCTTTGAAGATGTAACTAGTAGAGTTGACCTGGGAGACCTGGTGGATGTGGTGTATTTAGTCTTTCAGAAGGCTTTCAACAAGGTCTCACATAGTTGATTACAAAGTAAAGTGCATGGGATCGCGGATAGTGTCTTGAGATGGTTAGAAAGCTAGTTAGCAGCCAGGAAGCAAAATGTTGGCAATGACGAGTGGGATACTGCAGGGATTTATGCTGGGACCTCAACAGTTCACATTATATATCAATGATTTGGACAAGGGAACTAACTGTAAAATCTCCAAATTTGCAGATGATCCAAATTTGTAGATGGGTGGGAGGATGAACTGTGTCTACAAAATTATGAGGGGAACAGACAGAATGGATAGTCAGAGACCTTTTCCCAGAGTAGAGGGATCAATTACTAGGGGACATAGGTTTAAGGTGCGAGGGGCAAGGTTTAGAGGAGATGTACGAGGCACGTTTTTTACACAGAGGGTAGTGGGTGCCTGGAACTCGCTGCTGGAGGAGGTGGTGGAAGCAGGGACGAAAGTGATGTTTAAGGAGCATCTTGACAAATACATGAATAGGATGGGAATAGAGGGTTACGGACCCCGGAAGTGTAGATTTTAGTTTAGATGGGCAGCATGGTCGGCGCAGTCTTGGAGGGCCGAAGGGCCTGTTCCTGTGCTGTACTTTTCTTTGTTCTTTGTTCTTTGTGGATGCAGAGATGCTTCAGCGGGATTTGGACAGGCTGAATGATGGGCATATGCATGACATATGCAGTATAATGTGGATAAATGGCAGGTTATCCACTTAGGTAGCAAAAATAGGAAGGCAGATTATTACTTAAATGCGTGTAAATTGAGGGAGGTGGATACTCAGTGAGACCTTGGTGGCCTTGAACCTCAAGTTGCTGAAAGTAAGCGCGCAGGTACAGTAGGCAGGAAAGAAGACAAATGGTATGTTGGCCTTCAGAGCGAGAGGATTTGAGTATAAATAAAGGGATGTTTTACTGCAATTGTCTAGGGCATTGGTGAGGCTGCACCTGGAGTAGTGTGCAGTTTTGGGGTTCTTATCTGAGGAAGGATGTTCTTGCTATGGAGGGAGTGAAGCAAAGGTTTACCAGTCTGATTGCTGGGATGGCGGGACTGTTGTATGAGGAGAGATTAAGTCGGTTAGGATTATACTCATTAGAGTTTGGAAGAGTGAGAGGGGATCTCATAGAAACTTATAAAATTCTAACAGGATTAGACAGTGTAGATTCAGAAAGAATATTCCCGATCATGGGGAAGTCCAGAACTACGGGTCATAGTTTGAGGATAAGGGTGTGGTAGTCGGTATTAGGGGTATTACGGTACCCAGGTTGATGCTGTAAGACCATTGGTGTGGGAGGTACCTGAGACAGCAATATCATTGGTGAAGCCTGCCTGCTGGTTCCGCCCAGTAAGGCGGAGTATAAGAGCCTGTGTCTCCCTAGCAGCTGCATTCTGTATCTGGTTGCTGGGGGAAAAATCTAGTCCAACAAAGCCTTCAATTGTCATCCAATCTCGCTTCTGGAGTTATTGATCCAGCATCAATTTATTGGACTAGATTTTAAAGAATGGAACTCCGAATCAAGCCTAAGTCTCTGCAACTCAGCCCCCACGCGGCAAACTCAGCGGGAACCTTCAAAACACTAGCTGGCGTGCTTCAAAGGGTACCTCAGGACGGCCACGACTGCACCTACGGAGGACCAGAAACTGCAAGTTCTCCACTTGAGGGTGAGCCCAGAGATCTACACCCTCATCGAGGATGCGGACGATTTCGAGGCCGCAATGACCCTGCTGAAAGGAGATTATATTTGCCCAGTAAACCAGGTCTACACTCGACATCTGCTAGCGACAAGGCGACAAATCCCCGGGGAATCGCTTGAGGAATTCTACCGTGCCCTCCTGGTGCTAGGTAGGAACTGTGACTGTCCGCAAGTTTCAGCCAGTGACCATACAGAACTTTTGATCCAGGATGCATTCGTTGCAGGTATGCTGTCCTCACAAATCTGCCCCAGCGGCTGCTAGAAAAAGAGACACTAGGCCTCGAGGAGGCACAGGCCCTTGCTAGCTCCCTGAATGTGGCCTCCCGAAACGCCAGCGCTTACGTACCCGACCGCGCGGTGGCCCCTTGGGCAGCGTGGAAACCCCCCGCGGCCGACTCCGATGCATCCCCCATCCCCCCACAAGCTTGTGCTACATGACTACCAGGCAACCCCGGGGGACCCTGCTGCTATTTTTGCGGGCAAGCCAAACACCCCCGGCAGTGCTGCCCGGCCCGCTCCTCCACCTGCAAAGGGTGCGGCAAAAAGGGCCATTTCGTGGCAGTATGCCAGGCCCGGGCAGTCGCCGTGGTCTCTGGGGGTGAACGGGGACCGCCACCCCAACTCTCTCCATGAGCCACGTGCAGCCAGCGGGCGCCGGTATCTTCCTGTTCCAGAGCCACGTGCGGGCCCCGGGCGCCGCCATCTTGTTCCCCAGGGACCACGTGCGGCGGATGGGTGCTGCCATCTTGCACACTCCCAGCCAGGTGCGACCAGTGGGCGCCGCCATCTTGGCTGGAGTCTTAGGACCCCAATTCGGATGACCATACGTCGCCCGAGGAAAACCTCCAACTTTTACCACGACTTGTCTCGGTGACCGTGGACCAGTCTCGGCCCCGAACGCTCTCAACCGCGACGACGACCGTGCTCATCAATGGGCACAAAACATCCTGCCTGATCGACTCCAGGAGCACAGAGAGCTTCATACATCCCAACACGGTAAGGCGCTGTTCTCTTCCCATCCACCCAGTTAACCAAAAAATCTCCCTGGTCTCCGGGTCTCACTCTGTAGAGATAAAGGGTTCTGTGCAGCGAACCTCACAGTCCAGGGAAAGGAATTAAAAAAATTCTGACTCTACGTCATCCCTCATCTCTGCGCTGCCACGCTCCTAGGGTTAGATTTCCAATGTAACCTCCAGAGTTTAACTTTTAAATTCGGCGGCCCTATACCTCCCCTCACTGTCTGCAGCCTCGCGACCCCAAGGTCGATCCGCCTTTCCTTTTTGCGAACCTCACCCCGGATTGCAAACCCGTCACCACCAGGAGCAGACGGTACAGTGCCCAGGACCGGACCTTCATTAGGTCGGAAGTCCAGCGGTTACTGAAGGAAGGTATTATTGAGGCTAGCAACAGTCCCTGGAGAGCTCAAGTCGTGGTTGTAAAGACCGGGGAGAAGCATAGGATGGTCATCGATTATAGTCAGACCATCAACAGGTATATGCAGCTCGACGCGTACCCTCTCCCCCGCATATCTGATCTGGTCAATCAGATTGCACAATACAAGGTCTTTTCCACAGTGGATCTAAAATCCACCTACCACCAGCTCCCCATCCACCCTAGTGACCGCAAATACACTGCATTCGAAGCAGATGGCCGGCTCTACCACTTCCTAAGGGTCCCCTTCAGTGTCACAAATGGAGTCTCGGTCTTCCAACGGGAGATGGACCGAATGGTTGACTGGTACG
This sequence comes from Scyliorhinus torazame, assembly GCF_047496885.1. Taxonomy (NCBI): domain Eukaryota; kingdom Metazoa; phylum Chordata; class Chondrichthyes; order Carcharhiniformes; family Scyliorhinidae; genus Scyliorhinus; species Scyliorhinus torazame. Next base: position 190,678,460 of record NC_092709.1, read on the forward strand.
GTTTGCGGGCCACGTTTCTGTACCTCGATAACGTCACCATCTGCGGCCACAACTAGCAGGACCACGACACCAACCTCCGAAAATTCCTACAGACCGCAAAAATCCTTAATTTAACCTATAAGAAGGACAAATGCATGTTCAGCACCGACCGTCTAGCCATCCTACGTAGTGCATGATGGAGTTATAGGCCCAGATCCCGAACGCATGCTCCCCCTCATGAGGTTCCCCCTCCCCCACTGCTCCAAGGCCCTGAAGCGCTGCCTGGGATTTTTTTTATATTATGCCCAGTGGGTCCCCAACGATGCGGACAAGGCCCGCCCACTAATCCAATCCACGTTTTTTCCCATCGGCAGAGGCCCGCCAGGCCTTCAGCCGCACCAAAGCGGACATTGCAAAGGCCACGATGCACTCAATCGATGAATCCCTTCCCTTCCAAGTCGAGAGCGAAGCGTCCGACGTAGCTCTGGCTGCCACCCTCAACCAAGCGGGCAGGCCCGTGACCTTCTTCTCAAGCGCCCTCCATGCTTCAGAAATCCGCCATTCCTCAGTTGAAAAGGAGGCCCAGGCCATAGTAGAAGCTGTGCGGCACTGAAGGCATTACCTGGCCAGCAGAAGATTCACTCTCCTCACTGACCAACGGTCGGTTGCCTTCATGTTCGATAATGCACAGCAGGGCAAGATAAAGAACGATAAGATCTTACGGTGGAGGATTGAGCTCTCCACCTACAACTATGAGATCTTGTATTGTCCCGGGAAGCTAAACGAGCCTCCTGATGCCCTATCCCGTGGCACATGTCCCAACGAACAAGTGGACCGACTCCGGGCCCTCCACGAGGATCTCTGCCACCCGGGGGTCACTCGATTCTTCCATTTCATTAAGACCCGCAACCCGCCCTACTCCATCGAGGAGGTCAGGACCGCCACCAGGGACTGCCAAATCTGCACGGAGTGCAAGCCGCACTTTTACAGGCCAGAGAAAGCGCACATGATAAAGGCTTCCCGTTCCTTTGAATGCCTCAGTATGGACTTCAAAGGACCCCTACCGTCCACCGACCGCAACATGTAATTCCTGAATGTAATTGACGAGTACTCCCGGTTCCCATTCGCCATCCCCTGCCCCGACATGACCGCAGCCACCGTCATAAAAGCCCTCCACAGTATCTTTACATTTTTTGGTTTCCCCACCTACATACACAGCAAGAGGGGGTCTTCCTTTATGAGCGATGAACTGCGTCAATTCCTGCTCAGCAAGGGCATTGCCTCGAGCAGGCTGGAGTTACAACCCCCAGGGAAACGGACAGGTAGAGAGGGAGAATGGAACGGTCTGGAAGACGGTCCTACTGGCCCTACGGTCCAGGAATCTCCCCGTCTCCCGCTGGCAGGAGGTCCTTCCGGATGCTCTCCACTCCATCCGATCACTGCTGTGTACCACATCCAACCAGACACCTCACGAACGTCTCCTTGTCTTCCCTAGGAAGTCCTCCTCTGGGACCTCGCTCCCAACCTGGCTGGCAGCTCCTGGACCCATCCTGCTCTGCAAACAAGTGCGGGTGCACAAGTCGGACCCATTGGCCGAGAGGGTCCACCTCCTTCACGCTAACCCTCAATACGCCTACATGGTGTACCCTGACGGCAGACAGGATACGGTCTCCCTATGAGACCTGGTGTTAAATCCTCAGTTTCTTTACCCGTCAGTCTGGTCTCAATAAAAGTCGAGATGGATTTGCAGGTACAGCATTAGTTATTTTATTAGACTTGCAAGTCTTTCTCAGTTCACAGTAGTACAGATCACCTCTGCTCTCTGTACCTCCGGAATCAAGCGAGTCTATAAGACAAAGAGCTCTGTACTGATACATTCAAATGGCATCAAGTTTCACATACTCGACGCCCATAGGTCATTCTATGGTCCCTCCTGACCTGTTTGATCTATTCTGATTGGCTCACTTCCAATCCCTTCCTCTGGCCCCTATTACTCAGCATCACTTTGGTGGACACACCTCTTCCTGCTTTTCCATGCAAATCCTTTGTCTGTGAACTAACCAGAATTAAACTGGCCTATCTTCTACATTACATTAACTAATATCTCTAAAGTAACTATTTTATATCACATTCGTCATTCCCTCCTTTTATCATTCCATGATAACCGGACTATCCAATCCATAGCTACGGTTCCTCATCTAAAAAGATCCGTCACTGCATTTCCAATTCCTGGCTTAGCCCCCCCTCATCTGCTTCACCCTCATGGATTTTAACAGTTAAGTTTTTAGGGGCGTTGGTCTGATCCAGTGCACCCCGCATTCTACCCATCACACATTTAAGGATGGCCAGGCCCACAAAGATGCAGCCGATAGCCACCACTAAATACATGGCCATATTTATCAACCAGTCCTTCCAACCCCCAAATCCCCAATTACCCCAAGAGCCAGGATCCTGCATTCCGTCCAGGTGATCCCGTATGTGATCCATAAATTTAGTGATGTGAGCGGTCAAGTCCTGAACTCCCATGATACACTTGCCCTGCACTATGGCGCATACCCCACCCTCACGGGCCAGAAGATAGTCAAGAGCATACCGGTTCTGCATTGCAAACAACCGTAGCTGAGACAATTCCTTGGTTATTGCCCCGAGGGCTCCCAAGGTTTCATTTCCCAAGATGGTAAGGCCACAAATAAAATAATTCCTATCACTGACAGCCAAGGAACCCCCCACACCTCCCAGTGTCAATACGCTCAGAATCCCCCACCCGGCTGAGTGGCCCCGGTTGGGTGCAAGAACCTGAGGTTTTTTTCCAGTTCTCGCAAAATTCAGCAGAGACTGCCCGGCATGCTAACTGATTATGCAGCACCCACGCCGAGGGGCAGGGGACTGTGGTAGGGACTAGAGTCCCTATAGCAATTTGGCGGGGAAATGGGGGTGACAAAACGTTGGTCGCTGTACCATTAAATAAAAAGTAGTATCCTTGCTCCGTGTGCAGGCTAGCATCACAATCAGTATATCGGTTGCGTAAGGACCCCCCAGTAGCCCAGTTTATCCAGCTTTGAAACGCCCATTCGGGCCGCCTAGCAATGCGGAAAGCCCTAGTCCCAACAGTGATATGAGAGACATTCGCCCAGCCACAAAGGAGCTGGAGGCCGGCGTTCAATGGAACGCAAGTGGTGTTGTAACAAACGCATTGGCCAGACGCCTGGGTGATATGGCACCTCCTGTCCGTACAGGTGGGGAACAGACATGTTATATTCGTGTCCACCTCTACCAGCAAACAGCCGTATCCTTCACTGCTGAAACAATTCTCGTACGACCGGGAATCCCTATTGGGAGTGAAGTGGCTAGGTATGTACGCCCTCCACCGTTGCAGCCTATCATACTGTGAATGGGAATTATCCCGAGGAAGGGAAAGGCAAATAGCCGGTGGTGCTGAACCCGGATCGTAAGGAAGAGTGACTTGCTCGGGCAGTGGCTCGGAATGCTGACAATGAACCACCGTTTGGGGAGTGCCCCAAAGCGGTGAAACAGAAAATAACCTAGACACCGCTGCGGGGTTCGGGTAGCAGACAACCCGTCCCTGGCCATACAAGCGGTGGTAAATCTGGTAGAAGAGATTCATACTACCCGGGTTTTCCTCAGTTTGGCCTTTAGCTAACTTAAGTGTATCTCCCGGTAACCTACGTTCTAGCTGTACTTCCCTTCTCATACGCCCCGTCCTCTCTCTAGTCCCTTTCACTTTCTCATAGCCTCTTCCTACGCTCTTCTGACGGCCTGATGTTACCCTTATTGAACCAATCTTAACACATCCAAAATCGAATTTACATGTATTCCAAAAACAAGGCAATGTCCATATAATGTTCCCTTCCCATTGCCGGGACCGGTGCAATTGCTTCATGAGTCCTGCATTCTCCTTAACTTTGACGACCTTCCATGAGTCGATACCATGTCCTCGTATATGGGGGCAGCGAAGAACATCACCTTTGCATAGGTGATGTACCCTTGTAGATTGGTTGGGGTTACAAATATAAATAATATTCCCCTTTTCCATGTCCGTCGCCAATAACACCCCAAGCAAAGTGAGGCCAAATATCACACAGACGGTGCGTAGCCACTCCATCATGCTCCACACCTGTAAAATAGCACTGGAGAAGGGAGGCAGGTTAGTATCCGACCTTTTACAGTAGTGGAGATGGACTCAATTTACAGTGATGTAGGTGGACCCAAGCACTTCGCCCCTCCACTTTAACTGCTGTGGGGGTGGTAAGGAGAACTTGGAAGGGCCCGTCCCATCGCGGCTCCGACCCCTTCCTAGTCCAATTTTTGACCATGACATAACTGCCGGGCTGGACTGAAAGTGAGCTAGGTACTGGGGGCGATGGCTGGTGAGCCGCGCGGACCTGGCCATGGAGTTCCTTGAGCACTTGCGTGAGGGCTAGAACATAGGTGGTCATCTCTTCAGTCATCTGGTGAAACTGAACCAGTCTGGGAACCTGCAGGCTCCAGGGAGTTCTAAGAGGCCTGCCATAAAGAATCTCGGCAGGAGAGAGCCGGGCCGGTCCCACAGGTGTAACCCGCAGCTGGAAGAGGGCAACGGGGAGCAACTTAAGCCATGTCAGTCCCGTGTCTGCTCTTAATTTAGCCAATTTAGTTTTGAGGGTCTGATTGTGTCTCTCAACCAACCCGGCCGCCTGCGGTCTATAAGCACAGTGTAACTGCTGGCGTATGCCCAACTGGGAGCAAAACTCCTTGTTAATTTGTCCAATAAAATGAGGCCCATTATCAGAACTTAACTGAGCTGGTATACCGTACCGGGGAATGATTTCCCGCATCAAGACTTTAACCACAGTAGCAGCTTTATTATCGATAGTCGGATACGCCTCGACCCATCTGCTGAACACATCCACAATGACCAAAACATATTTATAACATTGACACCTTTCCAACTCAATGTAATCCATTTGGAGCGTCTCAAAGGGACCACTGGGCAACGGGGTTTGCCCCATCCCACAAGGGATACCTTTTCCGGTGTTATATTGCTGACAAATCAAACACCGATTACTGATACTTTGGGCCAACCCCTGCATTTTAGGGTGCCACCAAGTGTCCAGCAACAAATCACTAGTCCCTCGAGCCCCACAATGAGTTACAAAGTGTACACATTCAATGACCCATAAAGCCAGTACATCAGACATACAAGTCTGATGTGCTGGCGTGGTCCATAAAGAGGAAACAGAATCATATGTACAACCTAACCGTTTCCACATTTGTTTATCACTCTCAGGAGCGTCCTCCTGTAACCTTATGACGTCTTGGATGGTTGGCATTGACTTGTCAGAAGCAGACATATTTATAGTAGATCGTTTAGTCTGACTTAACATCTTCGGCACCATCACTTGCTGAATTTGCACGGCTGTTCGCGCTGCACAATCTGCTCGTTCATTACCAACGTCAACTGGGGTCCTACCATTCGTGTGGGCAGCGCATTTAATAACGGAAATCTGCGCGGGCATAAGGAGGGCCTGCAGTAGGTCATTAACTAAACCCCGGTTGGATATTTCTGTGCCTGCCGAGGTAAGGAATCCCCTATTCTTCCAGAGTTGTCCGAAGTCATGAACTACCCCGAAAGCATATCGGGAGTCAGTGTAAATATTTACCCGACGATCTCCCCCAAGTATACATGCACGGGTGAGGGCAAAAAGTTCGGCTTGTTGAGCTGAATAAGGGGTCTGAAAGCTGCCGCTTCTAAAATCAGACCATCCTGATCTATGATTGCATAACCGGACAGTCTCCGGCCAGTGGGGCTTACTAATGCACTGCCATCAACATACATAATCATGTCAGGTTGTTCTAACGGAATATCACTCAGATCGTCCCTTATTGTTGTAGTTTCCTGAATCAAGGCTAAACAGTCGTGACCAGGCGCGTCCTCATGGACAGGGGGACCGCTAAGAAAACAGGCTGGATTGATAGTGGTGCAATATTTAAATGTCAGACGTGGATTGTTCAAAAGGTATATCTCATACCTATTCTGACGAGCTGTGGTAAGATGCTGAGTCTGCAGTTGCCCCAATAGTGCGATTACCGAGTGGGAGCTATACACCGTAATATCCTGTTGGAGAGTGATATTGGCAGCAGCCTGCAAACTATTGTATATCGCTGCCAAGATCTGGGTGCAAACAGGGTGGCCCAACGCCACTGTGTCGAGTTTGGAAGAGTAATATGCTACGGGCCGGTGCTTGTCCCCATGTTGCTGGGTGAGTACCGCTGTTGAACATCCTTCCAGTACAGTACAGTATATAGAACATAGAACATAGAACAATACAGCGCAGTACAGGCCCTTCGGCCCACGATGTTGCACCGAAACAAAAGCCATCTAACCTACACTATGCCATTATCATCCATATGTTTATCCAATAAACTTTTAAATGCCCTCAATATCTGGAATGGTCGGTCGTATAGGGGCCTACCGAGGGCCGGTGCTTGTAACAAGGCCTGCTTCAGGCAACGGAAGGCCTCGAGTGCCTCGGTGGTGAGAGTAAGGTTCCCCTCTTCACTAGTGTAAGGCGTCTGCAGCTTTGTATAGACAGCGATGTTTGGTATCCACTGCCGACAATAATTCACCATACCCAGCCAATGACGAACCTCCTTGGCTATTGTAGGGGCGGGGAATTGGCATATTGGTTCAATCCTACTGGGTTCGAGACTTCTTTCTGTGGCTGTAAGTAAAACTCCTAAGAACTTAACTTTTCTCTGAGCCACCAAGACCTTTGCTTGTGAGACAACATAACCCAACGAGGATAGGTGGTTCAATAATTGGAGCACATCATCCCTATTACTGGGCTCGTCAGGACTTGCCACCAATATGTCATCTACATACTGCACTAGAGTGGAACCATGCTCCAATGTCAAGGCCTGGAGTTGGGTCTGCAGACATCTGGAGAAGAGTGTAGGTGAGTTGACGAACCCCTTTGGCAGTCGGGTCCAGGTATACTGCTGCCCATTGTAAGTGAAGGCAAACAAATATTGACTTTCAGTCGCAAGTGGGAGGGCAAAGAAGGCGTGCTGAAGGTCAAATACGGCGAAGACCCGGGCTTGAGCTGGTATTTGAGCCAGTATGTGGGCAGGGTTAGGGACGAGAGCATGTAACGGCTGTGCGATCGCATTGATTGAACGTAAATCCTGTACTAATCGGTACTGGTCTGGTTTGGCTGGTTTAGGCACAGCAAGTATGGGGGTATTGCATTCTGATTGGCAAGGGACCAAAATACCCTGTTTCAACAGCTCTTGAATTAATTTGTCTATTGACGGAGCAGCTTGGGATTTCAGGGGGTATTGCCAAATGGAAGGTAGCTTTACATGATCCTTAATCATTACCTTAATAGGTGTAACATTTGTCTTTCCCACTTGTGATGGGTATTCCGCCCAGACCTGTGGATTGACATATTCCAACACATCATGTCCCCTGTGATGCTGCAGTCGAGTGTTAATCGTTTCAGGGACCTCAAAATATTTTATGGTAGTGCCGTCCGGCATGACTTGAAGTGCGTACTCTGTTGGATCCGAATGATCCACTGCCCTCCTTACCATTCGCCCCATATCCCTGGCATGGTACTGGTCGTGGACCTGACGTGTAATATGAGGGCTTACCGAAGCTGACTGTGGCCATAAATGTGGTGATATTGTAACAAAATCGGCTGTACCTTCTTTTCCCGTGACTGTGGCTGTAACCTTGACTGGCCATTCGGTCCCAATTAATGGCCGGTATTTGTCCTCCAATTCCTTGTTTCGTCCAGTTCTGTCATAGGCCAGGGTAACGTGATGCAGTGACTGTTCAATGTCTAACGTCCACCACTGGGGGTGATAGACATATAGCACTGTTGTCTCATCCTTCATGATTTAACCGTTACCCCCTCATCTCCGCACTCTAGCTGTAGCTGGAAGATACACAGTAAATCTCGGGCCAACAAGTTACAGTCCAATCCAGTAGTCACTACAAACTGATGATCTGCAGACTTATTCTCGTAAGTGACTGTCACAGGTTCAGAAATAGGATACTCACACACCTGTCTTTGGAACCCCGACAATTGCTGCGTGTGGTCGGATAATGGTAGTCGAAGTTCTGATTGCACAGAAGACATGGCTGCTCCAGTGTCGATTACAAATGGGTGATGTTGATCTCCTATCTGCAGAGAGATAATAGGTTCCCTGTCCGATTGGAGAGTCCTTATGGCTAAATTAGCTAGTCAATCCTGTGTTGGGAAAGGGTTTTCCTGGGAGAGGTCAGTGTATCTCGTCTGTCCTCCCCTTGGTGGGTACCCCCTCCTTTGGGTCGGATAATCTCCTTCTACTGCCTGTCTTTTAAAGGGGCATTCCTGTTGCCAGTGATCTGCACAGCCGCAATTAAAACATGCATTGCTCCCTCTATCTCTGCCTCATCCTCTTCTCCCAGTAGACCAATGGCCCCTCAGAGGGGGCTGCGGTTGTAAAGCTGTTGATGCATTCGGTGGGCCATAAAAAGGAGCTGAGGGTCCCTTTGGGTGGGTTTGGTATCTTCCTAATCGGCAACTGTCTCCGAATCTCACCAGGGGGCACTCTAGCTATTTCCCCTTTGTTCCAAGACTTCAACGTCTCTCCCTGTCACTAGGGGGAGTTCTTTCTCTTCAAAATCATCTATTGCAGCTTCCTTTGTTCCCGAACCTTGTGGTTTCTCCTTAGTTTGGAGAGACTTAGGTGGTATACTTAATTGTTTCTCGTGAGGATCAAGCCTCTCTCTCGCTGTCCGAGATCTGGTCCTAGAGCTAACTGGGCTTGCGAAACAGAGCTCCTCTTTCTCTACTGATCGTGCAGATGGTAAATCAGGACCCATACTATCACCCAAAAGGGCTTGAGTTACTGGCATAATTGGAATCTGGGAGCAGTGACTGGATATCAATTATTATACTCTGGTGGTTCTGGAATTAGTGCAGACAATGCTACAGGTGCAGTCGGAACTTTTAGTGAACATTTTCTAAATTATTGAATTTATCATTTTCTGTCAATTCAAGGCCAGCCATTGAACTACGTAGCTCATCTTTTGTTTCACCCGTGCCTTTCCTGTCTCTACTTGCGCGTTTTTTTTTCTTGGCAAAGCGATTGAAAAGGTTCTAACAGTGTTTTTTTTTAAACTTAAAAATGTTTGAAAATTCAAATTGAATTACTGCAACTTGCAAGCTTAGCTCTGATCTCAACTCAGAACTAAATTTACGATTTGCTTAACACAAACTTGTATAACATTTACAACTTAATTATTTCTTTATCTTAACAATTTTTCATTTAACAAGTTTTTTTTCTTTTACATTCACATAAATGTTGGCAAAATCAACTATCATCTCCAGATTTACACTTTTTAAAATGGTGTCCGTGACCTTCTTTAAGTTTCTATTAATCTCCTGATAAAATGAGATAAACATTATTTCAAGTAAGTAAAACTTAAGATTCTGGCAATTTCAATCAATTGCTTTCGAAAATAATAACTTTTATCAAAGAGGTGGAGAAACCCACTGGTTTCCTTTAATTAATTCAAAACGTAACTTTGCTGGTGTTCACTGACTCAAAGGAAAGGTATCCGATTACACTACAGGCTGCTGCTGTTATCTCAAAGCCTGAGTGAGAAGCACTGTCTGTCTTTTAATTTTGGCTGCTGTTAACCCTTTGAGAGACTTCTGCTTCAACCAATATGCAGCATTCCCCACAATCTCAACTAGTCCTCAGAACTGCGCCCTTCGCCACCACAGTCCAAGGGAACAATTTTAGCTTAATCAACTATATATTTCACACATAGAGTTGAACCATTTTCAATTTCAAATGTCCCATCAACCCTATAACCTAACCCAAGCCAAATTAACTCACACATGAAGTTGAACCATTTTCAATTTCAAATGTCACATCAACCCCATAACCTAACCCAAGCCAAATTAACAATATGAAATCCCATCAATTAAATTGCTAATCCCCAGACTGACCTTTGATTTCGTCGAGACGATCTTTCCGTACCAACCGCGAGTGACCAGACTAATCAGACGATAAGAAGAGGGGAAAAATCAATGCACGGTCATTTTCCAGCTGTACATTGAGGGCCCTTTCTTCCCCATCCTCCTGTTCATAATCAGTCTAATTCTGATTTCGCAGTTGGTCAGAACCGTCTTGAGAAATCCGGGTTTACGGCACCAAATGTTAAATCCTCAGTTTCTTTACCCGTCAGTCTGGCCTCAATAAAAGTCGAGATGGATTTGCAGGTACAGCATTAGTTATTTTATTAGACTTGCAAGTCTTTCTCAGTTCACAGTAGTACAGATCACCTCTGCTCTCTGTACCTCCGGAATCAAGTGAGTCTATAAGACAAAGAGCTCTGTACTGATACATTCAAATGGCATCAAGTTTCACATACTCGATGCCCATAGGTCATCCTATGGTCCCTCCTGACCTGTTTGATCTATTCTGATTGGCTCACTTCCAATCCCTTCCTCTGGCCCCTATTACTCAGCATCACTTTGGTGGACACACCTCTTCCTGCTTTTCCATGCGGTCTGAAATCCTTTGTCTGTGAACTAACCAGGATTAAACTGGCCTATCTTCTACATTACATTAACTAATATCTCTAAAGTAACTATTTTATATCACATTCGTCACTGGCGCCCGCTGGTTCCCCACACACACCACCACCATCAACCCCACCCTCCCTCCCAAGCGGCGCACACCACAGCCGCCCCCTTCCCAGGTGGATCGGTTCTCCCACTGGTCCCATCTAGGGGTGATGAAGCTGCCGAAGTAGCTGAAACCACGCTCCCGGAGCCACGGATGCCCGAGCCGGCGCCTGCATTACCGCCGAAACTGCGACGATTCGCAGAGGACGACCAGGGCCCCCGACTGACTAATTGCTTCATTTTGAATGTAAATAAATACTGTAAATAGTTGCGACATGTAACAAGGTAAAACACCGTACTAATGTATACTGGGTACCACCACAACCTCAACCTCTATCACTGTATAACGCGAGACCACCACCCCCGCCAGACTCTTTTTTTTAACAGGGGGTGAATGTGGTAGTCGGTATTAGGGGTATTACGGTATCCAGGTTGATGCTGTAAGACCATTGGTGTGGGAGGTACCTGAGACTGCTGTTTCATTGGTGAAGCCTGCCTGCTGGTTCCGCCCAGTAAGGCGGAGTATAAGAGCCTGAGTCTCCCTAGCAACTGCATTCTGTACCTGCGCTGCTGGGGAAACATCTAGTCCAATAAAGCCTTTAATTGTCATCCAATCTCGCTTCTGGAGTTATTGATCGAGCATCAAAGGGGTAAACCTTTTAGGACTGAGGTGAGGAGAAATTTCTTCCCACAGAGTGGTGAGTCTGTGGAATTAACTACCACAAAAAGTAGTTGAGGTAAAAACGTTGTGAGATTTGAAGAAGGAATTAGGTGGGCCCCGATTAGTGGGCTCGATTGCGGGCCTGACCCCATCGGAGGCCCCCCCCCCCCCCCGGTGAAGGAGACCCCCCCCTCCCACCCACAGGCTGCCCCCCCGACCGTCCGCGCAGAGTTCCCGCTGGCAGCGACCAGGGGTGAATGGCGCTGGCGGGATTCTGTCGTATTGGCGCGGTCGCTCGGCACATCCGGGCCAGAGAATCCACGGCCCCACCGATTCCAGCACAAATGGCGCCGATTCTCCGCACCTCGGAGAATCGCGCGCCGGCTTTGGGGCGTCGTGGCGCGGTTACGGCGATTCTCCGCCCCAGCGCGGGGCTCGGAGAATCGCCCCCAAGATATAGCTCTTGGGACTAAAGGAATCAAGGGACATGGGAGGGAATGTGGGATTGAGTATTGAGCTTGATGATCAACGCTGATCATAATGAATGGCAGAGCAGGTTCAAAAGGGCCGAATGGTCTCCTCCTGCTTTTATTTTGTATGTATGTTTCGATATAAATATTGACAAATTAGTGTTCAAAACCCTCAAAACTTTAAAGACATTTGAAGACTAAGCATTGGGAAGTTTCAGGACAAGTCTATTGATTTCTTTCAAAGGCTGCAGCAAGCGAAAACGTAAATCATCAGTTGAAGCCCTTAGCGGATATGTAACATTGAATGACAAAGCAAGTGAGATCGTGAGGACCAAGCGGGCTCACCTGTCACATTAAAGGTAAGCAAAAATGTTGCCTTTTGAAGGTCAGGCGACGTGAATCGTGAATATCGACCAGCTGGTAAAAGTGGGTCCCGGGGAAAAAGGTTGAAAAACAGTGATACAGTCTAAGCTCAGCAGTGTTATGGCTGCATGCACCTATACACTGATAGGCTATACTTCCAGGACAATCCAAGGCCAATCAAGTGTATATGTGATTAGAATTAGGGGCATGTGATCCTTGAAGCACATAGAGCTTCCAGGCCACATTTTAGGCTGCCAGCAGCCAATTAAAGAATTTTAGGCTGCTTATTATGAACCAGAACCTTTCCCGGCATAATGAAATGACCACCAGGGATAAGGCAGAGGCACCAATATATTTCTGATTTAAAGAGAACCCTCCCACCTTCAATATGTTCCAATGGGTATTGTGAGGTTGGAGTGCTGCTCATGCATTGCTGCCAGTCTTGGGCAGGTGTCTCATTTAAATGAAACCAGGTGACCACATAAGCGAGAGAAGTAAATTGTGTTCTATCTCATAGCCCTTTTGTATTTGACACCCGAGGCCTTCCTACCTAATCTTTTGGTGGCAAGTTCCCAATACATTGAAGCAGTTGTGGGCCCAGCATCATATTATTGGTCCTATTGCACCATATATCCTATCTCAAGCACCTGGAAGGATTGGCAAGAAATGAAACAAGAGATTGAACCTAGTCTATAAAATTTGCATTAATTTTACAAATGCATACGCTTATAAGTCATGTGCTTTTGAAAAATACATGCCAATTTAGAAAAATGTTAGAAGTTTCAAGAGTATAAGAACATAAGAAATAAGAGCTGGAGTTCGCCATTTGGCACGAGTCTGCTCCACCAATTAATAAGATCATGGCTGATTTGATCATAGCCTCAACTCCAGCTTCCTAACAGTCCCCCAGAACCCATCACTCTCTTGTGGTTCAGAAATCTGTCTAACTTAGCCTTGAAAATATTTAATGATCAACAACAAAGTACCCCTCAAAAGACAGCCCTCACCAAAGGTCTGTAACATGGAAGGGACATTTTTCAATTTGGCACTCCTGGAACATATCAGAGATATATATTGGGAATTCATGCATCAATTATGATTCTCTCCCCATTCATTTTAATCAGAAAACCTGGGGCTGGCGGAAGCACAATTTGCAGATTTCTTTCTGACATGCTTTGGAGAGTCAAAGTGAATCATTTCCCTTGTAGTTACAAAGCTTTCAGGTGCACCAAATGTTCTTTCACTTGTACAGCAGGGAAAGAAGTCTTACAACACCAGGTTAAAGTCCTGGTTTATGATGAACGAGTGATGCACGATCAATTGCACAAAGACTTGAGTTGGGTACAACTGAGGCTTTATTGCTCTAAGATGTGTGGCATCCCACAGCAGCTGGCGAAATGGCTGCAGCATGGAGGACACACATATTTATACTCCGCCTACTGGGCGGAGCCAGCAGGCAGGGGTAACAACGTACCTGTAGTACAGGTTCTACCACAAGGAGCTACGCTCCCAAAGCTAGTGATTCCAAATAAACCTGTTGGACTTTAACCTGGTGTTGTAAGACTTCTTACTGTGCCCACCCCAGTCCAACGCCGGCATCTTCACACCTTGTACAGCAGGAACACAATTCAAGTGTTCAAGATGCAAGATTTATTTTCCATGGGATCCGAGGATATTTTAAATTTTGGCATTTATTTTGTAAGATATCACGGAGAGAGAAAGAGACCTTCGGATGCGATAATCAAATGTAAGACAGAGGATATCCCAGCTCCCATCTCACTCAGGATTTGTCACCAATTCTGACCTGCAAGGTACAGACTCACAGGGTGGGAGTCTCCATTGGCTAATGCCAAAATCGTGAAACACGATTGGGCGGAGAATAAGTTCCAATGCCAAAAGCATGCTGGCCGCCAATTTGACGATAAATCATGGGCGGGATTCTCCACTCCCGCGCCGAAGTGGCCGCGCCGTCGTGAACACCGTCGAGGTTCACGATGGCATGAAACGGCCCCGGTCCCGACCGATTCAGGCCCTGACAATGGGCCAGGATCGGGGCCACGTCATCTACACGCGCCAGGCCTTGTGGCCCGCGTAAAGGCAGCGCCGCATATATGACACGGCCGGCGCCGCATAACGGGCGTCATCCGCGCATGCGTGGTTGTCGTCCTCTCTAAGTCCGCCCCGCAAGAAGATGGCGGACGGATCTTGGGGGCCGCGGAAGGAAGGAGGTCCTCCTTCAGAGAGGACGGCTTGACGATCGGTGGGCACCGATCGCGGGCCACCCCACATCTGAGGTACCCCCAGGTGCAGGATCCCCCCTCGCCCCCCCGCAGGCTGCCCCCCCAGCGTTTATGCACCGCTCACAACTGCAGCGACCAGGTGTGGACAGCGCCGGGGGGAACCCGCCGTTTTGGCCTGGCCGCTCGGCCCATCCGGGCCTCAGAATAGCGGGGGTGCCGGAGAATCGCCATTTTCGGTGTCTCCGGAGATCCTCCGGCCTGCGGCCCGCAAAACTCAACCGGGCTGTTCCCGCCGCTTGGGAGAATCATGGGAGTGCGTCGGACTGGCGTCCCGGGAAATTTTGGTGGCCCAGGCGATTCTCCTAACTGGCGCGGGAGTGAAGAATCGCGCCCCATAATTCTCCATCATCTCGACAGCGTCATCAATGTGTTCCAGAACGCACTTTCAGTAAACACCACTTGCATTTCATAAGCGAGCCCGACCCAATATTCTTCGGGGCCTCTGCGATTCTCCGCCTCCGATGGGCCAAGTTCCCAACAGAGCGGTTCACTTGTGCTTTTGAAAATCGTAAAACCGGCATCATGGTTGATGAGGAAGAGAGAGGAGGTGGGACACAGAGAATTGAGACTGCAGGCTGCCGGGCCAGACACTGGCTGGGCTGGCTGCGCTGGGAGGGGGGGGTGGGGGGGGGGGGGGGGGGGGGGGGGGGGCGGTGGCGGAGGGCAGCCGCCATGGGACTGAGGCGGTGTCCAAGCATGGACCACCATTACCATGGCCTGCAAGGCAGTCAACTTGCTGCGCACCCCACTGACCACCCACCTTGGCCCCTGGTTCTGCATAGGCCATATGGGTGCCCCCAGCTCGGCACTCCATCCACCATACCCCCTCCAAATGGCTGCCACCTGCCAATGCAGCATCAGATGGCCCACCCAAGGGCAACGGCCATATTAGCCTCTACAGGGGCAGCAGGTGGGGTCCGTGGAATGTACCGCTGGTAAGGGCAGTGCCGACTGCACCCCTGGCATCAGGGGCAGCCGCCAGGGCCAGAGGCCCCCATGGTGCCGGACACCGATGGGACCAAAGGTACGGGGATGGGTGGGGGACATGCGGAGTGGGAGCCCACAGTGTTAATCAGGGGCCACCATGTAGCCCATTGGACCTGGTTGGGCACAGGGGTACGCACCATGCTAACATGTTGGCTTTTCACTCCCTGCAGACAATGGATATTGGAATTCAACCAGCAATGGTGGCCTTCCTGCTTGTCACTGCAGTCCTGGGGGATGCCCTGTGGCTGTACGAGCTGGAGTTGTTCGAGGGGGAAGCTGCAGCATTAGAGCTTGCAACAGCAGGGTGTGCCGCAGACGAACAGGAGGCAACTGCTCAGGGTGGAGAGTCGGCTGCCCAAAAGGTCGAGGAGGAGGAGGTGCCAAGAAGGGGCTGCCTACTCACCGTAGCCGCCCTGAGGTTATGTAGTTTTTTCAAGTACTGCTGGCCGGTCCGGATGGCAGTCCGCTGACTGCCTCTGCTACCTGTGCCAGGGCACGCCAAATGGCAGCGGCTGGCAACCTTCTTCCTGAGCCAGGGTACAGGGTTATCTGCCTCCTCTCCACCGTGTCCAGGAGCGTCCTCAGCAGCGGTGAAGCTTGGAGCTGCTCTCCTTGCTGCCATCTTGTTGGCTGGGATGGTGTGTGTGGGGAGTGAAGTGTGTAGTGTGTAGATGCGGCTTCAGCTTGTCAGCCCCCTGAGTGTCAATCGCAAAACAGATGAATCCGGCACCATTTCTCATTGGAATCGATTGTGTTCCACGTGGCGCCAATGCTAGTCGCTTAACAGTTGCTAAATCGATCCAGGTGTGGCGCCAGTTTTGCTGTCATGGAACTCCACGAATTCTGCGCTGGCGTCAACACTTAAATCTCAGAAATGGAGAATCCCACCAACATTGTTTAATCAAGTCAGAGAGTTTAT
Organism: Scyliorhinus torazame; assembly: GCF_047496885.1. Classification (NCBI taxonomy): domain Eukaryota; kingdom Metazoa; phylum Chordata; class Chondrichthyes; order Carcharhiniformes; family Scyliorhinidae; genus Scyliorhinus; species Scyliorhinus torazame. The sequence goes on from NC_092709.1 coordinate 190,694,827, forward strand.
TAGGTAGCACAAACATATGCCAAGTTTATATTAACGACGGCAATAGATATACAGTGAGACTCAGCTCTGACAGTTCATGCTTCTGAGCTCTCTACAGGTTTCTCTTCTTCTCTCCCTGTATTCTGTTTGTCTGCTTTATGTTTTTAGGTATGCCAATGGTCTGTTGTAGCTCCTTTCTTTTATCTCCACTGAGGGATCCTTTGCATGCCATATTAGTTCATAGTTTTTCCTGGACAACACGATTGGATCAGGTTAAGGTCATTGATAGTCCATGGACCCCCTATGCCCCAACACGTAGGTGCTTACAGCTGTTTCTTGTTTCCAAAGTTTCTAGGATTTACATTTCTCTCACTTCTGCAATTTTGCAGTTTCACAATAATCTTATCCTGCCTTTCTGCAAGCAAGTCATATCTTTCTTAATCTAGTTCTAAGTCTGATTCGAAGTCTGATCACTTCCATTATTCTTACACGAAGATTTGAAAATCCATTTAATAATGAATCAAGCATTAACTCAAACCGACTTCAATATATTGGTGCACATAACATATATAACTAATTCTATTAGTTTAACCATTCTATTTTTCACAATCATCCAATTTTTTATAATCTAGCTCCTGCAGTGGACCAAATTCAGTCGCTATGTTGGCCCCTTCTATCTGCCTATCTTCACCTTCCCAATGTGGTCTACATGCAACTCCACAGACACACACACATATACACATATTCCAACATTTACAAATTGACATATTTCAGCAAGGCTGACCATCATGCCTTGCAGCCCGGCTTTAACATTACAGATTCTTAACAAGAATGTTGCAGAATGATTATTATAGACAAACAATAACAAAACACTAAATCGTACAGATCTTTTAACATTTTGGACACCACTAGAATTTTTGTGACCTCAAAGGCACCATTGTCCAGGTTACACTGTAATTTTGCACAGTCCTGTTTCTTTTATTGTCACTTCACCTCAGATATACAAATGTTATTTTTAATAAGTTCTTATCTTTATTACATTAGGAACAAATGAAGTTATTGTTCTTTAATTTTCTTCAATATTGGTTCCAAATGTCCTGATCTATTGAATATTTCAAAAATCCATTATATTTGATTCAATTTATTTACAGTAAGCATTTGAACAGAAAAATAAATCAGGAATATTGAATTCAATCTGGTAATAGCGACATTCAATCACAAGCTGCAGGCAAAGGAAATTTGGGGCACAAACGTAATAGTAGCAGTGTGTAAATCTGCTGGAATGTAAAACTGAACTGGATCTTCAGTTCTCCGGAAGTTTGTACCCAGAGACATCCTTGGAGGTGCCAACACATGGTCTGCATGGAATTGCCCTGGAAGTTTCAAATTCCATTGGACAATTATTCTGCATTTAGAACCCTCCGAAACTCTGATTCAAGGTTAGAGACTTCAGATGATTTGGACTTATTCAACAGAATAGTTACCCATGAAAAGTTAGAAAGATTAAAACCAGTTCTAAACACCTAGGTAACTGTCACATTTGCTCACACTCTGGATTATTTTAAACACGATGAAAGGTTTATTAAGGGTTGTGGTAGTATGCATTAGGGGTCATGTGGGACTGTGAAGCCGTGATGTCATTGGCTGACAGATCCCGGGTCCTGGTTGGCTGTTGACCTCTAGCTCCGCCCTGAAGGCGGAGTATAAGAACCAGGAGTTCTCCCCCGCAGGCCAGTCTGTTACTGAACTGCGGGGAACAAGTCACGCTTAATAAAGCCTCATCGACTTCATCCCTATTCGTCTCTCGTGAGTCTTTGTGCGCTACAATTTATTAAGCGTGCTTAAAGGACTATGGAGCTCAGGATCATCCCGGAATGCCTGAGGATCAGCCCCCACGCAGTGAACTCAGCAGCAGTTTTTAAACACTGGCAGACTTGTTTCGAAGCATACCTCCGAACGGCCCCCGGCCGGGTCACAGAAGACCAGAAACTACAGGTTCTGCACTCGAGGGTAAGCCCGGAAATTTTCCCTCTCATCGAAGACGCAGAGGATTTCCAGACGGCATTCGCAGCACTAAAGAGCATCTATGTTCGCCCAGTGAACCAGATCTACGCACGCTACCAACTCGCAATGAGACGGCAAAGTCCCGGAGAATCGCTAGACGAATTCTACGCCGCGCTGCTAATTTTGGGATGGGCCTGCAGCTGCCCGCCGGTAAACGCGATTGAACACACGGACATGTTAATTTGCGATGCTTTTGTGGCAGGTATGAACTCTCTCCAAATCCGCCAAAGACTTTTAGAAAAAGAGTTGCTAGGACTCTCAGAGGCACGGGCCCTTGCAGCCTCCCTAGATGTGGCCGCGCGAAACGCCCGCGCGTACGGCCCTGACCACGTGGCAGCCCCTTGGGCTCCGTGGACCCCCGTCGCGACAAACCCCCCCCCCCCACCCCACAGGCTTGCACGGTTCAGACGCCAAGTCGTCCCGGGGGGGGCCCGCTGCTATTTCTGCGGCCAGGCGAAACACCCCCGGCAGCGCTGCCCGGCCCGCGCAGCAATTTGCAAGAGCTGCGGGAAAAAGGGCCATTTCGCGGCTGTGTGCCGGTCCCGGGAGGTCGCCGCTGTCCCAGGAGAAGAAGGAGTCCTACGCGTTTCTAACGCTCCCCAACCCCCCCCAGCGCCCCATGTACGACCCGCAGGCGCAGCCATTTTGCGTCCCGGCCACCGCTGTCCCCGGACAACAAGGAGTCCTGCGCGTTTCAAACGCTCCCCAACCCCCCCAGCGCCCCATGTGCGACCCGCAGGCGCCGCCATTTTGGGTCCCAGCCACCACGAGGGGAGGAGGGGCGCCGCCATCTTGGGACCCCCCAGCCCTGTGCGACGCACGGCGGCGGCCATTTTCTTCACCCCCGCCGCCATCTTGGACGGCAACAATGGACCCCAGCATCGACGGCTCAACGGGGTTCGAGGAAGACGCTGAAGCACTACGACCACGTCTGGCCTCAATGACGCTGGACCAAGCACGGCCCCGGACGCTCCAGACGACGACAACAACGGTGCTGATCAACGGGCACGAGACACCATGCCTGGTCGACTCCGGGAGCACAGAAAGCTTCATCCACCCCGACACGGTAAGATGCTGTTTTTTGACCATCCGTCCCAGTGCGCAAAAGATTTCCCTAGCTGCAGGATCCCACTCCGTACAGATCAAAGGCTTCTGCATTGTGTCCCTAACGGTGCAAGGGAGGGAGTTTAAAAACTACAGGCTCTACGTCCTTCCCCAACTCTGCGCGCCCACATTACTGGGATTAGACTTCCAGTGCAACCTGCAGAGCCTAACTTTCAAATTCGGCGGCCCAATACCCCCACTCACTATCTGCGGCCTCGCAACCCTCAAGGTTGAGCCCCCATCCTTGTTTGCAAACCTCATCCCGGATTGCAAACCCGTCGCCACTAGGAGCAGACGGTACAGTGCCCAGGACCGGACATTCATTCGGTCCGAAGTCCAGCGGCTACTGAAGGAAGGCATAATCCAGGCCAGCAATAGTCCCTGGAGAGCACAGGTGGTAGTAGTAAAGACAGGGGAGAAGCAAAGGATGGTCATAGACTATAGCCAGACCATCAACAGGTACACACAGCTAGATGCGTACCCTCTCCCCCGCATATCCGACATGGTCAATCGGATTGCCCAACATAAGGTCTTTGCAGGGGCAGGCCAGTCGATTTCGGCGGGAGAATCAGCTGGTGAGTCAGTTTCAGCGGGAGCAGTGCGGAAGTGGTTGCTGGGAGGTAAGTCTGTCCTTTAAAAGCACTTGTCTTTGCAGGGGCAGGCCAGTCGATTTCGGCGTGAGAACAGCTGGTGAGTCAGTTTCAGCGGGAGCAGTGCGGAAGTGGTTGCTGGGAGGTAAGTCTGTCCTTTAAAAGCACTTGTCTTTGCAGGGGCAGGCCAGTCGATTTTGGCGGGAGTGGAGCTGACTGGTTAGTCAATTTCAGCAGGAGCTGAGAAAATTTTTTTTTTTTTTTTTAAATTAGTGTTTTAGGCGGGAACAGGAAATCGACCCGCGGACGTCTGGGAAGACCCTCACCAATAAATTCTGGTGGAGAGGAAACCCGAGACACTACACGTGTAGTGTCTCCCACCCGCCCTCCTCCTCTAACCTAATAATAAAACCCATTGGTCTGAGGTAAGTACCATATTTTATTATATTATTATTATTTTTTATAAAAAATTTAATTTAGTTGTTAGCCAGATCTTGGTAGAAAGTTAGAGGAATGGCAGGGAAGGGAGTGCAATGTTCCTCCTGCAGGATGTTTGAGGTGAGGGATGCAGTTAGTGTCCCTGCTGATTTTACCTGCAGGAAGTGCTGCCATCTCCAGCTCCTCCAAGACCGAGTTAGGGAACTGGAGCTGGAGTTGGAAGAACTTCGGATCATTCGGGAGGCAGAAGGGGTCATAGATAGCAGCTTCAGGGAATTAGTTACACCAAAGATTGGAGATAGGTGGGTAACTGTAAGAGGGACTGGGAAAAAGCAGTCAGTGCAGGGATCCCCTGCGGTCGTTCCCCTGAGAAACAAGTATACCGCTTTGGATACTTGTGGGGGGGAAGACTTACCAGGGGTAAGCCATGGGGTACGGGCCTCTGGCACGGAGTCTGTCCCTGTTGCTCAGAAGGGAAGGGGGGAGAGAAGCAGAGCATTAGTAATTGGGGACTCTATAGTCAGGGGCACAGATAGGAGATTTTGTGGGAGCGTGAGAGACTCACGTTTGGTATGTTGCCTCCCAGGTGCAAGGGTACGTGATGTCTTGGATCGTGTTTTCCGGGTCCTTAGGGGGGAGGGGAAGCAGCCCCAAGTCGTGGTCCACATTGGCACTAACGACATAGGTAGGAAAGGGGACAAGGATGTCAGGCAGGCTTTCAGGGAGCTAGGATGGAAGCTCAGAACTAGAACAAACAGAGTTGTTATCTCTGGGTTGTTGCCCGTGCCACGTGATAGTGAGATGAGGAATAGGGAGAGAGAGCATTTAAACACGTGGCTACAGGGATGGTGCAGGCGGGAGGGATTCAGATTTCTGGATAACTGGGGCTCTTTCTGGGGAAGGTGGGACCTCTACAGACAGGATGGTCTACATCTGAACCTGAGGGGCACAAATATCCTGGGGGGGAGATTTGTTAGTGCTCTTTGGGGGGGTTTAAACTAATGCAGCAGGGGCATGGGAACCTGGATTGTAGTTTTAGGGTAAGGGAGAATGAGAGTATAGAGGTCAGGAGCACAGATTTGACGTCGCAGGAGGGGGCCAGTGTTCAGGTAGGTGGTTTGAAGTGTGTCTACTTCAATGCCAGGAGTATACGAAACAAGGTAGGGGAACTGGCAGCATGGGTTGGTACCTGGGACTTCGATGTTGTGGCCATTTCGGAGACATGGATAGAGCAGGGACAGGAATGGATGTTGCAGGTTCCGGGGTTTAGCTGTTTTTAGTAAGCTCAGAGAAGGAGGCAAAAGAGGGGGAGGTGTGGCGCTGCTAGTCAAGAGCAGTATTACGGTGGCGGAGAGGATGCTAGATGGGGACTCTTCTTCCGAGGTAGTATGGGCTGAAGTTAGAAACAGGAAAGGAGAGGTCACCCTGTTGGGAGTTTTTTATAGGCCTCCTAATAGTTCTAGGGATGTAGAGGAAAGGATGGCGAAGATGATTCTGGATAAGAGAGAAAGTAACAGGGTAGTTATTATGGGAGGCTTTAACTTTCCAAATATTGACTGGAAAAGATATAGTTCGAGTACAATAGATGGGTCGTTTTTTGTACAGTGTGTGCAGGAGGGTTTCCTGAAACAATATGTTGACAGGCCAACAAGAGGCGAGGCCACGTTGGATTTGGTTTTGGGTAATGAACCAGGCCAGGTGTTGGATTTGGAGGTAGGAGAGCACTTTGGGGACAGTGACCACAATTCGGTGACGTTTACGTTAATGATGGAAAGGGATAAGTATACACCGCAGGGCATGAGTTATAGCTGGGGGAAGTGCAATTATGATGCCATTAGACGTGACTTGGGGGGGATAAGGTGGAGAAGTAGGCTGCAAGTGTTGGGCACACTGGATAAGTGGGGCTTGTTCAAGGATCAGCTACTGCGTGTTCTTGATAAGTATGTACCGGTCAGACAGGGAGGAAGGCGTCGAGCGAGGGAACCGTGGTTTACCAAGGAAGTGGAATCTCTTGTTAAGAGGAAGAAGGAGGCCTATGTGAAGATGAGGTGTGAAGTTTCGGTTGGGGCGATGGATAGTTACAAGGTAGCGAGGAAGGATCTAAAGAGAGAGCTAAGACGAGCAAGGAGGGGACATGAGAAGTATTTGGCAGGAAGGATCAAGGAAAACCCAAAAGCTTTCTATAGGTATGTCAGGAATAAACGAATGACTAGGGAAAGAGTAGGACCAGTCAAGGACAGGGATGGGAAATTGTGTGTGGAGTCTGAAGAGATAGGCGAGATACTAAATGAATATTTTTCGTCAGTATTCACTCATGAAAAAGATAATGTTGTGGAGGAGAATGCTGAGCCCCAGGCTAATAGAATAGATGGCATTGAGGTACGTAGGGAAGAGGTGTTGGCAATTCTGGACAGGCTGAAAATAGATAAGTCCCCGGGACCTGATGGGATTTATCCTAGGATTCTCTGGGAGGCCAGGGAAGAGATTGCTGGACCTTTGGCTTTGATTTTTATGTCATCATTGGCTACAGGAATAGTGCCAGAGGACTGGAGGACAGCAAATGTGGTCCCTTTGTTCAAAAAGGGGAGCAGAGACAACCCCGGCAACTATAGACCGGTGAGCCTCACGTCTGTAGTGGGTAAAGTCTTGGAGGGCATTATAAGAGACAAGATTTATAATCATCTAGATAGGAATAATATGATCAGGGATAGTCAGCATGGCTTTGTGAAGGGTAGGTCATGCCTCACAAACCTTATTGAGTTCTTTGAGAAGGTGACTGAACAGGTAGACGAGGGTAGAGCAGTTGATGTGGTGTATATGGATTTCAGCAAAGCGTTTGATAAGGTTCCCCACGGTAGGCTATTGCAAAAAATACGGAGGCTGGGGATTGAGGGTGATTTAGAGATGTGGATCAGAAATTGGCTAGCTGAAAGAAGACAGAGGGTGGTGGTTGATGGGAAATGTTCAGAATGGAGTACAGTCACAAGTGGAGTACCACAAGGATCTGTTCTGGGGCCGTTGCTGTTTGTCATTTTTATCAATGACCTAGAGATAGGCGCAGAAGGGTGGGTGAGTAAATTTGCAGATGATACTAAAGTCGGTGGTGTTGTCGATAGTGTGGAAGGATGTAGCAGGTTACAGAGGGATATAGATAAGCTGCAGAGCTGGGCTGAGAGGTGGCAAATGGAGTTTAATGTAGAGAAGTGTGAGGTGATTCACTTTGGAAGGAATAACAGGAATGCGGAATATTTGGCTAATGGTAAAGTTCTTGAAAGTGTGGATGAGCAGAGGGATCTAGGTGTCCATGTACATAGATCCCTGAAAGTTGCCACCCAGGTTGATAGGGTTGTGAAGAAGGCCTATGGAGTGTTGGCCTTTATTGGTAGAGGGATTGAGTTCCGGAGCCGGGAGGTCATGTTGCAGCTGTACAGAACTCTGGTACGGCCGCATTTGGAGTATTGCGTACAGTTCTGGTCACCGCATTATAGGAAGGACGTGGAGGCTTTGGAGCGGGTGCAGAGGAGATTTACCAGGATGTTGCCTGGTATGGAGCGAAAATCTTATGAGGAAAGGCTAATGGACTTGAGGTTGTTTTCGTTGGAGAGAAGAAGGTTAAGAGGAGACTTAATAGAGGCATACAAAATGATCAGGGGGTTGGATAGGGTGGACAGTGAGAGCCTTCTCCCGCGGATGGATATGGCTGGCACAAGGGGACATAACTTTAAACTGAGGGGTAATAGATATAGGACAGAGGTCAGAGGTAGGTTCTTTACGCAAAGAGTAGTGAGGCCGTGGAATGCCCTACCTGCTACAGTAGTGAACTCGCCAACATTGAGGGCATTTAAAAGTTTATTGGATAAACATATGGATGATAATGGCATAGTGTAGGTTAGATGGCTTTTGTTTCGGTGCAACATCGTGGGCCGAAGGGCCTGTACTGCGCTGTATTGTTCTATGTTCTATGTTCTATAAGGTCTTCTCCACCGTGGACGTCAAGTCCGCCTACCATCAGCTCCCCATCCGCCCAAGTGACCGCAAGTACACAGCCTTCGAGGCAGACGGGGGATTATACCACTTCCTAAGGGTCCCATTTGGCGTCACAAATGGGGTCTCGGTCTTCCAACGAGAGATGGACCGAATGGTTGCTCAACACGGGTTGCAGGCCACGTTCCCGTATCTCGACAATGTAACCATCTGCGGCCACGAACAGCAGGACCACGACGCCAACCTCCAAAAATTCCTCCAGACCGCTAAAGCCTTGAACCTCACATACAACGAGGACAAGTGCGTTTTTAGCACAAACCGGCTAGCCATCTTGGGATATGTGGTGCGCAATGGGATAATAGGCCCCGACCCCGAACGTATGCGCCCCCTCATGGAATTTCCCCTATCTCACTGCTCAAAAGCCCTAAAACGCTGCCTGGGGTTCTTTTCATATTACGCCCAGTGGGTCCCCCAGTACGCAGACAAGGCCCGCCCCCTAATACAGACCACGACCTTCCCTCTGTCGACAGAGGCTTGCCAGGCCTTCAGCCGCATCAAAGCGGATATCGCAAAGGCCACGATGCGCGCCATCGACGAGTCCCTCCCCTTCCAGGTCGAGAGCGACGCCTCCGATGTAGCTCTAGCGGCCACCCTTAACCAAGCGGGCAGACCCGTGGCCTTTTTCTCCAGAACCCTCCACGCCTCAGAAATCCGCCACTCCTCAGTGGAAAAGGAAGCCCAAGCCATAGTGGAAACTGTGCGACATTGGAGGCATTACCTGGCCGGCAGGAGATTCACTCTCCTCACTGACCAACGGTCAGTAGCTTTCATGTTCGATAATGCACAGCGGGGCAAAATTAAAAATGACAAGATCTTAAGGTGGAGGATCGAACTCTCCACCTTCAACTATGAGATCTTGTACCGTCCCGGAAAGCTGAACGAGCCGTCCGATGCCCTATCCTGCGGCACATGTGCCAATGCACAAATTAACCGTCTCCAAACCCTCCACGAGGACCTCTGCCACCCGGGGGTCACTCGGTTCTACCATTTTATAAAGTCCCGCAACCTCCCCTACTCCGTGGAGGAGGTCCGTACAGTCACAAGGAACTGCCACATCTGCGCAGAGTGCAAACCGCATTTTTTCAGGCCGGATAGTGCGCACCAGATCAAGGCCTCCCGTCCCTTTGAACGCCTCAGTCTGGATTTCAAAGGGCCCCTCCCCTCCACCGACCGCAACACATACTTCCTGAACGTGGTGGACGAGTACTCCCGTTTCCCCTTCGCCATCCCCTGCCCTGACATGACAGCGGCCACAGTCATTAAAGCCCTTAACACCATATTCACACTGTTCGGTTGCCCCGCATACGTCCATAGCGACAGGGGGTCCTCCTTCATGAGTGACGAGCTGCGCCAGTTCCTGCTCAGCAAGGGTATAGCCTCGAGCAGGACGACCAGCTACAACCCCCGGGGGAACGGGCAAGTAGAGAGGGAGAACGGCACGGTCTGGAAGACCGTCCTACTGGCCCTACGGTCCAGGGATCTCCCAGTTCTCCATCCGGTCGCTACTGTGTACCACTACTAACCAAACGCCTCATGAGCGCCTCCTTGTCTTCCCCAGGAAGTCCTCCTCTGGAACGTCGCTGCCGACCTGGCTGGCGGCCCCAGGACCCATCTTGCTCCGGAAACATGTGCGGGCGCACAAGTCGGACCCGTTGGTCGAGAGGGTTCACCTCCTCCACGCGAACCCGCAGTACGCCTACGTGGAGTACCCCGACGGCCGACAGGACACGGTCTCCCTGCGAGATCTGGCGCCCGCCGGCAACACGCACACCCCCCCGACACCAATCATCCCCTCCCTGCCACCGGCGCACCCCGCGACAGCCCCCTTCCCGGGTGGATCGGTCCTCCTCCCAGGTCCGACCAGAAGTGAAGCTGAAGCAGAAACCGTAAAGCTCCCGGAGGCGACAACACTGGAACAAGCACCACCACCACCAGGGCTGAGGCGATCGACAAGGACAACCAGACCGCCCGACCGACTTGTGGCATCGGTGTAACACTAGAATGTTGTGGACTTTAACGAGAATTTTTTTTTCCCCTTTTTCCCTCTTACGAATACTGTAAATAGTTCAAAACAAAAAAAAACCCTGTACATACTGTGATGACATGCAAAAGTTTTTCCTCCCAGGACCAGCCTTGTAAACCTCTACCAACATGCGAAGCACCACCCCGCCGGGTTCATTTTTAACAAGGGGTGAATGTGGTAGTATGCATTTGGGGTCATGTGGGACTGTGAAGCCGTGATGTCATTGGCTGACAGATCCCAGGTCCTGGTTGGCTGTTGACCTCTAGCTCCGCCCTGAAGGCGGAGTATAAGAACCAGGAGTTCTCCCCCGCAGGCCAGTCTGTTACTGAACTGCGGGGAACAAGTCACGCTTAATAAAGCCTCATCGACTTCATCCCTATTCATCTCTCGTGAGTCTTTGTGCGCTACAAGGGTGTTGCTCATACAATCAAGAAGGTGATTTGCCTGAGCAAACACTCTTATACAACCCATCTTGTGACGCATAACATTTATACAACAGATCCCTTGATATGTTATTTATACACATATATACAATTCAATAAGACAGTCTCTATGGTGGACATCTATTTCTTTTTGGTAGAATTTGGCGTTCTTGAACTTGGCTACTTGCAACGTCAGAAGTGTCCTCATTCTTTTCTGTAGATGATACTTCGTGAGTCGTTATTTCAGTATCTGTCACAGAACACTGAAAAGCCCTCAGAAACAGAATATGAATTTGCCAATGTCTCTGGCCTCCATTCCAAAGTATAGCTCCCAAAGTATAGCTCTCCAGATCTTCTAAAGGTAGAACCTCGAGAAGTTTCTCCAAATTCACTTTGTGCAGTAAGTAACGGATCAGCATGATGTTGCCAAACTCTTTCATCGTCCATCAGTACGGTGTATGATATTGGACCTGTCCATGCTAGGATCATAGCTTGTACCCATTTCTTGTTGGTGGTGTAATTTCTGGCTAACACTCTCGCTCCTTGATTGAATACTTGCCTTTTAGAGATTCTCTCCTTCCGAGCAATTTGTGTTTGTTGTTGTCATTTGACAATATCTGAAGTATCATGTGGAGTTAACAAACCAAACTGTGTTTGTAGTTTCCTCTTGAACAACAGCATTGCAGGTGAACTTTGCATGGTAGCATGTACCGCCTTCCGATGAGATATTATAAATGTGTTTCCTCTTCTAGATAATGTTTCCTGGACCTTTGCTGCTTTGATAGAATGCGTTAATAATTGCACAAAGTATTCAGTCAATCCATCATTGCTAGATGATATGGAGCTGACTTGATATAGTGTATACCTGTCCCATTCAAGTAGTCCTCAAACTCCTTCGAAATAAACTGCTTCCCATTATCACTGAAAATCTGTGCTCGTGTTAAAATTCTTGGAGAGTTCTTTAGTTTTGCACAAGATTGGCATTGCCAAAATTTCACTTCAATTTGAGCATCAATTCCTGGCCACCAAAATAACTGTGTGCCAATTCCTTCATCTTTATCACACCAGGATGCCCCTCATGCAGTTGGTCAAGGACACTACTACCTAAGCACAGCAGAATAAACACACAGACTCCCCATAATAGAACTCCATTCTGTACACTCAGCTCATTTTCGTGTGATTTAAGACTTGTGGTCTGGATTTTTCTTGTGATCATCTGACAGCATTTATTTTTGGACCAAGTCCATCACCTTCCCCATCACTGGATCGGTTCTTGTATACCAGGCATTTTCAAACCCACGGGTGTGTTGCGGGCGGGTGTCTGAAGGGTCACGGAGCAATTGGTCACACGTTCCAATTAATCTATGATTAATCTAGGACAAAGGTTCGGCACAACATCGTGGGCCGAAGGGCCTGTTCTGTGCTGTATTTTCTATGTTCTATGTTCTATGTTCCCGATTGCAGGAAGTAGTGCTCAACGGCATTTAAAAATGCAGTCACAACCAGCTTTCGAGAATGCCGACCGTCCCACGCATGCATACCCCCTCAGTCGGATCTAAGAGAGCGCAGGCTCGGAGCCTAGTGGGGCAGACCGCCTCCTACTGACGTCAACGCCCAGTCCCAGGGACAAATCGTTTTAAAAATCGATGGAGACTTCTCACCAGAAGCGCCAACATAGAGCAGGTCACCCACTCTTGACATGAAATCACGAAGGAGAGATTCCTCCATTTTGTAGCTTTCAGCCAGCAAACAACAGGACTGTGTGAAGAACTGAAGATGGATCATTTTGTAATAAAGCAGTCATTTTCAAACTCAGGGTCGCGACCCACGGGTGTCAGGAGGATCACAGGGACATCGGTTGCGATGTTCCCAATTGGAGAAAGAAGTGCCCTATGGCTGCGACTGGCTTTTAAAGATGCCAGCCACAACCAGCTTTCTCAGCAGTGCGCAGGCCCGGAGCACAGCGAGGCAAACCATCTCCTCCTGACATCAGTGTGCTGACCAGGACCAGGGGCGAAATACTCCGGTATCGGTGCAATGTCCGCCGACCGGCGCCAAAAACGGCGCAAATCAGTCGGGCATCGCGCCGCCCCAAAGGTGCGGAATCCTCCGCATCTTGGGGGGCCGAGCCCCAACCTTGAGGGGCTAGGCCCGCACCGGACTGATTTCCGCCCCGCCAGTTGGCAGGGAAATGACATTGCCGGGCGGCGCATGCGCGGGAGCGTTAGCGGCCGCTCACGGCATCCCCGCGCATGCGCTGTGGAGGGAGTCTCTACCGCCTCCGCCATGGTGGAGACCGTGGCGAAGGCAGAAGGAAAAGAGTGCCCCTACGCCACAGGTCCGCCCGCGGATCAGTGGGCCCCGATCGCGGGCCAGGCCACCGTGGGGCACCCCCCTGGGGGCCAGATCGCCCCGCGCCACCCCCCAGGACCCCAGAGCCCGCCCGCGCCACCTTGTCCCGCCGGTAAGGTAGGTGGTTTGATCCACGCCGGCGGGACAGGCATTCTAGTAGCGGGACTTCGGCCCATCCGGGCCGGAGAATCGCGGGGGGGCCCGCCAACCAGCGCGGCGCAATTCCCGCCCCCGCCGAATATCCGGTGACGGAGAATTCGGCAACCGGCGGGGGCGGGATTCACGCCAGCCCCCGGCGATTCTCCGACCCGGCGGGGGGTCGGAGAATCTCGCCACAGATTCTTTTAAAGAAAAAAAAATCAATGAAATCTTCTCTCCAGAAGTGGTGACAGAGAGCTCTGGGCGTGAGAGAGAATGGAAATTGAAATTAAAATTGAACCCGGGCCCTCCGGAGGCCATATTTGGGGTGTCGGACCAGCCGAGGTTGGAGACGGGTGCAGAGGCAGATGTTGTAGCCTTCGCCTTGTTGATTGCCCGAAGGTGGATCCTGTTGGGATGGAGATCAACCTCTCCACCCTGTGCCCTGGCGTGGCGGAGAGTTCTGCTGGAATTCTTGAGAAGGTTAAGTTTGATCTGACGGGAAAGATGAAAGTGTTCTGCAATTCATGGGCATTATTCATTATGCACTTTCAAGAATTGGATTACATCGAAGGTTAGGGGGGTTGGGGGGACTGTATGTGTTAATGGCGACTATGGGTGATTCCTGATTCCTTCTTGTTTTTTTTGATTATGTTAACATGCAAGCTGTTGTTTGGTGGGTGGATGGGATTGTTGTTGATAAGGGGATTGACAATGCATTTGTTACTGTTTATTGTTTATTGGTGGGTGTAAATTTAGAAGAAAATGTGAAAAAGGAGAATAAAAATACATTTTTTTAAAAATGTGTACAGGACCCAGTAAAATGTTACAGCTGTATGGAATGGAATGCATTGGCACGTTTTGCATATTGGTCAGCTGAGTTGTGCCCGCATGTTTTCAGTCTGTTACATAATTAGCTGGGAGACGGTACTGACAGGTTTCCAGTGACATTCTGACTGACCGTGATTTTAGTTCAGCCGTTAGGTTCCTGTTTCTGAAGAGGTTCCTGTTTCTGAAGTGGAAGTTTTGAGTTTAATTTCCTATCCGAGGTGGTGTTAGGTTTTGAACGAGTGAACATGACGTTGATAAAATTGTGCAATATTGAGCCTTTTAATCTTTCCAGCACTTGCAGGCAATTCTCCACATCCTAACAATGGTGTAAAGGTATCAAATAATCCTGAGTTACACCCTTTAGCAAGGGTGTGGAGATGGCCTGGGGTGGGCACAGCTCATCACTCATCTGATGAAGGAGCTGCGCCCCGAAAGCTAGTGATTCCAAATAAACCTGCTGGACATTAACCTGTGTTGTGAGACTTCTTACGTTTAACAAGGTGTCAGGGTGGAGCTGTGAAACAGCAGCTCAATTTACAATTTTACATTTAATAATACAGAAGTGCCAACAATCAGTGTGACGTTTTTAAAAGTAACTATGGAGTATATTTTATTAATTGGCGTGGGTCGCGAGCGTCGGCCATTCTGTAAACGTAGGTCGCCGGAAAATAAGGTTGAAAAACATTTGATTGAGTGATTTGGCCAACTGTTCATAGGGGACAAATTTACGAAGTTGGAAGACCTGAAGGAAGAGTACTACTTGCCCAGGGGGAAAGGTTTTAGTAACTGCAGGTCCGGGACTTCGTAAGGAAGAGAAGTGAATGAAATTAATATCGCTTATTGTCACAAGTAGGCTTCAAATGAAGTTACTGTGAAAAGCCCCTAGTCGCCACATTCCAGCGCCTGCTCGGGGAGGCTGGTATGGCAAGTGCAGTCCTCGCCTGGGCCGCCGCTTGGGTTGCGAGACAAGGTGCTTTGAGGGACAAGATAGGGGAGGGGAAGGTGTCGCTGTCTATAAGGAGTTGATGGATTGGGAGGGGCCCCTGTCGGGAGACATAAGGCGCAAGTGGGAGGAGCAGCTGGGAGGGGAAGTGAGGGCCTGGACATGGGCAGAGGGTGAATGCACCTCGTATTGTGCGAGGTTAAGCCCCATCCATTTTAAAGTAATACATAGGATGCATATGATGGTAGCAAGGATGAGTAGGTTCTTTGAGGGGGTAGAGGATAGGTGTGGACGGTGTATGGGGAAGCCCGTGAATCACGTCCAAATGTTCTGGGCATGTCTGTAGTGATCTCTGTATGTGCATGTACATAAGGGGTTAATGTGTAATCAGTAGCACGCACCACATGATCACTCGAGGACCGGAACAACAGGGGTATAAAGGCAACCACATTGGGTCTCTCTCCCTCTCTTTTGAATGAACTGTGACAAGGGTAGGAGTATCAGATTAGCTCAGATGGTTAGTGTAGTTACTGTAGTTAGATCTTGTCAACCTTATCACTAGTGTCAATGTTAAAGTAAAGAACTCATGCAATTAACGTTATAGTTACTCAAAAAACCTTTTGTTAACACTGGACGAGTTTGAGTCTTCTTCATCGAGATTCAGAAGACCTCATCAGTAACCAAGCTTTGAGTAACACATATTATACTCCATAGTATATCAAGATATTACAGGAGTGTAATAAAAGATGGTACCAGGCGTGTTGGCTTTAAAAGAACTAGTTAGATTAGGTTAGACAAAAAGAGAAGAAAATTCAGATCGGATATTCGACTGTGGAAGACTTTGCAGCAGATGGATCCTCGATGACTAAACGATTCGATGGACCACGTTCAAGTATCAATGCAGCTGAAAACTGATGGTAACTTATGTAATAACTGGAAAATGTTTGTACAAAAGTTCCAAGTATATATGGAAGCTAATGATTTAAACACGGTCTCTGAAAAAAGGAAAATAGCACTACTACTCGGAATAGCAGGACATGAAGCCATCGAGATCTATAACTCCTTCAATTTCTTGTAAGGTGAAGACAAAACTAAATATAAAGTGATTATTGCAAAATTTGAAGAACACTGTAACAGTCAGTCCGGTGAGATGCTGGAAAGATTTAACTTTTGTCACAGATGCCAGAGAAACGGAGAGCCCATCACTGATTTTATTACAGACCTCAAGTAAATAGCACAAGGCTGTAATTATGCTGATTTCAGAGACACTATGATAATGGATCAATTAATTTCTGGACGATCTGATAAAAATTTGAGGGAAGAACTTTCACAAAATAAGTATCTAACTCTAGAAATCGCTATACAAAATTGCCTTGCTTATGAACAAAATCAATACTTTGAGTCTTTACAATCAGTATCCAGAAAACGAAATCTGTAAAAAGGACGCAAAGTCTCCCCACAAGGCAGAGGCAGGGCTGAAACTGAAGAAGACAGAAGTTCTGAGCGACAGGCATCTTGCGCATGTGCAATTTGACCAGTCCGCACATGCGCACTTACCTAAAAGATGCAAAGCGGCAGAACAGTGTTTTGCGCGTGTGCGAGAAGCCGCACATGTGCGAGAAGCCGTGCATGCGCAGTTGCGAAAAGAGCGCACAGTAAAGGAAACTCGGCGTGTACATGCGCAATCGAGTCCTATGCATGACATCACATCAGAGGACCTGGACCACGCCCACTTAAAGGGGAAATGCCCGAAAATTGAAAAAAAAGAGTTTTAAAGCTAAGGAACCCAATTTCTTTACTTCCAAAGACAGAGCAATGCCTGAACTTCTACCAGCAGTTGAAAATAACCTCCGCAGCACCCTGGAACAAGCAGTTTGCACCACCCAAAGTGAAAAGCACAGTGACAAAAGCGAAACCAAAGAAGATGATTTGTTCATTGAATATGAAGACCATAATAACAAATCCGAAACCAAAGAAGATGATTTGTTCATTGAACATGAAGAGCACAATAACGAATGTGAAACAAAAAGAGATGATTTGTATATTGAAGAATACTACTCAGACATGGCTGAGTTCTTCGGATATGATGAACATAGCATCAACAACAACAAGCATAACAAAGGCAACAACAAGCACGACAAAAACAAGAACAACAAAAACAGAAACAACAGGCATGACAAAAGCAACAACTAGAACAACAATGGAAACAACAAAGACAGAAATGACAAAAACAACAACAATGAAACAACAACTTGTACGACATGGTACAACTCTGCACATGAAGGACAATGTAACAGTACAGCTCAAAACAATGGCAAGTGTACAAACATATCATGGTATGACAACGAATCTCACAAATTCACATTTGCTCCACTACAAACAAGCAAACCAGCTTTCAAGGCAGAGGACAGTCAACAATACCGCAAACACAGAAAAAAGTTCAGATCAGACAACAAAGATGACATAAGAATCAATACCGCAAGCACAGGGAAAAGTCCAGGCCAGACAACAAAGATGACATACAGAATCAACACCACAAGCACAGGGAAAATGTCCAGGTCAGACAACAAAGATGTAACACAGAATCGCTACCACAAGCATAGAAAAAAAAAGTCAAAATCAGACAACAAAGTGATTTGACCAGTCGAACACCTCATGATGACTTCTTGGTGACTTAAACACAAGAACACTGATGATGTTCACAAAGAAAAGACAACATCAACATCACCATGTCAACAACAGAAGAAGAAAGCAACTCAACCGAATAAATTCAAAGTTGGACTCATAAATTTTTTAAATTAAGATTGGACTCATAAATATGAATTGGCTTTGTATAATCATCAATATCATCATAACTTGTACATATCATCATTTATCTACCTGTTTCAAGCAAACGAAAAAGAAGAACCTAAAAGACTAAATATATTAACATTTGACTGATTAACTCATTCATTTTATGTAATGCATTTGCAAACTGCATTCATTATGTTTGTTCAATTTTCTTTTAACATACAGAAAATATGTAACACAAGAAAAAAAGGGGAATGTAGTGATCTCTGTATGTGCATGTACATAAGGGTGCATGTACAAGTGTAATCAGTAGCACCACATGATCACTAGAGGGCCGGACCAACAGGCAACCACATTGGGTCTCACTCCCTCTCTTTTGGATGGACTGTGACAAGGGCAGGAGTATCAGATTAGCTCAGATGTTTAGTGTAGTTACTGTAGTTAGATCTTGTCAACCTTATCACTAGTATCAATGTTAAAGTAAAGAACTCATGCAATAATTGTTATAGTTACTCAATAAACCTTTTGTTACCATGGGACAAGTTTGAGTCTCCTTCATCGAGATTCAGAAGACCTCATCAGTAACCAAGGTTTTGAGTAAAACATATTACACTCCGTAGTATATCAAGATAATACAGGAGTGTAATCAAAGAATGTCCAAGGCTGAAGGGGTTCTGTCAGGAGTTCGCGGACATAATGTCCGAGGTGCTGGGGTGGAGGTGGTCCTAGCACCAGAGGTGGTGATATTTGGGGTGTTGGAAGACCCGGGAGTCCAGGGGATGAGAGAGGCCGATGTTTTGGTCTTTGCCTTCCTGATAGCCCGGAGGTGGATTTTGCTTCGTCGGAGCCACCGAAAGGGTGGGAGAGCGACCTGGCGGAATTCCTGAGGCTGGAGAAGGTGAAGTTCGTCTTGAGGGGGTCAGTGGATGGGTTCACTCAAGAGTTGGAAGTTGTGTATTACTTTCTTGAAAGAGGTTTGAGGGGTCAGCAGTGTGTGGGTGGGGGTGGGGGTTAAAATGGGGAAGGCGTGAGATGAGTGTGGGGATATGCCTATCGGCTATATCATAGTTGGCTGGTGTGCGGCCTCCAACCAGAAGGTGGCGCGGTACAGGCACACCATGCGGTCTCCAGACTAAGGTCATGTGACCTGCGACCTGGATATAAAGGGACACACATCCAGCCATCAAGAGAAGAAGATTGAGAGGGTAATAAGATATACATGTAATTGGTCAGTGCTAGGTGTAAGTTCCAGAGGAGTAGCAAGACCCCATAACATGCTCTGTATCAGATTGCCATTTTACCACACAAGACACGATAAAAGGATCCTGGCTTGGACATATTGAGTTACTTCATAAAGTACAAGGGACCAAACATAACAATGTGGAGGGGGTTGTATTAGGGGAGCAGGGGGAGTCTCTGCTTTTGTTTATTTATACTTAAAAAAAAAGAGAAAAATGCCACCCATAAAAAGGCAATGGTGGAACCTTTTCTTTGTGTTTAAAAAATTTTTTTTTTAGTGTACCCAATTAAGAGGCAATTTAGTGTGGCCAATCCACCTAGCCTGCATATCTTTGGGTTGTGGGAGTGAGACCCATGCAGACATGGGGAGAAAGTGCAAACACCACACAGACAGTGACCCAGGGACGTGAACGAACCCAGGTCCTCAGCGCCATAAGGTGGCTGTGCTAACCACTGTGCCTCCGTGCTGCCCATGGTGGAACCTTATTACATTGAAAATGAAGCTCAAAGCTTCTTTTTCTAGCTGAGCGTAATTAATTTCTGTGCTAGTAAGAGTGCGTAAAGCAAATGTTATCGGTCGTTCCTCTTCTGAATGCAGAATGTGCGAGATAACTACATGAACCCCATAGGGTAAGGCATCGCAAGCTAATTGCAACTTGGATTATAATGAACAAAAGCTCTGACTTCAGTAAAGCTTCTATAAAACTTTGTTGTCTGCATTCTCGCATTCTTCTGACCATAGCAATGTGCACAAAGGCTTCAATTGTGTTGCTAAATTTAGCACAAATCTGCCATAATAATTGATCAATCCTAAAAGCAACCTTAATTCTGTCACATTGAGGATGCAGTGCTTCTCAGATTGCTGATATTTTCTTTGATTCTTTGTGTAAACCGTCTTTGTCGATGATATGACCAAAGTACGGTAGCACAATGGTTAGCATTGTGGCTTCAAAGCACTAGGGTCCCAGGTTCAATTCCCGCTGGGTCACTGTCTGTGAGGAGTCTGCACGTTCTCCCCGTGTCTGCGTGGGTTTCCTCCGTGCTCCGGTTTCCTCCCACAGTCCAAAGACGTGCAGGTTAGGTGGATTGGCCATGATAAATTGCCCTTCGTGACCAAAAAGGTTAGGAGGGGTTATTGGGTTACGGGGATAGGGTGGAAGTGAGAGCTTAAGTGGGTCAGTGCAGGCTTGATGGGTCGAATGGCCTCCTTCTACACTGTATGTTCTATGTTCTATGTCAGGGTCCCAGGTTCGATTCCTGCTTGGGTCACTGTCTGTGTGGAGTTGCGGATTCTCTCTGTATCTGCGTGAGTTTCCTCAGGGTGCTCCGGTTTCCTCCAACAAAGTCCTGAAAGACGTGCTTGTTAGGAGAATTGAACATTCTGAATTCTCCCTCAGTGTACCCGAACAGGCACTGGAGCGTGGCAACTAGGGGATTTTCACCGTAACTTCACTGCAGTATTAATGTAAGCCTACTTATGACAATCATTTATGGATCACTTGAAAAAGTCACTTTTCCTTCTTAACTCTCAGGTTGTGGCTCTATCACCGCTTCAAGGGCACTTCCAAATTATCAAAGTGGTGGTGTTCTCTCAAACTGGAGATGAGTATGTCATCTAAATAGTATTGCATTCCATTCTACCCACATGGATCTTTGAAAAAGAGCAAGTGCAGATGTTATTCCAAAAGAGAGTCTTTTGTAATGATGCGCTACGATGGTGAGTAGTGGCTATGATTCAGCAGTCACATTGATCTGCAGATATGCCTGCGAAAGATCAATTTTACTGAATTTTTGTCCTCTGGAAGACAAGTCTTCAATCAGTGGCAGTGGATAATGAGCTACGCACTGGGTTAATAGTGGTTTTAAAATCTCCACAAATTCTCACTGAGCCATCCCACTTTAATACAGGAATGATTGGTTTCACCCAATCACTTGTAGCAACAGGTTCAATGACTCCTGACTGTAATAATCTTTCTAGTTCTTCTTCAACTTTAGGCTTGATGGCGTGTGGTACAGTTTTATGTTTAAGACATTTGGGTGTGCCGTCGGGCTTGATTTTTAGATAAAACATAACGCTAATCAGAGGCTAGTGAATCTTCGAACACCTCCTCAGAGTTGTTCAGAAGTTGTTGCAAGTTGCTCCTTGAATCCACTAATCGACTGACTGTTTCCCACTTAAGTCTAATCTTAGTCAACCATGCTCTGCCAAGTAGAGCAGGAAGGTTTCCCCGGAAAACATGGAGGCAAATTCTCTATCTGCCTATTTGCGTCTACTTTCACCATAATGCACCTTTTTAATGGTACAGCCTCTTCAGTGCACATCCTTAGGATCACATTTGATGGATCACATTTAATGGTTGTAAAAGGCAGATGCATCAACTTTGAATATGTTGTCTCAGGTATTAGCGATACAGCTGTACCCGTAGTCACTTTCATTTCAATTTCATGACCTTCAAGTTTTGGATATGCCCAAAAATATTGTTGATCATCCTGCATTGACAAGTCACTTAGCTTAAGCACTTGCAGTAGCTTGGTCTCGCTATGTTTTGAGAGCTCCTGAGCTTCATCCACTAATTGGTAGACACTACTAGATTGTTTACTTATGTTGTTCTTCTTGCACCTTCTTGGTGTAGAACAATTTTTCTGAGCCCAACATTTCTGGGCAATGTGGCCCTTCTTACCACAGTTATCGCGAGTATTTGGTTTACTCAAGCATTCCCCTGCTGAGTGTCTAACCTGTGTACAACAGTGATATGGTTGCACCTTTGCAGCCTTGTTCCTCGAGATATCCATTTTGTGGATCTTCACCCCAGCCTCTTTCTGTGAAGTTTCTCTCGTAGGAAGCTCATAGATATGGCAACTTCCACAGCAGCTTTCAGAAATCACTTACACTAAGTAGCTTCCTCTGAATTGCTTCACTGCGTATCCCAGAAACCAGCCTGTCTCGAAGAGTTTCAACAATTGCTATAGCAAATTCACAACATCTAGCTAATCTCCTTAAAGGTGCTATAAACTGTAAAATGGTTTCACCTTCTTCCTGACTATGGAAGTGGATTGGAACCTTTCTGCAATCAATAATGGTTTGGGAGAAGTGTCCCTCTAAAATTTTCATTCATTCACTGAAGGACTTGTCTCCTTGTTTTGCTGAGTTAACAAAATTCTGTAACAGCAAAAATGCTTTACGGCCAACTGAGCTGAAACAATTTGCGACCTTTAGGTTCTCTGGAGTCTGATTGTTGGAATCTTTGCTCATATAAATTCCATGTTTCATAATCCTCATCAAACCTGTCCATGGCACCCATTCTTCCTGCCATTTTTGGATCCCGGCTCCTAGGGTCTACACTTCCTCTGTTCCGACTCTGTTGGAAAGTATGGCACAAAAGAATCACTTGAACAAGCAATTAGGGACTTCCGGGTGCGGCGATGACCAGCTGAGTCGCACGTTTCGGCAGCTCCCGGTGAAACGGACTTTTGGGCTCTTGATAGGAGCCCCAACGGCAATTTTGACGGCTAAAAACACTGTGCGGTAAACCAGAAGGGAATCCCCCCTGGATACGGATGGAAAAAGGAGGAGAAAGTGGCCAGATTGCAGTGGATCCTTTAGAACAGCGGCAAGGAAAGCAAGCAAAAACCAAGATGGCGTCGGAAGGTGGCAGTTTAACATGGGGCCCTGAACAACAAGAGTTCTTGAAATGCTGTGTGGAAGAGATCAAAAAGGAAATGAAGAAAGAGCTGTTGGCCCCGATACTACAGGCGATCGAAGGGCTAAAGGAGGAACAAAAGACCCAGGAACGGGAGCTTCGGGTCGTGAAGGCAAAGGCAGCCGAGAATGAGGACGACATACAGGGCCTGGTGGTGAAGACGGAGACGCAGGAGGCACATCAGAAACGATGTGTGGAAAGGTTGGAGGCACTGGAAAACAACGCAAGGAGGAACAACCTGAGGATTCTTGGTCTTCCTGAAGGTGTGGAGGGAGCGGACGTCGGGGCATATGTGAGCACGATGCTGCATTCGT
This sequence comes from Scyliorhinus torazame, assembly GCF_047496885.1. NCBI lineage: Eukaryota > Metazoa > Chordata > Chondrichthyes > Carcharhiniformes > Scyliorhinidae > Scyliorhinus > Scyliorhinus torazame. Next base: position 190,717,799 of record NC_092709.1, read on the forward strand.
TAATGGGAGCGGAGGCCCCGGCGGGTCCGTTGGAGGTGGAGGGAGCATACCGAGTGATGGCGCGAGGACCGAGAGCAGGAGAAATTCCCAGAGCCATAGTGGTGAGATTCCTCCGTTTTAAGGATAGAGAAATGGTCCTTAGATGGGCGAAGAAAACTCGGAGCAGTAAATGGGAGAACGCGGTGATCCGCGTTTATCAAGACTGGAGTGCGGAGGTGGCGAGAAGGAGGGCGAGCTTTAATTGGGCCAAGGCGGTGCTTCATAAAAAGAAGATAACATTTGGAATGCTGCAACCGGCAAGACTATGGGTCACATATCGAGGGAGGCACCACTACTTTGAGACGGCGGATGAAGCGTGGACTTTTATTGTGGAAGAAAAACTGGAATGAGCGGGTTATTAAAAAGAACGTTCGAACAAAGTGGTGGGGCGAATGTGGGGGGCAAAGAGGGGTTTTATGTACTAATCCTGCGATGTGGTAACTTTTCTCTCTCCCACAGGTGGTGATGGGGGGAGGAGGGGAGGTGGAGGAGATGGGGCGTTGGCCATTGGGGGCGGGGCCAAGGGAGAAGCGCGGGCTTGGTTCCCGCGCTATGATAATCATGGCGGGAATAGAGAAGCAGGAAGGAGGGGGCGTCGCACGGTGTGAGCCGAGGTCACGGGGGGAAGCCGAGGTCGGCCAGGGTTTGCTGACTTCTGGGAGCAACATGGGGGGAGTAATTACGCTAGCGGGGGATCTAGCGGGGTGGGTGGGAGGGGGGAATTACTGGGTTGCTGCTGCTGGGGAGAGGGGGGAGCTGGTATGGGAGAGGATGGGCGGGGGGGCACCGCCTGGGGGAGATACAGCTGCGTGGGAACCGGGTGAGGAGCTGGAAAAAAGTGATGGCTAATCGACAAGGGGGGGGGGGGGGGGGTAGGAAGCCCCCCAACTCGGCTGATCACGTGGAACGTGAGAGGGCTCAACGGGCCGATAAAGAGGGCACGGGTACTCGCACACCTTAAGAAACTTAAGGCAGATGTGGTTATGTTACAGGAAACGCACCTGAAACTGATAGACCAGGTTAGGCTACGCAAAGGATGGGTGGGGCAGGTGTTCCATTCGGGGCTAGATGCGAAAAACAGGGGGGTGGCTATATTAGTGGGGAAGCGGGTAATGTTCGAGGCAAAGACTATAGTGGCGGATAACGGGGGCAGATACGTGATGGTGAGTGGCAAACTACAGGGGGAGACGGTGGTTTTGGTAAACGTATATGCCCCGAACTGGGATGATGCCAATTTTATGAGGCGGATGCTAGGACGCATTCCGGACCTAGAGATGGGAAAGCTGATAATGGGGGGAGATTTTAATACGGTGTTGGAACCAGGGCTGGATAGGTCGAAGTCCAGGACTGGAAGGAGGCCGGCAGCAGCCAAGGTACTTAAAGATTTTATGGAGCAGATGGGAGGTGTAGACCCGTGGAGATTTAGCAGACCTAGGAGTAAGGAGTTCTCGTTTTTCTCCTATGTCCATAAAGTCTACTCGCGAATAGACTTTTTTGTGCTGGGTAGGGCATTGATCCCGAAGGTGAGGGGAACGGAGTATACGGCTATAGCCATTTCGGATCACGCTCCACACTGGGTGGACTTGGAGATAGGGTAGGAAACAGGAGGGCGCCCACCCTGGAGAATGGGCATGGGACTAATGGCAGATGAGGGTGTGTGTCTAAGGGTGAGGGGGTGCATTGAAAAGTACTTGGAACTCAATGATAATGGGAGGTCCAGGTGGGAGTGGTCTGGGAGGCGTTGAAGGCGGTGGTTAGAGGGGAGCTGATATCAATAAGGGCACATAAAGGGAAGCAGGAGAGTAAGGAACGGGAGCGGTTGCTGCAAGAACTTTTGAGGGTGGACAGACAATATGCGGAAGCACCGGAGGAGGGACTGTACAGGGAAAGGCAAAGGCTACATGTAGAATTTGACTTGCTGACTACGGGCACTGCAGAGGCACAATGGAGGAAGGCACAGGGTGTACAGTACGAATATGGGGAGAAGGCGAGCAGGTTGCTGGCACACCAATTGAGGAAAAGGGGAGCAGCGAGGGAAATAGGGGGAGTGAGGGATGAGGAAGGAGAGATGGAGCGGGGAGCGGAGAGAGTGAACGGAGTGTTCAAGACATTTTATAAAAAATTATATGAAGCTCAACCCCCGGATGGGAGGGAGAGAATGATGGGCTTCTTGGATCGGCTGGAATTTCCCAAGGTGGAAGAGCAGGAAAGGGTGGGACTGGGAGCACAGATCGAGGTAGAAGAAGTGGTGAAAGGAATTAGGAGCATGCAGGCGGGAAAGGCCCCGGGACCGGATGGATTCCCAGTCGAATTCTATAGAAAATATGTGGACTTGCTCGCCCCGGTACTGACGGGGACCTTTAATGAGGCAAAGGAAAGGGGACAACTGCCCCCGACTATGTCTGAAGCAACGATATCGCTTCTCTTAAAGAAGGAAAAGGACCCGCTACAATGCGGGTCCTATAGACCTATTTCCCTCCTAAATGTAGATGCCAAGGTCCTGGCCAAGGTAATGGCAATGAGAATAGAGGAATGTGTCCCGGGGGTGGTCCACGAGGACCAAACTGGGTTCGTGAAGGGGAGACAGCTGAACACGAATATACGGAGGTTGTTAGGGGTAATGATGATGGCCCCACCAGAGGGAGAAACGGAGATCGTAGTGGCGATGGATGCCGAGAAAGCATTTGATAGAGTGGAGTGGGATTATTTGTGGGAGGTGTTGAGGAGATTTGGTTTTGGAGAGGGGTATGTTAGATGGGTGCAGCTGTTGTATAGGGCCCCAGTGGCGAGCGTGGTCACGAATGGACGGGGATCTGCATATTTTCGGCTCCATAGAGGGACAAGGCAGGGATGCCTTCTGTCCCCATTATTGTTTGCACTGGCGATTGAGCCCCTGGCGATAGCGTTGAAGGGTTCCAAGAAGTGGAGGGGAGTACTTAGGGGAGGAGAAGAAGACCGGGTATCTTTGTATGCGGACGATTTGCTACTATACGTGGCGGACCCGGCGGAGGGGATGCCAGAAATAATGCGGATACTTGGGGAGTTTGGGGGTTTTTCAGGGTATAAATTGAACATGGGGAAAAGTGAGTTGTTTGTGGTGCATCCAGGGGAGCAGAGTAGAGAAATAGAGGACCTACCGTTGGGGCACATTGCATAGGTTAAATTTAACGCGGTTGGTGGAACAGATGGAGGAGGATTTCAAGAGATGGGATATGGTATCCCTGTCACTGGCAGGGAGGGTGCAGGCGGTTAAGATGGTGGTCCTCCCGAGATTCCTCTTTGTGTTTCAGTGCCTCCCGGTGGTGACCACGAAGGCTTTTTTAAAAAGGATTGAAAAGAGCATCATGGGTTTTGTGTGGGCCGGGAAGACCCCGAGAGTGAGGAAGGGATTCTTACAGCGTAGCAGGGATAGGGGGGGGCTGGCACTACCGAGCCTAAGTGAGTATTATTGGGCCGCTAATATTTCAATGGTGAGTAAGTGGATGGGAGAGGAGGAGGGAGCGGCGTGGAAGAGATTAGAGAGGCCGTCCTGTAGGGGGACTAGCCTACAGGCTATGGTGACAGCCCCATTGCCGTTCTCACCGAGGAACTACACCACAAGCCCGGTGGTGGTGGCTACACTGGAGATTTGGGGACAGTGGAGACGGCATAGGGGAAAGACTGGAGCCTTGGGGGGGTTCCCGATAAGAAACAATCATAGGTTTGCCCCGGGGGGAATGGATGGGGGATATGGAATGTGGCAAAGAGCAGGAATAACGCAACTGAAAGATCTGTTTGTGGATGGGAAGTTCGCGAGTCTGGGAGCGCTGACCGAGAAATATGGGTTGCCCCAAGGGAATGCATTCAGGTATATGCAACTGAGGGCTTTTGCGAGGCAACAGGTGAGGGAATTCCCGCAGCTCCCGACACAAGAGGTGCAGGACAGAGTGATCTCAAAGACATGGGTGGGGGATGGTAAGGTGTCAGATATATATAGGGAAATGAGGGACGAAGGGGAGACTATGGTAGATGAACTAAAAGGGAAATGGGAAGAAGAGCTGGGGGAGGAGATCGAGGAGGGGCTGTGGGCAGATGCCCTAAGCAGGGTAAACTCGTCGTCCTCGTGTGCCAGGCTAAGCCTGATTCAGTTTAAGGTATTACACAGGGCACATATGACTGGAGCACGGCTCAGTAAATTTTTTGGGGTGGAGGATAGGTGTGCGAGGTGCTCGAGAAGCCCAGCGAATCATACCCATATGTTTTGGTCATGCCCGGCACTACAGGGGCTTTGGATGGGGGTGACAAAGGTGCTTTCAAAAGTAGTAGGAGTCCGGGTCGAACCAAGCTGGGGGTTGGCTATATTTGGGGTTGCACAAGAGCCGGGAGTGCAGGAGGCGAGAGAGGCCGATGTTTTGGCCTTTGCGTCCCTAGTAGCCCGGCGCAGGATATTGCTAATGTGAAAAGAAGCCAAGCCCCCGGGGGTGGAGACCTGGATAAATGACATGGCGGGGTTTATAAAGCTAGAGCGGATTAAGTTGATCCTAAGGGGGTCGGCTCAAGGGTTCACCAGGCGGTGGCAACCGTTCGTCGAATACCTCGCAGAAAGATAGACGGAATGGGAAAAAGAAGGCAGCAGCAGCAGCCCAGGATCGGGGGGGGGGGGGGGGGGGGGGGGGAGGAGGAGGAACCAGAAGGACTCTCAGGGTTGTTAATATATACTGTATAGTATGTATAGGTCGTTGCTACAGATAATTATATATTGGATTGTTAAATTATATTTTTGGAGAGTGTTACTTGTGACAAGGCAGTTGCCAATTAGGGCTAGTTTTCATTTTTGTTATTTATTATTTATTCATTTTTTGTTTATAAAATAGGTCATTGTTATTTGTGTTGTTATAATATTGTGTAAAGGATGCACAATGTACTGTGTTGGTTGACCAAAAATTTTCAATAAAATATTTAATAAAAAAAAAAGAACAAGCAATTAGGAATTATTTTCCTTTTATGCCTGAAGTAGTTAAAATTTTTCGACGAAGCAGTGGCCCGTGCAGAGTTCACATGACTTCAAAATCCCCATTCCCTGCAGGCTGTGTAGCTTTGCCACGTGCACTGTCCCTGCAGCCCAGACCCCATTCACTTCAACACAAGCAAGTCTTCCCGACTATTGGTCTTCTTACTCAAAGTTGCTGTCGAAAATTTTTCTTAAACTTTCACATCGGCGGCTGTGTTTTGCCCGATGTCTATGTGTGTTCGAGTCCTGTCCCAAGAATGTTCAGTTGTTCCTGATGCCATCCCACAATTAGTCAACGAAGATCTTCTTTCCAGCGATTTTTCTGCCTCAATGCTCGCCGCCAGTTTTCTCTCCTGTTATATTTCTTTGTTGCCACAAAGAGAAAAGGTATGGAGGTGCCCGCACTCTGGATTCTTGTAAAACATGATGAGAGATTTATCAAGGGTGTTACTCATACAATCAAGGTGGTCTTCACAAAGCCTGTGCAAAAGCCCTGCTGATGTTACTACACATCACGTGACACAGAACCAGCAACAATGTATAACAGGAACTATATTAGTGTCCCCCCCCACTGGACCACCTGACTACCATCCCCTGATCCCCAACTACTTTCCCCACCCCCCAAATACATCCCACCCCTCTGACTGTTCCTCTTGACCCTGCGACTGCCCCCCCCCCGACCACCCAACTACCTCTATACCCCGACTACCCAATCATCCGACTAGCCCACACCATCTGACACCCCCGTTGGCTACCTGGCTATCTCCCCACTCCCCGACTAGGCCACCAACCCTCCAGACCACCCAATTAACACGCATCCTCGGACTGCCCCCCTAACACCCTGACTAGCCCCCACTCATTTAACTTGGAACATAGAACAATACAGCACAGTACAGGTTCTTCGGCCTATGATGTTGTGCTGACCACTTATCCTAATCTAAGATCAACCTAACCTACACCCCTTCAATTTACTGCTGTACATGTGCCTGTCCAAGAGTCGCTTAAATGTCCCTAATGACTCCACCACCTCTGCTGGCAGTGCATTCCACGCACCCACCACTCTCTGTGTAAAGAACTTACCTCTGATATCTCCCCTATACCTTCCTCCAATCGCCTTAAAATTATGTCCCTTCATGACAGCCATTTCCGCCCTGGGGAAAAGTCTCTGGCTATCCACTCTATCCATGCCTCTCATCACCTTGTACACCTCTATCAAGTCACCTCTCTTCCTTCTTCGCTCCAGTGAGAAAAGCCCTAGTTCCCTCAAGCTTTCTTCATAAGACATGCCCTCCAGTCCAGGCAGCATCCTGGTAAATCTCCTCTGCACCCTCTCCAAAGCATCCACATCCTTCCTATAATGAGGCGACCAGAACTGGACACAATATTCGAAGTGTGGTCTAACCAGGGTTTTATAAAGCTGCAGCAAAACCTCGGGACTCTTAAACTCAATCCCCCTGTTAATGAAAACCAAAACACCATACGCCTTCTTAACAACCCTATCAACCTGGTTGGCAACTATAAGGGATCTATGTACGTTGACCCCAAGATCCCTATGTTCTTCAACACTTCCAAGAATCCTGGGCGAAATTCTCCCCCAACGGCGGGATGCCCGCCGACTGGCGCCAAAGCCGGCGCCAATCAGACGGGCATCACGCCGGCCCAAAGGTGCGGAAGGCTCCGCATCTTTGGCGGCCTAGCCCCAACATTGAGGGGCTAGGCCGACGCCGGAGGGATTTCCGCCCCGCCAGCTGGCGGAAATGGCGTTTGTTGCCCCGCCAGCTGGCGCAGAAATGCGGCGCATGCGCGGGAGCGTCAGCGGCCGCTGTCAGTTTCCCAGCGCATGCGCGGGAGCGTCAGTGGCCGCTGTCAGTTTCCCGCGCATGCGCAGTGGGGAGAGTTTCTTCCGCCTCCGCCATGGTGGAGGCCGTAGCGGAGGCGGAAGGGAAAGAGTGCCCCCACGGCACAGGCCCGCCCGCGGATCGGTGGGCCCCGATCGCGGGCCAGGCCACCGTGGGGGCACCCCCCGAGGTCAGATCGCCCCGCGCCCCCCCCAGGACCCCGGAGCCCGCCCACGCCGCCTGGTCCCGCCGGTAAATACCAGGTTTGATTTACGCCGGCGGGACAGGCAATTCCTGGGCGGGACTTCGGCCCATCCGGGCCGGAGAATCCAGCGGGGGGTCCCGCCAACCGGCGCGGCCGGATTCCCGCCCCCGCCCAATCTCCGGGAGCAGAGACTTCGGCGGGGGCGGGGGCGGGATTCACGGCGGCCAACGGCCATTCTCCGACCCGGCGGGGGGTCGGAGAATGACGCCCCCTATCTTTTACCCTGTATTCAGCATTCACTCCCCCCAACATTCCGACAACTCGACTACTCCTCACTATTTGACGTCCTCCGACCACCCAACTATGCCACCACCTCCGACTACCCTCCTGACAGTTTGCGTATCCATCCTGACCATCTAATTACCCTCTCCACCCCCAATTCCCCACCGTGACTACCCCTCACCCTCCGAACTACTCAGATGTCACACACCCCTGACTGCCCAGCTACCCAAACCCCCCACCCGACTATTCCGTCAACTGAAACTACCCCCAACCCTGACCACCCTCACATTCGCCCCGACTAACCCCAAACCCTGAGACCCCTGACCACCGGACTAACCTTTCACCCCTGACCCCCCCCCCGACCATCCAATTAACCTCCCGCCCCCTGATCAGCCATCCAGGTCAAACTTTCATGGAAACACACAGTCTCCTCATCACAATATCCAGCTACCACTTTTCTTTGAGTTCCGTGCATTTTTAGTCAGGGTGGAAATGCAGCATGCCAACGAGAGCCAGCTGTTTAAATTGTCTAAATCTGCTGCCACTCCTGGACAGGTTTGTTCATTTGCCTTACTTCCACCTGGGAATTTTGACATTGTAATGTAATTTTATTCTGTAGTAAATAGGGCAACACAAATTGGGTTATTACAAAACACTTAAACTGCCTTTGTGCCTATAGGGTTTCTATTTACTGTTAATGAATAACATTTGCTCAAATGCCTAGGGCTGGATGTGCATGTGACAGCAGGTAGAGAGAGTCATGAAATTTCCCAGCACGGCATGCCCACCTCTGGAAAAGTACCTTGAAAAGCATGATTTTCCATCTGGTGAAGAGTGGGGGGGGGGGGGGAGGGATTCAGCCCACTAGCCCTCACCCTATCACATCGCCTCAGCTGCTGCTCGCCATGCCCAATCAATTAAAACCCATGCCCCCCACCCACCTTCAATTTTCCCTCACACATTTCTATGCCCATTAGTCCAATAATGCATTCTGTACAGAACCAATGAACCCTGTGTGGTTCTTTGCTTCGCTTTACCTGGATGGCTTGGATGCGTAGTGTTGAACAAAGAACCACAAGCTTTGTTAATGAACAAAACTAATTTGTACTTATTCCTAAAGTAGAAGGTTACTGAATTAAACTATGCTATTTCTAACTACAGAACTCTCAAATACTCAACTCATCTCTCTGATGCCAAACATCTTCTACCCAGAATCCCAGAAGTCACATGACCTCTGTTCTGTGGTTCCCTCGAGTGGCAAGAAGCATTATCGTTAACTTGTCAACTCTTTACATCCCAGTCAATATACATATCATGACAAACCCTTCAGTAGCAATGGCATATATGGAAAATGTTTAAAAAACTGCTGTTACTACAACTGTGTAAACGTCTTATTCTAAAGACCTTTAAAATATCAATATCAGAAACTACATGCACTTGACAACTCTGTATCCTTTTATAAACAAATATTGAACAATTGACAAAATAGATTTAAGAAACAAGCTGTCAATCAAGCCATTATTTTCCCTTGTATGCACCTATTTCACCAGACTAATGGATGACTCGACTCTCAGCATTGCTACCGGGTGAATAGGCATGTAAATAGTATGAGTTGGCATGGAGGGCAAGCGGGGCCACTGGGGTGGGTGGTGGCATGAGAGGCATTGGTGAGACCTTTTGAAGTTATTTTTCAAAAGGTTCCCTCCTCCAGACTATGGTTCACTTCTGAGGGGCTGTGAAGCATGCGTCTTGGAGAAAGTGGCCCTGCTCCATGAAGGGTGTGGGGGCTAGGAGATACCTACCCCTGCAATGGAGCCGGCCAGCTCAGGACTGCAGGGTGTAGGCTCAATGCCTGTACCCTTCTTCCATGCTTGCATAAATTGGGAATGTTGGGAATATGAGTGGGAATTCTGGAATTGGGTTCCATCCTCCATTTTTAAAGGTTCATGGATTACAGCCTTCATGTAATTTTAAGATTAAAAATATTAGTTTTATCAGAAGTAAATTAGTGAAGAAATTTTATGTATAGCTATTTTTCTGACTTCTTTATGTCTTTTTTATTTTTTATTTTATTAACTTTGTATTGTGCTATGTCCTGTAATAAGATGATTGGTTTGGGAAACTGGTAATGTATTTTGCTATGGTTGATTTAAGACCGTTTAGTGAACTCACTTTTAGGCATCTTGGGCGAAATTCTCCCCCAACGGCGGGATGCCCGCCGACTGGCGCCAAAGCCGGCGCCAATCAGACGGGCATCGCGCCGGCAAAAAGGTGCGGAAGTCTCCGCATCTTTGGCGGCCTAGCCCCAACATTGAGGGGCTAGGCCGACGCCGGAGGGATTTCCGCCCCGCCAGCTGGCGGAAATGGCGTTTGTTGCCCCGCCAGCTGGCGCGGAAATGCGGCGCATGCGCGGGAGCGTCAGCGGCCGCTGTCAGTTTCCCAGCGCATGCGCGGGAGCGTCAGTGGCCGCTGTCAGTTTCCCGCGCATGCGCAGTGGGGAGAGTCTCTTCCGCCTCCGCCATGGTGGAGGCCGTAGCGGAGGCGGAAGGGAAAGAGTGCCCCCACGGCACAGGCCCGCCCGCGGATCGGTGGGCCCCGATCGCGGGCCAGGCCACCGTGGGGGCACCCCCCGAGGTCAGATCGCCCCGCGCCTCCCCCAGGACCCCGGACCCCGCCCACGCCGCCTGGTCCCGCCGGTAAATACCAGGTTTGATTTACGCCGGCGGGACAGGCAATTCCTGGGCGGGACTTCGGCCCATCCGGGCCGGAGAATCCAGCGGGGGTTCCCGCCAACCGGCGCGGCCGGAATCCCGCCCCCGCCCAATCTCCGGGAGCGGAGACTTCGGCGGGGGCGGGGGCGGGATTCACGGCGGCCAACGGCCATTCTCCGACCCGGCGGGGGGTCGGAGAATGACGCCCCTTATATCCGAGACATATTTGGCAAATCTCCAGAGATTTCTCTAATTTCTTTCATGAACAATTAAGGTGAAGAGGTGAAAGATTCTTTTGCTGCCATTTGATTAAAATTCAACAAAAGGTTTACCAGTCCCACAATTCTTCAACAGCATTTCCTCTCAAGGCTATTGCATACCAATTCAGGAATCAATCTTGTGCCTCTGCTTGATAACAAGAACTGGATATTTCAGTCTTGCTCCAGTGATTGGAATTGAACACATTCCTCAAGCCACGGCCTGTCGAGATCATTGTCCCAACTTCAACATGACGGAGAACTTCTCTGATCCCATATTCCCAATGGGGAGGTGTACTTGAATGGAGATAGGTGAAAATGTTATAGCACTAATTGAGTCGCGCAAGCTTCAAATGTGATTTCCAGGTAGGAGCAACGGTTTGATGAATTTATTCAATATTTATTTGATTTGGCAAAATAGCATGACTCACAGAAAACTAGCATACAGGTGCAGCAGATAATAAGGAAAGCAAATGGAATGTTAGTATTTATAGCAAAAGAAATTGAGTATTAAAGTAAGGAAGTGTTGTTTCAACTACACAAGACATTGGTAAGACTGCACCTGGAGTATTGTGCACAGTTTTGATCCCCTTAATTGAGGAAAGATGTAGTGGCATTGGAGACAGTTCAGAGGAGGTTCACTAGGTTGATTCCAGAGATGACGGGTTTGTCATATGAGGAGAGATTGGACAGTTTAGGCCTATGCTCTCTAGAGTTTAGAAGAATGAGGGGAGATCTAATTGAGGTATACATGATGCTAAAAGGTATGGATAAAGCAGACGTGGAGCTGGTGCTTCCTCTTGTGAGGCATTCTCAAATGAGAGGTCACAATCTTAGATTAAGAGGTAGCAAATTTAAAACAGATTGGAGGAAAAACTACTTCTCCCAAAGGGTTGCGAATCTATGGAATTCGCTACCCCAGATTGTGGTGGATGCAGGGACAGTGAGTCAATTAAAAGAGGAGTTAGACAGATTTTCAATTGGTAATGGGTTGAAGGGTTATGGAGAATGGGCAGGACGATGGAGTTGAAGCCAGGATGGGATCAGTCATGATCACATTGAGCGTGTTAGGCTCGGGAGGCTAAATTGCCTCCTCCTGCTTCTAGGTCATGTGTTCAAGGGAGGAGATGCTCTGGCTGATTTTGCAATCCAGCTCTTCTTCTGTAACATTGTAGGCAGCAGATGAGGAACATATCAGCCATGAGAGAATGGCAGAGCAGATTCAATGGGCAGAATGGCCTAATTCTGCTCCTATATTTTATGAACTTATGAGCAGTGAAGGTTTGAGTGGCAATAGCAGAATATGTTCAACGTACTCTTGGTATGTGAATTTAGCTAGAGATAGTATAATTGGTCAATCATGCCCCTTAGTAAACAACTGATCAAGGATAATAGAGCAAGCCAACTAGAAAAAGGAAATGCAGCCAAGTTCTTCAGAATCTGTAATATTATGTCTGGGCAGTGTGACTGCTGGATGCAGATCAGAGGCAGCAGTCGGTGCTGCAGAGTACTAAACCAGGCTGTTTAAAAAGCCTGCCTGGGTTTTCTGGGAGTTCTTAATAATAATCTTTATTAGTGTCACAAGTAGGGCAACAGGGTGGCGCAGTGGTTAGCATTGCTGCCTCATGGCGCCGAGGTCCCAGGTTCGATCCCAGCTCTGGGTCACTGTCCATGTGGAGTTTGCACATTCTGCCCGGGCGGGATTCTCTGATCCTGAGGCTTAAGTGTTGACGCCGTCGTAAATGCCGTCGCATTTTACGACAGCGTCAACAGGCCGCCAGGATCAGCGATCCTGCGCCTCACAGGGGGCCAGCATGGCACTGGAGCGACTCACACAACTCCAGCTGCTGATACCAGATCAAACGGGCGCCGTGGGTCTGCGCATGTGTACTGTGGCCGGCGCGAATTCACGCATGCGCATTACGACCGCCGCAAACTCGCGCATGCGCGCTAGTTGCCTTCTCCGCCCCCCCGTGTCTGCGTGGGTCTCACCCCCACAACCCAAAGATGTGCAGGATAGGTGGATTGGCTACACTAAATTGCCCCTTAATTGGAAAAAATGATTGGGACTAAATTTATTAAAAAAAAATTATTGTCACAAGTAGGCTTACATTAACACTGCAATGAAGTTACCGTGAAAATCCCCTAGTTACCACATACCACCACCTGTTCGGGTACATTGAGGGAGAATTCAAAATGTCCAATTCACCTAACAAGCACGTCATTTGGGACTTCTGGGAGGAAACCGGAGCTCCCGGAGGAAACCCACGCAGACACGGGAAGAACGTGCAGACTCTGCACAGACAATGACCCAAGCCGTAAATCAAACCCGGGTCCCTGGCACCGTGAAACAACAGTGCTAACCATTGTGCTACCATGCCACCCATACACTCTTAACATTTGACCCCTTACATGCCAACTTTGTGCCAACTCATGACTCCCCATCCATCTCCATGTCCCCTTACTAGGTTCTATGCCAACTTTGTGCCATCTCATGAACTCCACAGACTACCTTTTGTCCTTTCACTCTACATGCCAACTCACCCAGTATCCACCATGGGCACAAACGATTCAGAGACAAAGTAAAATGAAGTCCCAAATATCTATTACAGATTTCAAATATTAACAACACTTTCATTCACGAAATCCTATTCAGCACATCTAAACCACTCAATTACTTAATCCTGCATAAAAACAATTGTATTCATTTTTTAAAATGTTTTTATTGAGATTTTTGTGGTATACAAAACAAGGATAAGCGTGGACAAACATTTAGAGACAGAGTATTAAGATAAATATTTAGACCTCGGTCAGTTTCTATAATTAAGTTGTTCTTATTGCATTATTTACAGTGGTGGTTCCGACTTCCTGTTTATCGTTCTCCAGTAGTTTTCTATTCTGCCTGTTTCCCCTGTTCCCCCCCCCCCCCCCCACCCCACCCCTGGTCATTTATCTTGCCTTCTTCCCTCATCTGTTCTTGCACCCTGCTCGAGTTACGTTGGTGTGATACTGGGTCTGATGTTTTTGGTTGGGCATGGTTGGGTTCCATGTCCCCTCCCCCTCCCCCCCACCCCCTCTTCCTTGCTGTGTCGTAACTACCCTCTCCTATTCTCTGGATTCTTAGTTGTTGGCTACGAATAGGTCTTGGAACAACCGAGTGAATGGCTCTCCCCCAACCCTGGGATGGCAATTTAATTTTCTCCATTTAGAGAAATTCCAATAGGCCGGACAGCTAGTCTGCAGCTTTGGGGATTCTCCGGCGGGCGATTATGAAGACAAAGGCAAGGGCATCGGTCCTGCTCCCCATGAAGAAATCTGGCTGGTCTGATAACCTAAAAACTGCCACTCTTGGGCATGGCTTCACCCTCATCCCCACCATCTTGGACATTGCCGCAAAAAAGGCTGTCCAAAATTCAACAAGTCCGGGGCAAGACCAGAACATGTGGGAGTGGTTGGCTGGGCCTCCTTGGCACCATTCACATTTGTCCTCCAACTCCGGGAAGAACCATGTTCAAGTGGGCTCTGTGTACTTTTAGCTGCATTAGGCATAGCCTTGCGCATGTGCAGGTGGAGTTGACCCTGTGCAGTGCTTCGCTCCAGAGTCCCCACCCCATTTCAAACCCCAAATCCCTCCCACTTCTCTCTCATCTCGTCCAGTTGGTTGTTGGCCCCTCTTAGCAGTTGCCCGTACATGTCGCCATAGTTCCCTTTCCCTAGGTCCTTTAACAGTGATTGTTGTGGTGGTCATGGATACGTCCTTGTTTTCCTTTGTAGGAATGTTTTGATCTGCAAGTGCCTAAGTTCATTCCCCCCATCAGTTGAAGTTTTTCTGTCAGTTCCTCGAGCGTTGCCAGTCTGTTATCGGTGTAGAAGTCCCTAACTGTCAGCGTCCCCTGTCCGGTCTCTACCTTTGGAAGGTGACATTCATAGTCGCTGGCATGAAACTGTGGTTGTTGCAGATGGGGACTTGTTGGACATTTCGATTCGCCATGCTGTCGCAGTTGGTTCCATGACCGGAGTGTTGTTATCACCACTGGGCTCGTTGAATATGTATTCGGTGGGATGGGATTGCTGCCGTGGCTAGGTCCAGGAGGGAGGACCCTCTGCAGTACCCCTCCTGCATAAGCACCCACCTGTATTCTGGCTCCTTTATCCACCCCTTTACCCTCTCGGCGGTTGCTGCCCAGTGGTAATATTGCGGGTTTGGCAGGATCTCGTTCTCTGCAGTACTCTCTTCGGGATCCTTACATTCTTTCCTCCCCACACAAACATCATAATCAGTTTGTCTAGTGATTAAGTTGAAAAAGGCCTTGGGGATGTAGATCGGGATGGATCTAAACAGGAAGAGGAACCTGGGCATTACGTTCATCTTGATTGTCTGCACCCTCCCCGCCAGCAAGATTACCACTGGTTCGATTGCCAGGACAAACAGCAGTGGGGTCAACGGGCATCCCTGCCTTATGCCTCTGTGCAACTGGAAGTACTTAGAGTTGGTGGTATTTGTCTATATGCTCACTCTGGGAGCGTTGTACAGGAGCTTCACCCAGGCAGTGAACCCTGTTCCAAGCCGAATCGCTCCAGTGCCTCTTATGAGATACTTCCATTCGACTCTGTCGAAGGCCTTTTCTGCACCCAGGGAGGCGATCACCTCAGGTGTTCTCTCCCCGGATGGAGTCATGATCATGTTCAGCAGGCGCCTGATGTTCGATGATAGCTGTCTACCCTTGACAAAGGCAGTCTGGTGTTTTGCTAGCACCTCTGGTATGCAGTCCTCTCACCTTTTGGCTTGGATCTTGGACAGTATTTTCTCGTCTGTGTTTAGCAGCGAAATGGGTCTGTAGGAACCGTATTCTGTTGGGTCTTTGTCTTTTTCAGGTATCTGTGAGATTGAGGATTGTGCTAGCGTCGGCGGCAGTGTGCCCCTCGCCACTAAGTCTGTGAACATCCCCCGCCGCTACAGGGCCAGTGCAGTCAAAAATCTTTTGTAGAGGTCCCGACGCCTTCCCCACCTGCATGGAGCTAATACTCTCCATGACCTCTCCCAGTTCTAGCGATGTTTCCAGGACCACTCCCCTATCTTCCTCCACTACTTGCATGTCTAGTCCACCGAGGAACTGCTTCATCCTCAAGTCCCCTGCTGGGGGCTCGGATGTGTGCAGTCTCCAGTAGAATGTCTCGAATGCTTCGTTGATCTTTTCCGGTTCTGCTACTAGTTTGCCTCTGCTGTCCCTAATCTGGGCTATTTCCTTCGTGGCTGCCTTCTCAGCTGATGAGCCAGCAGGCGGCTGGCTTTGTCTCCCTGTTCGTACAGGGTCCCCCGTGGCTGGCAGAGTTGGTGCAGAGCTTTCCTCGTGGAGAGCAGGTCAAAGTCTATCTGGAGCTTTTTCCTCTCCGCAGGAGCTCTACGGTCGGGCTTCGGAGTAACGCGACTCTACCTCCAGTATGGAGTCGACTAGCTGTTGTCTAGCAACCCTCTCTTCCCTGTCTCTTTGTGCTTTATAAGATATTATTCTCCCCTGATCACAGTCTTTAGCGCCTCCCAGAACGTGGCGGGCGAGACCTCCCCATTCTGGTTATTAGTAACATACTCATATATGGCCGGTGATATTTTCTCGCAGAAAGCCTTATTAGCCAGGAGGGCTGTGTCCAACCTCCATGGGGGTCATTGGGTACGGCCCATCTCCAAACTCACATCCATATTATGTGGAGCGTGGTTGGATATTACAATCGCGGAATATTCAACTCTTACTAGCCCTGGAAGCACCAAATTCCCCACTACAAAGAAGTCGATCTGTGAATATATATTGTGTTCTTGGGATAAGAAGAAGAACTCCTTATCCCCTGAGTGGGTTAACCGCCATGGGTCCACTGCCCCCATCTTCTTCATGAATGCCGGGTTCTTTCGTCATGTTTACCGTTTTTCCCGTTTTGGGGCCCGTCACAGTTAAAGTCTCTCCCCTTGATCAGTCGGTGTGTGTCTTTGTCGGGGTTTTCCACCATGGTTTTCATTATAAACTCCGTGTCATCCCAGCTGAGAGTGTACACATTAACGAGGGCCACCGGAGCCCCATCCATGACACCGCTGACCATGACGCACCGTCCCCCTGGGTCCGTAACCGTCCTCATCACCGTCCTCTTATTTAACAGTATGGCTACCCCCCCTCACCCTCGTCCCGTAGCAGGAAGGATATGTCTGTCCCACCCAGCCCTTCCTTACCCGCAGTCTGTCCTTCTCTCTCTCTCAGATGCGTATCTTGGAGGAAGACTATGTCGGCTTTCATACTTTTCAGGTGGGCGAAGACTCTGGATCTTTTCACTGGACCGTTAGGTCCTCTGACATTCCAGGTGATGATCCTGATGGGGGGAGGGGTTTGTCACCCTGCTTCTGCGGAATAAACCATACTTACCTGGTGGATGCGCCCCTGTACTCTGAGGTTTCCCTTTGCTTGAGCGCCGTCCAAGATGGCCGTGGGCACCATGATATCGGGCCCCTGCGCTCCGGGGTTTCCATTTGTCCAGGGGGCACCCAACATCGCTACCGACTGTGAGTAGGCCATGTGGGCGAGTCCCTGGACTCCGGGGTTTCCCCTTGTTTAGGGACCCTCCAAAGTGGTTACTTGCAGCGCTATTTTGTTCCAAGTCATCACGTGTGGCCTGTTGCAGCCAGCCTAATGCCCTCTCCTTCTTTATCTGCATTTCCCTTGTGCTATTTTCTTTTACCCCCCCCCCCCCACCAGTCTTCCTTTTTCTCCCATCCTGTACACACACCCCTCCTCCCTTCCCCCTATTTCTTCCCCTAGCCATCCCCCTGTTCCCAATGTCTGCACCCCCTCCCCTCGCCAGACGCTTTCCCCCTTGCGGGTGATGCGCCACAGCCTCTCTTTCCTGCACGCTTCCCGGTGCTACCTTCCCCACTAGTGTGGTGGCCACCTTCCGGGGCTAGTTGTGCATCCTCCCGTCACCCATTCCCTGAGCCTCTTGTCCGCCATTCCTCTCACCTTCTATGCTCTGCTGGCCTCGTTCCTACCTTTCTCACTTTCCTCCCTCATCCCCAGAACAAGGCAGTACAATCCCGCACAAAGTGGTTGACATAGTGGTGGTTCACAGTTGCCAATTCAGAAAGTAGAAAGTAAACATTAAGAGTCTCTTCATCACTGTCCTTGCTGCCACTTCTCTAGTCCACTCTTCGAGACGAACTTGTCCGCATCCTGCTTTTGAAAACTCTATTCTTAGAAGTCCCCCTATACCAAAAAGGGCCGACATTCTAAATGGTGATCAGGGATTCTCACTCCCCGACTCCGATACAGGCTTCAGTGGGTGCTACTCAGGTTAAACTATGTTTTCAAGTTATCTCCTGGTATAACCCATACCTTCACCGAAGATTTCATCTACTTACCACTTAGTAGCATCGATCCTGGGTCCTGCATTGCTAAGTAAGTAAAGTAGACTTTGGAATAACCCCTATTTCAGGTTAAATTAAGTTATTTTATTATTATATTTTTTCTTTTAAAAGCTGCAAATACTTTCTTTACAGAAAGGAAAAAGATCTTGCTTCTGGATCCTTCTGGTTGGTTGAAGGGACCTTCAGGCCCGCCTTGACAATCATTCTTCTTTAAAGTCTGGTCTTCCTTAGATGTATTAGCTATTTTAGCTCGGCTGCTTTGCGCTGTCTCTTTCCCATGGCCGAGCTGACTAATCTGACTCTGCTTCTCCCCTCTCTCTCTGAGTTCTGCTTCTGGTTCTGGTTCTGCCTGCTATCCCCTTTCTTCGGGTTTATATTCTCTTTCTAACAGTTAAGTTTTCATGACATTATTGTAAAGCAACTCTTATTTTCTTTGATTGTAAAAAGTATCTTTGATCTAAACCTTTTAATCCAGCTAAGTATTCATTTTGATTTGACTTCATCTCATCGATCTGATTTCATTGTTTCCTTTGTGATGTTTAAAATGCTTTGACTTCAAGAGGTGTTACCTTTAATTCATGTCATTTCTATAGTTTTATTTTCCAATTGTGTCCTCAGCTCATAATTTTGACTTTGATTTTGGCTTTAAATTATGTTTCTCGTGGACTGATAGTCTCCAGTTTTCTTTAATTTACCTGGTATTAGCAATTTTTCACACCTAGAATTCTCACCAAATTCAACTGAACCTCATCCATTCTTTTCCAGATCCTTACTAAGATATGATGTGGAGATGCCGGCGTTGGACTGGGGTGAGCACAGTACGAAGTCTTACAACACCAGGTTAAAGTCCAACAGGTTTGTTTCGATGTCACTAGCTTTCGGAGCGCTGCTCCTTCCTCAGGTGAATGAAGAGGTCTGTTCCAGAAACACATATATAGACAAATTCAAAGATGCCAAACAATGCTAGGAATGCGAGCATTAGCAGGTGATTAAATCTTTACAGATCCAGAGATGGGGTAACCCCAGGTTAAAGAGGTGTGAATTGTCTCAAGCCAGGACAGTTGGTAGGATTTCCGAAATCTTACCAACTGTCCTGGCTTGAGACAATTCACACCTCTTTAACCTGGGGTTACCCCATCTCTGGATCTGTAAAGATTTAATCACCTGCTAATGCTCGCATTCCTAGCATTGTTTGGCATCTTTGAATTTGTCTATATATGTGTTTCTGGAACAGACCTCTTCATTCACCTGAGGAAGGAGCAGCGCTCCGAAAGCTAGTGACATCGAAACAAACCTGTTGGACTTTAACCTGGTGTTGTAAGACTTCTTACTAAGATAGTTACTTTAAATGAAGGTGTGAGCCATTGTATTTGGCTTCATTCAAAATCCTGTTTGTCTTGTTTGCTAAGCCTGCTTGACCAAGGCTATCTGCATTTTACAATCCTTCCCTGGCAGCTGCTGTTAACACTTTGTGGGATCTTGCCCTGTATACTCTCATGTTTCTCTCAGACCAGATATTGCCAGACTTCCATGTTTCAAATGACACATCTCTCCATATTTTCAATAACAATCCGCAGGGGTCATGAAGAAATGCTCCCTGCCTTGGAACATGACCCAGAGCTTGGCTGGGTACTGCATCCCAAATTTAACATCGTTTTTGCACAGCGCGGTCTTTACCCTATTAAATTCTGCCCAGCGCTTGGCCAGGTCAGCCCCACTGTCCTGATAAATCAGAATCCGGTGGCCTCCCCAGTTACAGTTTTTGGTTTGACGAGCCCAGCGAAGGATCACCCTTGGCTGTTCCCCGGCTTTGGGCGAAGTGACTGGTGGGCTCTGTCTATATCTGGTGGGTTGGGGAGCTATCTCTTAGGGAATTATCACCCCCTCATGGGTCGGACAGCTCGGTTATTTGTTTGTCCAGACTTTTCTAACATACACAAACAGTGGGATAAAGCCCTTGCTGCAGTGAAAATGGGGTCTGTTTGATCTCAGCATTGAGTTCAAATAGTCCTACTGAGTTTGGATTTGCCACATGTGAGGTACATCCTGCCCAGTTACCTCCCCTACCCCTCCCAGCAAAAATGATTTCTGCCGTATATTATAGAATCATAGAATTTATAGTGCAGAAGAAGGCCATTCCGCCCATCAAGTCCGCAACGGCCCTTGGAAAGAGCACCCCACTTAAGCCCATGCCTCCACCCTATCCCCATAACCCCATAACTCAGTAACCTCACCCAACCTTTTTGGACACTAAGGGCAATTTATCATGGCCAATCCACCTAACCTGCACATCTTTGGACTGCGGGATGAAACTGGAGCACCCGTAGGAAACCCACGCAGACACGGGGAGAACGTGCATACTCCGCACAGACAGTGACCCAAGCCGGGAAATGAACCTGGGACCCTGGAGCTGTGAAGCAACTGTGCTAACCTCTGTACTACCGTGCTGCCCCAACTAAATGTGTGTTGGATCTGGGGTCCATCCCTATTAATAAAGCCTAGCATACTGTATGCCTTATTAACCACTTTCTGAACCTGTCCTGCCATCTTTAATGGCTAGTACACAAATACACCCAGATCCCTCTGCTCCTGCACCCGCTTTTGAGCAGTACCCTTTATTTTACGTTACCTCGCCATGTACTTCATACCAAAATATATCTCCTCACATCTCTCCACAATGAACTTCATTTGCGAGCTATCTGCCCACTCCACCAACTTGTCTATATCCTTTTGAAGTTCTACATTATCCTCCTCACAGTTTACAATGCTTCCAAGTTTTGTATTTGCTGCAAATTTTGAAATTGTCCCCTGCACCATGGTCTAGATTATTAATATATATCAGGAAAAGCAAGAGTCCCAATTATGATCCCTGGGGAACTCCACGACAAACCTTCTTCCAGACCAAAAAACAAACATTAACCACCAATTTTGTATCCATATCACTATGGTTTCTTTAATTCCATGAGAGACAACATTTTGCATGCCTGTATCAAATGCCTTTTGACAGTCCATATACACATCAACTGCAATACCCTCATCAACTTTCTCTATTTCCTCTTAAAAACTCCAGCATGTTAATTGAACACAATTTTCCCTTCAGACATCCATACTGGCTCTTCTTTATCAACCCGCCTTTGTCTGTGTCACTATTAATTCTGTTCCAAACTAAATTTATGGATGTTTGCCAAGCACTGATGTTAAGCCGACTTATTGTAGTTGGTGGGCTTAACCTTACACCCTTTTTGCACAAGACCAGAATGTTTGCAATTCTGCAGTCCTCTGGCACCACTCCTAAGGTTGGGATCCGTCTGCAGTGGAAAATATTACAAGAAGGCCAAAAATTGGTTTTACGCTGTCGTAAAACCAGGTCTCAATTGTGCGCTCCAGCTGTCAATGGCAGGCCTCATTATAAGGGGCATGGAGAGGGTGGATAGGGAGCAGCTGTTCCTCTTAGTTGAAGGGTCAGTTACAAGGGGTTACAAGCGAAGAGACAGCAATGAGACCTCTTAAAACTGAATAGCTAGGATGCCACTAGAGTAGTTTTACATAAATTAGTTTATTAAGGATTGAGATTAGTTCTAGAAAGTGTACTGGGTAATCATTATTAACCATTAAACCTGTATTTTAGGACATAACAGTGATAAACATGTCAACTCTAGCTACAATCAGTGGCCACAATGCATGATGGGATTTAGGCTAGCAAACTTGCCCATGTTTTTGAGACACCGGAGATGTGTGGTGAGCAGATTACATAGTGGGCATAAACATGTTTTAACAGTGGCCTCCAATATCCTCTGGAACGATCTATGACGTGAAAAGGATGTTTTCAGTTCTGCCATCCTGTCCCTCATGAACAATGCAGGATGTTAGGATTGGGAAAACAACTTAAAATTGACATAAAACCATTGGTAAACAACAGGTGACAGGACGAGGCTCAACCATGGGTTGATCACAATTTTATTGGATAAAGTTTGAACATGACAGCTTCAGGGATTGGATTGAGTCCAACTGGGGTGGGCAATTGATTTTTGGAAATTGTATAATTGATGTGTTTTTATCAGTGTTCAGCAAATCGATCTTGGCATTATCCAGGTCCATCTTCCGTGTACACTAAGCCAAGCTTGGGATAATCAATAGCCGTCTTATCCAAGATTGTTGTGTGTCTACTCTGTTTATTAAGCCAAGGCCTAACAATAAGGGACGAACCAAAGTTAAAGACTGGCTCAATAGTCAGACCTTAGAAAACGCTTCTACAATTTTTGGCGCACTGCGAGCATGGTCATCCACAGGATTCAGGCAGAATGATACGCTTCTGTAGAGGGTGCCATCTCCGCTACTCCACTACTGGGCCGATATCTGGGGTTTGAATATCTGTGTGTGTCTCTCTCCAGCCGGCACTGAAACTTCAGAGGCCAGGGGATGTCGCACTGGGACACTTCCACTGAAGAGAGCACTGATTCAGGCCTGCCGTTTATTCCTAACCGACAGCCTGAGACTTATATCACACAGATCTCCAGACCCCTACCAATACCCAGGTGATTCTCTCTCTTGCCGGTGGTACAACCCCCACCCGGTTCCTACTCCACTAGAGTAGCTTTCCCAAGAGAGAGAATAGGACACTGCTGTTTATTCCCTAACCAGCAGTCTGTCCTGAGTGAATCGCTCAAGATGACCCTCGATTCCTGAACCCGGAATTAAGGTGAGGAGTATTTTAGCAATGACTTGGTCAGAGGTCGCTGGTGAAAGATTGAAGAATTTAAACGACTCCAATTGTCATCAAATCAAGGTTTATTGTAAAACCCAGGTCAAAATCATCAACAGAAGAAACACAATACAATCTTATGCTCTAATATACACTATGTCTATTCAAAAGTAATATAGCGGACACAACGAAAATTCTTATGCTTACACAGGTTTTAGCAATATCACAAGGCACAAAAACAAGTTCCCTTCCCCAAAGCCTCAACCACTATTAAAATCAAGGGAGTTTCGCAAGCTGCTGCGGGTTACTTACGGTCACAGGCTGCAGAGGTCAAGTCAGGGGTGCAGAGGTCGAGCCAGGAACGAAGAGACCCCCAATTGAAAACACAGCCCCTTTTATATTGCTTTACCTGGCTTTGTTCTGTGATCGGCCAGCCCCTTTTGCATTGAAAAGGTAAGTTTTAAAGTTCCCGCTGGTCCCGCCCCCTTTGAGCCGGTCAGAGCTGTCGAGATGGGAGTACCTCCCCTAGGTCCGCCTCCAGTCTGTTTTTTTGAGATAACGAGGTTGAGCTCCCTTGAAGATTTTCAAAGACTTCCATCTGCTCCGGAGATGCTGCTATGTTGATGGGGTGTTGATTGGATTCTGCTCTGGTGGAGGCCAGGTCATTTACATTTGCATGGGGCTATGACCATCCCATTGTCCTGCTTGCATGCAAGCCTCCTGTGTATTCCCGTGCCCCTTTGTCTGTGTCTTGATGTTATCTTGTTGTCTGGCTCCTTCTTCCTTGTAGCTCCTAGGGGGGTGTTTGTAAATATTTATGTGCTTATGTCCCCACTCAGCTCAGCGGGCCAAGCCTGCTGGGAAAACTGGTTCTGTTCCCTTGGCTGGAAAGTCAGTTTACAGTCTCTGAGTTTCTCCAAAAGGGCCGAATTGCCCGAAAACCTTACAGCTTCCTATACAGGCAAGTACATTTTAATTTACCACCCAGTAGATAAAGGAATTGCGTATCAGACGGCCAGATCCATAAGTTGTGCGACCCGAACAAGGGGTGAAAGTTGCGAGTAGGTGGCCTCAGAACCATGCAACACTGAGGACGCGCTAATGTTGGGTGGGCAAAGACGGACTTCTATACCACGCCGGTGAGCAGCGCAGGATAAACTGCCGCGCTGTGAGGGAATAAAGGTTTGGTAGCTCATAATGTGTTTGAGTGAAATGCCTTTGAGATTTAAATTTACTAAAGGATAGGTGATGCCTATGAAATCAGGTGTTGAGTGTCATAATATAGACCAGTATATCATGGTGCAGACACACACTGATGGACACACAGTGGAACCAATCAACATACACAACACCACAGCCAATCACCAGTGAGAGCACACGCACTATAAAGACAGGGGACATCAGAGTTCCCGCTCATTCGAGTAGCAGCTAGCTCGGAGCACAGAGCTCACAGCCTGCAACACAGACATTCACCATGTGCTGAGTGCATCAACTGGTTAGGACAAGGCAAAGGTCTTTAGTTAAAGCTGGTATTGTATTTACCCACAGTTCAAGTATGTTTAAATAGTTAACCTTTTAATAAAATAGTGTTGCACTACTTCAAGTGTTGGTGACCTGTATGTGATCCAGAACACCCAACACATCATTGAGGATTGACTTAAATGGAAAAAATAAATAAATGAATCAAATAAATAGGTTAAGTCTTGTAATGAAAAAGGGCAGTTTATTATTTTAGCCAAAAGAGTGTCATCTTGCAGTGCAGCAAAGAGAAGGCTGCTGATTATCTGTGACATTTACGAGCAAAAGTATTGTGTTTCATTTGTTTTGGGGAGATTCGTAGAGTAATTTTATCATTAAGATTTATCTTTCTGGGGAACGTTGAGTTTTCTAGCTTGCAAATACCAGAATTGTAGAGAAGAAAATGCAAACACATTCAAAGACATGCAAAGTAATTCATGTTGGTTATTTTCGTTTAAAAACACTTGCTGTCTGAAGTTGCGATTCTTGAAGTTTAAGTGATTTCAGTCCAGTTGACAGAAACCTGCAGTCATGTTTTCTGGCCAGAGGCATAATTCCAGGAGATTTTTAACAACATGTGGGACTTCTAATGCGAATCAAATTCACACATGTAAGAATGAGCCCATTTTAATTTAATAGGATTGATTGGAGTTGGGAATATCTGAAATGATTATGGCTGATCCTGTGTTGGATTGATTTTGTGTTAAAACTTTGGGTCAGGGAGGGGGAAAAAAATGGATGTAAAGTAGCGATTAATGACATCCCTCATCGTGTTCTGGTTAAGTCAAACAAAGGAGGGTGGTGGTGTAATGACATCCAGTTGAAAGCTTATACCCCGTCTCTTTTCACACAGCAGAGAATTAACTCTTACCTGTTAACAGCTGAAGATGCTTTTTTACAGTAATTGGGAATTTTTACTTTGAATTGTCAGCTGAAGAGGTTCTTTTTTTAAAACAGGAATTGAGAATTTTAACATTGAATTGTCAGGTATGTCCAGACTAACTAGCCCTTGCCTGTTAACAGCTGAAGATGCTTGTTAACAGGAATTGGGAATTTTAACTGAATTGTGAACTGAAGATGTTTTTTTTTAAAAACAGGAATTGGGAATTTTAACTTTGTATTGTCAGCTGAAAATGTTTTGTTTAACAGGAATTGAGAATTTTAACTTTGAATTGTCAGATATGTCCACACTAATTAACCCATTTTGCCCCAAGCAGAATGGATGTTTGTGTTTTATTTTCAAGGTGACTGCCAGTGGAACAAGATTTGCAGTTACTTCGAGAATGTGAGAATTTATAAGTGACTTTTAATAGTGCAGCAATAGACGGCATGATTTAAAATCTAGTGGAAGGGTAAGCAACCCTTGCAAAACCCCTACAAGATTTAGCAAAAGGCTAGCAAAGACAAAATAGAGTGCGGGGAGGAGATGCAGGCTTTTCCAATCTAAAACAAGCCATGGTGAAGGCGCCCACACTGGGGTTGCCGGACCTCAGGAAGCCATTCCACATCTTCTGCCAGGGGGATAATCAAATGCAGGCCACTGTATTAGCCCAGAGGCATGGGGATAAATTAAGACCAGTAGGATATTACTCTGCCCAAATGGATGCGGTAGCCACAAGCATGCACTGATGTGTACAGATCTTCACGTGCGCTTCATGGGCAATAAATGCATCAGAACCCATCACATTGATGGGCAAGATAATCCCCCACAGTCCTTATATTGTTGTTCCACTCGTAGAGGCTGGAAGACTGAAGGATGTCTCGGAAAGTAGACGCTCAAAGTGGGAAGCTAATATTTTACCTGGGGACAGACATGTGGAAATCTGTAGAGACATGAGGGAAAATCCCACGATAGGGTTAACGATACAAGGAACAGAGCATGAATGTGCTGTGGAAGTAGAGGAGGACACTAGTGGAGGCTTGGCAGAAGAGCCACTGGCGGGAGAGGGAGTGAGAAACTTATATGTGGATGGAGCAAGGAAGTATATAGGAGAGCCCCATACGGCATGGGCTGCAGTGGACAGTGAAGGTGAGTTGATTGCAGAACATATCCCCGGGAACCACTCAGCACAAATGGCTGAATTAATAGCTCTAACAAAGGCCCTGGAATGGGGCAAGGGAAAGCGAATCAATGCGTACACCCACAGTAGGTACGCTTTTGGTGTACTTCATGACTATATGACAGCTTGGAGTAGACGAGGATTTGTGACCTCCAGTGGAGGACACATACAGCATGAGAATTTAATCAAGGACTTGATCCTGGCTGCCCGAAAGCCCATAGAAGCAGCCGTGATTAAGGTCCTAGCCCATCGGATAATTGAGAATTATGCGCAGCAAGGTAGTAGTTGGGCCGATCAGGTAGCGAAAGACATATTAGAGCAGGAATGGGTGGGGATGCAGATTCCAGGAATAGCAGTCGTGAAGGCCACAGGCAATGCTGATATTGATTTCAGGCAGTTGCAAGAACAAGTGGAGGAAAAGGAGGGATGAAGAGGGGGCCAGATAGGCCATAATGGAATATGGAGGAGAGAGGGAACGATAACAACCCCTAAGGTGGTGCAACAATCTCCGTTAGACATATATCATGGACAAGCGCACAGAGGGAGAGGCGATATGATCAAACTATTAAAGGGATATTGGTGGTGGAAGTGAATGAGCAGGGATGTGACCAAATTTTGCCTGCGATGCATACAGTGCACCCTGGTGGAACCAGGCCATCCCTGCAAGATAAAAATGGGAAGTCAGCCACGGCCCAAGGGGCCATGGGAAAATTTGCAACTAGATTTTACTGGGCCTTTGCCTCGGCTACAGGGTAAAGCATACTGTTTGGTGATTGTAGATCAGTTCACCCGGTGGGTGGAAGCATTCCGGTGTAAGGACGCCACCGCTAGTACCGTGGCTTTGATATTGGCTAATGAAATAATACCAAGATGGGGGGTGCCCCTCCAACTGGATTCTGACCATTTCACGGGGAAAGTCATGAAGGAGGCTTGTAAGGTTTTGGGAATCCAGCAAAGATTCCACATCTCATACTGTGAATTTCCATTTCCCTTCAGTCTGGATGAAATGATCAATCGAACATCAAGTTACTTCAACAAACGTACGTTTATTCACGGCCGGGACTTGAGCACTGTACATCAAAGAGTCTACAGTTGCAAGTCGAAGTTAATACAGCAGACAATTACTTATATAATTAAATGACAATGTTTCCTTCCTAAGGTCAGCCCCTTTAGAGGAGGCCTGAGAATTACAGCATTCTGTGGCTCTCAGCTAAAATATAGTTATCTGTAGAATTAGAAACGATTCCCAAGGCCGTGTTTTGTTACTGCAACTGTCTAGCGCAAAAACATAAGCGATAACAAAATGCCTTCAAATTCCATTAGACTAAAAACTCTGTTTGACATTTCATTTTCCCATCAAGCTCTATTCTAGCTCCAGACTAAAAACTCTGTTTGACATTCTATAGCTTGAGCCATATTCTCAATACCATCCTCAAAGCTCTGGAATGGTAGAGCGGATGAACCAGACCTTAAAAAACAGCCTAGCTAAAGCTATATTGCAGGAAGGAAATAATTGGGTACGGGCCCTGCCTGCAATATTGTTGCGACAAAGAGCGACCCCCACCCTTGGAACGGGTCTAGCCCCTTTTGAGTTAATGACAGGAAGAGCAATGCGCCTCCCGGAGGAGGTGATAACTGGAGGGGCGGAACTTGAGATAAGCAAAGGAACTGTACTCCAATGCATGAAAGATCTGGTAAACTGCCTGCATGTCCTTAAGGGTCAGATAATTGCACAGCAACAGCATAGGGATTGGACCAAACTGACTGGAAAGGATACCCCAAAACAGGGGATAGGGTAATGGTCAAACTCATGACAGGTAAAAAGGGACTAGGGGTTCGATGGGAGGGACCCTATGCAGTAATCATTGCTGGACAAACACGTGCCTTAATAGACGAGAATCCCATTCCATGGTGGTGGCACTGGACACAGTCGAAACCATACCCTCATGAGTAGTCCCATAGTCACAAGGATTGAGAGAACCCTCCGGTGGGTCAGCGAACCCAAGGAGCAGGGGGTAGCCATGGCATTGACAGATGCTGCACTTGTAATAGGAATTATCTGGATTTGTAGATGGGCCACCAGAGTGCTTAGGATATGGGACAAAGGCACGGAGAGGATGTCGACGAGGAAGGAGTGGAGATCATGTGAATGATATAATACTAATTGAAGCCGGAAGGTGTTTGTTTATACCTACAGGATTCTATTGCTAGCACACTTTGGGGCCCCACTTCATCTCTGGTTGCAGCCATCAACATCAACCATCTCGCCATGGACACGGAAGGAGCCGGACATTGCTGAAACAAAAACCAATGGTCGCATGTATACTAATGTCACGCGGGTGCGTTGGGATGCTGCAAATGTTATGAGAGATACAAAGGGGAGGAGTGGTATAGGTATTTATTATGATGGGACTCAGGGTATATGCACAAACGGGACTCTATATGTTCTTGCGGGGCAGCTTATACAAATTACTTGCAATTCCAAAATACCTTGGCCCTATATCAGTTGGGTACTCAGGATCAAGGGAATTACAGGTGATATGGAAAGCTGCAACGCAGGACCTTTGTCCCCAGGCAAGATGACATTGTTTTTTACAATGACTGATCAGAGAACGTTAAATGCCATCGATGGCCCAAATCGTCCGATCGTGAAATATAAAGTTATAGGGGACTGTCTGGAGATTCACTGCATAGATCCCTGCCAGGCACCTAACCGTACTAAAGATCATGAGATGATATGTGATAGATTAACAGTTTTGTATCAGGGAAGTGCGGTCGGCAGCAAGTCAGCACAGGAGCCCAAGAATCGGGTGTGATATTGTAGGAAGCAAGGACCCCACTGGAGAAGGGTGGGGACCAGGCAGAAGCCTACCACCACCACTGTGACACCAGTGAGCCATGGCTCGGTTACAACCACGAGTCCAAGGACAACCCCCAAGCCCGAATGTAATGAGCATATCACTAGCTACACTTTGGGACATGGATTAGTCCTGGCCCCCACTGACGAATCAATGAAGATAGAACCAGGATATGAACATGTAAAAGTGGGATATGAACATGTGAAAGTTATGATTAATCTCGCCAGCCTACACTTACCAGCCTATTGCTATGGTCAGGAATTAATTGTAGCTTTGGAGAGGGAGATTTTGGATGGGAGTGATTGAAAACATGTAAGCGACAACAGAGAGACATAGTGGAACTGCCGGTTGGAGCATGTGGGGCAAGAGATTTGACTGTCAACGCCCTTGACATTGTTGAGATAAGTGAAGAGATGGAGGTTATGAAAGGGCAAATGAGAGCTGCAGTTAAGGACAGATACGAGGGAGCCGAAATGGCTACAGACCTTAGCCAGCAAGTCAATTAGCTAGTGTGGAAGGCACTTAAACAGCTGCAGCCATATCAAACAACAATTAATGAGTTACGTATTACAACAACTATATCAAGCGAGGCATTGTGTGCGAATTGCCTGGGCATAATGTTGTTCTAACCAATTTTTCTGAGTCTATCACTATTGGCCATGGATGTGTCCATCGTGGAAACAGATGACCTCGAGCGAACTGACGATGACTGACGAAGGGACTTCCATGCTGACTGGGAAGGACTTAAGAAGGAGGCAACGCAAATTGACCACCTCTGGAACAAGGAGCGGGAGCTCATCAAGACTCTCGCCGAGAAGGCTGAGGAACTGTTTAAATGACTGAACGTTTTCTCTAAAATATGGAATTGGGGACTGAATATGCATGAATCCATCCATGGATACGTATTATAATCACATTGTTATAGCTGTTTATATTGTTCGTCTTTTTTATTACGCTCTGTTGCCTCAGACGCCGCATTAGGGAATGGCAGAAAGACAGTCATGGGAATGTCACTTTAAGAAATGTTTGTCTGCTCAAGTGGCTGCAGTGATGTCAGTGTGGGTGGAGCTGAGCTCTGGCTCTGTTTTTTAGTTTTGCTTTGAGGAAAAGCTTGGGTGTGTCTGTTTTGTGGTTTTGTTTTAGTTTTGAAGCTGCAGCCAGCCAAAGAAGGTGTAATTTTGATCTCTCTGCCATCTAAAGATTATAGCTAGATCATTTGGTGAACCCAGAGTGATAACTGCTCTCAGAAAAGAATTTAAACCTGGTGTGCTTCTGTAAAAAGGTTTTTTTGTCTTATGGATGTTAAAAGGAAAGTTTAAGGATTTAGAGTGTTGTATTCTTTGGGGGTTGTATTTGAATTAATGGTTGCTAAGATGTTTACTGTATGTTTTTAAAAAGGTTAACTGAATTCATAGGATAAACATTGTTTTGTTTCAAAAAATTACTTTTAGATTTCTGCTGCACCACACCTGTATACTGGGCCGTGTGCTCCCCATACCACAATGTAGTAAATGTCGTGGGTCAGGTGATATCCATGATAGACTTTGGAGTTGTCTAAACTCTGGCCCATACACCTAGATAAAAAGGAACTGTATAGCTCTTACCTGTTGACCATTCCACACCTAGGCCAAACTCCAAAAAGTTCAGTATGTCTGTTTAATGGCCTATTCTTGGGCTAGCCAAGGGCCAAAAGGGGGGATTGAAGGGGGTGTCCAGCGATGAGACTTCTTAAAACTGAACAGCTAGAATGCCACTAGAGTAGTTTACATAAGTTAGTTTATTAAGGAATTGAGATTAATTATAGAATGTGCACTAGGTAATAATTATTAACCATTAATCTGTTTTTTTTGTAGTGATTATCATGTAAACTCTAGCTACAAGCAGTGGCCACAAAGCATTATGGGATTTAGGCTAGCTAACTTGCCCATGTTTTTGAGACACAGATGTGTGGTGAGTAGATTACATAGTGGACGTAAACACATTTTATCTGTGGCCTCCAATATCCTCTGGAACAATCTATGAAGTAAAAAGGAAGCCATTTCTGATGTCCTGTCCCTCTGAAACAATCCAGGGAATAAAAAGGATGCCATCCTGTCCCTCATGAACAATGGATGCGCAGGATGTTAGGATGGGGAAAACAACTTAAAATTGACATAAAACCTTTGGTAAACAACAGGTGACAGGATGAGGCGTATTCATGGGCTGATCGCAATTTTATTGAACATGACAGCTTCATGGATTGGATCGAGTCCAACTGGGGTGGGCTATTGATTTTTGGAAATTGTATAATTGATGTGTCTTTAACAGTGTTCAGCAAATCGATCTTGGCATTATCCATCTCTCGTGTATACGAAACCAAGCTTGGGATAATAAATAGCCATCTTATCCAAGATTGTTGTGTGTCTACTCTGTTTATTAAGCCAAGGCCTAACAATCAGGGACGAACCCCATGTTAAGGCTGGCTCAATAGTCAGGCCTTGGAAAACGCTCCTACAACAAGTTCAAAGTGAGGAGTGGGAGGTTTACCCAGAGAGTGGTGACGGCCTGGAATGGAATGCACTGAATGGAATGGACTAGCAGATCCCGCCAACAGGAATGGCTGGAAAATCCTGCCCAAAGTGTCTACAGGGGGACATAGACAGCTTAAGTGAGTGGGAAAAAACTTGGTAGATGGAATATATATAGGAAAATGTGAAGGATGCACTTTGGTAGGAAGAATAAAGGAGCTGAATATTAAATGGAAAAAAAATTGCAGAAAGCTTCAGCACTGAGGGATTTGGGGGTCCTTGTGCATAAGTCATAAAAAGCTAGCATGCAAGTTCTGCAGGTAATAAATGGAATGTTGGCCTCTATTTCAAAATTTAAGTGTAAATAAATGTATAAAAATAGGGAAGTCTTGCAAAAACTATACAAGGCACTAGTTAGACCGCACTTGGAATACTGTGAACAGTTTTGGTCCCCTTATCTCAGGAAATAAATATTGGCATTGGAGGCAGTCCAGAGAAGGTTCACTCGGTTGATCCTGGGCACGAAGGGACTTTCTTACAAGGAGAGGTTGAGTAGGTTGGGCCTGTACTCATTGGAGTTTAGAAGCATGGGATTACATACAGAGTAAAGCTCGTTCTACACTGTCCCCCTGAAACACTCCCAGGACAGATACAGCATGGAGTTAGATACAGAGTAAAGCTCCCTCTGCAGTTCGGTGCACAGCGGTTAGCACTGTGTCTGCATGGATTTCCTCCGGGTGCTCCGGTTTCCTCCCACAGTCCAAAGATGTATAGGTTATGTGGATTGGCCATGCTAAATTGCCCTAAGTGTTCAAAAAGATTAGGTAGGGTTACGGGGATAGGGTGGAGGTGTGGGCTTAAGTAGGGTGCTCTTTCCAAGAGCCGGTGCAGATTCCATGGGCTGAATGGCTTCCTTCTACACTGTAGATTCTATGATTCTAATAAGAGGCAACCTGATTGAGGCAATATGATTCTCAGGGGACTTGATAGGGTAGATGCTGAGAGCTTGTTTCTCCTTGTGGGGAGTCTAGGACCAGAGGGTATAATCTCAGAGTAGGGGTTGGCCCATTTAGGACATAGACGAGGAGGAATTTCTTCACTCAGTCGGTAGTGAACCTGTGGAATTAGTTACCGCAAAGAGTTGTCGAGGCTAGGTTATTAAGTATGTACTAGGCTGGGACATCCGATGGGGCTATGGAGTGAGTGGTCGCATATTTGGTGGTTCCCGCTGAAGGTGGATTTTTTTTAGTCTTTTCCCCGACAAGGGACAAAGTATTTGAGGGCAAAAGGTACAGGAGTGCCTGGGGGAAGATAATACTCCTCTGGTGTGGCTGGTGCATGGATCAGTGGACGAGGAGCGCCACGAGAAAGAAAGTGTAGTTGGAGCAGGAGAGTTTTCATGATGCGCCACAGTGAAAGAGGGCAAAGGGGCACGCTGCTCACCCAGTGGTTGATGTAGCAGCCAGTAGAGTTCTTGATTAACAAGTTTCAACAGCAGAGGAAAGAGGCCTTGGAGGACCTGGCCAATGTGGTGGAGCCGTTGAGATCTGGAATCTAGCGAGTTGAGCAGAGGCTGGAGTCCCAGGGCCTGCCGATTCAGAAAGTGGAGGAGGTGGTGGGGGAGCACTACAGCAGTTGGCCTCGTTAGTTGCTGAGGTGGGAGTGATGCAGGGAAGCCAGAAAAGGCTGAGGGAGAAAGTGGAGGATTTAGAGAATCGCTCCAGAAAGCAAAACCTAAGGTTTTTCGGGATGACTGAAGGCATTGAAGTTGCGGAGGCCGCAGTGTATATGGCAAGGATGCTGGAGAAATGTATGGGGGAGGAACCCTTTGATGGGCCCGTGGAGGTGGACTGTGCACACGGGGCGCTGAGGAGGAGGCTGCACGCGGGCGAGCCGCCAAGGCGATGGTGGTGGGGTTGCACTGCTTTCTGGACTTGGAGAAGATCCTTCGATGGGCGAGGCAGATCAGGAAATGTATCTGGGAAGGGAACGAGCAGCAGGTGTACCAGGCCCTGGGTGCGGAGCTGGTGAAGAGGAGGGCCGCTTTTAACCGGATTAAGGCTTCCCTCTTCAAAAGGGGGTGAAGTTTGGGGTCCTGTGCCCGGCCCGCTTGTGGGTGACTTCCCAGAAGCGAGAGTTTACTTCGACACGCCAGAGGAGGCGATGGAATTTTTGAGGGACAATGGACTGGCAGGAGCTTGAGGATATTGAACTTTGGAGGAATCTTGTGTGTTCTTTAAAGTGTTTGATGGTAGGTTTTTGGGGGCAGGTTTTGCCGTGGGAGCAACGATGGTGAGGGTGCCTTTTGTCACTCTTAAGGTGTAGATGGTTCGGGAGGAGGGGGATTGGGGAACTGGAGGAAGGAAGGATGGTTGGAGGCCTTAGGTGGGGGCCACCATGCTAGCTAGGCGGGCTAGTTAATGGGAGCGAAATGGAGGGGTTGCCAGGAGGAAGGTTTGGGGGGGAGGGAGTTGTTTTTCTGTTTGAGGTGGGGGGGGGGGGTGTTGCTGACATGGGTGTGGTTAGTGTGGTGCAGTTGGAAAGAGATCGATGACGGTGGACATCCAAGGGCGGGCCTGGAGGGTCGGATGATGCGGGCTGCCTCAAAAGGGATATGGCTGATCAGCAGGGGAACGGGAAGGGGGCTGGGTGGCCCCCGACCAGGCTGGTCACGTGGAATGTGAGGGGGTTGAATGGGCTGGTTGAACGGTCACGTGTGCTCACATGTCTGAGGAGTTTGAAGGCAGATGTGGCTTTTTTGCAGGAGACGCACCTGAAGTTGGGGGACCAGACGAGGCGGAGAAAGGGATTGATGGGGTAGGTGTTTCATTCAGGGTTGGATATGAAGACGAGGTGGGTGGTGGTGTTAGTTAATAATCGAGTTGCGTTCGAGGTGGGGAGTACTTTGGCTGATCTGGGACGGAGGTATGTGATGGTTAATGGAAAGTTGGAGGGGATGCCAGTGGTTCTGGTAAACACCTACGCCCCGAATTGGGATAATGTGGATTTTATGCGGTGGGTGTTAGAGAGCGTCCCAGGCTTGGACTCGCTTTGGCTGATTACGGGGGGTGGGGGGGGGGGATTTAACACGGTCATAGATCCGAGCTTGGACCGGTCGAGTCCCAAGTCGTCAAGGGTGTCGGCAGCGGCGAATAAGCTGAGAGGGTTTATGTAGCGCATGGATGGGGGTACCCGTGGAGGTTTGCTAGGCCGATGGTGAAGGAGTTTCCCCCATGTGTCCCGCATGTGCACCGGGTGTGCTCCCAGATCGATTTTTTCATGCTGGACAAAATGTTGCTGGCGGGGGTAGCTGACCCGGAGTATTCAGCGATTGTGGTTTCCGACCATGCGCCGCTCTGGGTGGATTTGCGTGTGGCCCGAGGGGTCCTGTGCCCGCTGTGGAGGCTGGGTGCGGGATTGTTGGCGGATGAGGAGGTGTGTGAGCAGGTGTGGGCTACCATTTGGGGCTACGTGGAGCTAAGTTACACGGGGGAGGTCATGGCACCATGCTGTGGGAAGCACTCAAAGCAGTAGTCAGCGGGGAGTTATCAATTTGGGTGCATAGGGAGAAAATGGAGCGGGAGGAGAGGGCTAGATTGGTGATCGAAACTTTGAGGGTGGACAGGAGATACCCAGAGGCGCAGGAAGCAGGGCTGTTGAAGGAGAGTCAGAAGCACCAGGTGGAGTTTGGCTAGCTTCTACAGGGAAGGTGGTGGGGCAGTGTATGAGTACGAGGAGAAGGCAACTAGGATGTTGGCCCATCAGTTGATAAAGAAGTGGCTGCGATGGAGATTGGCAGAGTTAGGGATGATAAGGGCAAGGCGGTGATGGATAGGGTGTTAGAGGCATTTTACAGAAGGCTCTACAGTTGTAGCCCCCAACCGTGGAGGAGGGGATGCAACACTACTTGCTTGGGTTAGAGTTTCCCAAAGGAAAAGCGGAGCTGGTTCAGGAACTGGGTGCCCCAATTAGGCTGAGGGAGGTATCAAAGAGTATGGGGATGATAAAGGCAGGGAAAGCACCAGGCCGTACAGGTTCCCCGTAGAGTTCTATAATAGGTTTGGGGGGACCTGGGGCCATTGCTGGTGAAGGTGTATAATGAAGCAAGGGGGAGAAGGGTGGGGGAAGTTCCCCCTACATTGTCACAGGCTTCCATCTTCCTGATTTTAAAGAAGAATAAGGAACTGGAGCAGTGCAGGCTGTACCACCAGATATCATTATTGAACATGGACGCCAAGTTATTGTTGAAGGTGTTGATGTCGTGAATTGAGGACTGTGTCCGGGGGTGATAGGCAAAGATGAAACGTGTTTTGCGAAGGGGAGGAAGTTGTCGGCGAATGTGAGGATGCTACTCGATGTAATCGTAATGCCTTCGGAGGGGCAGGAGGTAGAGGGAGTGGTGGTGTGGACACGGAGAAGGTATTTGTTTGGGTGGTGTTGGCCTATCTGTTGGAGGTGCTGGGACGGTTCTAGATTGGGTCCGGCTGTTGTGCAAGGCGCCGGTTGCGAGTGTGCGGACGGACCGAGTGAGTTTGGGGTACTTCAGGCTGCACCGTGGGACAAGGCAAGGGTGCCCACTGCTCTTCACCTTGGCGGTAGAGCCGCTGGCAATGGCACTTAGGGCGTCGAGGGATTGAGCAGAGAGGGGGGCATCAAGCATATTATCTCATTGTATGTGGACGATATGCTATTGTATATTTCAGACCCGGTGGGCAGCATCGGAAGCATCATGGGGATGTTTGGCTGATTCTTGGGATGCAAATTGAATATGGGAAAAAGCAAGGTGTTCCAGATTGAGACTAGAGGGTAGAAAAGGAAGCTAGGGGAGTTGCCGTTTAGGGTGGTAGGGCGAGCTTTAGCTATTTGGGTATCCAGGTGACGCGGAACAGGGCACAGCTGCACAAGCTGAACCTGGCTCGGTGAATGGAGCAGATGAAGGTGGAGTTTAAGAGATGGAATGTGCTGCTGCTTGCAGGGCTGGTGCAGACAGTAAAAATGCTGGTGCTGGCAAGTTTCCTGTTTGTGTTTCAGAGCCTTCCAATCTTCGTCCCCAAGTCATTTTTTAAGAAGCTCAATGGGTTGATCTCAGGATTTGTGTGGGTGGTGAGGACCCCTCGGGCTTTCTTGGAATGGTGGTGGGGGTGACTGGCTGGCACTGCCAAATATGATGAATTACTACTGGGTGCTGTGGAAGCTGAAAGGTCTGAGGTGGATAAATCACTTGGACTGGATGGACCACACCCCAGGGTTCTGAAGGAGATAGCTGAGGAGATTGTGGAGGCATTGGTGGTGATCTTTCAGGACTCACTGGAGTCAGGAAGGGTGCCAGGGTACTGGAAAACAGCTAATGTGACACCCCTGTTTAAGAAAGGAGAAGGCAGAAGACAGAAAATTATAGGCTGTTTAGCCTGACTTCAGTCACTGGTAATATTTCAGAGTCCATTATTAAGGATGGGATTGTGGAGTACTTGGATGTTCATGGTAAAATAGGGTACCACGGCTACATCAAGGGGAGCCCATGCCTGACAAATCTGTTAGAATTCTTTGAGGAGGTAATAAGCAAGTTAGATAAAGGAGAGCTAGTGGATATGATCTATTTGGATTTCCAGAAGGCCTTTGACAAGGTGCCGTACAGGAGGCTGCTAAATAAAATAAGAGCCCATGGTGTTACGAGCAAGGTACTTGCGTGGATAGAGGATTGGCTGACTGGCAGAAGGCAGAGAGAGAGGATAAAGGGGTCTTTTTCAGGATGACTAGCGGTGTTCCGCAGGGGTCAGTGTGGTCCCAATATACATTGTGATCTGGAATAAAGAACTGAAATTGCAGATGGAATACAATGTGGGAAAGTGTGAGGTTATGCACTTTGGAAGGAGGAATGGAGGCACAGACTATTTTCTAAATGGGGAAAAGCTTTGGAAATCTGAAGCACAAAAGGACTTAGGAATCCTAATTCAGGATTCTCTTAAGGTTTACATGTAGGTTCAGTTGCCAGTTAGGAAAGCAAATGCGATGTTAGCATTCATTTCAGGAGGGCTAGAATACAAGAGCAGTGATGTAGTGCTGAGGCTGTATAAGGCTCTGGTCAGACTTCATATCTAAAGAAGGATGGTGGAGAGGGTCAGGAGGTTCACAAGAATGATCTCGGGAATGAAGGGCTTATCATGAGGAGCGGTTGAGGACTCTGGGTCTGAACTCACTTGATTTTAGAAGGATGAGGGGGGATCTCATTGAATCTTACAGAGAGGCCTAGATAGAGTGGACATGGGAAAGATGTTTCCACTGGTACGAGAGATTAGAACCAGAGCCTCAGACTGAAGGGATGATCCTTTAAAGTTGAGATGAGGAGGAATTTCTTCAGCCAGAGGGTGATGGATCTGTGGAACTCATTGCAGCAGAAGGCTGTGGAGGCCAAATAACTGAGTGTCTTTAGGACAGAGATAGATAGGTTCTTGATTAATAAGGGGATCAGGGGTTACAGGGAGAAGGGAGATAAACATATTAGCCATGATCGAATGGCAGAGTAGGCTCAATGGCCTAATTCTGCGCCCCTATCTTATGGGTCATAGGAAGAGATGATTTGGATTAGCTGGAGAATCCTGAAGCCATCAGGATTGGTGGCCCTGGGCTGTCCAGCTGATGGTCCTCCTCACTATGGACTTTGGGTGCTTGGCAGAGGTGTCTATGAAAGAACATAGAGATAAATAGTGCATGATAGCCAAGTACAAAACAGGACAATGCACTTACCACTGCGTGGACTGATCAATTAAATTTGGTGCAGCAGAGTTCTTGCCTTGGGGGTCATCTCTGCATTGTGCAACAGTTCTGGGCTGTATAGTTTGAGATAGGTGCGTGGAGTGTGAAAACGCCAATATTCATACCCGCTCCCACACAGTGCAATATGGGAAATCCCAACCTGAGTCTAAAGACTGAAAAAATGATGCCCAGTGGCTCTGCAATTTCCACTCACTTCCCTCAGTATCTTTGGCTGCATCTCATCTGGTTCCGGTGGTTGTCCACTTTCAGTATAGACAACCTATCCAATACACCCTCCACATCAGTTTTAAACCTTTTAGTGGCTGAATTTACTACACTATGACCTGGGTAATAACGTCTTCCTTGGTACTTGCAAAGTATTCATTTGATTGAATTCGAGGTGTAGGCCACTTGCCTCAAAGTCACATACCCATTAATCATCCATGAATCAAAAATGTAACGGCAAAAATAAAAGAAAGGGGAAATAAGCGAATAAACAGGAAGGACACTTAAAATTCATACTCCTTTGCTTCTCCTACTTTTCACTTCCCCTCTGAACTTTCTGTATTCTGCCTGGTTCTCAAATGTATTTTCGACCCGAAGGCTGTCACAAGCATACTTCTTAATTTTTATCTCTTTTTTCATCTAGGGCACTCTGGATGTGTTTGCCCTACCCTTCCCTTTTGAGGGAATATTCCTTGACTGTGCCCTAATCATCTCTTCTTAGAAGGTAGTCCATTGTTCAGCTACTGCTTTTCCTGCCAACCTTTGGGTTGAATAAGCCACAGCTGTTCTTACCCCATTGAAGTTGGCTTTACCCCTATCAATTATGCGGACTCTGGATTGTTCATTATCCTTTTCCATTTTTACCTAAACCATAGAATACAATGATCACTGTCCCCGAAACGTTCTCTCACTGTTACTTGATCTACATGTTCCATCTCATTCCCAAGAACCAGGTCTAGCAGTGCCTTTTCGCATTGGACTGGACACATACTGCAGTAGAAAATTCTCCTAGGAACTCTTGCTCCTCTCTACCCTTCACACTACCACTATCCCTACCTATATTCGAATAATTAAAGTCCTCTGTTATAACTTAAAAAAAATAAATTTAGAGTATCCAATTCTTTTTTTTCCAATTAAGGGCAATTTAGAGCGGCCAATTCACCTAACCCCGCACATCTTTTTGGATTTGGGGGTGAAACCCACGCGGACATGAGGAGAACATGGGTAGTGACCAGGGGCCGAAATCGAACTTGAGTCCTCGGCGCCGTGAGGCAGCAGTGCTAACCACTGTGCCACCGTGCTGACTCGTCCCCATTATAACTAAATGTTTGCAGCTCTCTGTAATTTCCTTTCAGATTTGTTTCTTTGTATCCTTCCCATTAATCTATCACTGCTTCTCCCGTGAGTGTAATAACTTCAGACATTCACATTATCAATTTTTCCAGTTTCATTTTAATTCCGGAGCTGTTTGCAGACTTGCCACATTAAAAAAATTCTAGTCTCCTTTCTTTTTTCTCCACTAGGAGCGAGTCTCTCACTGTTTTAACTATTTTCCTGTTGTACTGATTCTTTAGCATGCAGTGATGACCGTCCGTGAACCTTTCTCACATGACTGCCCATGAACCTTTAAATCAATTTACAATCTTTTTTTATTTCAAACAGGCCATTGGTTGTTAATTTGCCCATTTGGTAATATGCTCTATATTGTTCACCTCCTGTTATCCTGCCTTTACTCCCTTTCGCATTTCACTAATTCAATTAAAATGCTTATCTTTATTGATATTGCAATACCCCATTTCTAGTACTTTCAGTTTTATTTCAAAATCTTCATTGAAACCTTTCAACTATTTGCACATCTTCTGTTGAAATCCACATTCATGGTTCCATTACCTTTAGACTGGACGACTATTCCAACACACCCCTGGTAGGGCTCTGACAGTCTACCCTCTCTTAACTGGAGGTCATCCAAAACTCTGCGT
Organism: Scyliorhinus torazame; assembly: GCF_047496885.1. NCBI lineage: Eukaryota > Metazoa > Chordata > Chondrichthyes > Carcharhiniformes > Scyliorhinidae > Scyliorhinus > Scyliorhinus torazame. The sequence goes on from NC_092709.1 coordinate 190,757,906, forward strand.
CTTAATTGGATTGGATTTGTTTATTGTCACGTGTACCGAGGTACAGTGAAAAGTATTTTTCTGCGAGCAGCTCAACAGATCATTAAGTACATGAGAAGAAAAGGGAATAAAAGAAAATACATAATAGGGCAACACAACATATACAATGTAACTACATAAGCACTGGCATCGGATGAAGCATACAGGGTGTAGTGTTAATGAGGTCAGTCCATAAGAGGGTCATTTAGGAGTCTGGTGACAGTGGGGAAGAAGCTGTTTTTGAGTCTGTTCGTGCGTGTTCTCAGACTTCTGTATCTCCTGCCCGATGGAAGAAGTTGGAAGAATAAGCCGGGTGGGAGGGATCTTTGATTATACTGCCCGCTTTCCCCAGGCAGCGGGAGGTGTAGATGGAGTCAATGGATGGGAGGCAGGTTCGTGTGATGGACTGGGCGGTGTTCACGACTCTCTGAAGTTTCTTGCGGTCCTGGGCCGAGCAGTTGCCATACCAGGCTGTGATGCAGCCCGATAGGATGCTTTCTATGGTGCATCTGTAAAAGTTGGTAAGAGTCAATGTGGACATGCCGAATTTCCTTAGTTTCCTGAGGAAGTATAGGCGCTGTTGTGCTTTCTTGGTGGTAGCGTCGACGTGGGTGGACCAGGACAGATATTTGGAGATGTGCACCCCTAAGAATTTGAAACTGCTAACCATCTGCACCTCGGCCCCGTTGATGCTGACAGGGGTGTGTACAGTACTTTGCTTCTTGAAGTCAATTACCAGCTCTTTAGTTTTGCTGGCATTGAGGGAGAGATTGTTGTCGCTACACCACTCCACTAGGTTCTCTATCTCCCTCCTGCATTCGGACAGATCGTTATTCGAGATCCGACCCACTATGGTTGTATCGTCAGCAAACTTGTAGATGGAGTTGGAGCCAAGTTTTGCCACACAGTCGTGTGTGTACAGGGAGTAGAGTAGGGGGCTAAGTACGCAGCCTTGCGGGGCGTCGGTATTGAGGACTATTGTGGAGGAGGTGTTGTTGTTCATTCTTACTGATTGTGGTCTGTTGGTCAGAAAATCGAGGATCCAGTTGCAGAGTGGGGAGCCAAGTCCTAGGTTTTGGAGCTTTGATATGAGCTTGGCTGGGATTATGGTGTTGAAGGCAGAGCTGTAGTCAATAAATAGGAGTCTAATGTAGGAGTCCTTGTTTTCGAGATGCTCTAGGGATGAGTGCAGGGCCAGGGAAATGGTGTCTGATGTGGACCGGTTGCAGCGGTATGCGAATTGCAGTGGATCAAGGCGTTCTGGGAGTATGGAGGTGATGCGCTTCATGATCAACCTCTCGAAGCACTTCATTACGACTGAAGTCAGGGCCACTGGTCGGTAGTCATTGAGGCACGTTGCCCGGTTCTTCTTTGGTACCGGTATGATGGTAGTCTTCTTGAAGCAGGTGGGGACCTCAGAGTAGAGTAGGGACAGGTTAAATTTGGAATAAGTCCCATTCATCATGTCAACTCCAGTACTCACCGGTCTTTGTTAACTCCCGGTCAAGCAGTCCCTTGATTTTAAAATTCTCATCCTAGTTTTCAAACCTCTCCATGGCCTTGACTTTCCCCATTTCTGTAATCTCTTCCAGCCCCACAACTCTCTGAGATCTGTGCTTGTCTAATTCTGGCCGTGTGCATTCTCAATTGTAATTGCTCCACCATTGGTGACCATGTCTGTTGTGTTATGGTGCCTGCATGCCACTGTAATGTAAAGGTTCTAGGCACAGCAAGGGTTAACGTGGGACTGGAAAATAGCACTGCTATGTTGTATAGAGTCTCATGGTAATAGACTTTGCATGAAGTCTAGAGAAACTCAAGAAATAGCTTACCTGCTCGGCAGAAGCAGCACCATGCACGACAATATCTTGGATCAATAAACACTTATAAAGACTAGTAATACACGGTTTAAGTTTAAATATACAAGACCCAAGATTATAACAGAGACACCTCCACAGCAGTGAGACACATTATAATAATTATCTGGGCCCTACGCTCTGGAATACAATTCATACAGCTTTCTGTCTTTCTTCCTCCCTTTAAAAATACTGCTGGACCAATCTTTTAGTCATCTGATTTAATATCTCCTTATGTGGTTCAATGTCGTACTTCGTTTGATAATGCTAGCCGTTTCATTACTTAGAAGGCGCTGTATAAATATAAACTGTTTTTGTTTCTGTATAGTTCATAGATCAGAAGACGTCAATCCTCCCCCTGTGCCACAGGTAATTCGGTTAGTTCATTCCAGATCGATTGTCGGCAATTTCTATGATCTGCCCATCTATGAAATCCCTCCTCAAACACATGTATCTGGTCGCACATACTGGCCGTTGACACAACACCCGTCGCACCCCGAGCCGGGGAGGTTGTGACTTGACCAATATTTTCGTTGTCAGGCAACAATCACGAGAGCGCTCCGAACGCTGCAACCACCAGACCCTCCAATCAGATCTCACCACGCACTCGAGCAGCGCCCAACCCTCCACTGTGACGTTCCCCGCTGCGCTCCGCTGATTGGGCGGGAGGGGTGGTCCCGGTGCGACCTCGCGATGGTTGTGTTTTTCTCCTCCCCGTCGGGAAAGTTTGGGTGAGCTGAAGCTGCCCGGCAGCGATGGTAGGGGAGTGAGAGAGGGAGCGCGCGCCATGAACGGATTTAAGGTGGGACAAGCGGGCTTCATTTACCGGCACATGCACACAGGCAGGTGAGAGAGAGAGAGAGAGAGAGCGGGGCACAACCCTAAGCAATGCGCCATTAAATATTAAACGCGAGGCACGTCTCGGGATGAAATGTTGGGGGTTTGGAGCTGGTCACCTGGAGCCCGGGACTGACTGAAGCTGGTGGAGTTCCGCTCGTGCTCGGCGGTTCGAACCATTTGAATATTTGAATGAAACGGCCGGTGTGGCCCCAGTGCGGTGGCATTGACCTTTCTGTTTATTCAGGTTCAATGAACTGAGTGGGTGGAGGGCCGGGCAATGGTTTACTTACTTCCTTCTGGTCTAAATCGTAGAAGCACTCAGTAATATCTGCTCGTGTTATTGCTGCATTTAAAAAAAAAATCTCGTACAAATAACTGGACCCCACAGCCAGTACCATCCCCGTTTGAGTTCTGCCAAAATCCAAAGGAACATTCTGGAGAGCAATTGATAACAAACAGGGTTGCCAAGCCAGAAGGTTTGATCATGTGATACCGTATCACCTGATATGGGAAAAATATTGCATGTGCCTTTTTTTTAAAATTGGGCTTTGGGCCTGGGTACCATTGAATCATCCTGTTCGCATTACAGCCCTGGTTCAGATATGGCAGATAGAGCTGAATGCCAGGGGTGATGTGAGTGACAGCCCTTGACATCATGGCACCATTTGACTCTAGTACAGCAAAGCTGGGTCTGTGGGAATTGGGGGGAGGGAGAGAGACTCTCTGCTGGTTGGAGTCATACCTGGCACAAAGGAAGATGGTTGTGGGTGGTTGGAGGTCAATCATCTTGGCTCCAGGACATAACTGCAGGAGTACCTCAGGGTGGTGTCCTAGGCACACCCATCTTCAGCTGCTTCATCAATGACCTTCCTTTAAACATAAGCTCAGAAGTGGGGATGTTTGCTGATGATTGCATAATGTTCCACCAGTTGTGGCTCCTCTGATGTTGAAGCAGTCCATGCCTAAAATGCAGCAAAACTTGGACAGTATCCAGGATTAGATGTCAGGTGAAATTTGTGCTGCACAATTGTGAGGCAATGGCCATTTATAACAGGAGAGTATTTAACCATCTCCCCACAACATTTAATTGCATTTTTATTGCTAAATAACTCTCTCCGCATTGACAATTAACCACTGACCAGATACTTAATTTGGACCAGCTTGGTAAATAGTGTGGCTACAAGAGCAAGTCCGCTAATTCACCACCCGAGTTCCTGAAGCCTGTCTGCAAGTCCTGAGGGTGGTGGTATACTCTCCACTTGTCTGGATGAGTGTAGTTCCACATCTAGTGCAAAACAGCCCACTTGATTTGCACCCTTCCCTAGCTTAAACATTCCCTCCACCATTGATGCACCCTGGCTGCATTGTGTACTATCTACAAGATGCACTGCTGCACCTTGTAAAGATTCCTTCCAACAGGATCACCTAAACCAGTAAACTCTAACTGGAAGATCCAAGGGAAACTGCCACATGGGAAAAACATGACTTGCAAATTCACTTCTCAAGTCACTTGTCACCCTGACGTGGGAACTCTCGTAAACAACAGCACATGGACTTCCAAGGGTTCAAGAAAGTGGCTCACTACCCCTCATTAAATTGCACTGTAAACTGGTAATGCTGGTAACACTTCAATTTTTTACATTATTTCAACAGTAATAACTTGCTGACGGTTTGTATATAAGCAGATTCAAAAAGAACCTTCAAAAAGATATTGTATTTCTGTTTGTACTCAAAGGGGGAAAAAATCTGGGTTATGGAGAGCAGGTGAGTGGGGCTACTCATAAAGCACTTTCAGGGCCCTCACTGGCATTGTAGGCTGAATATCCTCTTCTTGTGCTTTATTCATTATATGCTAGCTGATGAAACTCAACTTCTCTTGATTTCTCGACTGTTTCCATGTTGCCAGATTGAATGTTTAATGTTCAATTATATATGAGCTGTAGTTTCTTCTAGTTCACCTTGCTTCCTGCCACTGGGCACTGTTGGGCTGACCCAATCTGTTTGCAACATCTTTTGAGCTGAGTTACTACCTGCATGTTCTCTCCATTATAAAGACCACTTGTAATACCGGCATACCATCCCCTGTACCTGTCCTACCTCAGCCTTGAAACTTTTCTCTGTGCCATTGGCATCTCCATTCTTGACTAATAAAATACTCTCTTGGAAGTGCCTCAATCTGCATAATTCTAAACTTAACAGATCAAAATGTCTGTTCTGTGTGCTATCCTGCACCAGGCCCCATTTAATGCCATCCTTGCTGGCCTACATTTATCCCATGTCTCCTAATTTCATCAGTTGTCCTTGTGTTTACATCTGAAAACCTCACCTCTCTCGTCTTCATAACCTTCTTCAGCTGAAATCCTTTAAATACCTCTTGTTTGAGTACACCTCTACATGAAGCCCTTTCAGACGGTTTTTCTACATCAGTACTTTTTAAAAAAAAAAAAAAAAAACATTTTTTTATTAAGGTTTTCATAAAAAATCAATAACAAAATGAAAAAAGAACCCAACAGGGTTAAGTACAAAACACAGTCTAGAAAAGCAACCCTCCATACCCCCCTCCCCCCTGTACATAAATCATAAATTAACATTAACACCCCGACTTAACACAACAGGTATGCACACCCCCTCAGACTCTTCAGTGTAAATAACAAAAACAGAAATAAAGTCCCCCCCCCCACACCCCCACACCCCCAAGTTGCTGCTGCCATCGACCAATGTCTACCGTTCTGCCAGGAAGTCTAAGAATGGTTGCCACTGCCTAAAGAACCCTTGTACCGACCCTCTCAAGGCGAATTTCACCCCCTCCAATTTAATGAACCCTGCCATATCGCTGATCCAGGATTCCACACTTGGGGGCCTCGCATCCTTCTACTGAAGAAGAATCCTTCGCTGGGCTACCAGGGACGCAAAGGCCAGAATACCGGCCTCTTTCTCCTCCTGCAATCCCGGCTCCTCTGCCACTCCAAATATTGCGAGCCGCCAGCCCGGTTTGACCCTGGATCATACCACCCTCGACACCCTCCTCGCTACGCCCTTCCAAATTTCCCCCAGCGCTGGGCATGCCCAGAACATATGGGTGTGATTTTGCTGGGCTCCCTGAGCACCTAACACACCTGTTTCCCCTCCCCAAAACAACCGGCTCATCCTTGTCCCGGTCATGTGTGCCCTGTGCAGCACCTTAAACTATATGAGGCTGAGCCTCGCGCATGAAGAGGAAGAGTTCACCCTCCCTCGGGTATCTGCCCACGTCCCTTCCTCAATCTCCTCTCCCAACTCCTCCTCCCACTTACCTTTCACCTCCACCACCGAGGCCTCCTCCTCCTCCTCCATCACCTGGTAAGTTTCCGAGATCTCTCCCCCCCCCCCCCCCCCCCCCCCCCCCACCCGAGAGCACCCTGTCCTGTACTGTGTGTGGCAGTAGCCGTGGGAATTCCACCACCTGCCGTATGGCAAACGCCCTCACTTGTAAGTACCTGAAGGTGTTCCCCAGGGGGAGCCCGTACTTCTCCTCCAGCTTACCCAGGCTCGCAAACTTCCCGTCCACAAACAGGTCCCCCAACCTTCGTATCCATGCCCTTCGTCACCCCGAAAACCCTCCACCTGTTCTCCCTGGGGCGAACCGGTGGTTCCCCCGTATTGGGGTCCACACCGAGGCCCCAACTCTTTTCCCCCCCCCCCCCCCCTATGCCGCCGCCTCTGCCCCCAAAATTTGAGGGCAGCCGCCACCACCGGGCTCGTGGTATACCTCCTTGGAGGGAGTGACAGCGGTGCTGTTGCCAGCGCCCCCAGACCCGTACCCCCACAAGACGCCGTCTCCAGCCTCTTCCATGCAGCCCCCTCTCCCTCCATCACCCACTTGCACACCATTGTTGCATTGGCGGCCCAGTAGTACCCACAGAGGCTGTGCAGCGCCAGTCCCCCCCCCCCCCCCCCCCATCTCTACTCCGCTCCAGGAACACCCTTCTCACCCTCGGGAGTCCCTCGCGCCCACACAAACCCCATTATACTCCTGTTAACCCGCCTAAAAAAAGCCTTCGGGATAAACACGGGGAGACACTGGAACAGGAACAAAAACCTTGGGAGCACCGTCATTTTGATTGACTGCACCCTACCCGCCAAGGACAGCGGCAACGCGTCCCACCTCTTGAACTCCTCCATTTGCTCCACCAGCCTTGTAAAATGAAGCCTACACAGGACCCCCCAGCTCCTGGCCACCTGGACCCCCAAATACCTGAAGCTCCTCTCCACCCTTTTTACTGAGAGCTCGCCTGGTCCCCTGGGTGAACCACGAACAGCTCGCTCTTCCCCATGTTGAGCTTGTACCCCGAAAAGTCCCCGAATTCCCTAAGAATCCTCATTACCTCCAGCATTTCCCCCACCACGTCCGCCATATAAAGCAGCAGATCGTCCGCATGGAGTGACACCCTATGCTCCACCCCGCACCAACCCCCTCCAGTTCCTTGACTCCCTCAGTGCCATAGCCAGGGGTTCAATCGCCAGTGCGAGGGGCAGGGGACACCCCTGTCTTGTCCCTCGGTGCAACCGAAAGTACTCGGACCTCCTCCTATTTGTGGCCACACTCGCCATCGGGACCTCATACAACAGCCTAACCCACCTGACAAACCCGAACCTCTTCACCTCCCACAGGTACCCCCACTCTACCGTATCGAAGGCTTTTCTCAGCGTCCATCGCCACCACTATCTCCGCCTCCCCCTCCCTCGCCGGCACCATGATAACGTTCAAAAGCCTCCGCACATTTGCGTTCTACTGCCTCCCCTTCACAAACCCCGTCTGGTCTTCATGGATGATCTGCGGCACTCAATCCTCGTGGCTAAGACCTTCGCCAGCACCTTGGCATCTACATTTAGCAAGGAAATCAGTCTGTAAGACCCACACTGCAGGGGATCCTTGTCCTGCTTCAGGATCAAGGAGATCAGTGCCTGGGACATCGTCGGGGGCAAGGCCCCCCCCCCCTTTGCCTCATTGAAGCCCCTGACTAGCAACGGGCCCAAAGGGTCTATATATTTTTTATAGAATTCGACCGGGAAACCGTCCGGCCCCGGTGTCTTCCCCGCCTGCATGCTTCCTATCCCTTTGGTCAGCTCCTCCAGCCCAATCAGGTTCCCCAGTCCCACCACCAGTCCCTCTTCCACCATTAGAAACCTCAATTGGTCCAGGAAGCGGCCCATCCCTCCCTCTTCCCGTGGGGGCTCGGATCGGTACAATTCCTCGTAAAAGTCCCTGAAGAGGGGGTTGGTGCGGGGTGGGGAGGAGCATAGGGTGTCGCTTTATGCGGACGACCTGCTGCTGTATGTGACGGACCCGGTGGGAGGAATGCCAGAGGTAATGAGGATGCTTAGGGAATTCGGGGACTTTTCGGGGTACAAGCTCAATATGGGGAAGAGCGAGCTGTTCGTAGTTCAGCTAGAGGACCAGGAGAGGGGGATTGGCGAGCTCCCACTAAAAAGGGCGGAGAGGAGTTTCAGATATTTGGGGGTCCAGGTGGCCAGGAGCTGGGGGGCCCTGCATAGGCTTAACTTTAAAAGGCTGGTGGAGCAAATGGAGGAGGAGTTCAAGAGGTGGGACACGTTGCCGCTGTACCTGGTGGGTAGGGTGCAGTGCCTCCCCATATTTATCCCGAAGGCTTTTTTCAGGCGGGTTAACAGGAGTAGAATGGGGGTTTGTGTGGGCGCGAGGGACTCAGAGGGTGAGAAGGGTGTTCCTGGAGCGGAGTAGAGGTAGGGGGGAGCTGGCGCTGCCCAACCTCTGTGGGTACTACTGGGCCGCCAATGCGACAATGGTGCGCAAGTGGGTGATGGAAGGGGAGGGGGCTGCATGGAAGAGGCTGGAGACGGCGTCCTGTGTGGGTACGAGTCTGGGGGCGCTGGCAATGGCACCGCTGCCGCTCCCTCCAAGGAGGTATACCACGAGCCCGGTGATGGTGGCGGCCCTCAAAATTTGGGGGCAGTGGAGGCGGCATAGGGGGGAAGTTAGGGCCTCGGCGTGGACCCCATTACGGGGGAACCACCGGTTCGCCCCAGGAAGAACAGGTGGAGGGTTCTCGGGGTGGCACAGGGCAGGCATACGAAAGTTGGGGGACCTGTTTGTGGACAGGAAGTTCGCGAGCTTGGGTGAGCTGGAGGAGAAGTACGGGCTCCCCCCGGGGAACACCTTCAGGTACTTACAGGTAAGGGCGTTTGCCAGATGGCAGGTGGTGGAATTCCCACGGCTACTGCCACACACAGTACAGGACAGGGTCCTCTCGGGGGGGGGGGGGGGGGGGGGGGCGGAGAGATCTCGGAAACTTACCAGGTGATGCAGGAGGAGGAGGAGGAGGCCTCGGTGGTGGAGTTGAAAGGTAAGTGGGAGGAGGAGTTGGGAGAGGAGATCGAAGAGGGGACGTGGGCAGATGCCCTAGGGAGGGTGAACTCTTCCTCTTCATGCGCGAGGCTCAGCCTCATACAGTTTAAGGTGCTGCACAGGGCACACATGACCGGGACAAGGATGAGCAGGTTCTTTGGCGGTGAGGACAGGTGTGTTAGGTGCTCAGGGAGCCCAGCAAATCACACCCATATGTTCTGGGCATGCCCAGCGCTGGAGGAATTTTGGAAGAGCGTAACGAGGATGGTGTCGAGGGTGGTAGGATCCAGGGTCAAACCGGGCTGGGGGCTCACAATATTTGGGGTGGCAGAGGAGCCGTGAGTGCAGGAGGCGAAAGAGGCCGGAATTCTGGCCTTTGCGTCCCTGGTAGCCCGGCGAAGGATTCTCCTTCAGTGGAAAGATACGAGGCCCCCAAGCATGGAATTCTGGATCAGCGATATGGCAGGGTTCATTAAATTGGAGAGGGTGAAATTCGCCTCGAGAGGGTCGGTACAAGGGTTCTTTAGGCGGTGGCAACCGTTCTTAGACTTTCTGGCAGAACGCTAGACATTGGTCAATGGCAGCAGCAGCTTGTGGGGGTGTTTACTTTATTTTTGTTTATGTTATTTACACTGGAAGGGTCTGAGGGGTGCATACACCTGTTGTCTTAAGTCGGGGTGTTAATGTTAATTTATTATTTAGGTACTGGGGAAGGGGTTTGGGGGGTTGCTTTTTTAGATTGTGTTTTGTACTTAACCCTGTTGGGTTCTTTTTTCTTTCTCATTTTGTTATTGATATTTTATGAAAACCTGAAATAAAAATTATTTTCAAAAAAAAAGAAAGTGGCAATGCAGGTGGATGAGCTGGTCAAGAAGGCATACGGCATACTTGCCTTCATCGGCAGGGTCATTGAGCACAAGAATTGGCAGGTCATGTTACAGTTGTATAAAACTTTGCGTGCAGTTCTGGCCGCCACACTTCCAGAAGGATGTGGATGCTTTGGAGAGAGTGCAAAGAAAGTTTACCAGGATGTTGCCTGGTCTGGAGGGTGTTAGCTATGAGGAGAGGTTGAATAAACTTGGATTGTTTTCGTTGGAAAGACGGAGGCTGAGGGGAGAACCGATTTGAGATCTACAGAATTACAAGAGGTTTAGACGGTGAATAGTCAGAAGCTTTTTCCCAGGGGTGGTAGACTCAATTACAAGAGGCATAGGTTCAAGGTAAGAGGGGGAAAGTTTTTCACGCAGAGGGTGGTGGGTGCCTGGAACGCATTTCCAGTGGAGGTGATGAAGGCAGGCATGATAGCAACTTTTAAGATGTATCTTGATAGACACATGAATGGGGGGATACAGATCATTTGGGGAATAAGTAGTAGGTCTAAATAAGGAATCTGGATCGGCGCAAGCTTGGTGGACCGAAGGGCCTGTTCCTGTGTTGCAACGTTCTTTGTGAGGTGGATTGGCCATGCTAAATTGCCCACTAGTGTTCAAAGGTTAGGTGGGGTTATGGGGATAGGACAGGGGAGTGGGCCTATGTGGGGTGCTCTTTTGGAGAATCGGTGCAGGCTTAATGGGCCTCCTTTTGCACTGTAGGCATTCTATGAAAAGCACGCAACGCCCTCTGTGGGCAGCACGGTAGTACAGTGGTTAGCACTTGCTTCACAGCACCAGGGACCAGGGTTCGATTCCCGGCTTGTGTTACTGTCTGTGTGGAGTCTGCATGTGACGAGGATAGCTCCAAAACAATATCAATGATTTGGTTGAGTGAGCAGAAAAGTGAATGGAATTAATTCAGATAAGTATGAGGTGATGCATTGGGCAGGCGCCCAAAGCAAGGGAATACTCAATAAATGGAAGGATATTGAGAGGGGTTGAGGAAGTGAGACCTTAAGAGTGCATGTCCACAGGTCCCTGAAGGTGTCAGGACAGGTGGATGTGGTGCTAAAGAAAACATATGGAATGCTTTTCTTTATTTGATGAGGTATAGAATACAAAAGTAGGGATGTAATGTTGGAACTATATAAATGCTGATGATTGGGCCACAGCTGAAGTTTTGTGTACAGCTCTGGTCATCACATTACAGGAAGGACATAATTTGCTCTGGAGTGACTGCAGGGGATATTTACAAGAATGTTGATAATTGCAGCTATGAGGAGAGATTGGATAGGCTAGGGGCTTGGCACAGAGGAGACCTGAGGGGTGACCTAATTGAGGTGTACAAAATTGATGAGCCTGGATAGGGAAAACAGGAAAGACTTGTTTCCCACAGCTGATGGGTCAGTTAGCATGGGACATAGATTTACGGGATTGAAAGAAGGATTCTAGGGGACATGAGGAAATGTGTTTTCACCCAGACGATGATAGGTGTCTGGAATTCGCTGCTGAAATTGGTGGTTTTGAGGTTGACAAGCTCAACTCATTTAAAAGGTACCTGGAACTGCACCTGAAAGGCTGTAACCTGCAAGGCTCCAGACCAGGTGCTGGAAAGTGGGATTAGAAAGAGTGTTTGTTATTTTGTTTTCTCTTGTAGGTGGCATAGAAATGAAGGGCTGAATGGCTTCTTTCTGCAGTGTAATAGATGTGGGAGAATGAGTGGATGTGGTGTATTTGGATTTTCAGAAAGCTTTTCATAAATCTCACATAGGAAAGCAGGCAAATGCAGTATAATATGCATAAGTGTGACATTATCCACTTGGTAGAAAAAACAATGTGGTAGAAAAAACAGAATGCCAGAGTATTATTTAAATTGTATTAGATTGGGAAATGTTGATGTATAAAGGGACCTGGGTGTCCTTTTATACCAATTACTGAAAGCAAGCATGCAGGCGTAGCTAGCAGTTAGGAATGGTACATTGGTCTTCAATGCAAGAGCATTTGAGTACAGGAACAAGGATGGTTTACAGCTGTTGTAGAGGGCCTTGGTGAGACCACACCTGGAGTTGATATCCTTAAGAGAGTGGATAGTGAAAGTGCAACAAAGGATCACCAGACTGATTTTCTGGGATGGCAAGATTGTCAACAAGGGGTCACAGTCTCAGGATAATTTTGAACTAAGATGAGTTGGAGGGTAATGAACGGTGGCATTGTCTATCGCAGAAGGCTATGGAGACCAAGTCACTGAATATATTTAAGAAGGAAATACATTTCTAGACTCTAAAGGTGTCAGGCTGTGGGGATCAGTTATATGAGGATCAGCATGGCAAAGCAAGCTTGAGGGATCGAATGGCCTGCTCCCATTTTCAATGTAACTTTACTATGGTTCTAATAATTGAAATTTTGAAGGTTGGAGAGTCCAGATTGGTAAACATTATTTTTTGTTGTTGGAGGTGATTTGGCAATTAAGACTTATCTTGTGATTTAAAACGGACAATCCTTGACCTGTTCTGGTACATTTAATGTACTGTACACAAAGGGCAAGTACGATTCACATCATTGAATATATTTGAACAGCTAGTCAGACGATCAGATACTATGATGGCCATCTAGGCATTGGCAGACAGCATCTTCCAATTTACATTTAAGTGTATATGTGTGGTCACTGGAAGCTGCTGTCAGATTGACTCTGCAAAAATGGCGAGTGCTCTTGGCTTCAATCAAACTTCAGTGTTTGTTTTAGCACAAAGTCCACACATTGTTGCAAAATATACTTTTGGACTAAATGATTGTGTCAAAGTAATAATTGAGATCTGTTTGGGTTCTGCTCAGATCACTCTGCTCCTGACCTCATTATTACAGCCCTTGTTCAAACGGACAAAAGAGCTGACCTCCAGAAGTAACGTTAGAAAGTGGCCCTGAACATCAAAGCAGTATTTGACTGGGCATGGCATCAAGGAGCCTTAGCAAAACTGGAGTTGATGGGAATTGGGGGGGGAAACTCTTGCTGGTTGGTGTCATGCCTACCACAAAGGAAGATGTTGCAGTTGTTGGAAGGTTGGTCATCAGTTCCAGGGCGTCACGGCAGGCATCCATCAGGGTGCCATCCTAAGCCACTATCTTTAGCTGCTTCATCAAAAACCTTCCTTCTATGATCAGGTTAGAAATAGGGATGTTTGCTCATGTTCTCCATTTATGACTCCTCCGATACTAAAGCAGTCCATCAGCAAATGTTGCAAGACCTGGGCAATATTCAGCTTGGGCTGATGAGTGTCAGACAGTGAACATCTCCAACAAGAGATGATCTAACTATTGCCCCTTGAAATTCACTGGCATTACCATAGTCGAGTCTCCTATCAACAACCTGGAGGTTACCATTGACCTGAAACTGAACTGGGCTAGCCATATAAATTCTATGGCTGTAAGAGCTAGGAATTCTGTGGCATATAACTCGCCTCCTGACTCTCCAAAGCCTGTCCACAACGCACAAATCAAGAATTGAAACACTCCACTAGCCTGGATGTTGCAGCTCCAACAACATAAAAAAAAAATCTATATTTTTTCCATTGAGGGCAATTTAGTGTGTCCGATCCACCTAGCCTGCACATCTTTGGGTTGTGGGGTGAGACCCATGCAGACAATGGGAGAATGTGCAAACTCCACACGGACAGTGAACTGGGGTCGGAATCAAACCCAGGTCTCGGCGCTGTGAGGCAGCGCCACCATGCTGCCCCCTCTCCAACAACACTCTTAAGCTCGGTGCCATCCAGGATAAAGCAGCCTGCTTGTTTGGCACCACATCTACAAACGCTCACTCACTTCACCATTGATGCACCGTGGCAGCAGTGTCTACCTTCTACAAGGTGCACTGCAGGAACTCACCATTTGTCCTTCACTCTGTACAAATCCATGACCACTATCATCTAGAAGGACAAGGGCAGCAGATGTATGGGAACACCACCATCTGCAAGTTTCCCTCCATGCCATAAACCATCCTAACTTGGAAATATGTCACTATTTTATCACTGTAGCTGGGCCAAAATCCTGTAACTTCCTCGCAGAACTATGGGCGTACCAAAACCACATGGCCTGCAGTTGTTCATTAAGGCAGCTCATTGCCATATTCTCGAGGGCAATTAAGGAAATTCATTAAATGCTGACCTAGCCAACGACATGTCCCATGAGTGAACAAAATACCTAGAATAGGAGCAGCCAGTGATAAATTGTGTTTATCACAGTTTGATTTAGCTGTTTCATAGAAGACCCTCTCAAAGACCCAATCTCTCACCCTATCCCCCTAATCTCACCAAGGGGAAATTTAGCATGGCCAATCCACCTAACCTGCACACCTTTGGACTGTGGAAGGAAACCGGAGCACCCAGAGAAAACCCACGCAGACACTGTAAGCAGTCATTCGAGGTCGGAATCGAACCCGGATCTCTGGTGCTGAGGCAACAGTGCTAACCACTGTGCTTCCATGTTGCCTGTTGGGCAATTGATATTCCAGTTGCACAGTGGACTTTCTAGTGGTTCCATTTGCCAGAGAAAAGAAAATTGACTAGTCCATTCTTGCTGTATTTTGAGCCTTGATCCCATTCTATTCATATGACCCAGTTCTCACTTTGTCCATCTGCTGAACTATCTGAAGCTGTATTACATTCTTCACCTAATTTCTCTTCCTTTTTTCAAGTTCCATTTACTACAGCTGTTCTTTTCTGAGCCATGGCTTGAATTTACTTGTCTTTTCTGTTTTGAGTTGCTAACACACCTGCGTTTCTGCAAGTCTTGTTTTGAATCACTCTTAGAATGCAGGACCAAGGCTTCAGGCAGGGTTGTGGATATTTTAAGTATTTTAACAATTTTAAAAATATTTAAGTTTTCCTAATTAGAATTGGAAAATACTTTAAAATAAAACAAGTAACTTAATGAAAAAATATTTATCCTAAAATAACTGCAGAATGTACATCTTAAGGTAATGCAAATGTCATGTCATATGTAAAAGTGAAGTTCAAACTCTTTTTATAAATAATACCAGCCTCCTTTTTCATTCCTTCTGTATTCCAAACAGTGAGCCAGTAGAAAGGGGTTGTTGGTTGACGAATCAGTGCCACACTTTTGTAGTCCCATTCCTGACCTATGTTTTGTTCCAGCATGTCTGGAGGTATTTTATTTTACTGTTGAGCCGTCTGTTGTATTGTTACTCTTTGATACAATAATGGTAATCAAAAGATGTCTGTTCAGATGTCTATTTCCAATTATTGGGTAACTTGATTAGTTTTCATAGGGTATCCATTAGTATAGCTTTTATCATAATACTGAATAATCTATTTCAAAGTATGTTAAGTTGGCTAATTCTTGAGGCACAATTTTCCTTTTTAAATCCTGCGGTATGTGTATGGTAGAAGATTACTTTTAAAAGTTGCAGGTTGCTGTTTTAAGTCTCACCAGGCTGAAGTGAAATGGCTATCATATCAGGAAACGATTGACAGGTTGAGTGAGTCTCCTTGCTCATGGGGGGGGAGGCTTGAGGGGTGAAGTAATAGGAGTGTTTTTAAATTCTGAAAGGGAAGAGAGAATGTTTTCTCTTGTAGGTAACAGCATAACTAGAGACCAGAACCATGATGTGGAGAGACTGGCGTTGGACTGGGGTGAACACAGTAAGAAGTCTTGCAACACCAGGTTAAAGTCCAACAGGTTTGTTTGGAGTCACTAGCTTTCGGAGCGCAGCTCCATCATGGGAGTCTGATGAAGGAGCTACGCTCCGAAAGCTAGTGACTCCAAACAAACCTGTTGGACTTTAACCTGGTGTTTGTTATAAGACTTCTTACTGTAGACACCAGAGACCATCGATATAAGATTGGTATCAAGAATTTTGTAGGAAACGTGGAAGAAATTTTACCCAAAATGTGTTGAATATGGAAAGATCTACCACACAGTTTTTGAAGCGAATAGTGTAGTAGTCTAGCTGTATTTAATGGGATGCTAGAGAAGCCTGTAAGGGAGAAGGAAATGGATGGTTACAATGTTAGATTTAGGTGAGGAAAGATGAGAAGGCTCATTGATTATCTATGCTAGCCTGGACTGTTCAGGCTGAATGGGCTGTTTGTGTGCTGAATATAGCATGTAATTCTGTAACATGTCCCACGGGCTGTATTTTTGTATGCAAGGAATTAAATAGGTTTAGTTAGCACTGCTGCCTCACAGCACCACAAACCCGGGTTTAGTTCTGGCCTTGGGTGACTGTCTGTGTGGAGTTTGAACATTCTCCAAATGTCTGTGTGGGTTTCCTCCAGGTGCTCATATTTCCTCCTCCAGTTCAAAAATGTGCAGGTTAGCCCATGCTAAATTGCCCCTCAGTGTCCAAAGTTTAGATGGGGTTACTGGTATAGGGTGGGTGTGTGGGCCTAGGTAGGGTGCTCTTTCTTTATTGAAAAATATTTTTATTGACACTTCGCACTTAATATTCAAACTTTGCAGAGCAATACAGAAATAACAATAATAATCAACACAGTAACAACATCAACACAAATACTGCAGGCTGTCCCCATGTCTGTGACTGGTCCCAGTTCTATCTTTTCCCTACTCTCTTTACATTAGTGTGTATCTTAGTTTTTTTTGAAGTGTTCTTTTCGGGACTCTTAATGTCTAGTGATACAACATTTAGTGATACGAGTTATACACAACTTTACAAGTATTTAGAACTATTGCCAGGGCTCTTTATATCGTTCAGAATTTATAATTACAATTCATTTGTTTTGATGGGGAGGGTAGCCCTGTTTCTCCCCTTGAGTTCTCGGGGAGGTTAGACAGGTCCATCCTCCTGGTTTGGCCCATGTGGGAGGGGTCTATCTCCCCTCATACGAATGGCCCCGCTCCCCATTCCTTCTCTGCTATATATGGGCTCGCTTTCATCCAGGTGGTATTCCCTGCCCCCTTTCTACCCCCCCTGCCCTTTTCCTAACAACAACAACCCCCCCCCCCCCCCCCCCCCCCCCCCCAAAGCTGGTTGCGAACAAGTCTGTAAAGAGGATTGTGAAGTTCTTCCACTTGTTGTGGAATCTCTCCTCGGGTCCCCTTACTGCAAATTTTATTTTTTCTGCTTGCAGGAACTTGGCCAGGTCTGAGAGCCACTCCTGAGGATTTGGGTGGTGCTGTTGACTTCCAGCCTAGCAGAAGTCTCTGCTTGGCAATCAGTGAGGCAAAGGCCAAGCCGTCCGCTCCCCTCCCTGTCCAGAACTCGGGATGCTCGACCACCCCAAAGACCGGCACAGATGGGCACAACTTCACTTCGATCCCCATCACCCTGGTCATGGCCTCAAAAAAAGCTGCCTAGAACTCGGAGTCTGGGGTCGGACCAGAACATGTGGGTGTGGTTGACCGGGGTCCCCTGATACCGCTTCCACTTTGTCCTCCACCTCCGTAAAGAACCGGCTCATGCTTGTCTTACTGAGGTGTGCTCTGTGCACCGCCTTGAGCTGTATCAGGCTTAGCCCGGCGCAATAGGAGGTGGAGCTGATCCGGTGCAGTGCCTCAATCCAGGGTGCTCCCCCTATCTCCATGACCAGCCCCCCTCCCATTTACGTCTGGCCTCGTCCAGTGGGTCCTGAACTTTTCCATGAGTTGTCCATGGATGCCGCCACATCTACATTGCCATGTCCCCCTAGCCAGTCCATCCCTCAATTGTGTCCAGAAATGTGTGTCCAATTCTGGGAAGGGTTTTGTCTCCTTGTGGCGACTCGCGTCGCTGCAGTTACCTAAGTTCATTCCCTTTGTGGTATTGGAGTCTCTCTGAGGTCCCCAGGGTTACCGTCTATCGTCCGCATGCATGTCCTTCACTCACGGTGCCACTCTGTCCTCCCTCCATTTCCCAAATGTGGTGTCTTTCTTCGCTGATATTAACCTATGGGTGTTGCAGAAGGGGGCCTCTATAGGCATCTTGCCAAGCTTGAAATGATGCCTGAACTAGTTCCATGTCCTCAGTGTGGCCACCACCACTGGGCTCCCAGTGTGTGTTTTGTTGGGGGTTTGTGTGGGTGGGTTGGGGGTTTGTGTGCGTGGGTGGGGTGTGTGGGGGGGTGTGGGTGTGTGGGGGGGTGTGGGTGTGGGGGGGTGTGGGTGTGTGTGTGGGGGGGGTGTGTGTGTGGGGGGGGTGTGTGTGTGGGGGGTGTGTGTGTGTGGGGGGTGTGTGTGTGGGGGGTGTGTGTGTGTGGGGGGGGTGTGTGTGTGGGGGGGTGTGTGTGTGGGGGGGGTGTGTGTGGGGGGGGTGTGTGTGTGGGGGGGGGTGTGTGTGTGGGGGGGGTGTGTGTGTGGGGGGGGTGTGTGTGTGGGGGGGGTGTGTGTGTGGGGGGGTGTGTGTGTGGGGGGGGTGTGTGTGTGGGGGGGGTGTGTGTGTGGGGGGTGTGTGTGTGTGGGGGGTGTGTGTGTGTGGGGGGGGTGTGTGTGTGGGGGGGGTGTGTGTGTGTGGGGGTGTGTGTGTGTGTGGGGGTGTGTGTGTGGGGGTGTGTGTGTGTGGGGGTGTGTGTGTGTGGGGGTGTGTGTGTGTGGGGGTGTGTGTGTGGGGGGGTGTGTGTGTGTGGGGGGGTGTGTGTGTGTGGGGGGGTGTGTGTGTGTGGGGGGGTGTGTGTGTGTGGGGGGGGGTGTGTGTGTGGGGGGGGGTGTGTGTGTGGGGGTGTGTGTGTGTGGGGGTGGGGTGTGTGTGTGGGGGGTGGGGGGGGGTGTGTGTGGGGGTGGGGGGGGGGTGTGTGTGGGGGTGGGGGGGGGTGTGTGTGGGGGTGGGGGGGGTGTGTGTGGGGGTGGGGGGGGTGTGTGGGGGGGGTGTGGGGGTGTGGGGGTGGTGTGTGGGGGTGGGGGGTGGTGTGTGGGGGTGGGGGGGGTGGTGTGTGGGGGTGGGGGGGTGGTGTGGGGGGGTGGGGGGGTGGTGTGTGGGGGTGGGGGGGTGGTGTGGGGGGGGTGGGGGGGTGGTGTGGGGGGGTGGGGGGGTGTGTGTGGGGGTGGGGGGGTGTGTGTGGGGGTGGGGGGGTGTGTGTGGGGGTGGGGGGGTGTGTGTGGGGGTGGGGGGGTGTGTGTGGGGGTGGGGGGGGTGTGTGTGTGGGGGTGTGTGGGGGTGGGGGGTGTGTGTGTGTGGGGGTGTGTGGGGGTGGGGGTGGGGGTGGGTGGGGGTGGGTGGGGGTGGGGGGGGGTGTGTGGGGGTGTGGGTGGGGGGGTGGAGTGTGTGTGGGTGGGTGTGTCTGTTGTTTGCTCTAAAATATGAGAAGTATTTCACAGAGATAATGTAATCATGTGGTTTAATAAACATAACTGGAATAACTAAAAGACACGATTGAGTCTTTTCTTCCTAGCCATAAACCATTTAACTTCTTCCTCGTGTTTTCCATTATAAGAAGCCTTGGATGAATTTGTGTTATCTGCTTTGAATATTTCGCGTAATTCTTGGTCAAAACTATTGCCAGTTAGTTCCTTCCACGTTTAAAAAAAATCTAAACTGATGCTGTTCGATAATGTTTGGAGTGAAAACCTCAGCTTCTTAAGAGTTTTGATTGGATTTTGCTGCATATGAAGAGATGAACTACATTGCTAACTTGCCCTTTTGCCAAATAATGATCCTAAATCTTTTTTACTTTGATTAATATTGGTCATTATTCTGGTGTGATTTTCTTATCCCAACGTTTAGTTGAGGTATTCTTTTTAATTCCATTCGTGGTGATAACCGTTCTCTTTGTTGGCTCAAGTTAGTAACAATAGTTTGCACTTAATGTAGCAAAACAACAAAGGTGTTTCACAAATATAGATGGAGGGGGGAATGGGTATTCAAGGCTTGAGGGAATAAGATTTGGTTGACGGGATAGGTTTTGGGTTGTATTCTGAATGGGGAGAGATGGAACAAAGCTGGTTTAAGGGAAAGTTTTAAAGTTCTGGGTCCTGATGGATGTCAGCTGTACTGCTGGGGGAGGTGGGTGGGAGAAGGAAGCACACAATAATTCTGAATTGAAAAAGCAGAGGATGCAAACTTGGTTATGGGGCTGAAGAGATTTATTGGGTGGAGTGGTGTGAAGCTATGGAGTGAGAAATTGAAACAAATGTGTGTTCGTCGCAATTTTGGGGGACAGGGAACTATTGGAGATTGGCACAGCAGGTGTAGTAAATAAGCTGTACTTGCTACAGTGTAGGACACTGTTTTACAAACTTTTTTTCCCAGTAACCCACTTTTACAAAATCGCTGAAACTCTGGACCCACACCACATTAACAAAAATTCGACATAGTTATTTTAAAAAATGGTTGGCACTTCTGTATTATTAAATGTATAACAAATAAGTATATATTTTCTATTTTATTTTATTTGGAGATCTAAGTAAAAAATTATACAGGCCTGAGGAAAGAGTTGGCCCAAGTGGACTGGGCACACATAATTGAGGGCATGACTGTTAGAAACAAATGGGAGATGTTCAGGGAGATATTAAAGACCTCGCAATTAAAGTTTATTCCTGAGAGGAAGAGGATTGTAAAAGGGAGAAAAAAGTTCCATAATGAAACGAGGAAGCCAAGAGGACATAAAGGCAAAATCTAGGGCATACCATACTGCAAAAGCTAGTATACTGGAGGATTGGGAGGACTTTAGGGGTCAGCAGAAAACTACTAAAAATAGAATCAAAAAAGCTAAGATGAACTATGAAAGGAAACTAGCAGAAAACATAAACACTGATGCCAAGAGCTTTTATAAGTATATAAAGAGGCAGAGACTAGCTAAAGTAAATGTTGGCCCTTTAGAGGACGATACTGGTGAGATAATAGGGAACGCACAGATGGCAGAGGCACTGAACCAATATTTTGCCTCTGTCTTCACGGTAAAGGATAATAACATTTTCCAAGAACTGCAGTTAATGCAGAGGAACTTGGTGCAATAACCATCAGTAGGTATTGAATAAACTAATGGGACTAAAGGCAGATAAGTCTCTGGGACCTGATGGCCTGCACCCTAGAGTATTAAAGGAGGTGGCAGCAGAGACAGTAGATGTATTTGTTATGATATTTCAAAATTATCTGCATTCTGAAAATGTTCCGGTGGATTGGAAACATGCTAATGTAATTCCCCTGTTTAAAAAGGGAGAGAGGCAAAAAGTAGGAAACTATAGACCGGTTAGCTTGACCTCTGTGGTGGGGAAATTGCTGGAATCCATCATTTAGGAGGAGATGACTGAACATTTGAAAAGACAAAACTCAATCCACCCTTGTCAGCATGGTTTTATGAAGGGTAAGCCATGCTTGGCAAACCTGCTTGAGGTCTTTGAGGACGTAACCAAGGTCGGTAATGAAAAACCTGCGGATGTGGTATATCTAGACTTCCAGAAGGCACTTGACAAGGTGCTGCAGGGTTCAGTCCTCAGACCTTAACTGTTTATAATCTATATAGCAGAGACAGCGTATAACATAGCACAAATTGTGGATGATACTAAAATAGGTGGGAAAGCAGGCAGTGAGAGATACAGATTTTACAGATGGATATAGATAGGCGAGGAGATTGGGCCAATATTTGGCAGATGGAGTTTAATGTGGATAAGTGTGAGGTTATCCATTTTGGCCAAAATATGGGCATTATTATCTAAATGGAAAGCAGATTCACAATGTGTTTGGGCAGAATCGTAGAAAGTCTATGTAGGTACAAAATGTAATAAGGAAGGCAAATGGAATGTTAGAATTTATTGCAAAAGGACAGGAGATAAGTAGAGAAGTGTTGTTGCAATTGTAAAGGGTGTTGGTGAGACCACATCTGGTGAGAATCTGGAGTATTGTGTCATGTTTTGGTCTCCTTATTTGAGGAAGGCTGTGGTGACATTGGAAGCAGTTCACAGGAGGTTCACCAGATTGATTCTGGTGATGAAGGAGTTGACCTATGAGGAGAGATTAAACAGTTTGGTCTTATACTCGCTGGAGTTTAGAAGAATGAGAGGGTATGTGATTGAGATATGTAAAATACTAAAAAGGGATTGATAAAGTAAATGTAGGCCAAATGTTCCCCCTTCTAGAACAAGAGGTCACAGATATAGGTTGAGAGGCGGTAAATTTAAAACTTGAAATGAGGAGGCACTGCTACTCGCAGAGAGTGATGAATTTGTTGAACTTGCTGCCCCATAGTGCGGTGGAGTCCGAATCATTAAATGGTTTCAAGAGGGAGATAAATATATTTCTGATTTTTTTAAATGGGTTGAAGGGATATGGGGAACAGGTAGGAAGGTGGCTTTGAGACCAGGAAGAGATCAGCCATGATCTGATTGAATGGCGGAGCAGGCTCGAAGGGCTGAATTGTCTACTTCTGCTCCTAATTGCTATGTAAATAACTTGTCATACAATTCTCTGAACAGATGCATTTTTCCTCTGACTGGGATGGATGGAGTTCCCACACCCGTCCCGCCAGATTCAAGTTCAGAACGGGGCAAATATGAATCGGCTTCATAACAATAGCCCAATTGAAAAGTGCAAGATCCCTACAGGATACGCAGGAATTATCTGGTAAATGTTGTTTATGGGAGTCCTCTGGCTACGAGTTCCTGCTTGGGGTACTTGTGTAAACATATTCCAGTATGCAGTCATTTAGTTTTGGATGGGATGTGAAGGCTTGACAAAAAAGAGCATGAGGCGCTACTGAAAACTACCTCTGTGCAGAAGGAGTATCTTCAGGAAAGCAATTTAAAGATTTTTCTTTTAAACACAGTTTTAGTTGTAAGTGCTGGCGAACTTGGCTGATTGTCTGCTGCAGAAACGAGAGTCACTGGAGGTTGTGTCGGTTGCAGGGACCAACCGTGACCCAGGAAAGCAAGAAAGTCCATGGCACTGGCTTCTACATCAGCATGTGTTTATACACTGTACTGCAGTGAGAATTTATCCAGGGAGAAAACTGATAAAATGGTCAGGCAATCTTTGGGGATCATTTGGGGGCAGCACTGTAGCACAAGTGGATAGCACAGTTGCTTCACAGCTCCAGGATCCCAGGTTCGATTCCCCGCTGAGTCACTGTCTGTGCGGAGTCTGCACGTTCTCCCCGTGTCTGTGTGGGTTTCCTCCCACAGTCCAAAGACGTGCAGGTCAGGTGGATTGGCCGTGATAAATTGCCCTTCGTGACCAAAAAGGTTAGGAGGGGTTACGGGGATAGGGTGGAAGTGAGGGCTTAAGTGGGTCGGTGCAGACTCGATGGGCCGAATGGCCGCCTTCTGCACTGTATGTTCTATGAATTTCTGATGACCCATTTTACACCATCCCATGACCCACCCATAGGCCGCAACCCCTACTTTGAAAAACGCTGGTGTAGGATGTGGTGTCACTAAGTATATGGCTTGAGACAGAGTATTGCAGTAAGGAAGTGTAAGTGAGTTTGAGGGTAAAGTAGAAAAAGGTTGGGGCATTAATGCACATGAAATCTGTTCCATAATTTTATTTACAAAGCAGTTTCAAATCCATGACCGTTTTTAAAATTTGGTATTCTCGCTTTCCTAATTGGTTAATATTGTGATCTCTTACAAATGGCATGTTTTTCCAACTGGAAATTAATTTTCATGATTTTGGTACAATTTTCTATTTTTACATTTACGTCCTTGTTAATGTTATGATCACCACACAAAACTAGGTAAACAATTATCAGCATGTTTGGAAGAAAATACATATTTATGTTTGCTAGAACCTTTCTGCCCTTTTTAAATAGCTTCTATATAGCTCATCTAATTGTTTTTAAGAATTGTTCCACCTTTAACTATAACACAAGTGGTGGCTATAAATTCCCTTTTAAACGTAGAACATACAGTGCAGAAGGAGGCCATTCGGCCCATCGAGTCTGCACCGCCCCACTTATGCCCTTACTTCCACCCCATCCCCATAACCTAATAACCCCTCCTAACCTTTTTGGACACCAAGGGCAATTTAGCATGGCCAATCCACCTAACCTGCACGTCTTTGGACTGTGGGAGGAAACCAGAACACCCGGAGGAAATCCACGCAGACACGGCGAGAACGTGCAGACTCCACACAGACAGTAACCCAGCAGGGAATCGAAACTGGGACCCTGGCGCTGTGAAGCCACAGTGCTAGCCATGTGTGCTACCGTGCTGCTCCGTGTGCTACTGTGCTGCCCTGATAAAGTTTCCTGATCATCTGATATAATGATCTTAAGGGTAGGTAGGAGAGGTTTTTTGCCTTTATTCGCTAAGTTTCTTTCCACAGATTCCCTGCTGATAACAGGATAAATAAGGTGGTGATAAAATAAGAAATAGGAGCAGACGTATAATATATGGCCTGTTCAGCTACTTCCACCATTCATGGAAACCATAGTTGATCTTTCGTTTCAATACCACTTTTTTCACCTACTCCCCTATAGGGACACGTCCACTGTCCCTGGCTCCTTCACGTGCAAGAAGTGTGTCCAGTTGCAGCTCCTGTTAGACCGCTTGACGGCTCTGGAGCTACGGATGGACTCACTTTGGAGCATCCGCAATGCTGAGGACGTTGTGGATAGCACGTTTAGCGAGTTGGCCACACCGCAGGTGAAAGGTACTGAGGGAGATAGAAAATGGGTGACCAAAAGACAGAGCAAGAGTAGGAAGGCAGTGCTGGTGTCCTCTGCGGTCATCTCCCTGCAAAACAGATATACCGCTTTGGATACTGTTGAGGGAGATGGCTCACCAGGGGAAGGCAGCAGCAGCCAGATTCATGGCACCGTGGCTGGCTCTGCTGCACAGCTGAGCAGGAAGAAGAATGGCAGGGCTATAGTGATAGTGGACTCAATTGTAAGGGGAATAGACAGGCGGTTCTGCGGACGCAATCGAGACTCCAGGATGGTATGTTGCCTCCCTGGTGCAAGGGTCAAGGTTGTCTCGGAGCGGCTGCAGGACATTCTGGGGGGGGGGGGGGGGAAGAGTGGGAACAGCCAGCTGTCGTGGTGCACATAGGCACCAACGATACAGGTAAAAAAACAGGCCGAGGTCCTACAAGCTGAATTTAGGGAGCGAGGAGTTAAACTAAAAAGTAGGACCTCAAAGGTAGTAATCTCAGGATTGCTACCAGTGCCACGAGCCAGTCAGAGTAGGAATGTCAGGATAGAGAGGATGAATGCGTGGCTCAAGAGATGGTACAAGAGGGAGGGATTCAAATTCCTGGGACATTGGAACCGGTTCTGGGGGAGGTGGGACCTGTACAAACCGGACGGTCTGCACCTGGGCAGGACTGGAACCGATGTCCTGGGGGGGGGGGGGGGGGGCGGTGTTTGCTAGAGCTGTTGGGGAGAGTTTAAACTAATGTGGCAGGGGGATGGGAACCGATGCAGGAAGTTGGAAGGTAGTAAAACAGGGACAGAAATAAAAGGCAGTAAGGGGGGAAGTGTAAGGCAGAGAAGCCATAATCAAAAAGGGCGACAGTACAAGGTACAGTGACTGAGGGGAGCTCAGTGACTAGGACCAGGAATACTAAAAGAAATAAAACGGGAAGTGAAACCATTAATGGTAAGCGACGCGGCAGGTTGTTACATGAAAATATGGGTTCAACAACTAGGAAAATTAGGAGAAAGGTTAAGAGGAAATATAACTTAGGAGAGGTTACTGATCGAGGTGTTAAGATTCAGAACAGAGGTAAAAAAGCCAACATAAGTGTACTTTACCTGAATGCTCGTAGTATTCGGAATAAGGTAAATGAGTTGATGGCGCAAATCATCGTGAATGACTATGATTTAGTGGCCATTACTGAAACATGGTTAAAGGATGGTCACGACCGGGAGTTAAATATCCGAGGGTATCAAACTTTTCGGAAGGACAGAGTGGATGGTAAGGGAGGTGGTGTAGCTCTGTTATTTAAGGATGACATCCGGGCAACAGTAAGGGATGACATTGGTGCTATGGAGGATAAGGTTGAATCCATTTGGGTGGAAATCAGGAATAGTAAGGCGAAAAAGTCACTGATAGGAGTAATCTATAGGCCACCAAATAGTAACATTATGGTGGGGCAGGCAATAAACAAAGAAATAACAGATGCATGTAGAAATGGTACAGCAGTTATCATGGGGGATTTTAATCTACATGTTGATTGGTTTAACCAGGTCGGTCAAGGCAGCCTTGAGGAGGAATTTATAGAATGTATCCGCGATAGTTTCCTAGAACAGTATGTAATGGAACCTACGAGGGAACAAGCAGTCCTAGATCTGGTCCTGTGTAATGAGACCGGATTGATTCAGGATCTCATTGTTAGGGATCCTCTCGGAAGGAGCGATCACAATATGGTGGAATTTAAAATACAGATGGAGGGTGAGAAGGTAAAATCAAGCACTAGTGTTTTGTGTTTAAACAAAGGAGATTACAATGGGATGAGAGAAGAACTAGCTAAGGTAGACTGGGAGCAAAGACTTTATCGTGAAACAGTTGAGGAACAGTGGAGAATCTTCCAAGTGATTTTTCACAGTGCTCAGCAAAGGTTTATACCAACAAAAAGGAAGGACGGTAAAAAGAGGGAAAATCGACCGTGGATATCTAAGGAAATAAGGGAGAGTATCAAATTGAAGGAAAAAACATACAAAGTAGCAAAGATCAGTGGGAGACTAGAGGACTGGGAGATCTTTAGGGGGCAACAGAAAGCTACTAAAAAAGCTATAAAGAAGAGTAAGATAGATTATGAGAGTAAACTTGCTCAGAATATAAAAACAGATAGTAAAGGTTTCTACAAATACATAAAACAAAAAAGAGTGGCTGAGGTAAATATTGGTCCTTTAGAGGATGAGAAGGGAGATTTAATAATGGGAGATGAGGAAATGGCTGAGGAACTGAACAGGTTTTTTGGGTCGGTCTTCACAGTGGAAGACACAAATAACATGCCAGTGACTGATGGAAATGAGGCTATGACAGGTGAGGACCTTGAGAGGATTGTTATCACCAAGGAGGTAGTGATGAGCAAGCTAATGGGGCTGAAGGTAGACAAGTCTCCTGGACCTGATGGAATGCATCCCAGAGTGCTAAAAGAGATGACTGGGGAAATTGCAAATGCACTCGTGATAATTTACCAAAATTCACTAGACTCTGGGGTGGTCCTGGTGGATTGGAGATTAGCAAACGTGACACCACTGTTTAAAAAAGGAGGTAGGCAGAAAGCGGGTAATTATAGGCCAGTGAGCTTAACTTCGGTAGTAGGGAAGATGCTGGAATCTATCATCAAGGAAGAAATAGCGAGGCATCTGGATGTAAATTGTCCCATTGGGCAGACGCAGCATGGGTTCATAAAGGGCAGGTCGTGCGTAACTAATTTAGTGGAATCTTTTGAGGGCATTACCAGTGCGGTAGATAACGGGGAGCCAATGGATGTGGTATATCTGGATTTCCAGAAAGCCTTTGACAAGGTGCCACACAAAAGGTTACTGCATAAGATAAAGATGCATGACATTAAGGGGAAAGTAGTAGCATGGATAGAGGATTGGTTAATTAATAGAAAGCAAAGAGTGGGGATTAATGGGTGTTTCTCTGGTTGGCCCTCAGGGATCAGTGTTGGGCCTGCAACTGTTCACAATTTACATAGATGATTTGGAGTTGGGGACCAAGGGCAATGTGTCCAAGTTTGCAGACGACACTAATAAGTGGTAAAGCAAAAAGTGCAGAGGATACTGGAAATCTGCAGAGGGATTTGGATAGGCTAAGTGAATGGGCTAGGGTCTGGCAGATGGAATACAATGTTGACAAATGTGAGGTTATCCATTTTGGTAGGAATAACAGCAAAAGGAATTATTATTTAAATGATAAAATATTAAAACATGCTGCTGTGCAGAGAGACCTGGGTGTGCTAGTGCATGAGTCGCAAAAAGTTGGTTTTCAGGTGCAACAGGTGATTAAGAAGGCAAATGGAATTTTGTCCTTCATTGCGAGAGGGATGGAATTTAAGACTAGGGAGGTTCTGCTGCAATTGTATAAGGTGTTAGTGAGGCCACACCTGGAGTATTGTGTTCAGTTTTGGTCTCCTTACCTGAGAAAGGACGTACTGGCACTGGAGGGTGTGCAGAGGAGATTCACTCGGTTAATCCCAGAGCTGAAGGGGTTGGATTACGAGGAGAGGTTGAGTAGACTGGGACTGTACTCGTTGGAATTTAGAAGGATGAGGGGGGATCTTATAGAAACATATAAGATTATGAAGGGAATAGACAGGATAGATGCGGACAGGTTGTTTCCACTGGCGGGTGAAAGCAGAACTAGGGGGCATAGCCTCAAAATAAGGGGATGTAGATTTAGGACTGAGTTTAGGAGAAACTTCCTCACCCAAAGGGTTGTGAATCTATGGAATTCCTTGCCCAGTGAAACAGTAGAGGCTCCTTCATTAAATCTTTTTCAGATAAAGCTAGATAGTTTTTTGAAGAATAAAGGGATTAAGGGTTATGGTGTTCGGGCCGGAAAGTGGAGCTGAGTCCACAAAAGATCAGCCATGATCTCATTGAATGGTGGAGCAGGCTCGAGGGGCCAGATGGCCTACTCCTGCTCCTAGTTCTTATGTTCTTATAGCTTGATTCCGAGTGATCAAAAATCTGACAATCTCATCCTGAAATGTCATAAGACCATAAGACATAGAAGCAGAATTAGGCCACTCGGCCCATCGAGATTGCTCCGCCATTCAATCATGGCTGATATTTTCTCATCCCCATTCTCCTGTCTTCTCCCCGTAACCCCTGATCCCCTTATTAATCAAGATATGTATTACATCTGTAAACTTCCTCTCTGATTTGGTTCTGATATTTTGGTATCTCAGGAGTGGTGAAGTCTTTCTTCAATTGTACCTTGGTAGACCCCATCTGGAGTACTGTGTGCAATTAACCATAGGAGGATATAATTGCCGTAGAGGGAATGGAATGAGGATTCACCAGACTTGTTCCAGGGGTGGCGGGATAAGAGAGATTGGGCAAACTGCCTGCATAGTTTCGAAGAATGAGAGGTGACTTCTTTGCAACCTACTAAATACTTGAAGGCACAATGGTTGGCACTGCTGCTTAACAGCGCCCAGGTTCGATTCTAACCTGGGCTGACTGTGTGGAGTTTGCACGTTCTTCCCATGTCTGCAGGGTTTCCTCCCACTTGAATGACTATGAATTAGTGGCCATTACTGAAACATGGTTAAAGGATGGTCACGACTGGGAGTTAAATATCCAAGGGTATCAAACTATTCGGAAGGACAGAGTGGCTGATAAGGGAGGTGGTGTAGCTCTGTTATTTAAGGATGACATCGGTGCTATGGAGGATCAGGTTGAATCTATTTGGGTAGAAATCGGGTATAGTAAGGCGAAAAAGTCACTAGTAGGAGTAGTCTATAGGCCACCAAATAGTAACATTACTGTGGGGCGGGCAATAAACAAAGAAATAACTGATGCATGTAGAAATGGTACAGCAGTTATAGAACATAGAACAATACAGCGCAGTACAGGCCCTTCGGCCCACGATGTTGCACCAAAACAAAAGTCATCTAACCTACACTATGCCATTATCATCCATATGTTTATCCAATAAACTTTTAAATGCCCTCAATGTTGGCGAGTTCAAGCAGGTAGGGCATTCCACGGCCTCACTACTCTTTGCGTAAAGAACCTACCTCTGACCTCTGTCCTATATCTATTACCCCTCAGTTTAAAGTTATGTCCCCTCGTGCCAGCCATATCCATCCGCGGGAGAAGGCTCTCACTGTCCACCCTATCCAACCCCCTGATCATTTTGTATGCCTCTATTAAGTCTCCTCTTAACCTTCTTCTCTCCAATGAAAACAACCTCAAGTCCATCAGCCTTTCCTCATAAGATTTTCCCTCCATACCAGGCAACATCCTGGTAAATCTCCTCTGCACCCGCTCCAAAGCCTCCACGTCCTTCCTATAATGCGGTGACCAGAACTGTACGCAATACTCCAAATGCGGCCGTACCAGAGTTCTGTACAGCTGCAACATGACCTCCCGACTCCGGAACTCAATCCCTCTACCAATAAAGGCCAACACTCCATAGGCCTTCTTCACAGCCCTATCAACCTGGGTGGCAACTTTCAGGGATCTATGTACATGGACACCTAGATCCCTCTGCTCATCCACACTTTCAAGAACTTTACCATTAGCCAAATATTCCGCATTCCTGTTATTCCTTCCAAAGTGAATCACCTCACACTTCTCTACATTAAACTCCATTTGCCACCTCTCAGCCCAGCTCTGCAGCTTATCTATATCCCTCTGTAACCTGCTACATCCTTCCACACTATCGACAACACCACCGACTTTAGTATCGTCTGCAAATTTACTCACCCACCCTTCTGCGCCTTCCTCTAGGTCATTGATAAAAATGACAAACAGCAACGGCCCCAGAACAGATCCTTGTGGTACTCCACTTGTGACTGTACTCCATTCTGAACATTTACCATCAACCACCACCCTCTGTCTTCTTTCAGCTAGCCAATTTCTGGTCCACATCTCTAAATCACCCTCAATCCCCAGCCTCCGTATTTTTTGCAATAGCCTACCGTGGGGAACCTTATCAAACGCTTTGCTGAAATCCATATACACCACATCAACTGCTCTACCCTCGTCTACCTGTTCAGTCACCTTCTCAAAGAACTCGATAAGGTTTGTGAGGCATGACCTACCCTTCACAAAGCCATGCTGACTATCCCTGATCATATTATTCCTATCTAGATGATGATAAATCTTGTCTCTTATAATCCCCTCCAAGACTTTACCCACTACAGACGTGAGGCTCACCGGTCTATAGTTGCCGGGGTTGTCTCTGCTCTCCTTTTTGAACAAAGGGACCACATTTGCTGTCCTCCAGTCCTCTGGCACTATTCCTGTAGCCAATGATGACATAAAAATCAAAGCCAAAGGTCCAGCAATCTCTTCCCTGGCCTCCCAGAGAATCCTAGGATAAATCCCATCAGGTCCCGGGGACTTATCTATTTTCAGCCTGTCCAGAATTGCCAACACCTCTTCCCTACGTACCTCAATGCCATCTATTCTATTAGCCTGGGGCTCAGCATTCTCCTCCACAACATTATCTTTTTCCTGAGTGAATACTGACGAAAAATATTCATTTAGTATCTCGCCTATCTCTTCAGACTCCACACACAATTTCCCATCCCTGTCCTTGACTGGTCCTACTCTTTCCCTAGTCATTCGCTTATTCCTGACCAGTTATCATGGGGGATTTTAATCGACATATCGATTGGTTTAACCAGGTCAGTCAAAGCAGCCTTGAGGGGGGAGTTTATCATAGAATCATAGAATTTACAGTGCCCTCACCCTCCAGTGACTGTTCCAGCAGATTTTAGCTCCGATTTCTCTCTCTTCTCTCTCTTTCCCCCCCCCCCCCCCACCCCACAGCCCTGAGCTGACAGTATTCACAGATGGGATGCTCATTTTGTCCAGCTGTCCAAATGCTCGAGCGGTTTATACCGAGAATGAACTTTTGTTGCACCGGCCTTGAGCTGTCGACACAGTTCCAAGATGTCAAATCCTCCTCCCAAACCAAAGGTACATCAATTCCGCAACCCCTTTCCCCAGCTCTGTCAGCAGTTCCATCTCAAGGTGTCCATTCCATTATATTTTCCCTGGAACTGGTGGTGGCAGCATTCCTGGCATTCCACCAGACAGTCCCATGTTCGGGCCGAACAGAATGTGTCTCTGTTGCTGGATTTGCTGAATGTATCCGCGATAGTTTCCTAGAACAGTATGTAATGGAACCTACGAGGGAACAAGCGATCCTAGATTTGGTCCTGTGTAATGAGACAGGATTGATTAATGATCTCATAGTTAGGGATCCTCTCTGAAGGAGCGATCACAATATGGTGGAATTTAAAATACAGATGGAGGGTGAGAAGGTAAAATCAAACACTAGTGTTTTGTGCTTAAACAAAGGAGATTACAATAGGATGAGAGAAGAGCTGGCTAAGGTAGACTGGGAGCAAAGACTTTATGGTGAAACAGTGGAGAACCTTCCAAGCAATTTTACAGTGCTCAGAAAAAGTTTATACCAACAAAAAGGAAGGATGGTAGAAAGAAGGAAAATCGACCGTGGATATCAAAGGAAATAAGGGAGAGCATCAAATTGAAGTAAAAGGCATACAAAGTGGCAAAGATTACAGGATTGGGAAATCTTTAGGGGGCAACAGAAAGCTACTAACATAGAACATAGAAAATACAGCACAGAACAGGCCCTTCGGCCCACGATGTTGTGCCGAACCTTTGTCCTAGATTAATCATAGATTACCATTGAATTTACAGTGCAGAAGGAGGCCATTCGGCCCCCTGAGTCCGCACCGGCTCTTGGAAAGAGCACCCCACCCAAACTCAACACCTCCACCCAACACCAAGGGCAATTTATCATGGCCAATCCACCTAATCTGCACATCTTTGGACTGTGGGAGGAAACCGGAGCACCCGGAGGAAACCCACGCAGACACGGGGAGGATGTGCAGACTCCGCACAGACAGTGACCCAGCAGGGAATCGAAACTGGGACCCTGGAGCTGTGAAGCAATTGTGCTATCCACAATGCTACAGTGCTGCCCTTAAGAACAAATAAATCTACACTATATAATTTTACCGTAATCCATGTACCTATCCAATAGCTGCTTGAAGGTCCCTAATGTTTCCGATTCAACTACTTCCACAGGCAGTGCA
Source organism: Scyliorhinus torazame (assembly GCF_047496885.1). Lineage (NCBI taxonomy): Eukaryota > Metazoa > Chordata > Chondrichthyes > Carcharhiniformes > Scyliorhinidae > Scyliorhinus > Scyliorhinus torazame. The sequence goes on from NC_092709.1 coordinate 190,790,498, forward strand.
TTCCATGCCCCCACTACTCTCTGGGTAAAGAACCTACCTCTGATATCCCTCCTATATCTTCCACCTTTCACCTTAAATTTATGTCCCCTTGTAATGCTTTGTTCCACCCGGGGAAAAAGTCTCTGACTGTCTACTCTATCTATTCCCCTGATCATCTTATAAACCTCTATCAAGTCGCCCCTCATCCTTCTCCGTTCTAATGAGAAAAGGCCTAGCACCCTCAACCTTTCCTCGTAAGACCTGCTCTCCATTCCAGGTAACATCCTGGTAAATCTTCTTTGCACCTTTTCCAAAGCTTCCACATCCTTCCTAAAATGAGGTGACCAGAACTGTACACAGTACTCCAAATGTGGCCTTACCAAAGTTTTGTACAGCTGCATCATCACCTCACGGCTCTTAAATTCAATCCCTCTGTTAATGAACGCGAGCACACCATAGGCCTTCTTCACAGCTCTATCCACTTGAGTGGCAACTTTCAAAGATGTATGAACAGAGACCCCAAGATCTCTCTGCTCCTCCACATTGCCAAGAACTCTACCGTTAACCCTGTATTCCGCATTCATATTTGTCCTTCCAAAATGGACAACCTCACACTTTTCAGGGTTAAACTCCATCTGCCACTTCTCAGCCCAGCTCTGCATCCTATCTATGTCTCTTTGCAGCCGACAACAGCCCTCCTTACTATCCACAACTCCACCAATCTTCGTATCGTCTGCAAATTTACTGACCCACCCTTCAACTCCCTCATCCAAGTCATTAATGAAAATCACAAACAGCAGAGGACCCAGAACTGATCCCTGCGGTACGCCACTGGTAACTGGGATCCAGGCTGAATATTTGCCATCCACCACCACTCTCTGACTTCTATCGGTTAGACAGTTCGTTATCCAACTGGCCAAATTTTCCACTATCCCATGCCTCCTTACTTTCTGCAGAAGCCTACCATGGGGAACCTTATCAAATGCCTTACTAAAATCCATGTACACTACATCCACTGCTTTACCTTCATCCACATGCTTGGTCACCTCCTCAAAGAATTCAATAAGATTTGTAAGGCAAGACCTACCCCTCACAAATCCGTGCTGACTATCCCTAATCAAGCAGTGTCTTTCCAGATGCTCAGAAATCCTATCCTTCAGTACCCTTTCCATTACTTTGCCTACCACCGAAGTAAGACTAACTGGCCTGTAATTCCCAGGGTTATCCCTAGTCCCTTTTTTGAACAGGGGCACGACATTCGCCACTCTCCAATCCCCTGGTACCACCCCTGTTGACAGGACGAAAAGATCATTGCCAACGGTTCTGCAATTTCATCTCTTGCTTCCCATGGAATCCTTGGATATATCCCGTCAGGCCCGGGGGACTTGTCTATCCTCAAGTTTTTCAAAATGCCCAACACATCTTCCTTCCTAACAAGTATTTCCTCGAGCTTACCAGTCTGTTTCACACTGTCCTCTCCAACAATATCGCCCCTCTCATTTGTAAATACAGAAGAAAAGTACTCGTTCAAGACCGCTCCTATCTCTTCAGACTCAATACACAATCTCCCGCTACTGTCCTTGATCGGACCTACCCTCGCTCTAGTCATTCTCATATTTCTCACATGTGTAAAAGGCCTTGGGGTTTTCCTTGATCCTACCCGCCAAAGATTGTTCATGCCCTCTCTTAGCTCTCCTAGCTCTCCTAATCCTTTTCTTCAGTTCCCTCCTGGCTATCTTGTATCCCTCCAATGCCCTGTCTGAACCTTGTTTCCTCAGCCTTACATAAGTCTTCTTTTTCCTCTTAACAAGACAGTCAACCTCTCGTCAACCATGGTTCCCTCACTCGACCATCTCTTCCCTGCCTGACGGGGACATACATATCAAGGACACGTAGTACCTGTTCCTTGAACAAGTTCCACATTTCACTTGTGTCCTTCCCTGACAGCTTATGTTCCCAACCTGTGCACTTCAATTCTTGTCTGACAACATCGTATTTACCCTTCCCTCAATGGTAAACCTTGCCCTGTTGCACGCACCTATCCCTCTCCATTACTAAAGTGAAAGTCACAGAATTGTGGTCACTGTCTCCAAAATGCTCCCCCACTAACAAATCTATCACTTGCCCTGGTTCATTACCAAGTACTAAATCCAATATTGCCCCTCCTCTGGTCGGACAATCTACATACTGTGTTAGAAAAGCTTCCTGGACACACTGCACAAACACCACCCCATCCAAACTATTTGATCTAAAGAGTTTCCACTCAATATTTGGGAAGTTAAAGTCACCCATGACTACTACCCTGTGACTTCTGCACCTTTCCAAAATCTGTTTCCCAATCTGTTCCTCCACATCTCTGCTACTATTGGGGGGCCTATAGAAAACTCCTAACAAGGTGACTGCTCCTTTCCTATTTCTGACTTCAACCCATACTACCTCAGTAGGCTGATACTCCTCGAACTGCCTTTCTGCAGCTGTTATACTATCTCTAATTAACAATGCCACGCCCCCACCTCTTTTACCACCCTCCCTAATCTTATTGAAACATCTATAACCAGGGACCTCCAACAACCATTTCTGCCCCTCTTCTATCCAAGTTTCCGTGATGGCCACCACATCGTAGTCCCAAGTACCGATCCATGCCTTAAGTTCACCCACCTTATTCCTGATGCTTCTTGCGTTGAAGTATACACACTTCAACCCATCTCCGTGCCTGCAAGTACTCTCCTTTGTCAGTGTTCCCTTCCCCACTGCCTCATTACACGCTTTGGCTTCCTGAATATCGGCTACCTTAGTTGCTGTACTACAAATCCGGTTCCCATTCCCCTGCCAAATTAGTTTAAACCCTCCCGAAGAGTACTAGAAAACCTCCCTCCCAGGATATTGGTGCCCCTCTGGTTCAGATGCAACCCGTCCTGCTTGTACAGGTCCCACCTGCCCCAGAATGCGCTTCAATTATCCAAATACCTGAAGCCCTCCCTCCTACACCATTCCTGCAGCCACGTGTTCACCTGCACTCTCTCCCTATTCCTAGCCTTGCTATCATGTGGCACCAGCAACAAACCAGAGATGACAACTCTGTCTGTCCTGGCTTTTAACTTCCAGCCTAACTCCCTAAACTTGTTTATTACCTCCACACCCCTTTTCCTACCTATGTCGTTGGTACCAATGTGCACCACGACTTCTGGCTGCTCGCCCTCCCCCTTAAGGATCCTGAAGACACGATCCGAGACATCCCTGACCCTGGCACCCGGGAGGCAACATACCTTCCGGGAGTCTCGCTCGCGACCACAGAATCTCCTATCTATTCCCCTAACCATTGAATCTCCTACAACTATTGCTTTTCTATTCTCCCCCCTTCCCTTCTGAGCCCCAGAGCCAGACTCAGTGCCAGAGACCTGGCCGCTAGGGCCTTCCGTAGGTCATCCCCCCCCCCAACAGCATCCAAAACGGTATACTTGTTTTGAAGGGGAATGGCCACGAGGGATCCCTGCACTGTCTGCCTGTTTGTTTTTTTCCCCCTGACGGTAACCCAGCTATTCTTGTCCTGTACCTTGGGTGTGGTTACCTCCCTGTAACTCTTCTCAATCACCCCCTCTGCCTCCCGGACGATCCGAAGTTCACCCATCTTCAGCTCCAGTTCCCTAACACGGTCTTTGAGGAGCTGAAGTTGGGTGCACTTCCCGCAGGTATAGTCAGCGGGGACACCGGTGGTGTCCCTCACCACCCACATCCTACAGGAGGAGCATGCAACTGGCCTAGCCTCCATCCCCTCTTACCTGACAGAATATAGCTGCCCTGTGGACTAACTAGATCTCCGACTCTGCTCCCAGTCAGCTCCACTTTCTGTAAACTCCTGGCTCTCTTCTCACTCTTTGCGGAAATGTCGGAAACAAAATGAAAGGAGCACCTTACTCCTCCTCACCTAACTCCCTCGGTCACCAAACTCTTACTATAGCACTCAAAATGCACCAAATTCAGCACTCAGTGCTCACTCACTTTTATTCTGTGAATCTAGCCTCTGAAAAACTGGCCTAATCCAATTAACTAATTAACAAGCTCCAGCTGCAAGTGCCTACAAGTAGAAGCCTGTTTAAAGCTGATTGAAAATTCACCTTCTTCTAAACCAAACAGCAACTTTTAAGTTAATTAACTAAATAAAAGAAATACTAAACTTTAGATAAAAATGAAGCCTGATACTCCCTTGGTCACCAAACTCTTACTATAGCACTCAAAATGCACCAAATTCAGCACTCAGTGCAAATACTAAAGAAGCTATAAAGAAGAGTAAGATAGATTATGAGAGTAAACTTGCTCAGAATATAAAAACAGATAGTAAAGGTGTCTGCAAATATATAAAACAAAAAAGAGTGGCTAAGGTAAGTATTGGCCCTTTAGAGGATGAGAAGGGAGATTTAATAATGGGAGATGAGGAAATGGCTGAGGAACTGAACAGGTTTTTTGGGTCGGTCTTCACAGTGGAAGACACAAATAACATGCCAGTGACTGATGGAAATGAGGCTATGACAGGTGAGGACCTTGAGAGGATTGTTATCACCAAGGAGGTAGTGATGAGCAAGCTAATGGGGCTAAAGGTAGACAAGTCTCCTGGACCTGATGGAATGCATCCCAGAGTGCTAAAGAGATGACTGGGGAAATTGCAAATGCACTCGTGATATTTACCAAAATTCACTAGACTCTGGGTGGTCCCAGTGGATTGGAAATTAGCAAACGTGACACCCACTGTTTAAAAAAGGAGGTAGGCAGAAAGCGGGTAATTATAGGCCAGTGAGCTTAACTTCGGTAGTAGGGAAGATGCTGGAATCTATCATCAAGGAAGAAATAGCGAGGCATCTGGATGAAATTGTCCCATTGGGCAGACGCAGCATGGTTCATAAAGGGCAGGTCGTGCCTAACTAATTTAGTGGAATTTTTTGAGGACATTACCAATGCAGTAGACAACGGGGAGCCAATGGATGTGGTATATCTGGATTTCCAGAAAGCTTTTGACAAGGTGCCACACAAGGTTGCTGCATACGATAATGATGCATGGCGTTAAGGGTAAAGTAGTAGCATGGCTAGAGGATTGGTTCATTAATAGAAAGCAAAGAGTTGGGATTAATGGGTGTTTCTCTGGTTGGCAATTGTAGCTAGTGGTGTCCCACTAGTGGTATCAGTGTTGGGCCCACAATTGTTCACAATTTACGTAGATGATTTGGAGTTGGGGACCAAGTGCAATGTGTTGGGAGTTGGGGACCAAGTGCAATGTGTCCAAGTCTGCAGACGACACTAGGATGAGTGGTAAAGCAAAAAGTGCAGAAGATACTGCAAGTCTGCAGAGGGATTTGGATAGTTCAAGTGAATGGGCTAGGGTCTACAAAGTTGACAAATGTGGGGTTATCCATTTTGGTAGGAATAACCGCAAAAGGGATTATTATTTAAATGATAAAATATTAAAACATGCTGCTGTGCAGAGAGACCCTGGGGTGTCCTAGTGCATGAGTTGCAAAAGTTGGTTTACAGGTGCAACAGGTGATTAAGAAGGCAAATGGAGCTTTGCCCTTCGTTGCTAGAGGGATGGAGTTGAAGACGAGAGAGGTTATGCTGCAACTGTATAAGGTGTTTAGTGAGGCCACACGTGGATGTAATTGCGTTCAGTTTTGGTCTCCTTACCTGAGAGAAGGACGTACTGGCACTGGAGGATGTGCAGAGGAGATTCACTAGGTTAATGCCAGAGATGAGGGGTGTGGATTACGAGGAGAGGTTGAATAGACTGGGACTGTATCGTTGGAATTTAGAATGATGCGGGGGGATCTTATAGAAACATATAAAATTATGAAGGGAATAGACAGGATAGATGCGGGAGGTTCTTTTCCACTGGCGGGTGAAAGCAGAACTAGGGGGCATAACCTCAAAATAAGGGGAAGTTGATTGAAGACCTTGAGCTCGGGAGCAATTTCTTCACCCAAAGGGTTGTGAATCTATGGAATTCCCTGCCCAAAAGAAGCAGTTGAGGCTCCTTCATTAAATGCTTCAAGATAAAGATAGTTTTTTGAAGAAAAAAGGAATAAAGGGGTTATGGTGTTTGGGTGGGAAAGTGGAGCTGAGTCCACAAAAGATCAGCCATGATCATTGAATGACAGAGCAGGCTCGAATGGCCAAATGGCTTACCCCTGCTCCTAGTTCTTATGTTATGTTCTTAGTCCAAAGATGTACAGGCTTAGGTGAATTGACCATGCTAAATTGCCCCTTAGTGTCAGGGATGTGCAGGTTAGGTTGCGAGGGTCAGGGTGGGGGGGTGGACCTGGGTGAAGTGCTCTTTCGATGAGTCATTCAGACTCAATAGGTCAAATGGCCTCCTGAATTGTAGTTTATTCCATGGTTCTATGGATAGACAGGGTAAATACAGATACGAGGTTTCTCCTGGATGGGGAGTTAGAACTGGTGGGGTGGGGATGGGGGGGGGGGGGGGGGGGGGGGGGGAGAGAAGCGGAAGGCGGAAACCACTTAGGATGGAGATGAGGATAACTCATTTTTACTCCGCTTATGAATCTTTGAAGTCCTCAAGCTTTGGAATTCTCTACCCCAAACGGCTATGGCAGCTCGGTCATTGAGATGTTTAAAGTATTATTTGGCCACTAGAAATCTTGTCAATGATGTAAAGGGATATGCAGAAGGTGAGGGGGGTGGGGGGGGGGGGGGGGTGCGGAATTGGAGTGGATGATCAGCCATGATGATGGATTGTGGAGCAGACCTGATGGGCTGAATGGCCATCTCCTACTCCTATGTTCCTTTGTTTTTGCAAGTGTCCTGATGAGTGCAACAAGACAAAGCTTGAACATGTGTTTTTTCAACGATACTTAAGTTCTGTACGACCGAAGTAAAGATTCCAGCTTTATGTATTTTGGAAGGATCTACTTACTATATGTAACCCACTGGGAAAGATTTATGTTTAACCTATGATTACTTTTTCAGTTTTTTTTTTCTTCTCCTTTCTCAGGAAAACCTCTTTCTTGAAGATTCTATGAATATGTTTCTTGGACTGGCTCAGAAACCATGGCACTCGTTGTGCAAATTTTATCTCCGACCTTGTGCCGTTGGAGCCAGCCAGGTCAATTATGGTGAGTCAGACATGATTCTAGGATGCTGTTGTATCTCTGTTTTAGTCCTTGTCTTTATCAGACCAGGTTATTTTGTTTAATAGACTGGATGACCATGAGTTATATCTATAGAATTCCAATAGTTTAAAATTACATTGTAACAGTACATGATCAGCTTGTGAATTAAGTATCAAAATTTGAACTTGCTGGTTAAAACAGCATTTATAAATGTGAATTAATTTTCATCTCTTCAATCCCATCATTGTGTTAATGTGTTCCTGTTTTGTTCTAGTCTGTAATTGGTAGTGTCTTTTCTTTGGTACAGAAACAGTTTTAAAATAGTTTTCAACTTTGTAAAGGATTAACAGTGATGTATAAATGGCTCATGTTTGAACTCAAAACAGCCAAATTCAATTGGGATCATTGTAAAACTTTAAGTGAAAACTATCCTTATCCCCTTCAAATATCCACTATAGTGCTCATAAAAACACTTTAGATGTGGATAATCCTCAAAGTAGTGCATGTTTGGAGATCAACCCATTAATACATAAGCGTACTGATACTTTCCTGTACTGTCAATTTGTTTGAGGGTCAGGATTGCAAATTCTCACCATCACTAGTGGCCAGATATTCGGGCTAAACAATCACATTATTTAATGATGCATTTTAACGTTAAAAGGGTGCATTTATACCACCGTTTCGCAATGTAAGTCCGACACTAGGGAGAAACATGGACTCGTGAAATCTGGTTATTTTTTAACCGCTCTGCAATTAATGCAATTGGCAAAAGAACCAAAGGCAACATATAGAAACATTTTTTTGGCAAAATTTTATGATCACAAGCACACGGCTAGAAGCAGATTCACGATAACTTTCAAAAGAAGGGAAGTGGACTAATTGGATAATTTTCAGAGTGCTGACATAGACTGATGGGCCGACTATCCTCCTGTGCTGTTTCATTCTATGATGTTGTCCTTTTTTTTTCCCCTGCAAGAATTTCTCTATTTGCCCTGGGGAGCAGATAATTACAGACATTGTGTTTAGCTTTAGTAAGATGTAGTTAATGGGAGGAATCGGCGGCTGAAGCAGTTAGTTATGGAGTTTCAGTCCCTTTAAAGACTTGACTATGGACAGAGCTGCAGCTTTTCTCCAAGCAATGTAGTTAAGATTTTACCTGTGAACAGAACAGTTTCTGAAAAGGCTGACCAGTTAAACAGTAGTTTGTCACGGGCAAGAATTTGCAAGCTGGTTTCCTGAAGGATTTTGTTCTCAAAAGCAGCTTATCCAAGACCTCTCTTAACAGCAAGTATTCCTGGGCCTTACCAAATGTACTTAAAAGTGGATTTTGTCTTGCGATTGATTTTGCTTGAGCGGAGATAAAAGATAGCAGTTGGGAATTATTTCATTGTTAAGCATTGTTTAACTGGTAATAATAAGCTATTTTCTTTATGATAAAGTTACTTTTAAGACTGTTATTAATAAAGTTGGTATTAATACACCATATTTCAATTTGTGTGGAATTACTCCTGGAGCGAAGTATCCTTTCCTCAGTCTTACATTTGAAATAAAATATTGGGGGTTCTGTCCAGTATCCTAGCAGCTGTTAGGGTCTGGTCCAGGGTCTTAATAAACTAGCGGGATGTAATATATAACCAATGGATGTAATATATTTTGGTTTTTAAACATTCAATGAGGTACCATAGAAAATATTTTAGGAGAAGGCTAAGGTTTATGGGATTGGATGTAATATATTCATGGGGATTGAAGATTGTTCAACAGACAATACGGAGGATAGATTCTATGGGTTGTTTTGGGATGATCCACAAGGATCAGTGCTTGAGCCTCTACCATTTATAACCTAACTTAATGATGTAGGTGAGGGAACTGAGTGCAATATATCACAAAATTTGCTGAAGATACAAAGTTAAGTGGGAAAGAAAGCTGAGATGGATGCATGGTCAGAATTTTAACTCGTGAACCCACCTCTTTTGGCATTGGCAGGGGATTAAAGCTCCAAAACATGGGTAGGGAAAATGACATTCCTGCTCACTTCCAGTTTAACTCGGTGGATTTACAGAGATTGGGAAACCCCATGGAACTATTGATAAGTTATTTCAATTAAGTGCCCAATGATTTAATCCAACATTTTGCTTTTAACAGCCAGCACAAGGGTTTCCTGTGCTATGTGAAGCTCACCAGGGTAAACCAGGTGAGAGCAGCGTGGGAAGTGCTTTGTTTAAAAACATTTTATTCAGGCATTTATATCAACAAACAACAAATAAGAGCAAAGGTGAAATTGTACAACATAATAAATAATTAACGCCCACACCCTGTCCTGTCTTCCCCCTTAACCGCGACACCCTCTGCTGACATCTCAATCCTCAAAGAAGTCAATGAACGGATCCCACCTCTGAGCGAACCCATTGACCGCCCCTCTCAAGACAAACTTGACCATCTCCAACCTTGGGAACTCCACCAGGTCACTCATCCACCCCCACACTTTCGGCAGCTCCGAATCCCTCCACCCAAGCAAAGTCCGTCTCTGGGCTATCATCAGGAAGGCAAAGGCCAAGACATTGGCCTCTCTGCCCCCCCCCCCCCGGGCTCCCAGGTCTTCCGACGCCCCAAATATCACTACTTCACCTCCAACACCTTGGACATTAAGTCCGCGAACCCCCTCTGTTTTGGACATGTGCTAAACATGTGGACATGATTCGTGGGCCTCCCTGCGCACTGCCCACACATTCTTCACACCCTGCAAGAGTGTATTCATCCTTGCTGCCGTCATATGTGCCCTGTGGTAAACTGAATAAGACTGAGCCTTGCACACGATGCATTCACCCTCTGCAGGGCCTCCTCCCACTTCCGTTTAATGTCTCCCATCAGCTTCTTGTAGACCTCTGACACCTTCTCCTACCCCCTCCCTGGACGACATCTTATCTTGCAGACCGGCTGGCAGCCCGGAAAGGGAAGGAACCTTCCTCAAAGTCCCGGAACTGCAAGTACCTAAAACCAATTCCCTGAGCAGCTCGTGTTCCTCCTCTAAGTCCTCTAATTTCAAAAAGCTGCCCCCTATGAACAGATCCTCGAATTGCTCAACTTCTGTCTGCCGCCACCTCCAAAACCTTGCATCTAACCCCCCCACCAGCCCCGTCCATACAAACCTATGATTATCACAGATCGGTGCCCACATCGAGACACCCTCCAGTCTCAAATGCTGCCTCCACTGTCCCCATAACCTCAAGGCTAGCAACACCATTGGGTTCACGGAGTACCTGGCTGCAAGAACGGCAGAGGCACTGTGAACAATGCCCTTAAGCTCATTCCCCTACAAAAAGCCACCTCCATCTGCCCCATATCGATCCCTCCCCTACCACCTATTTCCTTTTTTTTTTAAATTTAGAGTACCCAATTCATTTTTGTTACAATTAAGGGGCAATTTAGCATGGCCAATCCACCTGCCCTGCACATGTTTGGGTTGTGGGGGCAAAACCCATGCAAATACGGGGAGAATATGTAAACTCCACATGGACAGTGACCTAGAGCCGGGATTGAACCTGGGACCTTGGCACTGTGAGGCAGCAGTGCTAACCACTGCGCCACCGTGCTGCCCTCCACTACCTATTTTCTGACCATAGCGCTACTAGCCACCCAGTAGTAATTATTATATCCGGCAGCACCAATTCCACCCCCACTTCCAAAAAAAAAACCCTCTTGACCCACCCCGCCCATATGAACCTGAGATCAACGCGTTTATGTTCCTAAAGATTGACTTCCGGATAAAGATCGGAAGCTTCTGAAATATGAACAGGAACCTTTGCAGCACCGTCATCTTCACTGTCTGCACCCGTCCGGTCAACGGCAGTGACAGCATGTCCCACCTCTTGAAATCCCCCTTCATCTGTTCTACCAGCCGAGTCAAATTTAACTTGTGTAGCTGCTCCCAACCCTGCGTCACCTGGATGCCCAAGTATCTGAAGGTCGTCCCACCACCTTAAACGGCAGCTCCCCCAACCTTCTCTCCTGGTCTTAATTGGGAACACCTCTCTTTCCCATGTTTAACTTGGACCCAGGGAACTGACCAAAGTCCTCCAAAATCCCCATAATGCTGCCAATGCACCACAATGGGTCCGAATATATAACAGCAGGTCGTCTGCGTACAACAAAACGCTGTGCTTGAGGCCCCCCCAACCACCACCACACACACACACACAAACTCTCTCTCTCTAAGCGCTATAGCCAAGGCAAAAAGCAATGGGTAGAGTGGGCACCCCTGCCTTGTCCCACGGTGCAACCCGAAATATCGCCCAGTTTGTCTGCACACTTGTGACCGGTGCCTTGTACAGCACCTGGACCCAGTCCACAAACCCTGGCCCTTACCCAGACCGACCAGCACCTCCCACAGATATATACCTACTCCACCTGGTTGAAAGCCTTCTCCGCGTCCATCATCAATTCCACTTCCTGGCCCTTCGGGAGGCATCATAATCACGTTAAGCAACCTCTTCACATTTGCCGGCAACTGTCTCACTTTCACAAGGACGTTTGGTCCTCGTCTATCACCCCGAGACGTGGTCCTCAATTCGCGAAGCCAACACCTTTGACAGCAATTTAGCATGCACGTTCAGCAACGATATCAGACAGTACGATCCACACTGCTCTGGATCCTTATCTATTTTCAGTATCAGGGAGGTGGATGCTTGCGATAGTGCAGGGGCCAGTCCCCCCCCCCCCCCCCCCCCCCACCACCACCACCACCACCACTCTCCCCTCTCAAGCCTCATTGTATACCCTCACCAGCAACGGCCCCAGGTGCCCCCAAACTTCTTATAAAATTCCACCGAGAACCCATTCGGGCCCAGGGCATCCCCTGCCTCCATCCCTCCCATACTCTACATCACCTCCCTCAACCCAATAGTGGCCCCCTAACCTTGCACCAACTCCTCATCCACCCTGGGAAACTCCAACCCATCCAGGAACCGCCACATCTGCCTGGCTGGGGGCTGCGATTCATACAACCTCCTGTAAAATTCCTCAAACACCCCATTCACCCCTGCCATGTCCAGCACCACCCTTCCCGTCCTTCACTTTTAGTCTCCCTCGCCACCTCCTGTTTCCTAAGCTGGTGGGCCAGTATCCTACCCCCCCATCCCCCACCCACCCACCCATATTAATATGCCACCCCCTTGGCTCTCCACAACTGCCCTACCGCCTTCCCCGTGGACACTGATCCAAACTCCATCCGTGTCCTCTGCCTCTCCCTCAACAACCCTGCCTCTGGGGCCTCTGAGTGCCTCCTGTCCACCCTCAAAATCTCCTCTCCATCAGCCTTTCCTTCTCTGGCCGTTCTGACTTCTCCCTATGTGTCCGAATCAATATTAAACTCCCCCCGAACCACTGCCTTGAGTGGTGGCAGTGACCTTCCCCCATATCATTCAGCTCCACGTACCCCCGAATGGCGGCCCTCACCCGCTCGCACACCTCATCCACTACAACAGCCCACATCCAGTCTCCACTGTGGGCACTGGGCCTCCCCCGGTCCACACGTAAATCCAACCAGTGCGGCGCGTGGTCTCTGACTACAATTGCTGAATACTCCGAATCGACCACCCCCGCCAACAACGCCCTGTCCACCACAGAAAACATCAATCCGGGAGTACACCCTGTGCACATGGGAGAAATATGAACATCCCTTGGCCTCCCAAACGTCCACGCCCCCCTCCCCACGCCCCCATACGCTCCATAAACCTCTTCAGCTCCATCGCCACGACCAACACCTTCCCTGACCTCGGGCTTGACAATTCCAAGTTTGGCTCAATGACCGTGTAAAAAATTTCCATTGTGTGTTCCCCAGCACCCGCCTTATAAACTCCACATCATCCCAATTTGGGGCATAAACATTTACCAGGACCACCGGCATTCCCCTCCAGTCTCCCACTATCCATCACAATGTTGCCCACTTCAAACGCCATCCACTTATTCACTATCACCGCTGCCCCCCCCCATATCTTCATGTCCAGTCCAGAGTGAAGTAGTTGATTCGGAGACTTAAGGTGCTGAATCTTAATAAAGGGAACTATGAAGATATGAGGCGTGAGTTGGCCTTGATAGATTGGGGGGAGTTAATAAAGACATGACAATGGCAAACATTCAAGGAACGCATGGGGGAACTACAGCAACTGTTCATTCCTGTCTGGCACAGAAGCAAAGGGGGTAAGAGGGCCAATCCATGGCTTACAAAGGAAATTAGAAATAGTATCTGATACAAGGAAGAAGCATACAGATTGGCCAAGAAAAATAATAGGTCTGAGGATTGGGAACAGTTTAGAATTAACCAAAGAAGGGCGAAGGGATTGATTAAGAGGAAAGTGCAGTACGAAAGGATGCTTGACTGACACTGAGTTTCTATAGATATGTGAAGAGAAAGAGATTGGTAAAGAGAAATGTCGGCCCCCTACAGACAGAAACAGGGGAACGCATAATAAGGAACAAAGAAATGGCTGAGCAATTGAATACATACTTTGGTTCTGCCTTCACAAAAGAGAGTGAAAGGTTTAGCGAGAGGGAAGAACTGAGGGAGATCGACATTAGTAGAGAAATGGTGCTGGGAAAATTGATGGGATTGAAAGCGGATAAATTCCCAGGCCCTGAGAATCTGCATCCCAGAGTGCTTAAGGAGGTGGCTCTGGAAATAGTGGATGCATTGGTGGTCATCTTCCGGGATTCTATAGACTCTGGAACTGTCCCTGCAGATTGGAGAGTAGCTCATGTCACTCCGATAGTCAAAAAGGGAGGTAGAGAGAAAGCAGGGAATTATTGACCAGTAAGCGTAACATCGGTAGTGGGGAAAATGCTTCAATCCATTATCAAGGACTTTATCGCGGAACATTTAGAAAACAGTGGAAGGATCAGTCAGAGTCAGCATGGATTTATGAAGGGAAAATCATTCTTGACAAATCTGTTAGAATTCTTTGAAGATGTAACCAGTACAGTTGACAAGGGGGAGCCAGTCGATGTGGTATATTTGGACTTTCAGAAGGTGTTTGACAAAGTCCCGCATAAGAGATTATTGTGCAAAATTAAAGCGCATGGGATTGGGGGAAATGTATTAAGGTGGATAGAGAACTGGTTGGCAGACAGTCTCGGCAGTTGTGGCAAGGCCTAAACAACATAACGGGCTACAAAGCGAAGCCGAGCAGTATCTCCGGCAGCAGCGCACACCTCCTCGATGAACTTGATGCATTCTATGCTCGGTTTGAGCAGGAAACCGACAATCCGCTGTCGAGTGCCACAGCAGCCCATAACTCCCCCATACCCATCATCACAGCTTCCAAAGTCAGATCGGCCTTCCTGAAAGTGAACCCTCGGAAGGCGATGGGTCCGGGCGGGATCCCTGGTCGTGCACTCAGAGCCTGCGCGGACCAGCTGCCAGATGAGTTCGCGGACATCTTTTAACCTGTCCCTACTCCACTCCGAGGTCCCCACCGGCTTCAAGAAGACCACCATCATACCAGTGCCAAAGAAGAACCAGGCAACGTGCCTCAATGACTACTGTCCGGTGGCCCTGTCTTCAGTCTTAATGAAATGCTTCAAAAGGTTGGTCATGAAGCGCATCACCTCCATACTCCCAGAACTCCTTGATCCATTGCAATTCGCATACCACCGCAACCGGTCCACAGCAGACGCCATTTCCCTGGCCCTACACTCATCCCTGGAGCATCTCAACAACAAGGACTCTTACATCAGACTCCTATTTATTGACTACAGCTCTGCCTTCAACACCATAATCCCAGCCAAGCTCATACCAAAACTCCAAAAACCTAGGACTTGGCCCCTTACTCTGCAACTGGATTCTCGACTTTCTGACCCACAGACCACAATCAGTAAGAATAAACAACAACATCTTCTCCACAATAGTCCTCAATACCGGGGCCCCGCAAGGCTGCGTACTTAGACCCCTACTCTACTCCCTGTATACACACACGACTGCGTGGCAAAATTTGATTCCAACTACAAGTTTCCTGACGATACTATCATCGTGGGCCGGATCTCGAATAACGACGAGTCAGAATACAGGAGGGAGATAGAAAACCTAGTGGAGTGGTGCAGCGACAATAAACTCTCCCTCAATGCCAGCAAAACTGAAGAGCTGGTCATTGACTTCAGGAAGCAAAGTACTATACACACCCCTGTCAGCATCAATGGGCCAAGGTGGAGATGGTTAGCAGTTTCCAATTCCTAGGGGTGCACATCTCCAAAATTCTGTCCTGGTCCGCCCATGTCGACGCTACAATCAAGAAAACACAACAGCGCCTATACTTCCTCAGGAAACTAAAGAAATTCGGCATGTCCACATTAACTGTCCAACTTTTACAGATGCACCATAGAAAGCATCCTATCTGGCTGCATCACAGCCTGGTATGGCAACTGCTCGGCCCAGGACCGCAAGAAACTTCAGAGAGTCGTGAACATCGCCCAGTCCATCACAAGAACCTGCCTCCCATCCATTTACTCCATCTACACCTCCCGCTGCCTGGGGAAAGCGGGCAGCATAGTCAAAGACCCCTCCCACCCGGCTTACTCCATCTTCAAACTTCTTCCATCAGGCAGGAGATAAAGAAGTCTGAGAACACGGACGAACAGACTCAAACAGCTTCTTCAACGCTGTTACCAGACTCCTAAACGACCCTCTTATGGACTGACCTCATTAATACTACACCCCTGCATGCTTCATCCGATGCCGCTGCTGGTGTAGTTAGTTACATTGTGTACCTTGTGTTGCCCTATTATGTATTTTCTTTTATTTCCTTTTCTTTTCATGTTCTTAATCTGTTGAGCTGCTCGCAGAAAAATACTTTTCACTGTACCTCAGTACACGTGACAAACAAATCCAATCCAGAGAGGAAACCGAGTAGGGATTAATGGATCCTTTTCAAAATGGCAGGCAGTAACTAGTTGGGTACCACAGGGATCTGAGCTGGGACCCCAGCTACCCATTCCCCTGTGCAGTCCAAAACTCCAAAAATGAGCTCATTTCATTTGTTCATTCACAATATATATTAATGATTTGGATGTGGGAACAAAATGTAACATTTCAAAGTTTGCAGATGATACCAAGTTACGTGGGAGGGTGAATTGTGACGAGGATGCAGGGATCCTATAGCATGATCTGGACAGGTTGGGCGAGTGGGCAAATCAATGGCAGATGCAGTATAATTTGGATAACTGTGAGGTTATTCACTTTGGAAGCAAAAACAGGAAGGCGGGTTACTACCTGAAAGGTTGTAAATTGGGAGAGGGGAGTGTCCATGGGACGTGCGTGTCCTTGTGCACCATTCGTTGAAGGTAAGCATGCAGGTGCAGCAGGCGGTAAAGAAGGCTAATGGTATGTTGGCCTTCATTGCGAGATATTATGAGTATAGAAGCAGGGATGTGTTGCTGCAATTGTACAGGGCCGTGGTGAGGCCACACCTGGAGTATTGTGTGCAGTTTTGGTCTCCATCTCTGAGGAAGGATGTTCTTGCTCTCGAGGGAGTGCAGTGAAGGTTTACCAGACTGATTCTAGGGATGGCGGGACTGTCATATGAGGAGAGATTGACTGGGTTGGGATTGTTCTCGCTGGAGTTCAGAAGAATGAGGGGTGATCTCATAGAGACTTATAAAATTCTAACGGGACTAGAGAGGGTAGATGCAGGGAAGATGTTACCCATGATGGGTGTGTCCAGAACCAGGGGCCGCATGCTGAGGATTCAGGGTAAAGTATTTCGGACAGAGATAAGGAAACATTTCTTCACCCAAAGAGTGGTGAGCCTGTGGAATTCATTACCACAGGAAGTCGTTGATGCTAAAACTTTGAATATAGTCAAGATAAACTTGGGGAGAAAGGGATCAAAGGCTATGGGGAGAAAGCAGGGTTTAAAAAAAAAAAAAATATTTTTATTCTCCTTTTTCACATTTTCTCCCACATTTACACCCATCAACAATAAACAATAATCAGCAAGATATGTCAATCCCCATAATAACAACTATCCCACCCGCCCACCAACCCCCAAACATCAGCCTGCATGTTTACATAAACAAATGACAAAAAGGAATCCGGGATTACCCGTAGTCACCCTTAATCTACACAGCCCTCCCCCCAACTAATGTTCGATGTTATCCAGTTCTTGAAAGTGCATAATAGATAGTGCCCATGACTTGTAGAACCCCTCCGAGCTTCCCCTCAGTTCGAACTTAACCTTCTCAAGGGTCAAGTATTCCAACAGGTCCCCCCACCACGCCAGGGACTGGGTGGAGAGGCTGCTCTCCATCCCAGCAGGATCCGCCTTCGGGCGATCAACGAGGCGAAGGCTATGATATCTGCCTCCGCTCCCGTTTCCAACCCTGGCTGGTCCGACACCCTGAATATGGCCTCCTGGGGACCCGGGTCCAGTTTCACACACACCACCTTGGAAATTACCCTAAACACCTCCTTCCAGTACTCCCCTAGCTTTGGACAGGACCAAAACATGTGAAAGTGATTCGCGGGCCCCCCCCGCAACGCTCACACACATCCTCTACTCCTTCAAAAAATCGGCTCATCCTCTCCCTCGTGAGGTGCGCTCTATATACCACCTTCAGCTGTATCAGCCCCAACCTCGCACATGAGGTGGAGGCATTCACTCTCTGGAGCACCTCACACCAGACCCCCCCCTCTATAACCTCTCCCAGCTCTTCCTCCCACTTTGCTTTGATCCCTTCCAGTGGTGCCTTATCCTCTTCCAGAATAGCTCCCTACACCGCTGACACTGCCCCTTCTCCAGTCCCCTTGTCGTCAACACCTCCTCCAGCAATGTGGAGGCCGGTTCCTCTGGGAAGCTCTGTATCTCCTTCCTGGCAAAATCCCGAACCTGCATGTACCTAAACACTTCTCCCTGCTCTAGCGCATGCTTCGCTTCCAGCTCCCTCAATCCTGCAAACCGACCCCGAAGAAACAAATCTTTTAGCGTCTTAATCCCCTTCTCTTCCCATTTCCGAAAACTTCCATCCCACCTCCCTGGCTCAAATCTGTGGTTCCCCCGAATCGGCATTTCCCTTGACCCTAAACCCAACCCGAAGTGTTGTCAAAACTGCCTCCAGATTTTCAATGAAGCTATTATTACCGGACTCCCTGAATATTTCCCCGGAGCTATCGGGAACGGCGCTGTTGCAAGTGCCTTCAGCCCCGACTCCCTGCACAAACTCTCCTCCATTCTGACCCACTGAGAATCAACCTCTCTGACTCAGCTCCACACTTTCTCCAAGTTCGCCGCCCAGTAGTAGTACAACAGGTTCGGGAGACCCAAAGCCCCTGCCTGCCTTCCCCTCTGTAGCAGCACCTTTCTCACTCTGGCCACCTTCCCTCCCCATATGAATGAGGTAATCCTTCCCTCAATCTCCCTGAAAAAAGACTTTGGCAGGAAAATCGGTAGGCATTGAAAAATAAACAGGAATCGCGGCAACACATTTGTTTTAACCGCCTGTACCCGACCAGCCAGTGACAGAGGAAGCCATCCCACCTTGCCAGATCGGCTTTCACTCTCCCCACCAAGCTAGTGATGTTGTACCTGCGAAGCCTCCCCCACTCCCGGGCAACCTGCACCCCAGATACCTAAAATGAGTCCCTGCTCTACGGAATGGCAACCCCCCCACCCCTGCCCCCACCCCCGGCCGAGACACCACAAAGTACTCAATCTTGTCCAGGTTCAACTTGTACCCTGAGAAAGACCCAAATACCCGCAGTAGCTCCAATATTCCTCCTATCGACGCACTCGGCTCCGACACATACAGCAGCAAGTCGTCGGCATATAAGGACACCCTATGCTCTATCCCCCCCCCCCCCCCGCACTATTCCTTTCCATGCTCCCGAACTTCTCAATGTGATGGCCAACGGCTCAATCGCAAGTGCAAACAGCAGGGGGGACATTGGACATCCCTGTCTCGTCCCACGGTGGAGAGAAAAGTATCTCGAACTGATATTATTTGTGCGGACACTCGCCTTCGGTTCCTGATATAATAGCTTTATCCAGTTCACAAACCTTGGTCCAATCCCAAACCGCTCCAGCACTGCCATCAGGTACCCCCATTCTACCCGATCAAAAGCCTTCTCGGCGTCCAATGCCACAACTACCTCTGTTTCCTTTCTTTCCGCCGGTGCCATAACAACGTTCAAAACCCTCCTAATGTTCGAAAACAGCTGCCTCCCTTTCACGAACTCCGTCTGATCCTCCCCTATCACCTTTGGAAGGCACTCCTCCAGCCTACCCGCCAGTACCTTCGCCAACACTTTTACGTCCACATTCAGAAGTGATATGGGCCGATACGACCCACACTCCGTCGAATCCTTATCTTTTTTTAGTAACCGGGAAATCGATGCCTGCCCCAAGGTTTGCGGCAACACCCCCTTCCCTATCGCCTCCTCAAACATCCCCACCATCAGGGGTGCCAACCTATCCTTAAATTTTTTATAATATTCCACCGGAAACCCATCCGGCCCTGCCACCTTCCCCGACTGCATCCTCCCAATCGCATCCTTTATCTCCTGCTCCACTATTGCTCCTTCTAATGTAGCCCTGTCCCCCTCCCCTAGCCTCGGGTACTCCAACCCATCTAAAAATTCCTGCATCTCACGGTCTCCCCCGAGTGGCTCTGACTTGTACAACCTCTCATAAAACTCCTCAAAAACCTTGTTAATCAGCACTGGGGCCACCACCAACTTCCCTGCCCTATCCTTTACCTGAAGAATTTCCCTTGCCGCTGCCTCCCTCCGGAGGCAGCCTTATCCGGAGCCTTATCTCCATGTTCATAAACTGCACCCCTTGCTCGTCTCAGTTGGCGCACCGCCTTCCTGGTGGACAGTCGGTCGAAGCTCGCCTGTAGTTCCTTCCTCTTTTCCAGCTTCGCTGGGTCCCCATCCTCTGCATACCTCCTATCTACCTCCAACATCTCATCTATTGCCCTCTGCCGCTCGAACCTCGCCTCTTTATCCATCCTGGCCTTAAACAAAATTACCTCACCTCTCACCACCGCCTTTAGAGCCTCCCAGACGACTGCCTTCGACACCTCACCCGTACAATTGAAACCTACATATTCCTTAATTACCTTTTCAATTTTCTCACAGAACACTTGGTTCTCCAAAAGTCCCACATCCAGTTTCCATCCCGGTCTCTGCGCTGCCCCCTTCTCCAGCACCATATCCACCCAATGTGGAGCGTGATCTGACACTGCAATTGCAGAGTATTCCGACCCATTGACTTCAGCCAGCAAAGCCTTCCCCACCACAAAAAAGTCGATCCGCGAGTATACCTTATGGACTGCAGAGAAAAACGAATACTCCCGTTCCCTTGGGTGCAGGAACCTCCCAAGGGTCCACCCCTCCCATTTCTACCATTAGCCCAGCCAGCACCTTTGCCCCCCTGATGGGACCAGCGAGCGCGGCCGTGATCTGTCCAACCTTGGCTCCTGCACCAAGTTCCAGTCTCTCTCTCTCTCTCTCTCTCTCTCTCTCTCTCTCTCTCTCTCTCTCTCTCTCTCTCTCTCTCTCTCTCTCTCTCTCTCTCTCTCTCTCTCTCTCTCTCTCTCTCTTTCCCCCCCCCCCCCCGGACCGTATACACTTAACAGCGCCACTAATCTCCCCTCCAGTGCCCCTGTCACAATCACATATCTACCCCCCTGATCTGCCACCACCTTCTCCATCTGGAAGCGTACCCTTTTGCTGACCAGCACCGCTACCCCTCGAGCCCTTCCATCAAATCCGGAGTGAAACACTTTGCTAACACAGCCCTATTTAAGTCTCACCTGGTCCTTCACCCTCAAGTGAGTCTCCTGCAGCATTGCTACATCGGCTTTCAAACTTTAAAGATGTGCAAGCACCCTTGACCTCTTGACCGGACCTCCTAGACCTCTCACGTTCCACGTGATTATCCTTACTGGGGGTCTCTCACACCCACCCCCCCCACCTTTCTTATCCACCATCACCATACCACCGGGCCCTGCCCCATAAGCCTGACCCGCCCCTGTCCATTGTTAACATCGAACCCCTTCTCCTCCCCCACCCCCCCCCAACCCAAGAACCCCCCCTACAAAAAAATCATCCAACATCCATCCCTCCACCCCCTCTTGCTTGCCCCGTAGGCCCATTGAAGCCTGCTATCCAGGCTCCAACGTCCGCAGTCCTCCTCTCTCCTCACCCCCATTCACTAGCTGACTTTAGTTAGCTAGTGCGGGTGGCTCCCCCCGCCAAGACCTCTCGCCCCCTTCCACCCAGTCCCAGAGAAAGAAACACCAAAACAAACCCAACAATCCAACCCCTACAATTCACTAACATAACATTTAACCGTCGCAACACAGAACGCCATTAACTTGAACTCTGTAACAATGCAAAGAGAAGTAAATTTCAATACAAATCAGTAAAAAGAAAGTTGTAACATTTGTACATTTTCCAGCCGCTCATACACAGTCCATAGTCTCTCTTCCAGTTCCGCTCTTCACGTCTGTCCCAAGCCTTCTGCCCTCATGAACGCCTCAGCCGCCTCCGCTGTCTCAAAATAAAAGTCTTTGGCGTTATATGTTACTCTCTACTTCGCCGGGTACACCACACCAAATTGCACCCCCTTGTACAAAGCCGCCTTCACTCGCCCAAACGCCGCTCGTCTTTTTGCCAACTCCACCGTCAAGTCCTGGTAGATCCGAACCGCAGTACCATCCCACAGCACCTCACGCTCCTGCTTCGCCCAGCTTAATACTTTCTCCTTCATGCAAAACTTATGGAAGCAGATAATTACTGCCCTTGGCGGCTCGTTCACTTTGGGCTTCGGCCTTAATGACCGATGAGCTCGGTCTAGCTCGTACAGGGTGGGGTTCTCGCCCTCCCCCATCAGCTCCGCCAACTTCTTAGCCAAGTATTGCGTTGACCTTGGGCCCTCTGTCCCTTCGGGCAAGCCCACAATTCTCAAATTGTGCCGCCTTGAGCGGTTTTCCAAGTCTTCCAGCTTTGTTCGGAGTCCTCTGTTAACCTGCACCAACCCTCCGCAGCTCGTCCCCCATCGAGGTGACCTGGTCGCTGTGTCGTGTCACGGCCTCCTCCACCTCCTTCATCTTCTCGCCCTGCTCTCTCACCTCGGCCGATGCCTTTGCCACCTCCACCCTCATCAGGCCGATTGCCTCCTCCACCCATGACCTCAACACGACCGCCATCTCTTTCCTCAAGGCCTCCATGTGTCTCACCAAATGTTTTCCAGCTCCACCGCCATCACCTCGGTCATCTTCTCCACCGTATGTAGTGCGGCCCGCCTTGCAGTTCGGCTTCCGCCATCCTGTCAAACTTTTGCTCGTCTTCTCCTTCGGCGGCGAACCCGCGTTTCCTCCTTTCTTCGACGCTGCTCTTCGCATCCTTTAGTGACTTATTGTTTTTTATCTTCTTTCTTTTCTCCTCTCTCCCCTTCACCCTCCTGCCCTTCATCAATCTGACATTAATTTTTGAAAAAAAAAGGGGGGAGAGGGAGAGGAAAAAAAAACTTTCACCAAACTTCGTTAAATCTTCTTTCTTTCTCCTCTGCATTCACCTGGGACCAGGCTTCAACCTTCTTTCTTCTTCCAACGTGGAGCCACCCTCCCTACATGGTGCCCTGGCCTCGGGCCTGCCGCCCTGCCCTCGTAGCTCCGCCCCCGCTACTCTGACCTGCCACGCTGGGCCCTGCGCCTGAGCCTGCCCGACACCCGGGCGGGGTTCTTCGCCGGTTTTTAAACCGGCCTGCTGTCTGCTCGTGGCGGCCCCAAAGGTCGACGATAGTCGGGGGGTGCGTGAGGACTCGGGGATTTCTCCGAAATCGCCGCGAATCGCGGCCATGAGCGGGAGCTCTTGTTGTTGCGGCCGCCCTGCTCGCCCACGCCACCGGAAGTCTTGAAAGCAGTGTTTTTGAGTTGGATGATCAGCCATGATCGTGATGAATGGCGGAGCAGGCTCGAAGGGCCAAAAGGCCGCCTCCTGCTCCTATCTTCTATGTATCTATGTATCCGTTAACTAGTCCGCCCAGCTAGCATGGCACTCCTGTGCATATCCGCACTCCCTCAAGAAACGAAGATCAGAAAAGATGCACTCGCCCTTGATGCTCCCCATGCACCCTGCTACAAACCCAGCAAAACATTTCAAAGGAGAAAAGGCCCTCCAAAAACAACCAAAAGAAAACACCTCCTTCCACCTCCTCAAAAGTTCAATGTAGTCCTCCTCCTGCCAGTCCATTGAGCCCTCAAAACTCCATTGTCTCCCCTGGTGTACCAAAATAGTGTTCTCAATCCTGGAAAGTCACCCAGAGGTGGGCCGGTACACCAAACGTCACCCCCTTCTTGATGAGGGCAGCTTTGACCCGGTTAAATGCGGCGCCAGTTCTGCACCCAGGCCTTGGTACACCTGAAACTCGGTGCACTTCCTCGTCTGCCTTACCCACTGACTAATCTCCTTTGTCCAAGAAGCGGCAAAACCACACTCCCATCGCCCTCGGCGGCACGCCCTTCTGTGGCATCCTCATCAGCACCCTGTGTGCTCGGTCGATCTCCAGAGGCCGGGCAAAGGCCCCATCCCACCTTTTCCAACATTTTGGCCACATGTGCCGGCCTCCGCTCCTTCGATGACTTCGGGCATCCCCATGATCTGCAAATTTTGCCTTCTGGAGTGGTTTTCCACATCCTCCACCTTCTCCTTCAACCTCTTGGGTCTCCTGCATCACCCCCACCTCGGCCACCAAGGAGGCGAGCTGTTCCTTGTGCTGACTCCAGCCTCTGCTCCACTCGGTCAATCCCTGCTTTAAGCGGTTGTCACCTTGACCAGATCCTCCAGGGCTTTCCCCCTCTGCTGGCTGAACTTCTCAGTTAAGAAGTCCGCCAGGGATTACCGGTGGTGGCCACGGTGTGAGTGGTCGCACATTTGGTGGCTCCTGCTCATGGTGGAATTTGCAGACCTTTCCCTCGGCTAATGGGTGGATTTGCTGATTTTTAAAAAAGGGTGCAGGAGGGATGGTAGGAGACGGTGTCCCTTCGGTGGATGGATTCGTGGACCAGAAGTGGCCGAACAAAAAGGGAACAGTTGGAGATTGCTGGAGCTGTGCAAGTGACAGAGGTGAAGATGGTGGAGGGTTGGGGGCCAATCCTACCCTCTCCATGGTCTATGGAGCAGCTGGTGGACTTCCTTAACAAGGTTCACCCAGTAGAGGAAGGAGAATTTGAAGGCCCTGGCTAGGGTGGTGGACCCGCTTAAAGGCGGGGATCAATTGCGTGGAGTGAGGCCGGAGGCTCAGCCAGATGATGCAGAAGGTGGCGGAGACAATGGGGGAGCACGAAGAGCAGCTTGTCTCGATGGCAGCGGAGATGGGGATGATGTTGGATCAACAGAGGGGGCTGCAGGAGAAAGTGGAGGACCTGGAGAATTGGTCTCGAAGGGAAAATCTGAGGATCGTGGGACTGCCAGAGGGCAGCGAGGGAGCAGACGCCGGCACATATGTTGCTTGAATGTTTGAGAAGCTGCTGGGTCGAGAAGCTGCTGGGTGAGGGGGCATGTGTACGGCCCTTGGAAGCGAACCGGGCGCACAAGTCACTGATGAGGAAGCCGCAGGGGAACGAGGCGGCGAGAGCAATGGTGGTGTGCCTGCGGATCCTGATGTGGGCCAGGCAGTCGAGGTGCTCTACCTGGGAGCCAGCTGCAAGTATACCAGGATCTGGGTGTGGAGTTGGCTAAGAGAAGAGCGGGCTTCAACAAAGTGAAGGTGGCCCTCTTTAAGAAGGTGGTGAACTTTGGCATGCTGACCAACTGCGCCTGAGAGTGACCTATAAGGGTCGGGAGCTGTACTTCGGGACGCCTGACGAGGCGATGGAATTTGTCAGACAATGAACTGGCAGGCGAAGGAGGGCACTGAACTTTGGAGATGTTCTCTTTCTGTTCCTTTGGGTTTGTTTGGGATATTTTTGTATTGTGTTTGGGGCCATTGGTCTGTGTTTGTTCTTGGTGGGGGATGGTGGGTTGCTTTTTTCTTTGTGTTTGGGGGGTGCTGTTAAGTTTGCACGGTGGTAATGTTTGAGTGGGGGGGGGGTGGGATGCTAGGCGCCATGGGCGGGGGCTACCAGGCTAGCTGGGCAGGCTAGTTCATGGAAGCGCAGTGGGGGGTGAGCAGGCTGATCTCTTGGAACGTGCGAGGGTTGAATGGGCTGGTCAAGAGGGCCCGCGTGTCCACACATTTTAAAAGTTTAAAGGCGGACGTAGCTCTGTTATAGGAGACGCATCTGAAGGTGGTGCATCAGACTAGGTTGAGGAAAAAGTGGGTTGGGCAGGTATTTCATTTGAGATTAGACTCTAAAATGAGGGTGTGGGTGGCAATTTTGATTTAATAAATGGGTGGCATTCGAAGTGGCAAGCGTAGACGCTGACTGGGGGGAGATATGTGATGTTGAATGAGAAATTGGATGGGATGCCAATGAATATTTATGCTCAAAACTGGGACGATATGGAGTTTGAGGCGGGTGTGGGGAAGATCCCCGATCTGGACTCGCATCGGCTGATAATGGAGGATTTTAATACGGTTTTACACCCGGGGCTGGGTCAGTTGAGTTTGAGGTCAGGGAGGGTGTTGGCGGTAGCAAAGGGGGTTTATGGAGCAAATTGGGGGGGGCAAGGGGGGGTTGGATCCGTGGAGGTTTGGGAGGCCGAGGGCTAAGGAATTTTTGTTCTTCTCTCATGTGCACAGGATGTACTCCCGAATTGATTTTTTTCATCCTAGGTAGGACGTTGTTGATGGAGGCAGTTGAAGTGGAGTATTCAGCGATAGTGGTGTCGGATCATGCTCCGCATTGGGTGAACTTGTGGGTGAATAAGGATGGGGGCCAGCTCCCGCAATGGAGGCTAGATGTGGGGCTTTTGTCAGATGAGGTGTTATGTGGAGATAAACGACACGGGAGGTTTTTGTGGGCACGTTGTAGGAAGCATTGAAGGCAGTGGTGAGAGGAGTTTTATTTTGAAAATGGCACACGGAGGAGGCAGAGCGGGTGGAGATGGAAAAGCTAGTGGAGGAGATTCTGCAAGTGAACAGGAGGTACTCGGAACCCTCGGAGACGGGGCTGTTGAGGTTGCGCACTCTCAAACAGACCATTGTTTGCAGCAAACTACCCAGCCTTCAGAACAACGACCACGACACCACACAACCCTGCCATGGCAATCTCTACAAGACGTGCCAGATCATCGACATGGGTACCACCATTACACGTGAGAACACCACCCACCAGGTACGTGGTACATACTCGTGCGACTCGGACAACGTTGTCTACCCCATACGCTGCAGGAAAGGATGTCCTGAAGCGTGGTACATTGGCGAGACCATGCAGAAGCTGAGACAACGGATGAACGGACATCATACAACAATCGTCGGGCAGGAATGTTCCCTTCCAGTTGGGGAACACCTCAGCAGTCAAAGGCATTTGGCCTCTGATCTTCGAGTAAGCGTTCTCCAAGGCGGCCTTCAGGACGCTTGTGAAATCCTACCAACAGTCCTGGCTTGAGACAATTCACACCTCTTTAACCTGTGATTACCCCTCTCTCTGGATCTGTAAAGACTTAATTACCTGCAAAGACTCTCATTCAAAGTATCGTCATGCATCTTTGACTTTGTCTATATATATCTATATATGTTTCTGGAACCCACCTCTTCATTCACCTGAGGAAGGAGCAGTGCTCCGAAAGCTAGTGATTCGAAACAAACCTGTTGGACTTTAACCTGGTGTTGTAAGACTTCTTACTGTGCTCACCCCAGTCCAACGCCAGCAGCTCCACATCATTTTCTATTTGTACTCCAGTGTTTTGATAGTTCTGCCTCAATAACTGGTATGGTGGTGGTGTACAGGACCAGGAATCCAGAACATTTAAGTTTAATTTCTACCGTAGCAGTTTGAGAATCTGAATTTGTTTTTAAAGCTGGAAGTAAAATACTGCTATAGGTAAAGGTGACTCTTATCATAAAAAAAATTAACTGATTTCATCAGTGCCCTTTAGGAAAGGAAACCTGCAGCCTTGACCTAGCCTGGCCTATGTGACTCCTGTCCCACATCTGGCTGATTCATAACTACCCTCCTCTGTGGTGGCCTAAAACAATGTTTTTCAAACATTTTTCTGGCGACCCATTTTTACCAACTGGCCAACCTTTGGGACCCAACCCGGCCGACCTTCGCAACCCACGCCGGCTGACCTTCGCGACCGACTATTTTCTCTTACCTTGTTTGCTGCTGACAAAATGGAGGAATCGCCTTCGCGCCCAAAGCACGTGATGTCAATCAATGTTCAGGGGGCGTGACCTGCTCTCTGCCTCCCTTCAGGCAGGAAGATTACATAGAATTTTAAAAAAAAATCTTTTGCATCTCCGGTTACGCTAATTCGCGGGCAACCGCCGCAGCAGCCGGATTTTTTTTTTTTTACAAGTTCGATGGGGGGGGGGGGGTTTATTTGATAAAGTTTAACAGGAAAAAACATTTTCATCCTCTACAAATTGGAGGTTCATCACATTTCACCTAAACATTACAATTAAAAATGTTTAAAAAAAGACACTTAAAAATCAATTAATTGATAAAGCTTCCAAATACGACCTGCAGGCACTTTGTTTTGGAATGTTTAAAAATCAAGACTAAAAACATTGACATCTCTTGGTTGAAGTTACAGCTGCGGTGAAACCATCGTTGGTTCACTCACCATTCTGGAGTAAGAGACTTAAAAGTTAAAGCAATCAATCACATCATTCCCCACCAAACGTTTTGCAGCCGGCTTTTAACAATGCCGGCTGCTGTGGCCTTCAAAAAGGCTGCAACTAGATTTTAAAAAATGCGGTCACATTGCGCATGCGTGCCCCGCTCATCGATGCGCATGCGCAAAACTCTGAGCATGTGCATCAATGAGCGGGCTCGCATGCACAGTGTGGCCTCTTTTTAAAAAATATGTTCGTGGCCATTTTGAAGGCCGCGTGCAGCCGGCATTATTAAAAGCCGGCTGTTGCGCGTGGATTTGCGCAATCGGGAGCGCCGCGACGGACGGCTCCACGACCCTCCCGACACCTGCCACGGGTCGTGTCCCTGACTTTGACAATGCCTGCCTAAAAAGTCACTCAGTTTTGTTAAACCATTAGAAATATTAGGAGAAGAAAATCTTACTGGCTGCTTGGCTGCAATCTAAGCATTGCACCCGGACACCAGCTCCCAGCTGTTCAAAAACAAAATCCACTACCATGGCAATTAGTGATGAACAAAACATGTGAGTCTTTCCAATAACACCAACATTCCCTGGTATCTATGTCTATTGACCATCCTGCAATCTACAGTCTCATGTGGGAGGTTAATCGAAGCTGTGAAGTTGGATCGGCAAGCCACAGGGAACCTGAATCACACTTGTGGATAGAATAGAGATGTTCTTCAAAATAAACAATTTGTATTTCTCAATCAAAATGAATATACCTCATAAAACATTACCCCCTGTAGCCAAGGCCATTAATGCTCAACAACAGAATTTCATTCTAGAAGTACTGTTAACTCAAGTTTTACTTACAAAACTCTTTCTGGCTACAAAACAATAACTTGATTTGTTATGATGCACTCTGGGTATTGTAGTCCACAGTTGGAGACTGAAAACTGCATTTCATATTATGCAACAAAAACAGAAAATACTGGACAATCTCAGCAGGTCTGACAGCATCTGTGGAGAGAAAAGGGAGCTAACATTTTGAGTCTGGTGACTTTGTCAAAGCTGCAGAAAATGGGGTCAGATTTATATTGTAGTTTGGGGGGGGGGCATGGAATGGTGAGGCTAGATAGGGGATCAACGATCGGTTGAGATTGACAAAAATGTTGTAGACCGAAGACAAAAGGAACAAAAATGGGGGTAATTAAGACTAAGAAGGGTGCTGATAGTGGCACATAGAGATTGGAATGTATGAATGGCAGAACAATGGTAAGCAGTGTGTCAAAGGGCATCTAGGAACATATGTCCGAAGTGGAGTGGGGGGAGGGGGAACAATGGTGAGGAGAAAAACAGATCAATGGAAGAAATGAAAATAAATTGATAGAAATAAAAATGGGGTGAAGGTGGAGGAGAGAGTTCACAGTCTGAAGTTGTTGAACTCTGTTAAGTCCAGAAGGCTGTAACGTACTGTAGCCTTTAAAATGGCTAACTTCCGATTAGACTGGCCAAACCCCGATTTAAAATGGCAAACGGAAGAGGCTGATGGGAAAATCAGCCAACAGGACTCAAACAGGCAGCTGCAGGTAAAACTGTGTATTCGCCTCTGGGGAGGCCAGACAGAATCGATACCTGCAGCCATCAGCATCACAAAACACCAACCATCTGAATATTAATTAGCAATCCCCGGGAACAATGTGCAACAAATTTGACACACAAAGCCAACCCAGACTTTTCGGCGCCAGCAGGCGCCTACACAAAGAGAGGTGAACGACCACCCCAAAACCGCCCATCGATCAAGGAATCGCTCCAGCATTGGAGAATATCGAACCAAGTGATTGGGACGAAGTCCAATCACTTGGAACCAGGTACAGGGTCCGCCCCGAAAGGCGGGAAGCCCCTGGGGACTATAAGAATAGAGTCCAAGTTCAAATCGACCCTTCTTCACCCCTTCTCCTCTCTCCATCCTTTGAGACCCTTCTGCAACAGCCGCTAAAATCGTAAGTCTTACTTCAATGCTCGCTACGAGATAGGCGCTCCTGGCTATCGACCTGTACCAGCTTTGAATCCCGCAGGCTCAGAACCATACGAAAGGCCATTTGTTTCCCTGACCTGGTGGGCCATTTCCAAAGTTAAGTATTGGCCTGTTAGTTGTAGGAAGTAGCTTAGAAGTAGAATTAATGTATAAGTATTGATTACTGTATATAATAAATGTGCGTTGATTTAACTCTTACTAAGCGGTGTGTTGGATTATTGATCATTACTCGGACTTGAACCACGTGGCGGTATCAGAAAGATACCTGGCGACTCAAGAGCAAAGGTGATAGAACAAGAGCAATTAAACCAAGGCTAAGATTAGCAACAGTACCTAAACGGAAGATAAGGTGCTGTTCCTCCAATTTGCGTTTGGCTTCATTGGAACATTGCAGCAGGCCAAGAACGGACAAGTAGATATGAGAGCAGGATGGTGAGTTGAAATGGCAAACGACAGGAAGATGTGGGTCCTGCTTCCGGATGGATTGAAGGTGTTCCGCAAAGCGGTCACTCAGTCTGCGTTTAGTCTCTCCAATGTAGAATTGACTGCATTGGGAGCATCAAATTCAATAGACCAGACTGAAGTCGGTGCACGTGAAGTGCTGCCTCACTTGAAAGAGTGTTTATTTTTTAATTATTAAAAAAAATATATAAATTTAGTGTACCCAATTCATTTTTTCCAATTGGGGGGCAATTTAGCGTGTTCAATCCACCTGCATTGCACATCTTTGTGTTGTGGGGGCGAAACCCATGCCAACATGGGGAGAATGTGCAAACTCCACACGGACAGTGACCCAGAGTCGGGATCGAACCTGGGACCTCGACGCCTTGAGACTGCAGTGCTAACCACTGAGCCACCGTGCTGCCGTTGGAAGTGTGTTTAGGGCCTGAGATGGTGAGCAGGGAGGAGGTAAAGGGGCAGGTGATGCACCTTCTGCGATTGCATGGGAAGGTGCCGTGGGAAGAGAGTGAGGTGTTGGAGGAGTCGACGGCGGTGGGTGAGAAACCATGATTAAAGAAGAATGAAGACGTCAGCAGTACCGTTTTGGAAAGTGGTATCATCAGCACAGATGCAACGGGGGCAAAGGAACTCGGAGAATGGGATAGAGTCCTTACAGGATGTGGTGTGTGAAGAGCTGTAGTCGAGGTAGCTGTGGGAGTTAGTGTGTTTGTAATGGATATTAGTGGACAGTCTATCACCAGAAATTGAAATAGGTGAAGGAACAAGAACAAAGAACATTACAGGCCCTTCGGCCCACCGAGCCTGCGCTGATCCAAATTTCTCATTTACACCTACTACTTATTGACCAAAAGATCTGTATCCCTCCATTCCCCGCCTGTTCATGTGTCTATCAAGATACATCTTAAAACGTTGTTACTGTGCCTGTCTCCACCACCTCCACTGGCAACATGTTCCAGGCACCCACCACCCTCTGTGTGAAATATCTTCCCTGTATATGTCACCTTGAACCTCTTCACCCTTGTAATTGAGTCTACAACGGAAGCGAAGTGTCGGAGATGGATCTGTGAAGCAATGGAAATCTCAATTAAATTATTTGTTAAATATTTTTACATCTGGCACAATCAAAGGTGCTTCTCAAATAAGTTAAAATTAGAGCACATTAATATATTGCAATTTACTTTTGGAAGTATAAATTAAACATGCTGAGAAATTCTGAAGAATATTTACTTCTGTATGTCATTTTCTTTTTTTAAAATATAAATTTAGAGTATCGAAATATTATTTTTTTCAAATTAAGGGGCAATTTAGTGTAGCCAATCAACCTAACCTGCACATCTTTGGGTTATGGGGATGAAACTCATGCAGAGACGGGGAGAATGTGCAAACTCCACACGGACAGTGACCCAGGGCCGGAATTCGAACCCGGGTCCTCAGCGCTGCAGTCCCAGTGCTAACCACTGCGCCACGTGCTGCCCCTGTATGCCATTTTCTATGTATTCACAAATAAGTGAATTGCAATTTTAAATCTTTGCATTACAGATTTGTGAACTGTGACTACCATTGTTAAAATGTGTTCAATAATCTCTTGGAAAGTGTTTTTGGCCAAATATGCTTGTAAAGTGAAAATTCAACATCTGAGTTGAAAATTAATTATATGGGTATTTTCATATTCTTTGTTTTCAGTCTTCAAGAGCACTGTGACCAACCAAAGTCTCTGGCACAGTATGCGATCAAATCTACCCATCAGCTCCGGCATTCAACTGCGTTTATACTCCTCAAATGGCAAAAAAGATGGCACTTATGAGTATGGTGCCAGCAGTACCTCTGCTTCCTTGGGGATGGAGACCCAAAATCCCAAAAGATCTGGTAAAATCACACTTCTATATTGCAATTTGTTGGAGACGAGAGATTGGCCACCAACCAGTACCATTTGTAACTTGACAACACATTTCCCTTGTTGTTTATCCTGATACTTTTGAATTTAGCTCCTTGTGATGTTGGAAAGAGCTACTCCCAGACAGTGGCCGGGATATTCCAGTCCTGCCCACCACACAACTGAAAATTCCCACCCAAAGTAAATAGATCTTTGGCTGGTCTGTCAAATTTTCTGTCCCGTCCGGGATGATTCCCATCTCGGGGCTGGAAAATCCCTGCCAGTAGCATTATGTAAGTCTTAAAAAATCCAGGGGAAGGAAGCTTATACATTTTGTTTATGTTTGTACTAACTTCAGTTAAATCCATTGAAGTATGATGCTAATTTATTAGAATGAGCAGTGCAGCACTTTTTACTTGATCATTTTCCGGAGTAAGTACAAACAAACTTAAATCCTGCAGATTAGGAATATTATGTTTCTATAATTGTGTCCAAATTAGTGTTGAACTTTATTCATAGCTGCAGCAACAAATCTGTGGTTACTTCTTTTATAGTTATGTAAACCAGAAACTTAATGAATGATCTAAATCAAATAATTGTTGCAGGAGTAAGTCACCTGGCCTCTATTCTCTCTGCCAGTGTTGGCTTTTCAACTGGAGATAACTACTGTACCCCATTTCCCAACATTTTTCTTCTATCCTTTGTATTGTTCCTTTTCAACTAACTGGCTGTTTAAAAGCTTTGTAACCATAAAGCATTCCACTTCTCACTGATCTTCTGGGGGGACAGAAATGTCTAACTTCTCACTTTGTATTTGTTATAATCCTCAGACTCTTCCCTCTTGTTATTGAATCATCAATCCGAAGAAGCAATTATGCAGTGGTTACTAAAAGCATTCCGACCAGGCCTAATCTTTTATGAATAAGAAATTTCTCCAGTTTTTTAGGTTTTCCTCCGTAACTATATAACCCCTCATTTCCAGAGCATTCTAATCACAGCCTTTCAATAGCTGTGATGTCCTTCTTATAACAGTAGGTGCCCAACACTTGGGAGAAAATACGTTTTGTGAGAGATATATATATATATATATATATATATATATATTTAAAAAAAAATATATTTATTAAAGTTTTTTAACACCATTTTTCTCCCTTACAAACAATAACCCCCCCTCGTAACAAAAAAACAAACGAGAAATCGTGCAGAGCAAGATATATACATGGCAAAATGATATATTTACACAGCTTTGTACACTGGCCCTCACCCGTACGTGCCAGTTTCCCCAACCCTTCATGTTATGTCTTGCTCATCCACCCTCCCAGGCAGTCTCTTCTCCCCCCCCCTCCCCCCCCCCAAACGTTGCTGCTGCTGCTGACCGACCTTCCTCTAACGATCCGTGAGATAGTCTAGGAACGGTTGCCACCACCGTAGAACCCCTGCGTTGACCCTCTCAAGGCGAACTTAATCCTCTCCAACTTTATGAACCCAGCCATATCATTTATCCAGGCCTCCAGGCTGGGGGGCTTCGCCTCCTTCCACATTAGCAAGATCCTTCGCCAGGCTACTAGGGACGCAAAGGCCAGAATGCTGGCCTCTTTCGCCTCCTGCACTCCCGGTTCGTCCACTACTCCGAATATTGCTAGCCCCCAGCTTGGTTTGACCCGGACTTTCACCACCTGAGATATTGCTCCCGCCACTCCTCTCCCGAACCCCTCCAGTGCCGGGCATGACCAAAACATATGGACATGGTTCGCCGGGCTCCCTGAGCACCTTCCACATCTGTCCTCCACCCCAAAGAACCTACTCAACCTCGCCCCCGTCAAGTGCTCTCTGTGGACCACCTTAAATTGTATCAGGCTGAGCCTGGCACACAAGGAGGAGGAATTAACCCTACCTAGGGCATCAGCCCACAGACCTTCCTTGATCTCCTCCCCCTGCTCCTCCTCCCATTTACCCTTCAACTCATCTACCAGCGCTTCCCCCTCTTTCAACTCCTGGTGTATTTCCGACACCTTGCCCTCCCCGACCCATACACCCGAGATCACCCTATCTTGAACTTCTTGTGCCAGGAGCAATGGGAATTCCCTCACCTGTCGCCTCACAAAAGCCCTCACCTGCATATATCTAAAGACATTTCCCGGGGGTAACTCTAACTTCTCCTCCAGTGCCCCTAGGCTCGCAAACGTCCCGTCGATGAACAGGTCCCCCATTCTTCCAATCCCCGCCCGATGCCAGCTCTGGAACCCCCCGTCCATCTTCCCCGGGACAAACCGGTGGTTACCCCTGATCGGGGACCACACCGATGCTCCCATTGCACCCCAGTGCCGTCTCCACTGGTCCCAGATTCTTAGCGTTGCCGCCACCACCGGGCTCGTGGTATACTTTGTCGGCGAGAGCGGCAGCAGTGCCGTCACCAACGCCCCCAGGCTCGTTCCTTTACAGGACGCCATCTCCATCCTCTTCCATGCCGCTCCCTCACCCTCCATAACCCACTTGCGGATCATCGCCACATTTGCTGCCAGTAGTAGCTCCCCAGGTTTGGCAGCGCGAACCCTCCTCGGTCCCTACTGCGTTCCAGGAACCCTCTCCTTACTCTCGGGGTCTTATTCGCCCACACAATCCCCATAATACTCCTGCCTACTCTCTTAAAAAAGGCCTGAGAAATATTTTTGCAAGTTTCTTAAATTGACAGTTGAACCCCATTAAATAGTTTGATTGTCACAAATTCTAGGATTGACTTTTCCTCCTCGTTTATAGAGTGGGATTTTCTGGCCTGTCGACGGCACATCCCTGCTGCAGGTTTTGTGGCAGCGAGAAGTGCATTCAATGGGAAACTCCATTGCCAACGGCAAGAACAGACAATCCTGCTGCTGGCAAATGGTGACCCATCCTCCGCAGCTGCAGAACATGCCATGGAGGGAGAGAAAAATCCTGCTCACAGTTTTCAATTCCAGACTTAATTCCACTTAATTTTGCCGAATGCTGAATCCTTAATCCTCCTTAAATCAATGAACGGCTTCCACCTCCAACCGACCCCCTCAAGACGAACTTGACTTTCTCCAGCCTCGAGGAATTATGTCAGGTTGCCCACCCACGCCACCGCTTTTGGTGGCTCTGACTCCCCCCATCCAAGTAAGAGCCATCTCCGGGCTATCAAGGAGGCAAAGGCTAAGACATCGGCCTCTCTCGGCCCTAGGACTTCCCGGGTTTTCCGACACGCTGAATATCGTTACCTCTGCACTCAAGGACACCTTTACCCCCAGCACCTTGGACATTACGTTGCAAACCCCTGCCAGAACCCCTTCAGCTTTGGACATGCCCAAAGCATGTGGACGTGATTCGTGGCGCACCGCCTACACCTATCCTCTACCCCCTCAAAAACTACTCATCTGTGCTAAAGTCATTTGTGCCCTATGAATTACTTTTAAACTGAATGAGGCTTAGTCTCGCACGCCCTCTGCAGGGCCTCAGCCCATGTCCTGGCCTCCACTTCCCCACCCAGCTCCTCTTTCCAACGCTTTATATCCCCCACCAGGGCCCCCTCCCAATCCATCAGCTGCTTTCCCCTCCCCTAACTCCACCTTCGACAGCACCTTATCTTGCAAGCCCAAGTACGGTAACCCAGGAAATGACAGCACCTCTCTCACAAAATCACAAACCTGCAGGTATCTGAAACCGTTCCCCTTGGGCAGCTCATACTCTTCGTCCAGGTCTTCCAATTTTGTTAAACTGCCCCGTACAAACAGGTCGCCGAATCGCTCAATCCTTGCCTGCCACCGTTCCCAAACCTCGCATCCAGCCCCCCGCTGCAAACCTATGTCTCAAATCGGTGCCCACACTGAGGCAACCTCCAGTCCCAAATGTTGCCTCCGCTGCCCCCACACCCTCGAGGCCAACACCACCAGTGGGCTTACAGAAAGCCTGGCCGACGAGAACCGCAGCGGGGCTGTTAACAATGCCGTTAAGCTTGTTACCTTACAAGAAGCTGTTTCCACGCCGACCCCTTCCCCCACTACCCATTTCCTAACCATGGCAATGTTCGTCACCCAGTAGTAGCTCATTATATTCGGCAATGCCCTTCTGTAAGACCGTAAGACATAGGAGCGGAATTAGGCCACTCGGCCCATTGAGTCTGCTCCGCCTTTCAATCATGGCTGATATTTTCCCATCCCTATTCTCCTGCCTTCTCCCCGTAACCCCTGATCCCCTTATTAATCAAGAACCTAGCTATCTCTGTCTTAAAGACATTCAGTGATTTCCCCTGCTTCAAAAGAGCCCTCTTGACCCACAAGCTCTTCCCTGCCCAAACAAACCCAGAGATCAGCGCAGTAACCTTTTTAAAGAACGACTTCGGGACAAAGTCCGGGAGGCTCTGAAATACGAACAGGAACCTTTGGCAGCACCCTCATCTTTACTGTTCGTACCCGTCCCGCCAGCGACAATGGTAGTATATTCCACCTCTTGGAAGTCCCCCTTGATCTGCTCCACGAGCCAAGTCAAGCTTAACTGGTGCACCTGCGCTCAACCCAGCGCCCTCTGAATGCCCAGATATCTAAAACACGCCCCCACTACCTTAAATGGCAGCTCTCCTAACCTCCTCTCCTGCCCTCTGGTCTCAATCGGGAACATCTCTTTCTTTCCCATGTTCAACTTGTACCGGAGACCCGGTCAGTGTCCTCCAAAATCCCCATAATGCCCCCAATGTCACCCAATGGGTCCGAAATGTATAATAGGTTGTTGTACATTGAAACCCTGTGCTTGATGCCCTCCCGCACAATCCCTTTCCAATCCCTCAATGCTCGAAGCGCCATTGCCTACTGGCAAAGAGCAACGGGGAGAGCGGGCACCCCTGGCTTGTCCCCGATGCAGCCCGCAATATCCCAAACTCATCTGGTTCGTCCGCACATTTGCAACCGGTGCCTTATATGCAGCAACAGGACCCAGTCCATAAACCCCTGCCCAAACCCAAACAACCCCAACAACTCAGAAATATTCCCACTCCATCTGGACAAAAGCCTTCTCTGCGTCCATTGCCATTACCACCTCCACCTCCTGCCCCTTCGGAGGCATCATAATTATTTTGCGCAGCCTCCTCACATTCACTGACAGCTGTTTCCCTTTCATGAACCTCGTTTGGTCTTTGCCTATCACCCCCGAGATGCAGCCCTCAATTCGTGAAACCAACACCTTCTCCAGCAACTTGGCGTCTACATTCAATAGCGATATTGGGCGGTACGACCCACGCTGCTCCGGATCCTTGTCCATTTTCAATATCAAAGATATGGATACCTGTGATAGTGTAGGAGGGAGTTCCCTTCTCTCCCTAGCCTCATTGTATGCCCTCATCAACAGTTGCCCTTTCCAGTTGCGCCACATCAGCCACACCCTTGTCATCAATCCCCCCCCATCCTCCCCATCCCCTGAGCGCTTGGTCGACTTCCAGGGACCTCTCCCATCAACTGCTCCAACATTTGGGCCGCATACGTGCCAGCCTCCACACCTTCAATGCCTTCGGGCATCCCTCCAGTCCTCAAATTTTACCTTCTGGAGCAGTTCTCTAGTTCCTCCACCATCAGCCTCTTCTGGGTTTCCCGCATCACCCCCACCTTGGCCACTAACGAGGCCAGCTGCTTGTGCTTCCTCACCGCCTCTTCCACTTTCTGGATTGCCTGGCCCTGTGACTCTCTCGATCCCTGGTTTAATCGGCTCCGCCACTTTGGCCAGGTTTTCCAGGGCCTCCTTCCTCTGCTGGCTGAACGTAACGTTCAGAAACTCCAGTAACTGCTCCGTTGACCACTGGGTGGGCAGAACAGCCCCTTTGCCCTCTGCCATCTTAACCTGTGGCGCACCACGAAGATTCTCCTGTTCCAACAGCTTTTTTCTTCTTGCCATGCTCCTAGTTCGTGGATCCATCCACCAGCAACCCCAGAGGAGTTACACCTTCTCGAGGTACTCCTCCACCTCTTTCCAGCCAAAAACTTTGCCCTTTGGATAGGGAAAGTACTAAAAAATGCCACCGAGTCGGAGCCACCAAATATGCAACTGCTACTCTATGGTTGCCACCGGAAGTCTTAAATTTAAAATTCTTATCTTCACCTTCATATTCCTCCATTGACTCACTGCTGCACGCTATTCTGCAACTATTCTAATCTTGCATCCTCTTTCACCATTTGGAATCTTAACTACTTTGCAACCTCTTTCATTGCGTAACCATTGATTCCCCAGGATAACTCTCCCTTAATTCCCTTTGTCTATTTACTCTGCTCTTTCCAACATTCTCAAAACCATTTTTTGATTAAGCTTTCAGTCATTCCTAATTAGCAAGCTAGTTTGACATTAGTTCCTGGATTTCTATTAGCAACCTGATATCAATCAGATTTTCTGATTAGCTATAGATGAGATAGATAAAAGGTTTAATGAAGAAATCCCAGTTGGAAAAATCCTTAAATTCTTAAGAGTAATTAACTAAATCAATATATTAACCATGAGAGTGAGAAAAACCTGACTAGCTGGGAATTAATCAGATAAGACACAATGTTCACATTTTGCAAATTGTTTGAAGACTGCTAGCGAGTGGCAGTAGCGAGAAGGTAGCACAAGTGGCTAGCACTGTGGCTTCACAGCACCAGGGTCCCAAGTTCGATTCCCCGCTGGGTCACTGTCTGCACGTTTTCCCCATGTCTGCGTGGGTTTCCTCCGGGTGCTCCGGTTTCTTCCCACAGTCCAAAGACATGCAGGTTAGGTGGATTGGCCATGCTAAATTGCCCTTAGTGTCCAAACAAAAGGATAGGAGAGGTTATTGGGTTACGGGGATAGGGTGGAAGTGAGGGCATGAGTGGGTAGGTGCAGACTCGATGGGCCGAATGGCCTCTTTCTGCACTGAATGTTCTGAGTGCAAGGCCAAATAGCAGAAAAGACCCTTTGTGTTGTGGAAAACTGGGCTGACATCCCAGTTCCGTTTCGATGGTAACGGTTAGTCAGCCCATAGTGATAATTTCTTGTGGGAAATGTGTTTCGCTCAGACCATCATGGAAAATTACAGCAA
Organism: Scyliorhinus torazame; assembly: GCF_047496885.1. Lineage (NCBI taxonomy): Eukaryota > Metazoa > Chordata > Chondrichthyes > Carcharhiniformes > Scyliorhinidae > Scyliorhinus > Scyliorhinus torazame. Next base: position 190,829,705 of record NC_092709.1, read on the forward strand.
ATCGATTATCTCTTAAATGTGACAGATACTTGGTCGAATTAATTGAATTATAAATTAGTTAAAACCAATCCCAGCTGTAAAGAGGGTGACACTTTAAAGATAGTAATCTCCTTAAAAAAATCAGTTGTCGGGATGAGAACTCATTCCGGAATCATTCTTACCTAATCGCTAAAACCTATTCTCGTGCTTGCTTTGCAAATCGCTATTTTTTTCTTTTGTTTCGTTTTGTACTGTGCATCTTGATTTGAAGAAATTACCACGAACTATAATTGTATTTTAAATTCAATTCAACTATCTGCGAAAGACAATCGATCTGACTAGCTTGCTGCAGGGCTAGTCGGAACTTCCTAAATTTTGTACTTGAAAATTGACTTTACCAGTAGACACTAAAGCTGACGAATAAAGTTTCAAATAACTTTACCAATATCGCAGTCTGGAATCTCTGTAATTTGGGAACTAAGAAGGGATAACGCACATCCAGGGTTCCGAATAGACACAGAGATCCATCACAACCTCTCTAACAATGCTATTTGATATTTTCATGTTGAACCATGATGTGCAACAATAATGTGCTGTCTCCAGATTTTATGAACATGAATATTTTAACCTGCATATTCCTATTTCATGCCAAATTTATCTTAACAGCTCAAGGACCCAGTGTGTCAAGTCAACCCACTTTGGAGCAAATCCAAGTGAAAGGTGAGCAATTTATTGTGGAATAATTAAATAACAGTTTATGCAAGGTTACAGTAGTGCCACCTGTTCTATCTGTCCAATTCAGATACTTCAACCAGCTCCTTAATCAAAGTTTACCCAGGTGTCTTTATTTATGAGGAGAACAAAGTACGGACACCGAGAAAATGCTTTATTAAATATAGTTGACCCGTAAATTACCCACTATATATACAAGAAACACTCAGGATTCGACTATACTACCCGCAAAGGTTGTTTGGTATGCTGATCAGATCAGATTGCTGAATCCCTCTGGTTTCTCTTTGTGAAGGTGATTCTCACTGCTTGCTTGCTTTCTTCCTTCCTTCCTTCTAGTCTGGTCAAGGTCACCTCACACTCAGAGTCTTCGCTTCCTAGATGTCCGGAATGCCTATTTTTATCCCCCTGCCACCACCCACCTCCTTTTCCACCTGCCCTTGGCCTTTGGCCAATGGAATCTCAGGAGGCAGGGTCTCAGTGCCCAATGGTGTGGTTGATGACCTGTTGATGGGGCACTTGAGCCCGCCTAAGGAGGAGCACTGATTGCTTGGCTTGATGGGTTAACAGGAACTGTGGACACTAGGCCAATGCATCTTAAGTGGGAGTGATAATCACTTGATGGGTGTGGAAACCTAAAATGACCAACTAGGGTATGGTGGGATACCTGACATAAAGATTCAAAGTGTCCCAAAGAAATTGCTGCAGCTACCTCATTAATTCAGTCAGCAGACAAGTGGCTCCTTGTTGGTTGATTACACTGCCTAAAAACTAATTGGTTTCCTGACGAGATCACCCTCACCTTTGTATTGTGACACACACACACCTTTTCCCTATAGCAGTACCACGGAGGGCGATGACGTCAATCGATCACCTCCGCTTTTGTATTGCTAATATACCTATCTCTGTTGAATTACCGCAGAATGCATTGATGTCATTTGATCACCTCTCCTTTATCGAAATTATACCTTTGTCTTAGCCTAAGCCAACAGAAAGGCTCAGAAATTATCGCTGTCACTACCTGTGGGGGATTTTTTTTTTTGTGTATGAAGATCTGTACTTCCCTTTTGTGTGGCTGAGTCTGCTTGGCTATGACCTTTTGATTGTAGTGGTCACTGTCCTTGCGCAAGTAAAACTTAATAAACTTAACTGTGTTGTTACCCGTTACATTTTCAGTCTAAAGTCTTACTCGGAGGTCGAAGTTTTCAACATGGGGTATCAGGAACTGTGTACAATAGGCCAATGCATCTCAAGTAGGAGCGATATTTACTTGATGGGTTATCAGGGGCTGCTCCAGACATGTCCTGGCAGCCTGTCGGAGTTCAGGATATTCAGATTCTGCAGGCTTCTTGCTGGAGCGGGCTGTGGTTTTAATTTAAAGTGCCCAATTCTTTAATTTAGGATATCCAATTTAATCAGCCTTAAAACTAGGCCCTGATTATATTATCACACACCGGTTGACAAATAATCCAGAGACTGAAAGAATAATCAAGAGAGCATGAGTTCAAATATTGAGCAATCAGGTGTTTCACTCCTTGGTTCTTTCTCCATTTATGCATCCGTCCCCTGGTTATGCAGTACATTACACCTCTAACCAGGTTCCCTTTGATTCTTTTGCCTGTCACCGTAAATCTATACACACTGGTTAATGACCTTTCAGCTATTGTCCCTTTTATGATTTTAAACATCTATCAAATCTATTTTTGTCCCTCTCTGCTTTAATGAGAACAGCCTCACATTCAGTAGTCTGTCCAAATAATTCTAATCCCATATCCCTGGAACTATTCTATTCTGGTGGACTGTGGGGATGACAGCCATGATGCATCGACGGTGACATCCTCTGAGCTCTCCTGTGGGTTCTCATGGTTGGCAGGGATGGGGACCATCCCAGATGGGCTGGTGCCGTCGGCTTCATGAACTGCAGGAGAATAGACATGTGGTCAGTGGGAGGGATGGGTCAGTCTGTTTCTCATTAACAACTCCAGTTTGACAGTTCATCTGGGTGGTGGCCGGCGGACCCTCACCCCGCGCCGTATGCCGGTCTCTACATTGGTGACAGATCTGTCCTCTGCCACCCCATGACCTCCAAGGGCCCTTCCTCATAGGGAGTGTGGACTATGATGTCTGGCAGCCCTTCTGGGCCCTCCCCTATCTGTTGTGAGCCAACTTCTCCTGCGAGCATTCTCTGGGGGGGGGAGGGACATTGATAGCCACGCGCATCGTTTATCGAGGAAGTGGGAGAGGGGTGCTGGGAGTACAGGGGGGTGAGGGTGGGGAGATGGGCTGTATGGGGAGGGGTGCAGAGAATGGGCAGTATGACAGGGTGGGGAAGGAATGGGGAGTATGGCTGGAGGGAAGAATAGGGAGTATGGACGGATGCGGAGTATGTGGGCGTGCAGAGTATGGGGGGGTGGATGTGAGGAATGGCGTGGGCGGAACTGTTGGACATGAGCATGGAACGGTGGGCGGTGTCGGGAGCAATCCCGTGGGTGAGGTTGGAGGTGGTCCGGTGCCAACCCACCTGTGGAGACGGGTGGATGTTGTTGGATCATCTTACAGCACTGGATGCCAGTCGTCGTGGTCATGCTCTCCAAGCTGACAGCTGCTGCCACTTCCTCCCAGGTGGCACTGGCTGCCCTGTGGATGACCCGCTTATATTTTATGCCTCAGCTAATAATGGCAAGTATCCCATATGCATTTTTAAGCACCTTATCTACCTGCCTTACTTCCTTCAGGGATCTATGGGCCGGCACTCTGAGGTTCTCTGGTCCTCTGTACTTCCTAGCATCCTACCATTAATTGTGTATTCCCTTGCCTTGTTAGTCCTTCAAAAATGCACCACCTCACTTTTCAGGGCTAAATTCCATTTGCTACTGTTCTGCCCATCTGACCAACCCGTATTGCCCTGTAACGTAGGGCTTTCCTCCTCACCATTTACCACATGGCCACTTTTAAACCCGCTAAAACAGCTAATACCTCCTCCCTTTCAATGCTAATCTGTTCAGTTATATCCGTCTCCCTCCCTGTCTCTATACCTACATTGTGCTTCTCCGTAGTGAACACAGATGCAAAATACTCATTTAATACCTCACCTACTTTTGGCTCCACACACCGGTTGCCACTTTCGGTTCTTGACTCTTTTTCTCTAGTTCTCTATCACTTAATATACGTGTAAAACACCTTGGGATTTTCCTTTATTTTGCCCACCAGTGTTTTTTTCATGCTTATTTATTTCTTCGCTCTCCTGATTTTGTTATTAACTGTCCTTGAAGGCATCCACTGTTTTCAGCTCCCTGTATTTGCCATAAGCCTTCCTTTTTTGGCCTGTTCCTTATGAAGCACGGTAGCGCAAGGGGCTAGCACTGTGGCGTCACAGTGCCAGGGTCCCTCCCCGCTGGGTCACGTCTGTGAGGAGTCTGCACGTTCTCCCCATGTCTGCGTGAGTTTCCTCTGGGTGATCCGGTTTCCTCCCACAGTCCAAAGACGTGCAGGTTAGGTGTATTGGCCATAATAAATTGCCCTTGGTGTCGAAAAAGATTAGGTGGCGTTATTGGGTTACGGGATAGGGTGGAAGTGAGGGCTTAAGTGGGTCGGTGCAGACTCGATGGGCCGAATGGCCTCCTTTTGCACTATGTTCTATGTAAGTGAAATCCAATCCTGTATTTCCCTTGAAATTCAGGGCACTCTGGACTTTTTGTCCAACCCTTTACAGAAAAATGATGGTTTTGTATACGAACATGGTTTTGTGTACTCTGTTATTTCTTCCCTGTCCCCCTCCATCCCAAATTAATTATTTTTATTCTAGATATCTCCTTGTCCTTTTTGTATAGCTAACCTTGTGATTCTATAATTACTGTCCGCTGTTTCCCTACTGCCGCTCCTTGACTTGCTTCATTTCCCAGGACTAGATCCAACAATGCCTCCTTCCTCATTGGACAGGAAACCTAACTAATTAATAATATTCTCCTGAACAAAAGAAATGGCCACCCCATTCTGTCCTTTCACAATTGCTACCCCTTTTAATATTTGGGTAGTTAAAGTCTTCCTCTATCACGATCCAGCGCAAGCAGCTCTTGGTAATTTTCTGTCAAATCTGTTGCGCTATCATCTTCCTAGTATTTGGTGGCCTTTAAAATACATTAAGTAGCGCAATAGCGCTTCAATTGTTTCTTAACTCCAACCAAATTGATTCTGTTTTTGACCCCTCAATAACTTTGATATTTTTAAAAACAAATGTCATTCTCAAGACTCACACCATGTTAGGTCTGCTTATCTATAGGTTGTTCAAATTTTTAGAAATTGTGGGTCCAATTCCATTCAGAATGATCTTGATCTCTGTTGTGCAAGTACTGAAATGAGTTCTGTCTAAAAAAATTCATTCAGTTACATTATTGTATGTCCTAAATGATGAGCCCAGCTCTTCAAGGCCACTTGCCAGAATTTAATTCAGATTGCTTCACTTTTGATTTATTGACTCAGATAATTTCACTCTTGGATGAAGCAAGATGTTATGTGTCACTGAGATCAATGAGATCAAAATACTTTGCATTGATGCAAGATAATGTTACATAACAAGATCTATTATTGTACAAAAGTTCTAAGCTTTTAAGGATCTTTGGTAGTTTCTGATTTATTTGTTACAGATGGTTGATGGGTTATGTAGAGAAAATGTAATAATCGAAATTTGTGGCAGCAACACTGTTTGAATGATAATTCTCTTTCCCAATGTTTCTCAGTTAAAGCTATTCTGAAGAAGAGAGACTATGGGTCCACGTACACTCAAAATAATTTCATCACTGGCATGCGAGCACTAAACGAATTCTGTTTAAAACCCAGGTATTCAGCAACATTGCTACAATGTTTTTCTAACTTGATATTAAAAATATTAAAACATCTAAATGTACTTATGTGTATTCTTGTTAATTATTCTTTCCATGGAGAAGAGAAATTATCACATTATCACATTGTGAATTCTGCTGTACAAAGAGCTTCTTAATGAGAACTGAATTGAGAACACAGTATGAATTATCTAGAGATGGTGCACATGTTCAGCTAACCTTAATGGGTGCTAATAGCTTGTTCTTCAAGTGCACTCATAGTGGGGATTCTTTTTCACGCAAGTGTGCACCATACTTATATACGTGGCCTGTTCTTTATGAAGTGAAATGCCCTAGTGCACAGTGCTAATGCTGTGGTTTGCTTACAGCACGCAACACGTCCGAAGGTGATGTCACTTTTTAATTTTATTTAACGATTTGCTGCCACTCAGCTTCAGGTTTTGGGCCCAGACTGATGTCTCACTCCATGTGACTGCATAAGTGTATAAATGTGTACATAGATTACATAGATTACATAGAACATACAGTGCAGAAGGAGGCCATTCGGCCCATCGAGTCTGCACCGACCCACATTAATCCCTCACTTCCACCCAATAACCCCTCCCAACCCTTATGGACACTACGGGTAATTTAGCATGGCCAATCCACCTAACCTGCACGTCTTTGGACTGTGGGAGGAAACCGGAGCACCCGGAGGAAACCCACGCGGACACGGGGAGAACGTGCAAACTCCGCACAGACAGTGACCCAGCGGGGAATCGAACCTGGGACCCTGGCGCTGTGAAGCCACAGTGCTAATCACTTGTGCTACCGTGCTGCCCATGGAGCTACCATTTACAAGATGCGCAATGATCTTTATTAGTGTCACAATAGGGCTTGCATTAACACTGCAATGAAGTTACTGTGAAAATCTCCAAGTCACCACACTACGGCGCCTGTTTGGGTAACTGAGGGAGAATTCAGTATGTCCAATTCACCTAACAAGCACGTCATTGAGACTTGTGGGAGGAAACTGGAGCACCCGGAGGAAACCCATGCAGAATGTGCAGACTCTGCACAAACCCAAGCTGGGAATCAAACCCGGGTCCCTATCGCTGTGAAGCAACAGCGCTAACCACTGTGCTACAGTGCCGCCCAACTCGCCAAGGTTCCTTCAGCACTTTACAAACCTGCAAGCTCGACCAGCTAGAAGGACAAAGGCAGCAGATGTGTGGGAACACAATCACCTGCAAGTTCCACTGCTAGTCACACACCATCCTGACTCGTAACGATATCACTGTTCCTTCCCTGTTGTTGGATCAAACTTCTAGAACTCCCTAATAGCACTGTGGTGTACCTACACCCAATGGACTGCAGCAGTTCAAGAAAGCGGCTCACCATTACCTTCTTGAGAGCATTTGGGGACGAGTGATGTTAAGATCCCATGAAAGATTTTTTAAAAATGTAGTTCCAATATGCTGTTCTGCAATACTGTCTATTCCAATTCTTTTTAATGAAGACCTGACTTTCTCACTTTCCTGCAGTGACCTGGAGAAATTAAGGAAGATTAGACGGCGAAGTCCTCATGACGATACAGAGGCTTTTACTGTCTACTTAAGATCTGATGTAGAAGCTAAGTGGGTATAAATCACTTTTAATGTTGCATTAAGGACATTTAAACATATATTAACTTTCTGTGTACTTGATTTTGAGATCCTTTTGCACTAGAAAAAAAGTTGCTGAGCCTGAAAACTGAATGCAGTGGGAATTGAATGTGTGGCCTCCTGATCTGTGGTTTTGTGTGTTGTTGCTTCAATACTCCATGTTAACTATGTCAGTTTAACTGTGAAAAGGAATATATCTTTTTTTTTGATGTTCCTCCCTTTATCCTGCTCACACTTTCTATAATTCCTATTTCTCCATTTTACCCATGTTAATATGCCATTCTAGCAGTTGTCAGAAATTAACAGACTGTTGAGAACAAATCTAGCTTTCCCTGTTAAATACCTTCATGTGCTGTAATATAACAGACATTAAACTCCACTGTAAGATAATACTATTTCAATTATTTTATAGTTTTCCTGAATTAACATAATTCTTTTGTTTAAAATTCAAAGTAATGCATTTCCCAATGGATTTTTAATAGCAATCATATTCTGAACACATTCTTAGTGTAGTTATCTGCTCAGAAATTCTAAGAACAGGGCAGCACGGTGGCGCAGTGGTTAGCACCGCTGCCTCATGGTGCCGAGGTCCCAGGTTAGATCCCGGCTCTGGGTCACTGTCTGTGTGGAGTTTCTACATTCTCCCCGTGTCTGCGTGGGTTTCACCCCCACAACCCAAAGATGTGCAGGATAGGTGGATTGGCCACGCTAAATTGCCCCTTAATTGGAAAAAAAAGAATTGGGTACTCTAAATTTTTTTAAAGAAATTCTAAGAACATAACACCCAGGACAAGGAAAGAATTTTAGAGTCCATGTATGATTGCTGTATCCAAATGAGCAGTGGAAGGGGAAAATCTACACAATAGGTCTAAAAGTGAGAAAAAGTGGAGACAGTTATCTGATTAAGAATTCTGTACACAAATGCATGAGATCTAAAATAAGGAGATATATAAATTCAGCTTCGAATGCGACAATGGTAGTCATTAACAGCAAAATGCAGAGTGGAGTGGAAGTAGCACTAAAGATACATAATTAAAACAGTTCAGGGATTTCATAATGGGTGAGCAGGAACAGCAGAAAATACAGCATTTTGGCAGACGTTTCCACGGAGCTAACGGGATGTATAAATATGGAATGCAATTAAATATACAGCAAAAACAATATAAAGCAAGATATTTAATATCACAGAATAGCTCAAGTAATCAAGACGGTGAATTTCTAGAATGGCGTTGGGACTGTTATTTAGTGATGAGTAATGTGCCGAACTAGCCAATAGATTCCCATATTTATAAGAGGCTGGAGCTTTTTCTCCAAAACGGAGAACGTTGAGGGGTGACCTGCTGAAGGTCCTCCAGATTATGAAAGGGTTTGACAAAATAGATGTAGAGAAGAGGTTTCTATTTAACAATTGAGACCAGAACTAGGAACCATAAGTCACGAATAAGTGCAATAAGAAATTCTGAAGAAACTTTTTACCAACAGCTAGAATGTTATCACAGAGTAATTGAGTTGAATAGCAGATATGCATTCAAGGAGAATCCAGGCCAGTGAATGAAGGTAAAAGGAATAGAACGATGTATTGATGGGGTTAGATGCAGAGGGATAGGAGGAGGCTTGTATGGTGCAAGAACACGTCATTTAATCCAACAGATTTAATCAAGCATTGTTTCTGTGCTGTAAACACTTTGGATTTGTTATTGGGCGAGAGAGATAAGGGAGGGTTATAAAGCAACGTTTTAAATTAAAATAAGGCAAACTTTGATGGTATGGGAAATTAATTGACCACAGTAGTTTGGGCTGAACCTTTGGATAAACCTACAAAAGTATTGTAGGAAAGTATTCAAAGTATCTGGTATACAAAACAGACTTATCACATTTCTGTAGTTAAGTGATTATAATTAACAATCGAGTCAGTCATCAAGCTAAAAACATAAAAACACAGATTTTTTTTCTTTAAAAATGCAAGGTAAAATGACATCCATCTGAAATGGAGAGCTATAAAAGACAACAGAAGAATACAGAGAAAGTTTAAGGAATGACTTTCAGCCATAAGTGTATTAAAATAAAGAGTTATAAAGGGAAATGTGGGCCCAATAAAGATCAATGCAGGTGAAACAAAATGGACAATGAAGAAATGGTAGATTGTTAAATTGAGTACTTTGTATCTATTTTCACAGTGGAGAACAAAATACCAGCGGTTCAAGGGAACCTAAAATTAAGCCAAGGGGAGGAACTTGGTGGATTTAATATGAATTATTAAATGGTAATGAGAAAATTATGACACTTAAGATATACTCCAGGATCTGATGGTTTCCACCCCAAAGTATTAAAAGAAATAGGTGAGGACGTTACAGATGCGTTAACCATAATTTTCCAAAGGTTTCTAGATTTGGGAATGATGTCTTTGCACTTGGAAAAAAAAATACCAATGTCACTCTTATTCAAGGAGGTGGGAAGAAAAATGGTAACTACTGATTTGCCAGTTAATTGTGGAAGATTTATGGAATCCGTCATTAGGACTAGAGTGACAGTGCACTTGGGCGAGAAAGCAATTTAGCATGGATTTGTGAAGAGTAGATTACGTCTGATTAATCTACTGAATTCTTTGAGGAACTGAAAGTTGTAGAGTTAGATCCGTGGATGTAACCTATTTGGATTTCTGGGAACAAGCCAAGTAATCCCATTTTCCTGCTTGTTTTCCGTAGTTTTACATTTTTTCCCCTTCAGGTATTCAATTCCTTTTGAAACCGATTCAATAGTAACTCCAGCCACATTGCCAGGTAAAACATTCCCAAATCAACATGCTTTGCTTTAAAAAAAACAACAAGTTAATTGTTGTTTTAAAATTTAATGTTCAAAATTATGATAGATTCGTGTTTTTAGCTTTTGATGCCTTAATTGTAGTATGTTATGGAGATTAATGACTATATTAAGAGAGATTTGTAAAAGGGTTTGTGGGCCCAATAAAAATCGATGCAGGTGAGAAGTATGTTAAGCCGATTATGCCAATTCAATTCGCTCCATTGGTATCTAAACAGCTAGCATACCTGATACAGCAAAGGTTATGGGTCCTGACAACAACCCAGCTAATGTACTGAAAGTTTGTGCTCCAAAACTAACTGCACCTAGCCACACTGAATTGAGGAAAACTCTTTTTCACTTAGTTGGAGTTGTGCCTAGCACAAAGGAAGATAGCTGTGGTTATGAGTTGCCAATCATCTTAGCACCAGGACATCGTTGCAGGAGTTCCTCAGGATAGAACCCTAGATTAACTATATATTTTTGTTGATAAATTTAGAGTACCCAATTCATTTTTTCCAATTGAGGGGCAATTTAACGTGGCCAATCCACCTGACCTGCACATCTTTGGGTTGTGGGGGCGAAACCCACGCAAACACGGGGAGAATGTGCAAACTCCACATGGACAGTGGCCCAGAGCCAGGATAGAACCTGGGACCCCGGTGCCGTGAGGCAGTAGTGCTAGCCACTGCGCTGCTTTGCTGCCCCTCTAGATTAAATATCTTTAGGTGCATCATTAGTGGCCTTCCCTCTGTCATAAGGTTGAAGTGAGGATTTTCGTTGATTCTACAGTATTCAGGTATATTTGCAACTCCTCAGATACTGTAACAGTCTGTGTCCAAATGCAGCTAAAGCTGGAGAATAATTGAGCTGGGACTGGCAAGTGACAAATAACATTCACTCCAAACAAGTGCCAGGCAATGACCACACCCAAAACTATCATCTCTTGACATTCAATGGCATTACCATTGATGAACCCCCCCCACCATCAACTTCCTAGGAATTGCCATTGACTAGAAATCTAATTGGGCCAGCTATATAAATACAATGGCTACTGGAGCAGGTCAGAGGCTGAGAGTTCTTTGGTGAGTATCTTGTCTTTTTATTCCCCAAAGCATGTCCACCATACACAAGGCACAAGTCCAAAGAGTGATGAAGCACTCTCCAATTTCCTGGATGAGTGCAGTTCAACAACTCTCAGGTCAACACCATTCAGCCCACCTGATCATGCCATCCACCAGCTTAAACATTCCCTGCTTCTAACATTCACATGCAGTGATGCAATGTGTAGGCCTCACGGCGCCGAGGTCCCAGGTTCGATCCTGCCCTGGGTCACTGTCCGTGTGGAGTTTGCACATTCTCCCCGTGTTTGGATGGGTTTCGCCCCCACAACCCAAAAATGTGAAAGCTAGGTGGATTGGCCACGTAAAATTGCCCCTTAATTGGGTACTCTACATTTTTAAAAAAAGTGATGCAATGTGTATCATCAAGAAGATGCGCTACAACAGCTCAGCAAGGTGTGATGTTCTTTGTTTGTTTAAATTAATATTATTACGGTTATAGTGTTGCTACAAAGAACATGCAGACTTTGTACTAAATCAAAGTCAATTTATTTACACTACGCTATAAATGTGAATTTTTAATATGCCGAAAAAGCTAAGTATTCGATCAAAACTACAATACACTGAACTACTGAAAAACACAACTGCCTCCAACCCTCTCTCCTAACTCACTCCCAGAGCAGGTGGACCACTGTGTAGGTTGTGAGATGTGCTCTTACTCCATTTAGTGGCTGGATGCTGTAATTACACTCTTCTACATGATCATTCATATATACAAAGATGATATGTACAAAGATGATATACTCAATATCATTACATGATGCGCTGCAGCAACTCAGCAAGCCTCCTTTAACAGCAACTTTAAAACCCAGCATCTCTACCAGGTAGGAGGACAAGAGCAGCAGGCACGCAAGAACACCTTCAAGATCTCTTCCCAATCACTTGGAATCCTGATGGGGGAACTATGTCACCTTGAACACCACCTTCAAGATCTCCTCCCAACCACTTAGAATCCTGATGGGGGAATTATATCACCTTGCTTTCACTATTGTTACATTAAAATCCTGGAATTCCTTCCTTCACAGCATGTGCTTGTACCTACATCACATAGACTGCAGCGGTCAAGCAGGCAATTTGCCACCAGCTTCTCAAAGACAATTGGGGATGGGCAATACATGCTAGATCTGCCCTTTTTCATTTTTTGAATATTGATTGTTGCTTGCGTAAAGCTACATTGTAGTTGACCACCTTTGTTGGTACTTCCATCCCAAGTGTGAATCCAGAGTGGTTTACAGTACATTCTACTATAACCGGACACTGGTGAATTTTCATCTTTGCTAACCCAAAGATGCTGAAGGCAATTGTACTGTTCCTGTTGATTCCTGGGATTGGGTCAAGTCATTCAGTACAGATTGGGGCCTAATCCTGGTATTTCTAATCTAACCAAACACCAGGCAATGCATTTATCTGCTAAGACATTGGGAGCTCGGAGAATTTAAGCTCCATTGTGATGGCATTTCATTTTCACAGTAATTGTAAATACATTAAAAAAAAATAATAATTTAGTGTACCCAATTATTTTTTTCCAATTAAGGGGCAATTTAGCGTGGCCAATTCACCTAGCCTGTACATCTTTGGGTTGTGGGGGTGAAACCCACGCAGAGACAGGGAGAATGTGCAAACTCCACACGGACAGTGACCCAGGGCCAGGATTCGAACCCGGGTCCTCGGCGCCGTAGGCAACAATGCTAACCACTGTGCCACATGCTGCCTTGTAAATACATTTTTAAATATATCTTAATGATAAACAATTATTTTTGTGATTTTTAAATGTGCAAACCTGCAGTCTCAGACCAAAGGAAGAAAATATTTTCTTTAAAATATTTTCATTTCAGAATGAGTTTAAATAAATAGTTCTTTATTTCTCATTGATTTCTCATTGACATTAACCTTATTTCATCATTTGTCACTTCTATTAACAAGGGACATTTTAAAATGTTCTGTTTGTTCTTAATTATAACATTTTAGACCAGACTATATTGAATACGTTGGGGTCTGAGAAGCAACACTGAACAGTAAAAGTGGGTTGCAAGAAGTCACATTCGGTGATGAGATATTCTACTTCCACACACCATTTTCATTGTTGAGCTGAAAATAATGTCCTTGATGGGACAATTGGATTTAAGGATTTTCTTTGTGGAAAATCATTTGGCAAGCCTTTGAAGTGATTGGCGAATAGTGTCATATTTGACACAATGGCATTATGAGCAAATGGTGCAATGATTATATATTTGCAAACTAGTGGAAAAGTTTCTAAACACTTATGAAAACCATTTTTGGTAATCAATAAATAACGATAACAAAGGATTATGTAGAAATTCAAATATTCACATTCCCTCACTGTTGAACACAAACCAACAAAGCCAAATGTACCTGGTGTTAAGATAATATTTTAGCAAGGATTCTACTGATAAATGGATGTTTGTGATTTTAAATAACTTTAAACATTCTTGAGTTTTTTGCAATTTTGGATACAAAATGTAAAGCATCCGAAAGAGGTAATTAATTCCAGCATTTCTAACAGATGTTCAATATTTCTTTAAGGGCTCTTGAGGTTCATGGTAGCCGAGAAGCTCTTCTAAGGGCAAAAAAGCAGCGTCAAAATGAAGAAGTTATACATAAAGAAAGTAAGTCTGTGAGAAATATTTCTACAATGTTTAAAATGTGATTAAGATGCTGGGATATGGTTCATCCTTTCTATTTGCGAAAAGCTGAAAAAATGAGTTTATGCACCAGATAGTATTTGACCTTTTTGACAGTGAAATGAAGATGTGTAATAGGAGTACTGCTTTTGGTATTGAAGTCTCGAGTAAAATGAGGCCGGTGAATAGCGGGAGAGGCCGAAAACAAGAACTGCGCCAGGCGCCAAACAATTTGTGATGCAACCAGTCTGCTCCCATAGGTGAAATCAGGATCTCGTTGTAGCGTGGCAAGAAATCAATTAGGGCGGCAAAGTAGCACAGCGGTTAGCACTGTTGCTTCACAGCACCAGGGACCCGGGTTCAATTCCTGGCTTGGATTATTGTACGTGCGGAGTCTGCACGTTCTCCCCGTTGTTATGGGCCAGGGCGTAGAAACTCCAAAGTGTATTATGAAGCACCTGACCCATAACATTTATGTTGAATTTGGCTAGGCACAAGAGCATTCACTTCAGGTGTGATTCATCAGACTCCCTAGGTGCTTTTATCAAAACAATGTTTATTATAAGAATGTAGTTAACATATATAAAACACTTAGCAAGAATTTGTTATTTATTTGTTAACTCTTAATTATCTCCCTCAGCTGTTCCAAATCAAAATCCAATAAAACCAAAACTCCTTTCAAGGGCGTGGCCCAGCACATTGTAATCTCACTTGAATGGGACTTCTCCTTCCCTGAGATTCTGATCCAGTTTCCAACCGGTAGATTCAAAACTCCTTCAGGAAAGCAGCTCTAGCTTTAAGGTTACCGAGGCAGTTTGCCACACCCAATGTGCTTTCCATTCACTGGAACAGCTTTAAAATAAAACTGAGAAAACAGGGAACCTTTCTTCCGTCCAAACGAATAAACCAAAAATGAAACCAAAAAACCTAAGACCCCCCTGACATACTCACCTGACAGCCACAGCCCAGCTCCACCCACAAATGACATCACTGAAGCCGTGCTACAAGCCATGTGGTAAAACAAAACCTTTCTTAAAGGGATACTTGCATGACACTGTCTGCATGGGTTTCCTCCGGGCGCTCTGCTTTCCTCCCACAAGTCCTGAAAGATGTGCTTGTTAGGTGAATTGGACGCTCTGAATTCTCCCTCAGTGCACCCGAACAGGCGTCGGAGTGCAGTGACTAGGGGATTATCACAATAACTTCACTGCAGCGTGAATGTAAGTCTACTTGTGACACTAATAAAGATTATTATTATCACCACTTAAGTCCTATTTCCATACAATTAATGGGAGCCACCCCATATCCAACGGCCTCCTGTGATTCAGCAACTTCCCCAGCAAGTGGTCACGCTGGCTCCGATTAGTACTCTTTGAAAAACATGAACCTGGCGGAAGGACTTCTATGGGGAGCTGAGGAGTTGAGTAGCCATCTTTACTCACAGGCAAAGAGCCCGGGGGCGCTGGGCTTGCCACCCCAGTGTTCGGCAGGGGCGTCTGTGCGGGACCCTCGGCTAGGGTGGGGGACACAATGGAATGGGGGTGTTGGTGGGGGAGGGCAATTGCGCACAGCACCACCATGCCAACCCCTGGATCGTGTACCCGTTCTGGGGGGCAACTCTTGTCCCTGCCCGTCTGATCCACAGACTACCCAAAACCTTCATCAACTGTCAAGGCCTCCAGCTGTGCCGTTGAAGGCTATTGCGAATAGGGAATTGGGCAATTGTGGTTAAATGAACACTTCACACAACCCAAGTGGATTCCTGTGGGTTGGCGGGCCATGTAGCATGTGCAGCTCATTGCCTAGCATCCCAATCACACCTTGATGCCTGGACACTGTGATTGAACACTGCAGAAGGCAACATAACACACGCAGCAGCCAACATCCGAACACCCATGGGATGGGACACGTCCACAGCTGGAGGGTGGGTGAGTGCCACAGAGTGGGAGATGCCTGGAAAGAAGGGTTCGGAGGTCAACTCGCATTGTGGAAGAAAGTGACAGAGGCATCATACTTGTGCACAAGGATGTTTATTATGTGTAACAATTCCCCACTCTCGCGATGATGCTGCTGCCCCCTACCTACCCCCGCCCCCACCCCGGCCCCCACCCCGGTGTCCTCAGTAATCCTCTTTTGTGGGACTTCCGGGTGCGGCGATGACCAGCTAGGTCGCACGTTTCGGCAGCTCCCGGTGGAACGGACTTTTGGGCTCTTGATAGGAGCCCCAACGGCAATTCTAACAGCAAAAAACACTGTGCTGGAATCCAGAAGGGAATCCCCCCTGGACACGGATGGAAAAAAGAGAGGAAAGTGGCCGGATTGCGGTGGATCCTCTAGAGCAGCGGCCAGGAAGGCAGGT
The DNA here is from genome assembly GCF_047496885.1 of Scyliorhinus torazame. Taxonomy (NCBI): domain Eukaryota; kingdom Metazoa; phylum Chordata; class Chondrichthyes; order Carcharhiniformes; family Scyliorhinidae; genus Scyliorhinus; species Scyliorhinus torazame. The sequence continues at coordinate 190,845,815 of NC_092709.1, forward strand.
ACAAAGCAAGATGGCCTCCTCCTGTCGGAAGGAGGCAGTTGAATATGGGGCCCTGACCAACAAGAGTTCCTGCGGCGTTGCGTGGAAGAACTCAAAAAGGAGATGAAGAAGGAGCTGTTGGCCCCGATATTACAAGCGATTGAGGGGCTAAAGGAGGAGCAAAAGACCCAGGAACAGGAGCTTCGGGTCGCGAAGGCAAAGGCTGCTGAGAATGAGGACGACATACAAGGCCTGGTGGTGAAAACGGAGATGCACGAGGCACAACACAAAAGGTGTGTGGAAAGGCTGGAGGTGCTGGAGAATAATGCTAGGAGGAAGAATTTAAGGATTCTTGGTCTTCCCGAAGGTGTAGAAGGGGCGGACATCGGGGCATATGTGAGCACGATGCTGCACTCGTTAATGGGATCGGAGGCCCCGACGGGTCCGCTGGAGGTGGAGGGAGCCTATCGAGTTATGGCGCGAAGACCGAGGGCTGGAGAAATTCCTCGAGCCATAGTGGTGAGATTTCTCCGATATAAGGACAGAGAGATGGTCCTCAGATGGGCAAAGAAAACTCGGAGCAGTAGGTGGGAGAACGCGGTGATCCGCGTATATCAAGATTGGAGTGCGGAGGTGGCGAGAAGGAGGGCAAGCTTTAATCGGGCCAAGGCGGTGCTGCACAAACGGAAGATTAAATTTGGAATGCTGCAACCGGCAAGACTGTGGGTCACACATCAAGGGAAACACCACTACTTCGAAACGGCAGATGAGGCGTGGACATTTATTGTCGAGGAGAAACTGGAGTGAGCGGGCCATAAAAAGAACGCTTGGGACAAAGTGGGGGGGTGAATATGTGGGATGAAGGGGGGAAAAGAGGGAAGAGATGACTTCCCAAGTTGTTAATCCTGCGACCCTGTAACTTTTCTCTCTTCCCCATGTCGTGGGGGAGGGGGGGGAGGGAGGAGGAGGAGCTGAGGGCGCCGGCCATTGGGGGCGGGGCCAAAAGAGAAGCACGGGCTTTGTTCCCGCGCTATGGTAATCACGGCGGGAACAGGGAAGCAGGAAGGAGGGGGCCTCGCACAGTGTGAGCTGAGGTCACGGGGGGAAGCCGAGGTCGGCCAGAGTTTGCTGACTTCTGGGAGCAACATGGGGAGTGCAATTATGCTAGTTTGGGATCTAGCGGGAGGGGGGGAGTTAACTGGGTTGCTGCTGCTGGGGAGAAGGGGGAGCTGGTATGGGGGGGGGGCGGGGCGGGGGGGGGGGGGGTCGGGGGGGGGGGGGGTCGGGGGGGGGGGGGCGGGGCGGGGGGGGGGGGGTCGGGGGGGGGGGGTCGGGGCAGGGGGGGGGGGGGGGGGGCATCGCTTGGGGGAGATACGGCTACGTGGGAACCGGGTGAGGAGCTGCATTGAAAAAGGAGATGGCTAGTCGTCAAGGGGGGGGGGGGGGTAAAGAGCCCCCCAACCCGGTTGATCACGTGGAATGTGAGGGCTGAATGGGCCGATTAAGAGGGCACGGGTACTCGCACACCTTAAGAAACTTAAGGCAGATGTGGTTATGCTTAAGGAGACGCATCTGAAGCTGATAGACCAGGTCAGACTACGCAAAGGATGGGTGGGGCAGGTGTTTCATTCTGGGCTAGATGCAAAAAACGGGGGTGGCCATACTAGTGGGGAAGCGGGTAATGTTTGAGGCAAAGACTATAGTGGGGGCAAATACGTGATGGTGAGTGGCAAATTGCAAGGGGAGGCGGTGGTATTAGTGAACGTGTATGCCCCGAACTGGGATGATGCCAACTTTATGAGGCGTATGCTAGGACGAATCCCGGACCTAGAAGTGGGGAAGTTGGTAATGGGTGGAGATTTTAATACGGTGCTGGACCCAGGGCTGGACAGATCGAGGTCCAGGACCGGAAGGAGGCCGGCTGCAGCTAGGGTGCTTAAGGACTTTATGGAGCAGATGGGAGGAGTAGACCCCTGGAGATTCAGTAGACCTAGGAGTAAGGAGTTTTCGTTTTTCTCCTATGTCCACAAAGTTTATTCACGAATAGATTTTTTTGTTTTGGGAAGGGCACTGATCCCAAAGGTGACGGGGACGTAGTACACGGCTATAGCCATTTCGGATCATGCTCCACATTGGGTGGACCTGGAGATAGGGGAAGAAAAACAACAGCTTCCACCCTGGAGAATGGACATGGGATTATTGGCAGATGAGGGGGTGCGTTTAAGGGTGAGGGGGTGTATTTAAAGATACTTGGAACTCAATGATAATGGGGAGGTACAGGTGGGAGTGGTCTGGGAGGCGCTGAAGGCAGTGGTTAGAGGGGAGCTGATATCTATTAGGGCACATAAAGGAAAGCAGGAGGGTAGGGAAAGGGAGCGGTTGTTGAAAGAACTTCTGAGGGTGGACAGACAATATGCGGAGGCACCGGAGGAGGGACTGTACAGGGAAAGGCAAAGGCTACATGTAGAACTTGACTTGTTGACTACGGGTAATGCAGAGGCACAATGGAGGAAGGCACAGGGTGTACAGTACGAATACGGGGAGAAGGCGAGCAGGTTGCTGGCCCACCAACTGAGGAAAAGGGGAGCAGCGAGGGAGATGGGGGGGTGAGAGATGAGGAGGGAGAGATGGAGCGGGGAGCGGACAGAGTGAATGGAGTGTTCAAGGCATTTTACGAAAGATTATATGAAGCTCAGCCCCCGGATGGGAAGGAGAGAATGATGTGCTTTCTGGATCAGCTGGAATTTCCTAAGGTGGAGGAGCAGGAGAGGGTGGGACTGGGAGCACAGATTGAGACGGAGGAAGTGGTGAAAGGGATTGGGAGCATGCAGGCGGGGAAGGCCCCGGGACCAGACGGATTCCCAGTTGAATTCTATAGGAAATATATGGACTTGCTGGCCCCGCTACTGATGAGAACCTTTTAATGAGGCGAGGGAAAGGGGGCAGCTGCCCCCGACTATGTCAGAGGCAACGATATCGCTTCTCCTAAAGAAGGAAAAAGACCCGCTGCAATGCGGGTCCTACAGGCCCATTTCCCTCCTGAATGTGGACGCTAAGATTCTGGCCAAGGTAATGGCAATGAGGATAGAGGATTGTGTCCCGGGGGTGGTCCACGAGGACCAAACTGGGTTTGTGAAGGGGAGACAGCTGAATACAAATATACGGAGGCTGCTAGGGGTAATGATGATGTCCCCACCAGAGGGGGAACCGGAGATAGTGGTGGCGATGGATGCCGAGAAAGCATTTGATAGAGTGGAGTGGGATTATTTGTGGGAGGTGCTGAGGAGATTTGGTTTTGGGGATGGGTATATCAGGTGGGTATAGTTGCTGTATAGGGCCCCGATGGCGAGCGTGGTCACGAATGGACGGGGGTCTGACTATTTTCGGCTCCATAGAGGGACGAGGCAGGGATGTCCTCTGTCCCCGTTATTGTTTGCACTGGCGATTGAACCCCTGGCCATAGCATTGAGGGGTTCCAGGAAGTGGAGGGGAGTACTCGGGGTGGGGTGGGGGGGGGGGTGGGGTGGGGGGGGGGGGGGGGGGGGGGGGGGTGGGTGTGGGGGGGGGGGGGGGGGGCGGGAAGAGAAGAACACCGGGTATCTCTGTATGCGGATGATTTGTTGCTATATGTGGCGGACCCGGCGGAGGGGATGCCAGAGATAATGCGGATACTTGGGGAGTTTGGGGATTTTTCAGGGTATAAACTGAACATGGGGAAAAGTGAGTTGTTTGTGGTGCATCCAGGGGAGCAGAGCAGAGAGATAGAGGATTTACCATTGAGGAAGGTAACAAGGGTCTTCCGGTACTTGGGGATCCAGATAGCCAAGAATTGGGGTACATTACACAGGCTTAATTTAACGCGGTTGGTGGAACAGATGGAGGAGGACTTTAAGAGATGGGACATGGTGTCCCTGTCATTGGCAGGTAGGGTGCAGGCGGTTAAAATGGTGGTCCTCCCGAGATTCCTCTTTGTGTTTCAGTGCCTCCCGGTGGTGATCACGAAGGCTTTTTTCAAAAGAATCGAGAAGAGTATTATGAGTTTTGTGTTAGCTGGGAAGACCCCGAGAGTGAGGAGGGGATTCTTGCAGCGTAGTCGGGACGGGGGGGCTGACACTACCGAGCCTAAGTGAGTACTACTGGATCGCCAATGTTTCAATGGTGTGTAAGTGGATGGGAGAAGGGGAGGGAGTGGCGTGGAAGAGATTGGAGAGGGCGTCCTGCAGGGGGACTAGCCTACAAGCAATGGTGACGGCACCGTTGCCGTTCTCACCAAAGAAATACACCACAAGCCCGGTGGTGGTGGCTACATTGAAAATTTGGGGGCAGTGGAGACGGCATAGGGGAAGGACGGGAGGGAGGGGGGGCGGGGGGGGGGGTGGGAGAAGAGGGGTGGGGGGGGAGGAATCGAACGGACTCTCAGATGTTATTGTATATGTATAATATGTATAGGTAATTGTTATAGGTAATTGTATATTGGATTGTTGGATTGTATTTTTGGAGAGTATTTATTTTGGACAAGGCAGTTGCCATTCAGTTTTGTTTTTGTTTATATATTATTTATTTACTTGTTTAAAACTGGCCACTGTTATTTATATTGCTTTATTGTTGTGTAAAAGAAACACTACATACTGTTATGTTTGGCCATAAATCTTGAATAAAATATATTTTTAAAAAAAGTAATCCTCTTTTGTGCTTGGCCCTCCTAGCTCTACCACTCTACCACTCTAGCTCTACCACTGTGTCTAGCTGTGTCCCCAGGATGCACATCTGAGGTGGAGGCAGCCAGCTGCTTACCTCGTGCAGTGACCTTCGATGCTCCTGGCAGGCGTCCTCCAAGGGCTCTGAGCCGGAGGGCCCCGGCTCACTTGGCAGCACATACACAACCTGTCCCATGTGCTAGCAGTGTCGTGGCATTATCAGAGGGTTGGAATTCAGGGGAGCTGGTGATCACCATTGCCACTCATGGGATGGGTTTGGGATGGCACCTGGCACCTCCTACTCCTGCTCAGTGCACATACAGCCCCGGGGTTCACCTTGGGACGAGCCAGCTGCCCCTGCATCATCTAGCTCTGCCAGCCCTGGCGGTTCCCTGATGTCTGTGCCATCGTATCGATGCCATCGCCGATGCTCCTCTGTGATTTGGCCATGCTCGGCAGCGCCTCGGCAATGCCCACCTGCAACTGGGACAAGCTCCACAGTGCCTTGGCCATTCATGTCTGACAGTGGGACATGTACCGCAGAACCGTATAAAGGTTGGCCTGGTACTGAGTCACATCCCCCAGTGTCGGACATTCTGCCGAGACCTTCAGTTATGGCCGTCACCGTCTGTGCGGTGCCTTGGACACCTTCACTAATGGTGCCCTCCTCCTGTACCAGGCTTTCCCCCTGCGGTCGCCACCCTTGCAGTGTTGGCCTCGGTGCCACGCATTGCTGACGACATCTCCTGTAGCCTCTGGGACTCCTCCAAGCGACTATGGACCTGCTGCAGTGTTGCTGACATCTCCCTCTGAATGTCCCAGCTGCTCCCCAACGTCTCCATTAGCTCTGGGATGACCTCTTCCATAGGCTCAGCATCAGGCTGCTGTCTCGCCTGGGGGTTCCTGCCTCCACTTGGTGCTCACCAAATTGTGCCTCAGAAGCCAGACTACTAACATATTGCACTGAGGTGTGTATCTGCACTGGTGGGGATGACTACTGTGACGCCACGATCGTGTGTATTCTCCTGGGAGGCTGGAGAAGGTGCCGCCCCAGATGGACAGGTGGCGTCGGCTGGAGGATCTGCGGAAGAACGGGCATGTGGTCAGTGGGAGGGATGGGTCAGTCAGTAAGGCAATAATAATTCGCGTTTGACAGGTCCTTTGGCTGGGGCCCGGTGGTTCCTCACCTCTCCGATGTCGGTCAGCCTCCATGTTGATGACCGCTCTATCCTCGGCCACCAGGGTATGCTCCTGCCAGTCTGGGCCCTCTCCCGGCGGTTGTGGGAGAGCTTTTCATAGAATCATAGAATTTGCAGTGCAGAAGGACGCCATTCGGCCCATCAAGTCTGCACCGGCCCTTACAAAGAGCACCCTACTCCGGCCCAAGTATCTACCCTATCCCCGTAACTCAGTAACCCCAACTTACTGAACACTAACGGCAATTTAGCATGGCCAATCCACCTAACCCGCACATCTTTGGACTGGGAGGAAACCGGAGCACCCGGAGGAAACCCACGCAGACACTGGGAGAACGTGCAGTCTCCGCACAGACAGTGACCCAGCCGGGAATCGAACCTGGGACCCTGGAGCTGTGAAGCAATTGTGCTAACCACTATGCTACCGTGCTGCCCTCTGCAAATGGTTATAAAACCATTTTCCTGAGGGAAGACAGAGGGTATCGTTAGCCACATACATGGTTCACAGTGGTTGGGGGAGGGGGGGGGGTGGGTGGCGGGGTATGTGATGGGAGGTTGTGGGGATTGAAGTGAGGGGTTGTGTGCAGGAAGGACTGGGGGGTGTTTAAGGGCGAGTTGGGGATTGCATGGAGATTTGGTGGGGGTGGATGCTCGGACGGGGGTGTAAAGGCCTCGGAGGGTGGTGGAGGTAGGTGGCAATGTCGGTGTAGGTCGTTGACCTTTCTACGGCACTGGAGGCCAGTCTTCCTGGTCACACTCCCGGTTCTCTGCCGCCACCCCGACCCTACAGGACTTTCTGGACAACAGGATATCCCTCCTGGCCTCAATTGCATCACTTGAGTGCTGAATTTGGTGCATTTGAGTGATATAGTGAGAGTTTGGTGACTGAGGGAGTTAGGTGAGGAGGGAGTAAGGTGCTCCTTTCATTTCGTTTCCTACATTTCCGCAAAGAGCGAGAAGGGAGCCAGGAGTTTACAGAGAGTGCAGCTGACTGGGAGCAGAGTCGGAGGGCAGCTATATTCTGTAAGGTAAGAGGGGATGTAGGCTAGGCCAGTTGCATGCTCCTCCTGTAGGATGTGGGTGGTGAGGGATACCACCGGTGTCCCCGCTGACTATACCTGCGGGAAGTGCATCCAACTCCAGCTCCTCAAAGACCGTGTTAGGGAACTGGAGCTGGATGAACTTCGGATCATCCGGGAGGCAGAGGGGGTGATAGAGAAGAGTTACAGGGAGGTAACCACACCCAAGGTACAGGACAAGAGAAGCTGGGCTACATTCAGGGGAAAGAAAACAAACAGGCAGACAGTGCAGGGATCCCTCGTGGTCTTTCCCATTCAAAACAAGTATACCATTTCGGATGCTGTTGGGGGGGGGGATGACCTACGGAAGGCCCTAGCGGCCAGGTCTCTGGCACTGAGTCTGGCTCTGGGGCTCAGAAGGTAAGGGGGGAGAATAGAAAAGCAATAGTAGTAGGAGATTCAATGGTTAGGGGAATAGATAGGAGATTCTGTGGTTGCGAGCGAGACTACCGGAAGGTATGTTGCCTCCTGGGTGCCAGGGCCAGGGATGTCTCGGATCGTGTCTTCCGGATCCTTAAGGGGGAGGGGGCGCAGCCAGAAGTCGTGGTGCATATTGGTACCAACGATGTAGGTAGGAAAAGGGGTGTGGAGGTAATAAACTAGTTCAGGGAGTTAGGCTGGAAGTTAAAAGCCAGGACAGACAGAGTTGTCATCCCTGGTTTGTTGCGGGTTCCACGTGATAGCGAGGCTAGGAATAGGGAGAGAGTGCAGTTGAACACGTGGCTGCAGGAATGGTGTAGGAGGGAGGGCTTCAGGTATTTGGATAATTGGAGCGCATTCTGGGGAAGGTGGGACCTGTACAAACAGGACGGGTTGCATCTGAACCAGAGGGGCACCAATATCCTGGGAGGGAGGTTTTCTAGTACTCTTCGGGAGGGTTTAAACTAATTTGGCAGGGGAATGGGAACCGGATTTGTAGTCCAGCAACTAAGGTAGCCGATATTCAGGACGCCAAAGTCGTAGTGAGGCAGTGGGGAAGGACACACTGACAAAGGAGAGTACTTGCAGGCACAGAGATGGGTTGAAGTGTGTATACTTCAATGCAAGAAGCATCAGGAATAAGGTGGGCGAACTTAAGGCATGGATCGGTACTTGGGACTATGATGTGGTGGCCATCACGGAAACTTGGATAGAAGAGGGGTAGAAATTGTTGTTGGAGGTCCCTGGTTATAGATGTTTCAAAATGATTAGAGAGGGTGGTAAAAGAGGTTGGGGTTGCATTGTTAATTAGCGATAGTATAACAGCTGTAGAAAGGCAGTTCGAGGAGTATCTGCCTACTGAGGTAGTATGGGTTGAAGTCAGAAATAGGAAAGGAGCAGTCACCTTGTTAGGGGTTTTCTATAGGCCCCCCAATAGTAGCAGTGATGTGGAGGAACAGATTGGGAAACAGATTTTGGAAAGGTGCAGAAGTCACAGGGTAGTAGTCATGGGTGACTTCAACTTCCCAAACATTGAGTGGAAACTCTTTAGATCAAATAGTTTGGATGGGGTGGTGTTTGTGCAGTGTGTCCAGGAAGCTTTTCTAACACTGTAGATTGTCCGACCAGAGGGGAGGCCATATTGGTTTGGTACTTGGTAATGAACCAGGGCAAGTGATAGATTTGTTAGTGGGGGAGCATTTTGGAGATAGTGACCACAATTCTGTGACTTTCACTTTAGTAATGGAGAGGGATAGGTGCGTGCAACAGGGTAAGGTTTACAATTGGGGAAGGGTAAATACGATGTTGTCAGACAAGAATTGAAGTGCACAGGTTGGGAACATAAGCTGTCAGGGAAGGACACAAGTGAAATGTGGAACTTGTTCAAGGAACAGGTACTACGTGTCCTTGATATGCATGTCCCTGTCAGGCAGGGAAGAGATGGTCGAGTGAGGGAACCATGGTTGACAAGAGAGGTTGAATGTCTTGTTAAGAGGACGAAGGAGACTTGTGTAAGGCTGAGGAAACAAGGTTCAGACAGGGCGCTGGAGATTTACAAGATAGCTAGGAGGGAACTGAAGAAAGGGATTAGGAGAGCTAAGAGAGGACATGAACAATCTTTGGCGGGTAGGATTATGGAAAACTCCAAGGCCTTTTATACATATGTGAGAAATATGAGAATGACTAGAGCGAGGGTAGGTCCGATCAAGGACAGTAGCGGGAGGTTGTGTATTGTGTCTGAAGAAATACGAGAGGTCTTGAACGAGTACTTTCCTTCTGTATTTACAAATGAGAGGGGCCATATTGTTTGAGAGGACAGTGTGAAACAGACAGGTAAGCTCGAGGAAATACTTGTTAGGAAGGAAGATGTGTTGGGCACTTTGAAAAACTTGATGATATAAAGTCCCCCGGGCCTGATGGGATATATCCAAGGATTCGATGGGAAGCAAGAGATGAAATTGCAGAGCCGTTGGCAATGATCTTTTCGTCCTCACTGTCAACAGGGGTGGTACCAGGGGATTGGAGAGTGGCGAATGTCGTGCCCCTGTTCAAATAAGGGACTAGGGATAACTCTGGGAATTACAGGCCAGTTAGTCTTACTTCGGTGGTAGGCAAAGTAATGGAAAGGGTACTGAAGGATAGGATTTCTGAGCATCTGGAAATACACTGCTTGATTAGGGATAGTCAGCACGGATTTGTGAGGGGTAGGTCTTGCCTTACAAGTCTTATTGAATTCTTTGAGGAGGTGACCAAGCATGTGGATGAAGGTAAAGCAGTGGATGTAGTGTACATGGATTTTAGTAAGGCATTTGATAAGGTTCCCCATGGTAGGCTTCTGCAGAAAGTAAGGAGGCATGGGATAGTGGGAAATTTGGCCAGTTGGATAACGAACTGGCTAACCGATAGAAGTCAGAGAGTGGTGGTGGATGGCAAATATTCAGCCTAGATCCCAGTTACCAGTGGTGTACCGCAGGGATCAGTTCTGGGTCCACTACTGTTTGTGATTTTCATTAATGACTTGGATGAGGGGGTTGAAGGGTGGGTCAGTAAATTGGCAGATGATATGAAGATTGGTGGAGTTGTGGATAGTGAGGAGGGCTGTTGTTGGCTGCAAAGAGACATAGATAGGATGCAGAGCTGGGCTGAGAAGTGGCAGATGGAGTTTAACCCTGAACAGTGTGAGGTTGTCCATTTTGGAAGGACAAATATGAATGCGGAATACAGGGTTAACGGTAGAGTCAACGGTAGAGTTTTGGCAATGTGGAGATGCAGAAAGATCTTGGGGTCTATGTTCAGACATCTTTGAAAGTTGCCACTCAAGTGGATAGAGCTGTGAAGATGGCCTATGGTGTGCTAGCGTTCATTAACAGAGGGATTGAATTTAAGAGCCGCAAGGTGATGATGCAGCTGTACAAAACTTTGGAAAGGCCACATTTGGAGTACTGTGTACAGTTCTGGTCGCCTCATTTTAGGAAAGATGTGGAAGCTTTGGAAAAGGTGCAAAGGAGATTGACCAGGATGTTGCCTGGAATGGAGAGTAGGTCTTACGAGGAAAGGTTGAATGTGCTAGGCCTTTACTCATTAGAACGGAGAAGGATGAGGGGCGACTTGATAGAGGTTTGTAAGATGATAAGAGGAATAGATAGAGTAGACAGTCAGAGACTTTTTCCCCGGGTGGAACAAACCATTACAAGGGGACATGAATTTAAGGTGAGTGGTGGAAGATAATGGGCGGGGGATGTCAGAGGTTGGTTCTTTACCCAGAGAGTAGTGGGGGCATGGAATGCACTGCCTGTGGAAGTAGTTGAGTCGGAAACATTAGGGACCTTCAAGCAGCTATTGGATAGGTACATGGATTACGGTAGAAAGCTATAGTGTAGATTAATTTGTTCTTAAGGGCAGCACGGTAGCCTTGTGGATAGCACAATTGCTTCACAGCTCCAGGGTCCCAGGTTCGATTCCGGCTTGGGTCACTGTCTGTGCGGAGTCTGCACATCTTCCCCGTGTGTGCGTGGGTTTCCTCCGGGTGCTCCGGTTTCCTCCCACAGTCAAAGATGTGCGGGTTAGGTGAATTGGCCAATGATAAATTGCCCTTAATGTCCAAATTGCCCTTGGTGTTGGGTGAAGGTGTTGAGTTTGGGTAGGGTGCTCTTTCCAACAGCCGGTGCAGACTCAAAGGGCCGAATGGCCTCCTTCTGCACTGTAAATTCAATGATAATCTATGATTAATCTAGGACAAAGGTTCGGCACCACATCGTGGGCCGAAGGGCCTGTTCTGTGCTGTATTTTCTATGTTCTATGTATGACAGAGTGGATGGTGAGGGAGGTGGTGTAGCTCTGTTATTTAAGGATGACATCCGGGCAACAGTGAGGGATGACATTGGTGCTATGGAGGATAAGGTTGAATCCATTTGGGTGGAAATCAGGAATAGTAAGGCGAAAAAGTCACTGATAGGAGTAATCTATAGGCCACCAAATAGTAACATTATGGTGGGGCAGGCAATAAACAAAGAAATAACAGATGCATGTAGAAATGGTACAGCAGTTATCATGGGGGATTTTAATCCACATGTTGATTGGTTTAACCAGGTCGGTCAAGGCAGCCTTGAGGAGGAATTTATAGAATGTATCCGCGATAGTTTCCTAGAACAGTATGTAATGGAACCTACGAGGGAACAAGCAGTCCTAGATCTGGTCCTGTGTAATGAGACAGGATTGATTCAGGATCTCATTGTTAGGGATCCTCTCGGAAGGAGCGATCACAAGATGGTGGAATTTAAAATACAGATGGAGGGTGAGAAGGTAAAATCAAGCACTAGTGTTTTGTGTTTAAACAAAGGAGATTACAATGGGATGAGGGAAGAACTAGCTAAGGTAGACTGGGAGCAAAGACTTTATTGTGGAACAGTGGAGAACCTTCCAAGTGATTTTTCACAGTGCTCAGCAAAGGTTTATACCAACAAAAAGGAAGGACAGTAAAAAGAGGGAAAATCGACCGTGGATATCTAAGGAAATAAGGGAGAGTATCAAATTGAAGGAAAAAACATACAAAGTAGCAAAGATCAGTGGGAGACTAGAGGACTGGGAGATCTTTAGGGGGCAACAGAAAGCTACTAAAAAAGCTATAAGGAAGAGTAAGATAGATTATGAGAGTAAACTTGCTCAGAATATAAAAACAGATAGTAAAAGTTTCTACAAATACATAAAACAAAAAAGAGTGGCTGAGGTAAATATTGGTCTTTTAGAGGATGAGAAGGGAGATTTAATAATGGGAGATGAGGAAATGGCTGAGGAACTGAACAGGTTTTTTGGGTCGGTCTTCACAGTGGAAGACACAAATAACATGCCAGTGACTGATGGAAATGAGGCTATGACAGGTGAGGACCTTGAGAGGATTGTTATCACCAAGGAGGTAGTGATGGGCAAGCTAATAGGGCTAAAGGTAGACAAGTCTCCTGGACCTGATGGAATGCATCCCAGAGTGCTAAAAGAGATGGCTAGGGAAATTGCAAATGCATTCGTGATAATTTACCAAAATTCACTAGACTCTGGGGTGGTCCCGGCAGATTGGAAATTAGCAAACGTGACACCGCTGTTTAAAAAAGGAGGTAGGCAGAAAGCGGGTAATTATAGGCCAGTGAGCTTAACTTCGGTTGTAGGGAAGATGCTGGAATCTATCATCAAGGAAGAAATAGCGAGGCATCTGGATGGAAATTGTCCCATTGGGCAGACGCAGCATGGGTTCATAAAGGGCAGGTCGTGCCTAACTAATTTAGTGGAATTTTTTGAGGACATTAACAGTGCGGTAGATAACGGGGAGCCAATGGATTTGGTATATCTGGATTTCCAGAAAGCCTTTGACAAGGTGCCACACAAAAGGTTGTTGCATAAGATAAAGATGCATGGCATTAAGGGGAAAGTAGTAGCATGGATAGAGGATTGGTTAATTAATAGAAAGCAAAGAGTTGGGATTAATGGGTGTTTCTCTGGTTGGCAATCAGTAGCTAGTGGTGTCCCTCAGGGATCAGTGTTGGGCCCACAACTGTTCACAATTTACATAGATGATTTGGAGTTGGGGACCAAGGGCAATGTGTCCAAGTTTGCAGACGACACTAATAAGTGGTAAAGCAAAAAGTGCAGAGGATACTGGAAGTCTGCAGAGGGATTTGGATAGGCTAAGTGAATGGGCTAGGGTCTGGCAGATGGAATACAATGTTGGCAAATGTGAGGTTATCCATTTGGAATAACAGCAAAAGGGATTATTATTTAAATGATAAAATATTAAAACATGCTGTGCTGTGCAGAGAGACCTGGGTGTGCTAGTGCATGAGTCGCAAAAAGTTGGTTTTCAGGTGCAACAGGTGATTAAGAAGGCAAATGGAATTTTGTCCTTCATTGCTAGAGGGATGGAGTTTAATACTAGGGAGGTTCTGCTGCAATTGTATAAGGTGTTAGTGAGGCCACACCTGGAGTATTGTGTTCAGTTTTGGTCTCCTTACTTGAGAAAGGACGTACTGGCACTGGAGGGTGTGCAGAGGAGATTCACTCGGTTAATCCCAGAGCTGAAGGGGTTGGATTACGAGGAGAGGTTGAGTAGACTGGGACTGTACTTGTTGGAATTTAGAAGGATGAGGGGGGATCTTATAGAAACATATAAGATTGTGAAGGGAATAGATAGGATAGTTGCGGGCAGGTTGTTTCCACTGGCGGGTGAAAGCAGAACTAGGGGGCATAGCCTTAAAATAAGGGGAAGTAGATTTAGGACTGAGTTTAGGAGGAACTTCTTCACCCAAAGGGTTGTGAATCTATGGAATTCCTTGCCCAGTGAAGCAGTAGAGGCTCCTTCATTAAATGCTTTTCAGATAAAGCTAGATAGTTTTTTGAAGAATAAAGGGATTAAGGGTTATGGTGTTCGGGCCGGAAAGTGGAGCTGAGTCCACAAAAGATCAGCCATGATCTCATTGAATGGTGGAGCAGGCTCGAGGGGCCAGATGGCCTACTCCTGCTCCTAGTTCTTATGTTCTTATGAAGAACACGTGAGTAAAATTAATTAATTAAAGATAATCACTAATGTGATTTAAAAATTTTTTTTTTTTTTTTTACCAAGAACAAGACTTTCCCCACAGTAATTAAATTAAATTAGCCTTTAATGGTCTGATAAGAATCCACTAATTAATTAAAGTGGCAAATCAATGAGCCTTTGTTAAATAGATGTCACCAAAAGCTCCTAAAATAAAATGAACGTGATTGGAGTTGAATCAGCTGAGTTGTGAGGAATTTTGTGACGATGCTTCCTCGCACTGAGTGTTACTTGGGATAAGCGCGAGTGCTTTTGGAGTTGAGTGAAAAACAGTGGGTTGGATGAAAGCGGGAGAAAGTGGAACTAAAAAGACTGAGTGCGGAGCTCAGTCTTTGGGCAGGAGAGCAGCTCAGCTGAGTTTCATAAACATCCAGGTCGGATTCCTGTTCCAATTGACTTCACAGTCAGCATCACAGTGAAGCAGTTGTGGGTATTTTCTTTGGAGGAAGGGATTAACTGAGAATAAACACAGATAAGTGAAAGTCAGGGTCTCTATAATACAGTCATATAAATAAAATTAGCGTTGGGGAAGTAAGGTAATAGTTTTCTTTGTAAGCGTAATTTTTTGGGTTAAAGTTAGTAAATAAGAGGCTTAAGGTTAGCCATGGCAGGAGAGCATGATATGTTCCTCCCGTGCTATGTGGTAAATTATGGAAGCTTCGGTTGTACCTGGTGACCATGTTTGCAGGAATTGTGTCCAGATGCAGCTACTGGCTTAACTGCATTTTGGAGCTGGAGCTGAGGATGGATTCACTATGGGGCATCAGCAATGCTGAGCCAAATCATGATAGCACATTGTGAGATGGGCACACTGCAGGTAAGGATTGAATGGGCAGAAAAGGCATAGGTGACCAGGCAGAGTACAGGAAGGCAGGTAGTGCAGGAGTTCCCTGTGGCCATCCTGCTTTCTAATAGATATATCGTTTTGGATACTGTTGGGATGACTAGGGGAAAGTGGTGGCAGCTAACTTCATGTCACCATGGGTGGGTCTGCTGCACAAGAGGGGAGGTGGAAGAGCGTCAGGGCTATAGTGGTAGCGGATTCAATTGTAAGGGGAACCAACGGGCGTTTCTATGGCTGAAGTAGAGACTCCAGGATGGTATGTTGCGCCTCTGGTGCCATGGTCAGGAATGTCACTGAATAGCTTCAGAGCATACTGAAGGGGGAGGGTACACGGACTGATATTGTGGTACACATTGGTACCAACGATATAGGCAGAAAAAGGGATGGGGTCCTGCAAATAGAATTTAGGGAGCCAGGAAGTAGTCTAAAAATCAGGATTCAGAGGTAGTAATCTCTGGATTATTTCTGGTGCCATGTAAGAGTAGAAATAGTAGGTTAGTCCAGATGAATATGTGGCTGGAAAAATGGTGCAGTAGGGAGAGCTTTAGATTTCTGGGACATTGGGACAGTTTTTGCAGATGGTGGGACCTCCACAAGGTGGAGGGCAGATGGTTTGCTTCTGAACCGAAATGGAACCTTGCAGGGGAGGTTTGCTAATGCTGTTGGAAATGGTTCAAACTAACTTGGCAGGGGGGGGCTGGGATCCTGAGAGAAAGTTCAGCAGGAATAGATGCACAGCCAAAATTAGAGAGACATCAAGTTACACAGGAAGGCATAGAATGTCTAGACCAGTTAAGTCAGAAGGGAGTTTGGCAAGATTGGATGGTATTTATCTTAATGCAAGGAATCTGATTAACAAGGCAGATGAATTGAGGGCACACATTAAAACATGATGCCATGGGCAGCTCAATATTCCAAGTTGCAGATCTTCAGGTGAAGTAGGGAAGGTTAGTAAAAGGTTTTGCAATTTTGATCAGGGAATCAATTACAACAGTAAGGAGGGACAACATCTTAGAAGGCTCTTCAACTGAAGCCATATGGGTCGAACTTAAAAACTGAAAAGGAGCAATCACATTGCTGGCAGTGTTCTATAGGCCCCCTAACCAGCCGAGAGAAATAGAAGAGCAGATATGTAGGCGAATTTTGGATAAGTGTAAAATAATAGGGTAGTGATAGTGGGGGATTACAATTTCCCTAGTTTTAACTGGGGTAGCCATAGTGTAAAAGGGTTCAAGGGAGCAGAATTTTTAAAAATTTCATCCAGGAGAACGTTTTAAGTCAGTACGTAGAAGGTCCTACAAGAGAGGGTAGGTCCTGGACTTACTTCAACTACTTGCCCAGTTACTTAAAGTCATCACTGGGGGAGCATTTTGCAGACAGTAATCATAACTGCATTAGATTCAAGACGAGGATGGACCTGAAGTCAAAGTTCTAAACTGGGGGAAGGCCAATTTTAATAAGATCAGATATGATTTGGCAAGAATGGACCTTGAGCAGACATTTTAGGTAAATCTGACGGGACAGTGGGATGCATTCAAGAAGGGAATGGGGAGAGTACAGGGGCCAACGTGTTCCAATCAAGAGAAAACGTGGGACCAACAAATCCAGTGAACCCTGGATATTGAGGGATTTGCAGCATTAGATAAGGGAAAAAGGGAGGCTTATTGTGGTTATCGAGGGCTTAAAACAGCAGAAGCCCAAGAGGCATATGGATTTCCAAGAGAACTTGGGGAGAGGAAAAATGGGACATAAAAGGATACTGCAGGTAAAATAAAGGAAAATCTTAAGTTTTACAAGTACATAAGGATAAAAGGATAACTAGGGAGAGTGGGGCCCATTAAGAACCACAGTGGTAATTTGTGTGTGGAGCCAGAGGAGGTAGGTGGGGTTCTAAATGAATACGTTGTGTCAGTGTTCACTTGTGAGAGGGACGGTGTGAGTATAGAAATCAGGAAGAAGGACTGTGATAAAACTAAATTAAAAGTAGACAAATCTCTAGAGCCAGATGAAATGTATCCCAGGGGCGCTGGCAATAATTTTCAATCCTCTCTGGCCACAGAAGAGGTGCTGGAGGAATGAGGTTACCAATGTGGTACCATTATTTAAGGAGAGGAAGGGACAAACCAGGAAACTACAGCCAGTCAGTCTAACCTCTTGTGGTGGGCAAACTATTGGAAACAATTTTGAGATACAGAATTAATCTGCATTTGGAGAGGCAGGGATTAATCAAGAATAGTCAGCATGTTTTGTTAAGGGGAGGTCACGTCTAACCAACTTGATTGAGGGTGATCAGCTATGTAGATGAGGGAAATGCATTTGATGTAGTCTACCTGGACTTCAGCGAGGCTTTGATTAAGGTCCCTCATGGCAGATAGATAGCGAAGAGTCCATGCGATCCAAGGAAATTTGTCAAATTGGATCCAGAATTGGCTGAGTGGCAGGAAGCAGAGGGTGATGGCCGAGAGGTGTTTTTCTGACGATGCCTGTGCCCAGTGGGCTCCTGTGGGGATCAATGTTAGGACCCTTGCTGTTTGTGATTTATACAAATGATTTGGACATGAGTTGAGGAGGAGGAGTGATCAGTAAGTTTGGGACGATATGAAAATTGGTGGAGTAGTAAATGATGAGGAGGATAGCCTTAGATTACAGGAGGATATTGACGGGCTGGTCAGATGGGCTGATCAGTGACAAATGGAATTCAATCCGGTTAAGTTTGAAGTGATGCACTTGTGCAGGACCAAACAAGGCAAGGGAATACATGATAAATGGCAGGACTTTGGGAAACACCGAGGATCAGAGGGACCTTGGTGTACATATGCACTGGTCTCCTAAGGTAGCAGAGAAATGGTTAAGAAGGCATACGGTACACTTACTTTTATTAGCCATGGCATATAGTTTAAGAGCAAGGAGGTTATGCTGGAACTGTATAAAATGTTGGTTAGGCCACAGCTAAAGTATTGTGTGCAGTTCTGGAATCCACATTATAGGAGGTTGTGATAGCACTGGAAAGGAGATTTACCAGGATGTTGCCTGGGCTGGAGAGTATTAGCTATGAAGAGAGATTGGATAGACTGGTGTTGTTTTCCTTGGAGCAGAGGAGAATGAGGGGGACATGATTGAGCTGTATAAAATTATGAGGGGCATAGATAGAGTAGCCAGGAAGACACTATTCTCCTTGGTGGAGGGATCAGTGACCAGGGAGTATAGATTTAAGGTAAGGGGTAAGGGTTTCGAAGGGATGTAAGGAATTTTCACCAAGAGACGGTGGGAGTCTGGAACTCGCTGCCTGAAAGAGTAGTTGAGGCAGAGACCCTCATAACGTTTAAGAAGTATTTAGATGTGCACTTGCGATACTAAGGTGTGCAAGACGATGGGCCAACTGCTGGAAAATAGAATTAAAACAGTTAGGTAGTTGTTTTTTGACTGGCGCAGATGCAATGGCCAAACGGCCTTTTCTGTGCTGTAGACCTCTATGACTCTGACTGGAGTGAGGCAGAGTCAGAAATGGAAAAAAATAAATTTTTGTTGCGGTTTGCAGCAGTGGGCTAATAGCAATATTTTCTTTTCTTGGTCTCCAAACTCCTCCCCAGAAATTAAACAAGGAATAGTGTATTAGAATTACATTTTTGGCTTTCAGTACTGTAGCCAGCAGAGGGAGTGCAAATGTGAGATGAATAGGTAGAAGATTGAGGAGAATCTGCAGCACCATCTTGTGATTATTTTATTATAAAATTATTATACTATTTAAAAAAAAATAATAATAATTTTTATTCAAAGTTTCACACTATATTAACAACAAAATACAGAAAAAAAAGACCAACCCCCCCCCCCCCCCCCCCCCATATACATAAATAATAAATTAACAACCTTCATCAACACACAGGCAAAAATACACGCCCACTCAAGAAAAAAAAAAGCGAACTTTTTCACTGGGTTCGATATGTTCCAATAATGGGGGGATTCCTCGATCGGGGGGTGGTCGTTCACCTGTCTTTGTTTCGGCCACTGCAGGCGCCGAGTGGTCTGGCCCGGCATTCAATTGCTAATATGTTGCAATTGTTCCCGGGGATAGCCGATTAAACTGCAGATGTCTGTGTTGATGTGCTGCTAATAGTCGTAGGTATCGATCTGGGCCGACTTCCCCAGAGTTGAATACGCTATTCTGTCTGCAGCTGTCCGTTTGTGTCCTGTTGGCTGCTTTTCCCATCAGCCTTTTCGGTTAGCCATTTTATATCAGGTTTTGGCCAAATTAATAGGGAATCAGCCATTTTAGGTGGCTACTGCCCCTCCTTGTGATCCTAACGCGAAGCGTGAAGGATCACATAAATTTTGTCCTTTCTGTTCCCTGACCGGGGGGGACACCTCCTACATGGCCACTACTCTGACCCTAGCTATGCACAAAAAGTTACCTGAACAATTCTTGAGGACGCTATGTCAGGCAGTGGCATGCATCTACAAAATAAAACTTGGAACCTCTAATTTTACCTAAATACACTCATCAAGCATTGCATCATCCTATCTCTCCAAAACATACAACAACAACAACAACAATCATAACATTCCATATACTCTTTCCTGGCTTGGCAGTCAAGCTCAGGATCATACATTTTTTGTTCATGACACGTTTTGTACATCTTTTATTTACAGAAAAACGCAAGTGCATGTTTTATTATTCTGGTCTCATAGGTCGCGGGGGTCTGGGGTCTGGTCATACTCGAATATAGGGGATCGGATCCGATATACCGGGGTTCGAGCGCGGTACGCTCTCCTTCTCCATTTGCGGAGGCGCATAGTCTGCACTGCACATCAGAGTATTTCCAACGCTAATTGTGCTTCAATGACGTACGTGTGAACTTGGCACACTAGGATAATGCAGCGTGGCTGGTGACTGGGCCCTCAGTACTGTGGGCAGTGAAACATTAACGGCACGGGGGTTTGGAGTAATGGGGTCCGCGTTCCCGCGCAACCAGAAGTTTATCATAATTTTGATCACGATGAAAGGAGTCCTCATGGCTGTCCTCTTTTTCTTTCTTTGTGTTCTGTTTTCCTCCGGTCCTGGAGCTTCTGTAAAACATGCATAGTATCTGTAACTACCTTGGTATAATATCCGGTATGTTAGTGTGTCTGTCCTTCTTGGGGCCAATTAAACCCTTATAATTGGTCACTATATGTGACTTCCCCCATTTTTTTTTTTCAAAACAAATGTTAGGACACGGCACACTTCCCAATGGTGGACCAGTATTAAGTTTATCATCCAAATGTTCCTGGATGTAAATAGCATGAGGCAGCAACCCAAGGGTCGCCTAAATAAATAAAACTGTTTTGAAAGGAAAAGGTCGAATGAGGTGCGTATGGGCCGCGACGGGTAAGATTTGGATGGAGTGCCCGGGTAGGACGGCTACCAATACCGTATGTCCCCTACCCGAGCATTTTTGACCAGCGGGGGGTTCCCAGGCACGGCGGGTCTCACGCCGTTGCTCCACTGCCTGAGCAACCGACAAGAACGGGCAAAAATGTAGTCGTCATGGTGGGGTTGCTGCTGTGATTCTACCGTCAAATCAGATCGGGCATTTGGCACTTGAACCAGTACCAGCTGAAAAGCTAGTGCTGTGCTTCTACCCTCAAATGAGAACTGGCGTCTGGTACCCGAACAGGTATCAGCTAAAGTGTCTGCAGACAAGCTAGTTCCGCTGAACAAGCGTCTGGTCGCGGTGGGGGTGTTGGAAAGAGCTCAAAAGTTTCAGGTGAATGGGTGTGTGACGGTGAGAAAAATTCTCCTGTCGGACGAACAACACTTAAACAAACATACAAACAACGTAAAACGTCCTGCAGGTTCCATCAGGAAGGACAACACTTTTCCCCAAGTGCCTCATGTGGACACCTCAGTTCTCTGTTGCGAACAGGGTCGCAAAGGGGTTGGCGGATTGGGGGTCCGACTCGAGGTCGTCCCCTTCTCCCGGGTGCCAAATTCTGGAGTGAATTAGTGTTGAGAGGGCTGTGTGGTATGAGTTGGGGTTGCTTTCGTCATTGCAGACGAGTCTGTAGGAGTTGTCGCGGCGCCAATGGTGTTCGTCAAGTTGTGTGGGGACAAAGTCGGGGTTGTCCGTGTGGTTCGGTGGTGTGGTTTGTTTAAGAAAGTGATGAGGAAGGGATCACTGGAGTCGAACTCTGAGTCGCTGGGTGTGGGTCCAGGATAGTAGGGAGGCGTGCTGTCGTCAGAGTCACAGTCGCTGTCTCTGCTGCTGCAGTCTGTGGGCGTTCCGGGGCGGAGTGTAAATTTTGAGGGTGGAGTCGGGGGCGAGTCCGTGTCTGGGCTGGACGTGGTGGGGGTTGGTGTGGTCACGTTGGCTGTGGGCGGGGTTTGGTCTGCTGCGTCAAGCATGACGTGGTGGGCGTGGTTTGACTGTGCTCCATAAGCCTTTAGCTGGTTTATGTGAAACCATGCAGTCTTACCATTTTGGTATTTGATTTTGTATACCGATGGGCTTACTTTATCCGTAATGGAGTACGGACCCGAGTATTTCGGAGACAGAAATGTGCTGGGGTTATACACAGACAACATCACTTGTTGTCCTATATTATACTCCGTTGCATGTACTGCCTTATTAAAACAGGCCTTGCTCTGTTTCTTTTTAGTGCCCAGTTTAACAGCGGCTGCTAACTGAGCCGTTTTTACATTTGCAAGTAATTGCTCAACGGCTTTCTCGTGGGTAAGGGCCGTAACTTCAGGGCTGGTCAGGTCGAAACCCAACAAGTACTCTGTCCCTTTCATGGTGCGTCCGGTCATGAGGGTGTGTGGGGTGTAACCTGTGGAGGTGGAAACAGTGTTATGCAAAAACATCAGCGCAAAGGGGAGGACAGAATCCCAAGTGGTGGTGTTCTGCTGGACCATTTTTCTAAGGGTGGTTTTTAGGGTCCGATTCATGCGCTCCACTATACCACTCGACTGTGGGTGGTACGCAATGTGAAATTTTTGGGTTATACCAAATATCGTGAGGACGTTCTGCATGACCCGTCCCGTAAAGTGAGAACCTTGGTCCGATTCAATACTGCGGGGGAGTCCCCATCTTGTAAAAATGTGGTGGGTTAGGATTTTGGCTGTGGTTTTCGTGGTGTTGGTGCGGGCTGGAAGTGCTTCCACCCACTTTGTAAAAGTGTCTATGACCACCAGAACATATTTATAGCCATTCCTGCAAGGGGGCAATGGACCTATAAAATCGAACTGGTGGTTAGTCCTAGGGCCGTTAACGGGTCGGGTGTGGCTGAGTTGTGCCTTTTTGGCATATCTATCTGGGTTGTTCTGTGCGCAGATGAGGCAATTCTCAATGTAATGGGATACATCCTCTTTGAGATTTGGCCACCAACAAAGCTGTTTGAGGTGGGCTGCGGTGGGATCGATTCCCTGGTGTCCATGACCATCATGGAATAAACAGATTAATTGGTTCCAATCCTGCTTCGGAACTACATAAAGGGTGTCTTTCAACACCACACCGTCATGTGTGGTTATCATATTTCTGTACCTCTCGTATGAGGCTGGAAACCTCCCTTTCACGTTCTCAGTGAGAGCGCTATCCTGCCTCTGTGCCTCTACTAGATCTTCGACCCTAGTCTGCGTGACCTGAACTGCACTCACTAGCGCACTCACTGGGGCGCTTTCGGGGGGCTTCCAAAAATACCCATGCCTGGATCCTGCCTTTGCCAGCGTGTCGGCGTTTACATTTCCAGGGGGGAGGAACGATGGTGGCTGCGGACTTCTTTAATGCCAAAAGTCCTGTCCTTGGCTTTTTTCAGAATATGGCGGAGTAATGGGGCTGAGGGGAGGGGTTTCCCATCCGCGGAAACAAATCCTCTTGTTTCCCAGAGGGGTAGAAATTTGGTGAGGCTTTTGCAAACGTATAGACTGTCTGAATATATGTCTGCTGGGCTGGGGAAGGAATCAGGGTGCTCTATAATGTAAGCGATGGCCGCATGTTCTGCTGCCTGCGTGCCTAAGTGTCCGGGTAATTTTAATGCGATTTCTTCGAGGGCGCGTCCCTGCGCATCCTCCACATAAATCCCACAACCTGTTATGCGTTGCCTATCCAGGACTGTGGAAGATCCATCCACATAAATGCTAATGGGGTCACACGTGTCCGGGTGAGGGTGGCTTTGAGATGGAGTGGCTAGTTTTCTGGGGGGTGTTTTCGCGATAAAGGGGCCTGTATTATGGTGGGGCGAGATGATTTCACACTCATGGGGGTTCCGGGGTACTGTAGATTGTCCGCTAAGTATGTGTGTGTTTTGGTCCGTTTGACTGTGATGTCCCGTCCTTGTAAGAGGAGGGTCCACCTAGCAGCGCGGATTTGGCTGACGGTACCGTCTTTAAGTCGTCCGTCTAGTAAAGTTGGGTGGGGGTGTGCTCGGTCAGAATGGTGATGGGGTTCAGTCCGGTAATGTATGAAAAGTACTGGACTGCCCAGAAAACTGCGAGCAGGTGCCTCTCACAGGCTGAGAATCCCTGCTCCACAGCATCTAAAATTCGGGAGGCATAAGCCACGGGTCTTAGCTGGTCATGCCATTCCTGCAGGAGCACGGCTGAAAGGGTGTGGTCCGTGGTCGCTACCTCTATTGCGTAAGGGGAAAGCGGGTCTGGAACTTGTAGTGCGGGGGTGGCTATGAGCGCCTGTTTTAATGATTCCACAGCATCCGTATGCTGCGGAAGCCACTCCCAGGGGGCTCCTTTCTTTAAGAGCTCTGAGAGGGGCGCTGCCTTGCTGGCGAAACCGTCGATGTGGCTTCGGCAGTAGCCAACCAGTCCTAAAAACGACCGGAGGGCTGAAACGTTTTGGGGAAGGGGCAATTTAGCGATTGAGTCAATTCTTTTGTGCTCGATCTCGCGTT
The DNA here is from genome assembly GCF_047496885.1 of Scyliorhinus torazame. Lineage (NCBI taxonomy): Eukaryota > Metazoa > Chordata > Chondrichthyes > Carcharhiniformes > Scyliorhinidae > Scyliorhinus > Scyliorhinus torazame. The sequence continues at coordinate 190,869,490 of NC_092709.1, forward strand.
TGCCGTGTGTGATGATAGTACCCAAATATACCACTTTTTCTTCCAATATCTGGGCCTTTTTGGAGTTGACTTTACAGCCAATGGAATGTAGTAATTCCAGGAGTTCGGACAGAAGCTCAATGTGCTCTTCCTTTGTGTCTGTCTGCAGTAGTTGATTGTCTACATACTGTACCAGACATTCAGGGCGAGAAAATTTCGCTAGTCCATTTGCCAACTGTCGGTGGAAAATGGAGGGGGAGTTGTGGAAGCCTTGTGGCAGGCATGTCCACGTGTATTGCTGCGCTCGGAAAGTGAAGGCAAATTTGTACTGGCACGCCTTTGCCAATGGAATGGACCAGAATCCATTACTGACGTCCAAAACCGTGAAATATCGGGCATGGAGTCCCTGTTTGAGCATGGTCTCGGGACTTGTTGCAACCGTGGGGGCTGCTACGGGGGTGACTTTATTGAGTTCCCGATAATCAATGGTCAACGCCATGATCCGTCGGGCTTCCTTACTGGCCAAATCCGGGCATTATTAGTTGAGGCTACCGATCTTAGGACGCCCTGCTCTAATAAACTTTCTATAACCTTTAGGATTTCTCCCTCTGCTTCTAGGGGGAATCCGTACTGCTTTTGGGGTCTAGGGTCCGGTCCTGTTATTTATACGGAACCAGTCATCCGTCCACAGTCGTGCTTGTGGGTCGCGAATGCTGCCCTGTTCTTTTGCAGGACTGCCCTAACCTGTCGGTCCGTGCTGAGTGTGTTGGGGTTGAACCAAAACTCGCCTACTGCGCTAATTTTGTTCATATAATCCCCTATATTAAGCGTTGCGGGGGCTCTAGCAGATTTCGCCATCTTCCAGACACACTGGTTGACTGGATCGAAAGAGAGGTGGTGAGAATTCATGAAGTCGATCCCCAAAATGTGCTCTGCTGTTGGGGGCAGGTCGACTAAAACTACGGGGTGTTTTGTGTTAATGGTTCCGATTTGGATGGGTACAGGGGTTGTGATGTGTCCCTGCTGTGAGTGGCCTGTGAAGCCGCTGAGGGTGATAGTGGCTGTGGTGGGTCACGTGTCCTTACCAAGGGTGGAGGAATTTAAGGTTGTGCGGGAGCCTCCTGTGTCCCAGAGAAGCTCGATCGTCTGTCCCCTAACCTCTGCTGCGACTACGGGTCGTCCTGACCTATCCAAAAGGGTATCGCAGATCCAACTGGGGGAGCCTGTACACCGTCAGTCCGTTCGGGTCAAGTCTGTCTGATCGGACTGGGCGCTAACGCTATGTATGGGCTCTGCCTTTTTCTTATTGAGAGTGCCTGTCTGTCGGGCTCTCGGTGGCTTTTTAGGGGCCTTGCATTCTTTGGCAAAATGTCCCAATTGTCCGCAATTGTAGCATTCTTGTGGTTTTGCTGGGGGGCTGCTCTTTCCCTCGTTTACCCAGGCGGGGTTGTGAAGAGTGGTTCTTACTGCCTGCACGTCTGCGGCGGCTTGTTTTTCCTCGGGGGTTCTAGCTGCAGGTTTACTGTGAGCCGACTGTTCCCAAACGCGGGACAATCTTTTGACCACCCACTTCTCATTATGAGCCTCCTCCGAGTGGTCATAATTACTACAGGCATTCTGTCCTGCTTCCGTGGCATGGGAGATAAGGGTGCGGGTCCATTTGGCCATATTGTCTGCAGACAAATGGGCACGGTCTACGTTTCCGAAAACGGCTTCAAAGTGAATCCACAAGCGTCCTGCGAACGCTGTGGGGTGTTCAGACTTTTTCTGTCTGCACTTATTTAGGCCATCTACGGGGTCGCCCCGGTTATACCCGATCGCATCAAGGATCGCGGTATGCATTTCTGCAAGGGTGCCTCCTCCTACATTCTGTGGGTCGAGAAGGGCTGCTGCGACCGATGGGTCTAAGCTGAGGACCGTGAGCTTTACCTGCTCTTTCTCATTCAGGCCGTACTAGGTCGCCTGGTGTTTGACGGTGGCAAAGAAATGGTGTGGGTCTGAAGCGGGGAGGAACGGTGTGATTTTAGCACACGCGTCCCGTAATTGGGTCACTGAGGGGGGTGGAATATAAGACTTCCGCCTCGTCTGCTGTGGCTGTGAGGTGGGTTCATGGGAACCTGTATTACCTGCTGTGTGGGGGGTGGGGGTGCTTTCCTCCTTTGGGGATTTCCCTGCGCACATGTTCCCTGAACATATCTCTGCGCAGTCTCCTGCAATTCTTCCCAATCAGGGCCATCTTCCTGTTCTAAACTGTCCCCAAAGGTGTCTTGGAATCCCTTTTGGACAGAAAGCATTGATTGCAGGTCTGCAATTTGCTTTCGGCACTTCGCGTGGTCTAAGGTACTCTGCCTTTGTTCCGTGGTTGCAGCGTGGAGCGCTCTCAAGGCTGCCTTGAGAGCACTACACCTGCTTCTCTGTCTCTTTCTTAACCAGGACTGCACACTGCGTGTCCTGATAGGCCTGATTGAAAACTGCTTAAATGCGCCAGACAAGACTGGTGACCCCGTTGGGCGTCAGCCACCTCTTCGTCCTTGGCTTCTAACTGCCTTTTCAATTCCAGGTTCTCTTTTTCCATCTCGCATACATCGATTTTACTCATTCGATGTATGCCTTCTATTTCTTTTCGGAGCGTCCTGACAACCTCCTCTGTGCCTCACAATTGTGCCATACAGGACACGATTGCCATCGGCTTGCGCGCTTTTGCTAAGCTTTTCTTATGAATTTCACTCATGTTCTCCCACCAAGTATGCCCTATACTCCCGGGACCTGAGTCATCATTATTACAGAAACCGCTCCACACAGGCCATCCTTTGCCCTGTAGAAATTTCCGAATTTCCACTTCCCAAATGGGAAACTGTCCCACTTTAATGCTGCTGATCGGTGCGACCGCAAATTCTTCGGGGTTCATGAGGCGTTGCATTGCCTGCATGGCCATCTCTCTTATCTACTTGCTACGTTCAAATTTGGAACAGTGGGCTAAGGTGGTGTTGTAGATGCGGATACGGCTTGCGCTAATTTCCGAAAATACCGACTTCCGACAGTTTTGACGCAACAAAATCTATCAGTTTTACCTTATAACCCTGTTAATTACGCATGCATACACACACTTCCGAATTGTGAATTATTAACCAGAACCGCTTGAACACTTGTGGTTTTTTTTTTGTTTTTATTTCCAATTGGATTCTATTCAAATTTCTGGGGTTCTCTCGGAGTGGTTTTCCACTTCTATATCGGGTCCCGGCGGAGTCGCCAATTATGTTGCTCTTTTTAGCCTTAGTTTTATTAGCTCTGATAATGTCACCTTTGCTCACGAGTCGCCAGGTATCTTTCTGATACCGCCACGTGGTTCAAGCTCGAGTTATGATTAATAAGTCAGCACACCGCTTAGTAAGATTGAAATCAACGGTCATTTATTATGTACAGCAATCAATACTTACACAATAATCCTACTATCTATATCAAAACCTACCACTACTGGCCAATACTTAACTTTTGGGGTGGCCCGTCAGGTCAGGGAAACGAATGGTTTATCGAATTGGATCTGGCCTGCGGGATTCAAAAGGCTGATACGGGTCGATGGCTAGGAATCTCTATCGGGTAGCGATCGCTGGAGTCAAACTTACAGTTTCTGGTCGATGTTTTTGCGAAAGTTGCGAGCAGGAGAAGAAGGGAGAGAGAGATCTGAACTTGGCCCCTCAATTTATAGGGCCCAGGGGCTTCCCACCTCTCAGGGAGGCCCTTGACCCTGAATCCCAAGTGATTGGACTTGTTCCCAATCACTGGGTTCGATATGCTCCAATAATGGGGCGATTCCTCGATCGGGGGGTGGTCGTTCACCTGTCTTTGTTTCGGCCACTGCAGGCGCCAAGGGGTCTGGCCCGGCATTCAATTGCTAATATGTTGCAATTGTTCCCGGGGATAGCCGATTAAACTGCAGATGTCTGTGTTGATGTGCTGCTAATAGTCGTGGGTATCGATCTGGGCCGACTTCCCCAGAGTCGAATACGCTATTCTGTCTGCAGCTGTCCGTTTGTGTCCTGTTGGCTGCTTTTCCCATCAGCCTTTTTGGTTAGCCATTTTATATTGGGTTTTGGCCAAATTAATAGAGAATCAGCCATTTTAGGTGGCTACACCTACCACCCTCGACACTGTCCTCGCTATACCCTTCCAAAAGTCCTCCAGCGCTGGGCAGGCCCAGAACATGTGGGCGTGATTTGCTGGGCTCCCTGAGCACCTACCACACCTGTCCTCGCACCCAAAGAACTGGCTTATCCTTGCCCTGGTCATGTGAGCCCTGTGCAGCACCTTAAATTGTATGAGGCTAAGCCTCGCGCAAGAGGAGGAAGAGTTCACCCTGCCCAGGGCATCCGCCCACATCCCCTCGTCAATCTCCTCACCCAACTCCTCCTCCCACTTACCCTTTAGCTCCTCCACCGAGGCCTCCTCCTCCTCCTCCTGCATCACCTGATACGTTGCTGAGATGCTTCCCTCTCCAACCCGCTCACTCCCCCCCCCCCCCCCCCCCCCCCCCCCCCCCCCCCACAGCATCCTGTCCCGGTACCCGCGTGGCGGCAGCTGTGGGAACTCCACCACCTGCCGCCGAACAAATGCCCTTACCTGCATATGTCTGAAGGTGTTCCCCGGGGGGAGCCCAAACCTCTCCTCCAGCTCACCCAGGTTTGCGAACTTCCCGTCCACAAACAGGTCCCCTGTAGGTGTAGTCACCTAAAATGGCTGATTCCCTATTAATTTGGCCAAAACCCGATATAAAATGGCTAACCAAAAAGGCTGATGGGAAAAGCAGCCAACAGGACACAAACGGACATCCTTCTAATACCTACCCTGTGCCAGCTCAGAAACCCTCCATCCATCCTCCCTGGGACAAACCGGTTCCCCCGAATCGGGGACCGCACTGAGGCCCCCACCTCCCCCTGTGACGTCTCCATTGCCCCCAAATTTTGAGGTTAGCCGCCACCACCGGGCCGGTGGTGTACCTCGTTGGAGGAAGTGGCACCGGTGCTGTCACCAGCGCCTCCAGGCCCGTGCCCACACAGGACGCCATCTCCAGCCTCTTCCATGCTGCCTCATCCCCCTCCATCACCCACTTATGCACCATCGCCACGTTGGCCGCCCAATAATACCCACAGAGGTTAGGCAGTGCCAACCCCCCTATCCCTGCACCACTCCAGGAACACCCTTCTCACACTCGAGGTCTTCTGCGCCCACACAAACCCCATAACGCTCTTGTTAACCCGCCTGAAGAAGGCCTTGGGGATCAGGGTGGGGAGGCATTGGAACAGGAACAAAAACCTCGGGAGCACCATCATTTTAACTGACTCCCTCAATGCCATGGCCAGGGGTTCAATCGCCAGTGCAAAGAGCAGGGGGGACAGGAGACACCCCTGCCTTGACCCCGGTGTAGCCGGAAATATTCTGACCTCCTTCTGTTCGTGGCCACACTCGCCACCGGGGCCTCATACAACAGCCTCACCCACCTAACAAACTTCTCCCCGAACCCAAATCTTTTCAACACCTCCCACAGGTACCCCCACTCCACCCTATCGAAGGCCTTCTCCGCATCCATCGCCGCCACTATCTCCGCCTCTCCTTCCATCGCCGGCATCATTATAACATTCAAGAGCCTCCGTACATTGGTATTCAACTGCCTCCCTTTCACGAACCTCGTCTGATCCTCAATGTATAACCTGCGCCACACAGTCCTCTATCCTCATGGCCAAAATCTTTGCCAGCAACTTTGCGTCTACATTTTAAGAGGGAGATCGGCCTGTATGACCCACACTGTAGGGGATCCTTGTCCCGCTTCAGGATCAGGGAAATCAGTGTTCTAGTAATCGTCCGGGGCAGAGCCGCCCCTTCCCTTGACTCGTTAAAGGTCCTTACCAACAACGGGCCCAGCAGGTCCGCTTACTTCTTGTAAAATTCAACCGGGAACCCATCCGGCCCCGGTGCCATCCCCGCCTGCATGTTCCCTATCCCTTTGACCAACTCCTCCAACCCAACCGGCGCCCCCAAACCCGCCACCTGCCCCTCCTTCACCCTCGGAAACCTCAGCCGATCCAGAATGCGACCCATTCCTCCCTCTTCCAGTGGGGTAGAAGTCCCTGAAGACCCCATTGATACCCACCGCACTTCGCACCGTGTTCCCTCCTCCATCCCTAACTCCCCCGATCTCCCTAACTGCCTCTCGCTTCCGAAGCTGGTGCGCCAGCATACAGCTCGCCTTTTCTCCATATTCATATACCGCCCCCTGCGCCTTTCTCCATTGCGCCTCGGCCTTCCTGGTGGTCAACAAATCGAGCTCAGCCTGGAGGCTACGCCGCTCCCTAAGCAATCCCTCCTCCGGGGCCTCCGCGTACCTCCTATCCACCCTCACCATCTCCCCCACCAACCTCTCCCTCTCTCTCCTCTCCTTGTGTGCCCTAATGGAGATCAGCTCTCCTCTGACCACCGCCTTCAGCGTCTCCCAGACCACCCCTACTTGCACCTCCCCATTGTCATTATCCTCCAGGTACCTCTCTATACACTTCCGGACCCACCCGCTCACCACCTCGTCCGCCAGCAACCCCACCTCTCGGCGCCACAGCGGGCGCTGGTCCCTCTCCTCCCCCAACTTGAGGTCCACCCAGTGCGGAGCATGATCAGAAATGGCTATCGCCGAGTACTCCGTATCCTCCACCCTCCGAATCAGCGCCCTGCTCATGACAAAAAAAGTCAATCCGGAGGAGGCCTTGTGAACATGGGAGAAGAATGAAAATTCCCTGGCCCCCGGCCTCGCAAACCTCCATGGATCCACCACTCCTATCTGGTCCATGAACCCCCTTGGCCGCGGCCGGCCTCCTGCCTGTCCTAGACCTAGAGCGATCCAATGTCGGATCCAGCACCATGTTGAAATCCCCCCCCCCCCACACTATCAGGCCTCCTGTCTCCAGATCCGGAATCCGGCCCAGCATACGCCTCATGAATCCCGCATCGTCCCAATTCGGGACATATACATTGACCACCACCGCCCGCTCCCCTGCAGTTTGCCACTTACCATCACATACCTACCGCCATTGTCTGCCACAATGCTCGACGCCTCGAACGACACTCTCTTCCCCACCAAGATCGCCACCCCCCGGTTTTTTGCATCCAAACCCGAATGAAACACCTGCCCTACCCACCCCTTTCTCAACCTTACCTGATCCGCCACCCTCAGGTGCGTCTCCTGAAGCATGGCCACATCCACCTTCAGCCCCTGCAGATGCGTGAACACCCGGGCCCGTTTGACCGGCCCATTCACTCCCTTTATGTTCCAGGTTATCAGCCGGTTCAGGGGGATACTCACCCCTCTCCCCCGCCGACTAGCCATATCCCTTCCTAGGCCAGCCACGGCCCGCGCGCCCCGCACGGCCCGTTCGCCACAGTGGCAGACCCCCGCCCCGACCTCCCCTACCAACTCCAGCTCCCCCTTGGCCATTCCAGCAGCAACCCGGTCCAACCCCCCCCCCCCCCCCGCCCCAGCTCGGTCCCCCCCCTAGCTGCATTGCTCCCCCCATTGCACTCACGTAAATCAGCTGACTCCTGCTGACCCCGCCCCCCCCCCCCCCCCCTCCCGTCCACCAGCGGGATCTCATCCATTACACTCCCTGCGCGGGAGAAAAAGCCCGCGCTTCCCAGCTCCGGCCCCGCGCCTTCAGCCCTAAACTCCGGGGGGGGGGGACACGCGTCCCCGGCGCAGCACCCTTTCCAGGCCTGGTCCCACTACCCCCAGCTCCGGCCTCTCTCCTCTCTTCTCTTCTCCCCCCCCCCCCCCGCAGGCCCCGTCTCCCCTACCGGCCATCAACCCCCCAAGCAGTTTACCTATCCCCCCCACCAAGCCTGCTCGGCGGACCTAATTAAAATAATGCCCAATCAACCCCCCAAAAACAAAGAACCCCCCCCTCGAAACACAACCCAACAATCGCCAACCATCCCTCCACCGTAACCCCTCATCCCCGACCTTTAGTCTGAGTCCAGTTTTTCGGCCTGAACAAAGGCCCACGCCTCCTCCGAGGACTCAAAATAGTGGTGTTGATCCTTATAGGTGACCCACAGACGTGCCGGCTGCAGCATACCGAACTTCACCCCCTTCCTGTGCAGCACTGCCTTCGCCCGGTTGTAACCGGCCCTCTTCTTCGCCACCTCCGCGCTCCAATCTTGGTAGATCCAGACCTCCACGTACTCCCATCTGCTGCTCTGGTGCTTCTTGGCCCACCTTAGCATACACTCTCGATCAGCAAACCGGTGGAACCGCATCAGCGCCACCCGCGGCAGCTCGCTGGGCTTGGGCCTCCTCGCCAGCACTCAGTGGGCCCCCTCCAGCTCCAAGGGCCTCTGAAAGGCCGCCGCTTCCATCGTATTCAGCATGGTGACCATGTAGGCCCCCACGTCCGATCCCTCCAGCCCCTCCGGGAGACCCAGGATCCGCAGGTTTTTCCGCCTCGACCGGTTCTCCATCTCCTCGAACCTCACCTGCCACTTCTTCTCGAGCGCCTCGAGCGCCTCCACCTTCACCGCCAGGCCCAGGATCTCGTCCTCGTTCTCCGAGACCTTCTGCCGGACCTCCCGGATCGCCACCCCTTGGGCCGTCTGGGTCTCCAGCAGCTTATCGATTGAAGCCTTCATAGGCTCCAGCAGCTCTGCTTTCAGTTCATTAAAACAGCGCTGAAGAAACTCCTGCTGCTCCTCCATGCTGCCTGGTCTCCGCCCGCCGCCATCTTGGTCTTCCTCCCTCGCACCTTTCTTTGCTTCAATGCCACTTTTTTAATCGCCCCACTCCTGGTCCACTCCATAACACTATCGGGGGAATGTTGCTGTCCCCTTCCCACATCGGAAAGCGGCGAACAAGCGCCGTTACGGGCCCTAAAAAGAGCCCAAAAGTCCGTTTTTAGCGGGAGCTGCCGAACGTGCGATTTAGCTCCGCATAGCCGCAACCGGAAGTCCAAAATTATTATACTATAGAAGAAGACCATTTGGTCCATCGTGTCTGCACTAGTTCTCCAAATCTGCAACTCATTTCCATTTTCTGCCTTCTCCCCGCAACCCCTCACACTGATTATTTTGAAATAATCTAAAATTTATTGGAGAGATGGCAACAAAGAGAGCATAAATTTGAGAAAAAGAATTGAGAGATTAGATTAAGTAGAAAGTAGGTGGAAAATGTGAATTTTTTTGCTTCAACCATCGAAGTAAAGTCCTTAACTTCTTTGAAATGAGAATTAGTGTTGTTTGAAAAAGTGAAATACTGTATTGAAGAGTGATGAACAAGCAGGGAAGTGAGATTAAATCAATACTTATGTAGAAAATAACACTGGCACAATTGATGACCCAGCAATATTCAATCATTAATAAGGATCATAAATAGTAGTGGACCTAGGACTGATTCCTGGGGGAACACCACGAGTAATGTACCTCCAAGTTCTTTTTTCTTTTCATAAATTTAGAGTACCCAGTTATTTCTTTTTCCAATTAAGGGGCACTTTAGCGTGGCCAATCCACCTAACCTCATATTTTTGGGTTGTGGGGGTGAAACCCATGCAGACACTGGGAAAATTGCAAACTCCACACAGACAGTAACCCAGGCTGGGATCGAACCCGGGTCCTCAGCACCTTAGGCAACAGTGCTAACCACTGCTCCACCGTGCCGCCCTTATGTACTTCCAAGTTAAACTAACTACAACATTTTACTATAGGATTGGAGCCAATTCCTGATCCAACATTTAAAACTTTTCATGATGTTGTAGGATTTCATCTTGTGTAATAACCTACTTTGAGCTATGTTATCAAAACTTTGAAAATCCAGATGGACTAGTTTATTGGATTTTCCTCATACACTATCCTAGTTATTTCCCTTTTTTTAAATGATCTATAAACACCAGTGTTTGAAGTATGGCAAATAGGTTTGTAGATGACGACAAATCTGTACATCACTTGCGCCCCAGGGATCAGTCCTGTTGAAGAGGGTTGTGCACTTCAAATGTATTCAGGAATTCCCCTTGTGAGCCATTTGTTGACTCACCAACCCTGCTGGAAAGTGCAGGAGGCACAGCTTCTTGCTATGCTTCTTGTGGGGTGGTACCACTCCGGTACTTTTGGAGGGGGATTGGGTGGTTGTGGTTCCACAATGAATGATCCTTGACTGTCTGGGACAGCCTGGATGCTGGTGCAGAGGGGGTAGTGTTCTCCAATCCACCTTTAGGGCCTTGGGAATTCCTTGAGCTTGTTGAGGGTGTTGGTGACTTTTTTCACTTTTTTTAGAAGGATGAATTGGTGGTAGTGGAGAAGGGGAAGGCCCCTGCCCTCACTTTGGGCTTGGTGTTGATGGGCTAAGGGCTATGATGATCTCTCTGGTTGTTCTGTAACCTTGCTCATTTGCATTGTCTCAAAGTGATGGGAGATCCCTGATCCACTACTGGCTTCTGACCCAGTTTTCCTGGAGGCTAGGGAGGGCATTTCTGTGGATTGGCAGAGTTTGGGGCTGAAATCTGGGCATTGTTGGCCCACATCATCCACCCTGACAAGTCCTACACAGTCCTGAACCATTCAATCACTCTGACATTGACTTGGGCACCTGATCCATCATTCCTGCAGGAGTGACAATTGGGTCATGCTTTACAGGGAAGACATTTAACAGGATTGCAACTATTTGATTGTAATTGTAAGGACATTAGGATTTGAGTCATATTTCCTCAGCCATATCTAAATTCTGTGTTACCACTGCTGTTTGATGAAGATTAACAGGTCTCTGGAGCCACTTCAGTTTAGCCCTATGGCTGGCCATTTACACGCAATCTGTACAGAGCCTTTCTCTTTCTTAAGAGTTGTTAGGACTGGTTCTGCATGAACTTGCAAACGCTTATACAGGTGCGAATGTTTCCCTCTGCCCAATTCCATTGGGTATATCGAGGGGTCTCAAATTTGGAAGGATTCTACCATTGTTCAAGTGGAAGCTCTCATCTACACAAAACAGCAAATCTCCCCCTTGGTTGACTGAAGGAAATTCTCTCTGCTATTCCACACTGCGAAGAGGAATTAGTGTACAGGTTGCTCCTACATGACCTCCCACTTCTACACTGTCTTCTGCCTAGATATGTCAGTGTGCGTCTTTTTACTGTCTCTAATGCAGGAGTGCTTCCCTGCAATGTTGGGAATTGAGATGGGAGTCTTTTGCACTGAGCAGCACCTGGCAACTTTAAGCCACTTCACAGACAGGGGCTTAAAAGAGTCGATGGCCCATGTGCATTTTCAGTTTGAGAGCAGCCTGTATAATAGTTACCAGAAGGAATTGCTCTCTACCTTTGGGTTATTTCAGTTTGATTAGACCATGGGTGGGATTCTCCGTCGACCGAAAGCCAAAATCAGGAAATGTGATTCGGCGCAGAATAGCCTCCGATGGCAAAATCGCGGCAGGCGCCAGTTTGACACAATCACGATTCTCCACCCTGAAAATGACGTAAGTGTGCTGCGTAGCGTTTAAACACCATTTACTTATCATTAGTGGGCCCACCCGCGATTCTCCGCCTCCGATCGGTTGAGTTCCCAATGTCACAATCCACGTGTGCTCTCAAACACCGTGACCCTGGCAAACTGGCTGCTGAGAGAGATGGGGTAGGACACACAGGAGCGACTGTGGGCTGTCGGCCCGGACACTAACCGTCCTGGCTGGGGTGGGGGAGGAGTCCTGCCAGGGCCGGGAGAATATGGGGGCGGAAAACAGGCCAGACGGCCGGGGTGACCCACCCCCACTCCCACTGGACAGGGGTGGTGCCGAGGCAACGGTGGCCATCTTGCGGCGCACCCACTGACCACCCACCTCGGCCTCTGATTCTACACCGTGACACTGGCTGTATGGGTGCCCGCACTAACCCCCCTCGACCCAAGTTCCCAACTCAACCAACCGCCACCCACCAGTGGACCACCCAGGGGAATACCCACGGCAGCCCCCAGCGAGGGCAGTGCCTGCCAATAGTACCACTGGCATCAAGGATGGGTGCCAGGGCCAGGAGCCCCCACATTGCCAGCCACCAAAGGGGCAGGGGTGTGGTGGTGGGGGGGACATGCGGTCGCATAGCCTGCACTGCCAACGGGGGCTACCGTGTAGTCCGTCGAACCTGGTTGTGCATGGGAGTATGCACCATGCTAACGTATTGGCCTTTCGTCCACTGCAGACAATGGATTTTGGAGTTCGACCGTCAATGGTGGCTGCCCTGGTGGTCGTGGCAGCTCTGTGGGATGCCCTGCAGCCGTATGAGTGCAGCCGCACGAGGAGCAGGTAGAAGTTGCAGCAGCAAAGTGTGTTGCAGAGGGGCAGGTGGCAGCCGCCCATGCTGGAGGGCCGGCTGCCCAACAGGCAGAGAAGGAGGAGGTGCCAAGGAGGCGTTGCATGAGGCCTCGTGTGTACTGGCACCACCTGACATTTTAGGACTTGCTGGACCGGGCATGCTGCCGAAGACTCCAGCTGAGCAGGTAGCCAGTGCAAAATCTCTGCCAGGTGATGGCGCACCTAGCACCGCAGCGGTATGTAAATGTAAATCGCTTATTGTCACAAGTAGGCTTCAAATGAAGTTACTGTGAAAAGCCCCTCGTCGCCACATTCCGGCGCCTGTTCGGGGAGGCTGGTACGGGAATTGAACCGTGCTGCTGGCCTGCCTTGGTCTGCTTTAAAAGCCAGCGATTTAGCCCAGTGAGCTAAACCAGCCCCTGGGGGAGTATGGGGGAGGACACCCGGTGACGGTCAACGGCGCCCATACAGCGACACAGAGGTGTGATCGAGCGGTGCTTCGGCCTCTTGAAGATGTGGTTCAGGTGCCTGGACCGTTTTGGAGGGGCCCTCCAGTATGATGCTGGGAGGGTCGCCAGCATCGCGCTGCCTGCTGCGTCCTCTACAACATCGCACACCAGAGGGGCGATGTGCTGGAGGAGGAGGATGAGGAGGAAGGGCAGGCCTCGTCCGGTTGAGGGGGAGGATGTGCGGGCAGTAACAGCGGGTCTGGTTCATGGAATGGAGGATGATGACAACCCACTCTGCGGTGAGCTCTGGTGCTCCGCATTGTATGACAACATCTGGCCCCACCCTACGGTTGCACAGTCCATCTGGGTGATGCCTGCATGCGGTCTGGCCATTCATCGCAAGGTTGCACCCAGTCCCTGGACAGAGAACCGAGGCTGGTTATAACGGTGGTAACAGGTGTTTATTGTGAACAAGTGTTTACAGATCTGTGTCCAAGCCCCTGTGACTACATTGTACCCTGCACCCGTTCCAACTTAACTGGTGTCTAACTTTCTGGCATTACGAGCTCTAACACTGCGCTAAGGTGGTTCCCCAGACGGTACAGCAGGAGTGGAGGCGGCCTGCTGTGACTTCTGCCCTGCAACGAGGGTCCCTGTTGGCTCGGGTCTTCTGGGGCGACCCGACCTGGATGGGCCCAGGCGCTGCTCTGGTGTCCCAGGTGGTGTGGTGCCATCCTGTTCTGCCCACTGCCCATCAGATGCACTGGGGGGGGGGGGGGGGGGGGGGGGGTCCAAGGTGCTGCGGTGTTCCGGAACCTCCCCTGCAGGAATCACCAGCATGGGCCCCATTGACGACTCCCTCGGGGTGCCCAATGGTCCCTGAGCTACTCCATGGGACGGGTGTGTGAGCGTTGCCATTCCCTGAGGCTCACCTGCCACCTGTCGCTGCCAGTCCTGGAGCCCCACCTGGTCTCTGCCAGGGTCTGCACCCTCATGGCTAAGGAGCACAGGGAGTGGACCATTGCCATCTGGGATTGCGCCACATCACGCTGTGACTGTGCCAACCCCTCTGGGTCACATCAGCCCAGTTACTGCGCTATCTTCCTATGGGACTGGGCCACCTTCCTCTTTGTCTGCGCCATGCCAGTCAATGCCTGAGCAATGCCTCTGATGTTCCCTGGTGTGACTGGGCCTATCTGAGGAGCGCCGTTGCAATGTCCAGGTGGCTCTGGCACATGGCTGCCTGTGAGAGGGCAGCCCTGTCCTGGGCCTCTGCCACCGTCTGCACCGAATGCTCCAGGCCTTGGACACGCTGATCCATAGCCGAAACCGTCGCCTTCAATGCCTGTCCGAGGTGGCACGCATGGTTGGCACCACCTCCTGCCCCTGCACGCGGTTGGACGACTCCACTGTGACCGCAGGTGGTCCCTGGTTCTCTGACTGCATCTGCACTGTGGTTGGGACTGGATATTCCAGACGCCAGGGACCCATCTGGACGGCAGCTGGTTCCTGGGGCTGGCCTACCCTCTGACTGTCCGACTCCTTGGGTGCTCCTGCCTCCACCTGCTGTACCGGATCAGCTGTGCACCAGATAGTGTCCTGGGAGCTTCTTCACTATAGTGTCCAACCGAGGTGAGTGTCTCTGGGATGGTGGAGGGTGTTGGAGACAGCCGTGACGGAAAATCCGTGTCATCCTCTGACCCGAGCTCCAGGGTGTCCTGGGTCTTGGGCAGAGTGCTAGTGTTCGAGCTGCTCGCCCCGTGAGTGCTCGGTTGTCCGGGGGGCACCGTCTCTGTCACTGGCTTGGGGTGACGGCTGCGGGATGGACCCATCCCATCTCCGACAGGTCCTGCAAGACAAGACAACGTGCATTATTAGACCACGGGCAGGGGGGTGAGGGAGGAGTCTTGACATGTGTCACGGGGAACCTCCACTCCGCTGGGTCTCACTTTTGTGCGTGACCGCACTCCACCTCTGCGACCTCTCTCCTGGGCTGCCAGCCTGTTCAGGGCCTTCTGCTCGGCCACTGGTCGCAGGTCTGGTGGTCCCCCTCTTCTTGTCTTCTCCCACTTCAGGTGGTTGTGCGCGGCCTTCTCCTGGGGGTGGGGGAGGGGAGAAAAAGATACATCAACTTTTAGATGGCCCAATGCATGCAGCCCAGGGGGTGGGTAGCTGGTGGCCTCTGGCCAGGGCACCCGGCCATGGCGGCTGGTATGGGTGCCGGCATGTGGGGCAGGGTGAGGATTCAGTCATCTGGGGCGGGAGGGCTAGTGTCAGGAGCACAATGCTGCCAACTCATCCTGGAAGCCTGAGGACATTCTGAATTCTCCCTCTGTACCCGAACAGGTGCCGGAATGTGGCGACTAGGGGATTTTCACAGTAACTTCATTATAGTGTTAATGTAAGCTGACTTGTGACAATAAGTTATCATAAGAAGGTTGTGCAGTTATTTTCCTGCGCTCGATGTCAGTCCGGACGACGTTGCCCATGGCAAAGTCTGCCTCTGACACCTGTGCCCAGGCATGGCGGCGCATGCCGCCTTTCCTCCCAGGCCGCGGTATAGGGTCATAGGATCATAGAATTTACAATGCAGACGGAGGCCATTCGGCCCATCGAGTCTGCCCTTGGAAAGAGCGCCATACCTAAGCCCACACCTCTACCCTATCCCAGTAACCCCACCCAACCATCCTCCACCACGTCCAGAAGGGTCTCCAGACCGGCGGTGGTGAACCGTGGTGCTTCTCCCCTTGTAGCCATCTTGTTGGCTAGGATGGTGTGTGTGGGGGGAGAATAGTTTATGTGCGGCTGCGGCTCGTCAACCTTGAGTGTCATTCACAGACCCGGTGAATCCCGCACTGTTTTCTGTGGAATTGATTGTGTCCCACATGGTTGTGCGTGCCCATTAGTGGAATCGGTGCAGGTGTGGCGCCAATTTTTCTTTCGTGGAAGTCCACACATGCTCTGCTGGCATCAACACTTTAGTCTCAGAAACTGAGAATCCAGCCCATATGTTTCTTTCCAGTTTTCGTTGTATCTTTTTTTTTTAAAAAGGGGGCACTTGTTCGGTGAATATGGAGCCCAAAAAGACCCAGGCTTAAAGCTTATCAAGTTGTGAGCAAAGTTCCTTATTAGCTAGGATCCCTATCTTGGGGGATTATTATAGTCCTGAAAATGAGGACTACAACATAATGAAGGTCTGGGGGGAAATGTAAAAGGGTATGCAGCATTGATTTTACTTGGCTATCTTGCACTTAACACTTCAGATATGTTACCTCTGCGAAGACTCGAGTTCATGAGTCTCTTTAGTTGTCAATTATGTATTTGGCAACCCCTAAAAAGATAGCATGGTGTAATTCCTAGGTTTGTTGACAATGTTATTCATTATGTTCTGGAACTTGCTCTCTAAAATTGCTATTCCAAAACCTCTTCTATCAATTGAAACTGATAATACATAAGGACTAATGGCTGAAACTGCATTTTGCAGGAACAGTATAAGTAGCCAAAATTGAGCTTTTAATATCCTCAAAACAAGGAACACATCTAAATTTCGTCCAAAGTTGCTTTTTCTGCCAGATTAACTGAATGCAAGCTATTGTTTGTTAAAATTCTGTTCTGCTTTAGATTTTACTGGGGAGGCAGTGGTATTTTCACTGGACTGGTAGTCTGTGACCCAGAGTAATGCTCTGGGGACCTGGATTTGAATCTGACCACGGCAGATGGCAAAATTTGAACCCAATTTTTTTTTTTAAGTCTGAAATTAAAGGTTTAATGGTGACCATGAAACCATTGTCAATTTCTCATTTAAAAAAAAACATCTGGTTCATTAATGTCCTTTAGGGAAGGAAATCTGCCACCTGTCCCCGGTCTATCCTGCATGTGATTCCAGATACACAGCAATGTGTCACTCTTTGTCCCTTTTGTAACCCCCTATATTACAGTTGTATAAGGAAATGAATATACTGCCAATTTGAGATGGGTAAGAAACTGATTTCTTTGAATTTCGCTGTCTCTTAAAATACCTGTCGTACTTTCAAAATTCCTGTCAGTGTAATGTCATGGACCTTGTTAATTCAATTAATTGAATTTATATCCTAGTACAAAGTGGATATGATTTGGTACCTTTTCTCCATTGTAGATCATTTCAGGAACCAGAAGTTAATGCGAGAATACAGGGAGTTTCTGGGTAACACTATGGTAAGATCATTTATGAAATATTGTGTCACAGTAAGCAATCACTCCCTCCATCCCTCTACCACCAACACAGTGGCAGTTATGTGTACCATCTACATGATGTATTGAAGCAACTCAAAGGCTCCTTTGACAGCACTTCCCAAACCTACAACTTCCACCAAAAATGAGGGCAGCAGATGCATGGGAATACCAGAGAAAGTTAACCGTCCTGAGCAATTGGCTCTGCGCAAAGCCTTATGCCATCTTGATGCTGCACTCCTCCATACACCTAGAAATTGACTACAGACTT
This sequence comes from Scyliorhinus torazame, assembly GCF_047496885.1. Classification (NCBI taxonomy): domain Eukaryota; kingdom Metazoa; phylum Chordata; class Chondrichthyes; order Carcharhiniformes; family Scyliorhinidae; genus Scyliorhinus; species Scyliorhinus torazame. The sequence goes on from NC_092709.1 coordinate 190,886,717, forward strand.
TTTGGCAATGTTTCAAGCATTTAATTCTGCATATCCATAATTTTTGTGGGCCATCCGTTGAAGCTACCTCCTCTGAAGAAAAGTGTGAGATCTCAGCCTCTCACCTCAAACTGACACCTCTGCTCCCCTTGTCCTCAGCTTCAACTGCAGGCTATTTATGCCTCGTGGCCTGGAACGTGCATCTCCCACTTGCTTTAAGGCATGTGTAATGTCAGTATAAAACCATAAGATGTAGGATCAGAAGTGGGCCATTCAGCCCATCAAGTCTGCTCCGCAATTTAATGAGATCATGGCTGATCTAATATGATAATCCTCAACACTTTCCCGCTTTATCCCCATAACTGTTGATTCCCTTACTGATTAAAAATCTTTCAGCCTTGAACATACTTTATGACCTACCCCCCACTGTCCCCTGCGGTAAAGAATTCCAGATTCATTATCCTCTGAGAAGAAATTACCCCTCATCCTCAGTCTTAAATGGGTGACCCCTTATTCCGAGATTATGCCCTTTGACCCCTTACTCTGAGATTATGCCCTAGACTAATCTGTCAGCATCTACTCTGTCAAGCCCATGAGATCCTTTGTCTCGATAAGGTTGCCTTTCTTGCTTCTAAACTCCAGTAAGTGCAGGCCCAACCCACTCGACCTCTTCTCGTAAGAAAATCCCTCCATACCTGGGGTCAACCTAGTGGACCTTCTCTTTACTGCCTCCAGTGCCAGTATATCTTGACTTGGCTAGAGGGAGTAAAACTGTGAGTATTCCAAGTGCTAGTTTTAGCAAGACATCATATGCTCCATATCCTTTAAAATACATTCTATTTGTCTTTGCTATTACCTGCTGAACATGCATGCTATCTTTTTATGATTTATGCAGGAGGACCCCCAAATCTCTGCTGTAGCTTTCTGCAGTCTTTTTCCATTTAAATAATATTCAGCTCCTTTGCTCTTCCTGCCAAAGTGCATAACTCACATTTTCCTCCATTATATTCCATCTGCCAAGTTTTGCTCACTCAATAAACCTGTCTATATCCCTCTCTAGATTGTCATCCTCACCACTTGCCTTCTCACCTATTTTTGTGTAATTTGCAAACTTGGCAATAATACATTCGTCCTTTTTCCAAGTCATTAATATGTATTGTAAATAATTGTCCCCAGCACTGATTCCTGTGGCACTTTACGAGTTACAGGTTGCCATTCTAAAATTGCCCCTCTTATCCCACTCTGTCTTCTATCAGTTCACCAATCCTCTAGCCATACTACCCCAACACCATGTGTTTTTATCTTATTTAAGTAGCCTTTTGTGTGGTACCGTTATAAAACACTTTTTTATCTCCTGGTTCCCCTTTATCTATCCTGCTCATCACCTCAAAGAATTTAGTAAATTTGTTGGGCATTGCTTCCCCCGTATGAAGCAATGCTGACTCTACTTGATGATATGTATTTATAAATGTCCTGCTATTACATCCTTTAGTATGGACTCTAACATTTTCCCAATGACAGAAGTTAAGCTAACTGACCTACAGTTGTTTTTTTTTTTTTTTTGTCTCCCTCCTTTTATGAACATGTGTGTTACATTGGCAGTTTTCCCAATCCTCTGGGAATTTACAGATTCTTGGAAAATTACTACCAGTGCATCCACAATCTCTGTAGCTACTTCCTTTAATATCCTAGGATGCAACCCATCCGGTCCAGGGGACCTATCGGCCTTTAACACCATTAGTTTCCAAAGTACTTTACCCAATAAAGGATTGCCATGGATAGGGGTAAATTGTTCACAGGTTAATAGGACTGCATTAATTTATGCTTTATTTTATCAATAATACAGATTGTATTTTAATTTTTCCTTTTAGCCTCGCTCAACTAAGTCCACACCATTTTTAGAGGGCCCAGGAAAAGTTGTGATGGTTGCAATCTGCATGTAAGGCCTTGTTTGGTATTTAACGTTTATTTCATTTTAAAACTGGGATTGAATAAAAATCAGCATTTTAAAACAAAAAGACAATGGTAAATATTTATTCTATCTCTTCTCCCTTTCCATGCATGATGTTGTGAAACTCTCCCAAAAGGCAGAGTTTAGAAATATCTGCAGGATAGTGGTGAAAGTGCTCCATTTAGTGATCCGGCCATAAATAATAGGGCTCGTTTCTTGAGAAAATAGAAAACTTGATTCTGGGCTAAATTAGACATTGATGTTCTATTTCTAGGTTGGGTGGCATATTGGTTGATGATTCAAATTAATTTTCCTGTTTTGGCTAAATTGAAAACACACTTTTGTTTTTAATTGCTTTTCAAATGTTCCTTCAAAACACGAAAGTCCCAAGTTTCTATCTGTCAATGTTATTTTTATTAACCCCACTCTCTAGCAATGGGCTGAATTTTGTCTTCAAACTGATTGCCTGGATTTATACAGGGTCTGCATCGATGTTTTCAGAAGCTATACATTCACTGGCTGACACTTGTAATCAGGTAAGGAAATGATCTAGTCATTCAATCATCCAGGCAAATGAATGCATTTATTTTAAGGATAGGTTGAGCCTGTTTCAACTATGATTTACTATTGACTTATGATTATGCATGAAAGTTCTCCATGGAAATAATTGTCACAATTATTCGTAATACATCTGGAAGCATTTTGTCATGGGAATATCACTTTAAGAAATGTTTGTCTGCTCAAGTGGCTGCAGTGATGTCAGAGTGTGGGTGGAGCTGAGTTCTGGCTCTGCTTTTTAGTTTTGCTTTGAGGAAAAGCTTGGGTGTGTCTGTGTTTTTTGGTTTCGTTTTAGTGTTGGAGCTGAAGCCAGCCAAAGAAGATGTAATTTCGATCTCGCTGCCATCTAAAGACTATCTCCAGATCATTTGGTGAATTCAGAGTGATAACTGCTCTCAGTAGAGAATTTAAACCTGATGTGCTTCTGTAAAACGGATTTTTGTCTTATGGATGTTAAAAGGAAAATTTAAGGATTACTTAGAGTGTTGTATTCTTTGGGGGGTATATTTGAATTGATGGTTGCTAAGATGTTCACTATGTTTCAAAAAGGTTAACTCAGTTTATAGAATAAACATTGTTTTGCTTTAAAAATTACTTTTAAATTTCTGCTGCACCACACCTGTAGAGTGGGCCGTGTGCTCCCCATACCACAATCTAGTAAAAGTCATGGGTCAGGTGAACTTCATGATACACTTTGGGGTTCTCTAAACCCTGGCCCATAACAAATTGGGGGCTCGAGGGGGATAAAAGTCTATCGGATTGGCTTTGTGAGCTTAAAGACAGTGAGGGTTGAGCATATTGTGGTTGCTTTTCAGGTGTGGTATTTCAGTTTAAGTAGGGAGTGTGTTGTGGACAATGGCTCTTTCAGAGGCTCTGACGCTTTCGGGGGTGGAGACGGTCACACGCAGTACCTTACGGACAGAGACTAAAACCAGGCTTTTAGAGCTGGCAAAAACATTGCAGTTAACATTACTTGACAAAATGCTAAAAGATGAGGTAATTCTGGCGGTGGCTAAGCATTTAAAATTGCCTGAGATACAGTTTGACTCATTGGAAATAGCAAAACTTCAGTTACAAATTAAACAAATGGAACATGGGAAAGAATTAAAGCAGCTTGAATATGAAAGAGAGAGAGAGGAGAAAGCAAGAGATAGAGAGGAAAAAAGAGAGAGAAGAAAGGAAAACAGAAAGAATAGCCCGAGCAGAACAAAAAGAAAGAGAAAGGGTGATACAGATCAGGGATAAAGAGAGAGAGTTTGAACTTCAGAAAATGGCCATGAAACATGACAGTCAGTTAAAATTGGCGGACGTAAAGGGAAACGTACAGTTGGAGGATAGTGATGAGGATAGTGAGAAAGAGCGTCATAGTCGAAGGCTTGGCGGGGATCTATTTAAATATGTCCACGCAGTGCCAAGGTTTGATGGAAAGAAGGTAAAAGCTTTTTTCATTTAATTTGAGAAGATAGCTAAACAAATGAAATAGCCACAGGACATGTGGGTATTACTGATTCAAACAAAGTTGGTAGGTAGGGCTAATGAAGTGTTTGCATCACTACAGGAGGAGGTATCTGGGATGTATGAGGAGGTGAAAAAATCCATCTTGGGTGCATATGAACTAGTGCCTGAAGCCTACAGACAAAGGTTTAGAAATTTAAGGAAATATTTGGGGCAGCACGGTAGCCTTGTGGATAGCACAATTGCTTCACAGCTCCAGGGTCCCAGGTTCGATTCTGGCTTGGGTCACTGTCTGTGCGGAGTCTGCACATCCTCCCCGTGTGTGCGTGGGTTTCCTCCGGGTGCTCCGGTTTCCTCCCACAGTCCAAAGATGTGCAGGTTAGGTGGATTGGCCATGATAAATTGCCCTTAGTGTCCAGAATTGCCCTTAGTGTTGGGTGGGGTTACTGGGTTATGGGGATAGGGTGGCGGTGTTGACCTTGGGTAGGGTGCTCTTTCCAAGAGCCGATGCAGACTCGATGGGCCGAATGGCCTCCTTCTGCTCTGTAAATTCTATAAAAAATTCTATAATTTGGCCAAACATACATGGAGTTTGAAAGGCTCAAACAGAGTAATTTTGATAGGTAGATAAGGGGTTTGAAAATAGACCAAACGTATGAAGCTCTCAGAGAAATTATACTTTTGGGAGAGTTTAAAAATTCAATTCCTGATGTAGTGCGAACTCATGTGGAAGAGCAGAGGGTTAAAACTGCAAGGTTAGCAGCAGAAATGGCAGATGATTATGAATTAGTTCATAAATCAAAGCTTGGTTTCCGACATCAGTTTCAGCCTATGAGGGGTAGAAACTGAGGACCATGAGAAATACTCAAGTGGTAGAGGCAAAGGTGATCTGATGGGAGATAATAAAGAGAGTGTACCTCAGGTTAAAAAGGAAATCCAGGAGCGTGGAAGAGACTTGAAAAGTTTAAAATGTTTTCACTAATAAACTCTACCATGTAAAGTCACAGGGTTGGTGGTGGAAGAAAAGCATTGGGAAGGCTGATATGGTAAAACAGGATAAGACAGTGGGGTTTGTTAAAGTGGTAAAGGAAAGCCCAAGTGAAGTGAAGGAGATGCAAAAGGTTGTACAGCCTGATCAAGAGGTGATTTATAAGAAGGTGCCAGATCTCTTTAAAGAATTTACTTGTGTGGGTAAAGTTTACTCCTGTGTACCAGAAGCAGCAGGGAAAGAAATCACGATTTTAAGAGATAAGGGAGCTAGTCAATCTTTAATGGTAAGAGATGAGTTATGTAGTTTCGGAAAAATGTTGCCAGAAAAGGTGGTAATATGTGGAATTCAGGTTGAGAAGAGTAGTGTTCCATTATATAAGGTAAGGTTAGAAAATCCAGTGAAGAGTGGTGAAGCGGTAGTAGGAGTAATAGAGAAACGATCTTGTCCAGGAATACAGTTTATCTTGGGTAATGATATAGCCGGTTCACAGGTGGGAGTGATGCCTACTGTGGTTGATAAGCCAGTGGAAAATCAGACAACTGAAGTGTTGAAGGACGAATATCCTGGGATTTTTCTGGATTGTGTAGTAACAAGGTCGCAAAGTCACAGGTTAAGACGAGGAGAAATCCAAGAGTGAAGATAAAGTTGAAGGGCAATTATCAGAAACTATTTTTCATCAGGTGGTTGAAAAAGGACAAGAACAGGTGGAGGATCAGGCAGATATTTTTAGTTCAGGAAAATTGACGGAGTTACAACAGAAATATGTAGAAATAAACCGTATGTATCAGAAAGCATACACGAAAGAGGAATCTGAGTGTATACCAGAGTGTTATTACTGTAAAAGTGATGTCTTGATGAGAAAATGGAGATCTTTACATGTGCAGGCAGATGAAAAGTGGACAGAAGTTCATCAAATAGTATTGCCGGTAGGGTAGAGAAAGGAGGTGTTGAGAGTAGCACATGAGGTACCAGTGGGAGGTCATTTGGGAGTAAGGAAAACTGAAGCTAAAATCCAGAAACATTTTTATTGGCCTGGACTACATACAGATGTCGTTAAATTTTGTCGATCATGTCACTCATGTCAAGTGATAGGGAAACATCAAGCAGTGATAAAACCAGCGCCCTTAATACCTATTCCAGCATTTGAGGAACCTTTTACAAGGGTCCTAATTGATTGCGTAGGACCGCTTCCTAAAACAAAAAGTGGGAATCAATATCTTTTGACTATAATGGATGTGTCTACTCGGTTTCCAGAGATCATTCCAGTGCGCAATATTACAGCTAAAAAGATTTTGGAGGAGTTACTTAAATTCGTTACTAGATATGGACTACCCACGGAAGTACAATTGGATCAAGGATCAAATTTTACCTCAAGTTACTTAATGAAGTCATGGATAGCTTAGGAATAAAACAATTTAAATCAAGTGCGCACCATCCATAATCGCAGGGAGCGTTAGAAAGCATCAGACATTAAAGACAATGTTGAGGGCTTATTGTCAAGATTATCCAGAGGATTGGGATAAAGGAATTCCATTCGTACTGTTTGCAATTAGGGATGCACCTAATGAGCCAAGCAAATTCAGTCCTTTTGAACTAATTTTTGGTCATGAGGTAAGAAGACCACTTAAATTGATTAAGGAAAAATTGCTGAGCGAGAAATCCGAACTTACATTATTGGATTACGTACCAAATTTTAGGGAACGATTAAATGGAGCAGGGGAATTGGCGAGACAACATTTAAAAGTTGCACAACATGTGATGAAACGTGTAGCGGACAAGAAATCCAAAGTTCGTAGTTTTGCCTGTGGAGATAATGTTTTAGTATTGTTACCAGTGGTAGGTGAACCTTTAAAAGCAAGGTTTTGTGGACCTTATCAGATTGAAAGGTAATTAAGTGAGGTGAATTATGTGGTAAGAACGCCAGATAGAAGGAAAACTCACCGAGTGTATCATGTGAATATGTTTAAAAGGTACTTTGAAAGGGAAGGAGAGGAAAAGGAGGAGGTTTTAATGATTCTAAGTCAGTGATGAACCAAATCCAGATGACTGTGAATTTGACATACCTCAAATTGAATTGGAAAACAAGGATGATCTTAAAAATTGGAATTAATTGTTGAGTTACCTTCCAGAGGAAAAACGGACTGACCTGAAAGAGTTATTGATGGGCAAGTTTGTGGAGATAAATTGGGAAGTACTAAAATGGTTATACATGATGTAGATGTGGGAAATGCTGTTCCAATCAAACAATATCCATATAGACTTAACCCTTTAAAATTGGCACAGGTTAACAAAGGGATTGAAAGTGTGCTTAAAAATGGCACAATTGAAGTGGGTTGCAGCCAATGGAGCTCACCCATAGTGATGGTACCAAAACCGGACGGTACCCAACGGTTGTGTGTGGACTATAGTAAGGTTAATGCAGTTACAAGAACGGACTCTTATCCTATCCCACATTTGGAGGCACACTTCAACGGTTTACTAACAAAGTCATTTCAGGATTACCCAATTGTGCGGTATACATCGACAACCTGGTAAATTTTAGCCAGACATGGAAAGAACATTTAAAGCATCTGATGGAGTTATTCGATCAACTTCAGGAGGCGGGTTTGGTGATAAACCTAGCCAAAAGTGAATTTGGAAAAGCCCAATTCACTTTCCTTGGCCATACAATCGGACAGGGTCGAATGGTCCCATGGGATGTGAAAACAAAAGTTATTGGGGAGTTTCCGATACCCTCAACACGACGGGAAATAATGCGAATATCTGTGTATGAGTGGATTTTACTGGAAATTTGTACTGAATTTTAGCAATGTGGTCCACTGACTGACTTGCTGAAGAAGCGTAACAAATTCCAGTCGACAGCGGAGTGTCAACAGGCATTTGACGGCCTGAAGGTTGTGTTAACCACTGCTCCTATGTTAGTCATCCCAAATTACACAAAACCATTCAGTGGCTGTTGATGCGAGTGTTGTGGGCGTAGGTGCGGTGCTTTTACAAGACGACGACAAACGGCTAGACCGGCCTATTGGTTATTTTTCAAAAAATTGAATTCTCACCAGAAGTATTCCACGATTGAGAAGGAGACTGAGCTTGGTGCTGGCTTTGCAACATTTTCAAATTTATGTGACCAGCAATCCGTCTGACACAATTATCTATACTGATCATAATCCACTGGCGGTTTTGGTGCGATTCCGGAATAACAATGTCAGACTGTTTTGATGGAGTTTATTGTTACAGTCATTTCATTTAAAAATAATACATGTGGCAGGATGAGAAAACGTGATAGCCGATGCTTTGTCAAGAATGTGATGACGAGTTACAGGAAGAAGAACTGAAATGGACTATGTTATTATGCCTGTTTGAGTGTGTTGTTTTTTTAAACAAAAAAGTATGTTTACTGTCTGCATTTCTTAAAGGAAAGTGAAAAGGTGAAAAATGAAACCATCTTGAAGCTGATGGGTTTTTTTTTCTTGGGGGGTGGGAGAGGTGTTGTGGGTCAGGTGAACTCCATGATACACTTTGGGGTTCTCTAAACCCTGGCCCATAACGATTTCTAATAACAGTATTGTAGTTGTATTTAACTCCATTGTAAAAGGCTGTTTTTACTGGAAAAATCACAGCCTGTTGACGATGCATGTTGTTAATATGCAAAGCTGCTATCTAGTTCATTGGATTAATACATAGTGAGTTGCGAATCTGCAGACCTTTTCTGATTGTTTTATGCGACTGCTTCACATGAATGGCACCTCATCCTGAGCCTTCTGTGATGAATGTAAGAAATTGTCATATTTTATATTTTTTTTGCAGTAATGTTATTAAATCCTTTTTATAGCATTCCTTTTAAGTTTTGGTTCACATGGGTTTTGTAATCCTTGACCTTGAAGGTCCTTAAAGTAACCATTTGCTTCTTTTGGCAAAGCTTAGGCCCATCATGTCCTTTTAGTATTTTTGACGATCTTTAGATCCTTATTTGCCTTGAAACTTTTTAAAGAAGCTATTATTATGTTCTGTGGGCACCTTAATTTCACACAGATTAAATTAATGGCGTAGTGTTCCATTTCCAATTGGAACTGGGTCTGTATTCTGTGGGTGTATGGCTTAGCTGTGTTCATTTCTGTCATGTTGGATTGATTTTTAAAGTTCTAAAGTGAAATGGATTTGTGCTTGTTTGATTGCAAACTAGACATGATGAAATTGTTAATTATACAGTATATTGTAGATCCAATTTATCAACTTGGAGAAGAGGAATTCCTATGTTTTTTTTAATGTATGGAATGACGTGTCTGGACTGTATGCAGAACAATACTTTTCATTGTACCTCGGTACACATAACAATAAAATAAATCCAAATCCAGTTTTAGAGCAACCCTTTTTGTCCATGTTAGGTAATAACAACTCTGGTTCAAATTCTCTGTTTTTAAAACATCCAAGCAAAATTTATGATTTGATGAAATTGGCGATTAAATTCTTCAAGTGCTCTCTCATGTCTGTAGTCTTTTAAATGTAATCTTTCACAGAGTGTGGGCATCACTGGCTAGGGCATTTATTGCCCAACTCTAATTACTCATGCAAAGGTGATGGTGAGCTGCCTTCTAGAACTGCTACATCCCATGTGGTGTAGGTACATCCATGGTCCTTTTATAAAGGGAATTTTATGATTTTTGACTGTGAAGGAAAGGCGATATAGTTCCAGCTCAGGATGCTATGTGGCTTGGAGGGGAAATTGCAGGTGGTGGTGTTCCCATGTATCTGCTGCCCTTGTCCTTCTAGATGGTAGAGATCATGGGTTTAGAGGATATTGTTGAAGGAGCCACGGCAAAATACATGCATCTTGTAGATGGTATGCACTGCTAGCTGTGACCATGCATGGTATTGAATGGGGTGCCAGGCAAGTGGACTCCCTTGTTCTGGATGGTGTCAAGACTCTTGAGCATTGTAGCTGCACTCATCGAGGCAATTGGATAATATTCCATCACACTTCCTGCCTTGTAGGTGGTCAAGAGGCTTTTGGGGAGTCAGCAGGTGATTAACTTCTAAATTCTCAGCTTCTGAACTGCTTGAGGCTGCAGTATTTATCTGGCTGGTTCAGTTTTTGATCAATGATAATCCCCCCCAGGATGTTAGTGGGGGATTCAGCAATGGTAATGTCATTGAATGTCTTTGGGAAATTGTTAGATTCCACCTTATTGGAGATGGTCATTGTCTGTCACTTGTGCAGCGCAAATGTTAGCTTGACACTTTTTTCCTTCAACCCAAGCCTGAATGATGTCCAGGCCTTGATGCGCATGGACATGTACTGCTTCAGTATCTTGAAGATTGTGAATGGTGCTGAACATTGTGCAACCATCTATCTCCATTTCTGACCTCATGATGGGGGGAGGTCATTGATGAAGCATCTGAAGATGGTTGGGCCTAGCACAATATCCTGAGGAACTCCTCCAATGATGTCCTGGGACTGAAATTATTGATCTTTCTGCTATGTTTGTCTCTAACCAGTAGAGTTTATATTGCTAGGTCTCTATGATGCCATACTCCCTACAATACTGGAGGGCAGTTGACCCCAACTCACCTCTTTGTCAATGTTTCCCCGTACCGGCCTCCCCGAATAGGCGCCAGAATGTGGCGACTAGGGGCTTTTCACAGTAACTTCATTGAAGCCTACTTGTGACGAGCGATTATTATATTATTATTATGTTTTTGATCAAGTCTGAAATGAGATGAGGAACTGAGTGGATCTGTCAGAACCCAAACCGATTGTCAGTGAGCAAGTTACACGAGCATTACATATGTACATATGAATTAGGATGAGGCGTAGACCATTCAGCCTCCACCATTGAGTAAGATGATGGCTGATCTAATTGTGGTCTCTGCTACTGTACTGCCTACCTCAGTACCCTTAGGTTCTTGAATCAATCTACCCCTGCCTTGAAAATATTCAGTGACCTTGCTTCCACCACTCTGGGAACAGAGTTTCACCGACTTGCACTCAAGAGAAAAATATTCTCCTAATTTCTATCTTGTCCCCTGGTTCTAGTCTCTCCCGCAAGGAGAAACATAATTTCAACATCCACTCTGTCCAGCCCTCTCAGTATGTTTTAATAAGATCATCCCTCATTCTTCGAAATTCCAATGCATACAGGCCCAAACTTTCTTCATGTGAATCTCCCCACCCTTGGAGTCAGTCATGTGAACCTTATCAAGTGGTGCTTGATTGCCCTTTCAACAACATCTTCCATCACTTTGCTAATGGCAGAGAATAAACTAATTGAGCAGGTAATTGGCCTGGTTGGATTTGTCCTGCTTTTTGTGGACAAAATATTCCTGGCTGAGCCCTAACGAGTTCTGTCATATAACTTGAGTGTCTTGACTTTGTCCCTCTGATTTAATTTCGAAAACTACCATTGGCTAAGGTTAAAAAGCTAAGACACAGCTATGCCTCTTTAATTTTGCATAAGCGGTAATTATCATCAAGTGTATAGTTGTTTGCTCAACTGAAAGATGATGCTTAAATAAGAGAAGAGTATAAGCAAGTCATGAGATATTTCCTGTTAATAATTGAGGCATCTCATTTGATCTTGTAAAAACATTATGCAGCAATCCCGTGTCTACTAATGAAACTTCATGATAATGGCAATTGTGTTACTTGAAAAAAGCATCTTTTAGCTTCATTGTTCACTTTTTCTAACAAGAGGAAATTGCATTTTATTTGGTGCATAAGGTATCTTTGGTTTTATAAATCAGTTTTACCGTTGTATGTATGTTTGATCCGTGACCAGGCAGGTGGTGGTATAGTATTAAAACTGCCTTATTCAACAAACATGGGAAATGAATTAACTGCCATATTTCGCAGTTTAATTAATGGTGAGCATCGCATCACTTCTACAGAGGAGTAAATGGAACAGCAGCTAACATATGTGCGCAGATAAGTGCAGAGATTCCATGCTCTTAAGCTTCACTAACACTGTCTCGCCGAGGGACTCAGCATTAACATGGGTAGAAAATTGTAAATTTAGGATGCGTGTGCAGAGTAGTGCACTGTTAGAGGTACCGTTCTTTGGATGAGATGTTAAACTGAGGCTCCATCTGCTTGCTCAGGTGGATTTTATTTTTAAAAACATGGCGCAATTTGTTTTTGCTGGGAAACCGCAGTCTGGATTTCCTCAGATGCTCCAAAGTTGTAACTATATCTAATGCATGTTATGTCCCCGGCAGGTTCCCTGCCCAAACAACTGCTTGATTGATGGACTTGGCATCTAGTCAAGTGGTGAGCAGCTGTGGGTCTGGGTAGGTCAGATTCATAACCCATGAACAAATGGCGGTATAGTTCCTAGTCAGAATGGTATAACTTGTAGGGATGCTGGCAGGTGATGGTGTTCCCATGCATTTGCTGCCCTTGTCTTAGGTGATGGAGGCAATGGGTTTGGACAGTGCTGCTGAAGAGGCCTTGGTAATCTGCTACAGTGCAACCTGTTTCTGGTACATCCTACTGCCATGGGTCAATGGTGAAGGAAGTAAATGTTTCAGGTGGTGGATGGTAATCAAGCAGACTGCTTTGTCCTTGATGACATCGAACTTCTTTGTTGTTGGAACTCCAAAATTAATGAAACTGTGCACAAATCACATTCCTCATAATTGACTCAATATGATTCTGCTAAATCAGGATAATCAACGATACAGGCCATCAAGCTCCCATTTCGCACCTCCCTGCAGGAAAAAAAAAAGGCAGCAACAAAAAATCAACATGATCAACAAGGAGCAATGTCCAGGATTGCAGAAGAACCGTAAGGCAAATTGCAGGATAAAGACATCTTCCAGTATGCACGAGGAGACTGAAGACAACACCATTACTTCCACCATGACGTCTTTCCAAGACCCAGGTGGGCCACAGCTGAGGGGAAACAAACTGACAGTTCGACCATTTCCAACCCCTCACAACAGGCAGCAAGAACAGGGCAATAAGGGACCAGCGATTAGTGGGCTAGACCGACCGGGTTGGATCTGATGCACCCAACCTCCAAATCGGGATTGCCAAAGCATGGCAGCCAAATTTCAAATAGAATCGGGAACTCTCTTCATTTCACGCCAGAGACCTCGCTCACGGACACAACCCGCCCAACTCCCCTCTCCTGAATAAGATAAGATGGAAGACGCACCATGCAACAGGATTTCAACAGCACAAAGGTGGGCCCTCACCAGGGAAAATGCTCAAAAGTACCCTGCAATTCTTCAAAGTGAGCTTGAACGACCTGCACCGCATCACAGAGCCAAGATACTCAGCCAAGACAACATCTTTGATGCACGCAGCACCACCATGGCAAGAGCCTGCCGAGCAGAAACTGCGCCACTAAGCTGGGCCCCACTCACACCACCACGAACAAATGAGGATTTCTGCATTTTATCTTGACTCTTGCTCACAGAAACACCAGTCAGGAACTTCCAGAGGCAGAGAGCTGAGTATAGTAGGGCTGAGGACTTGATCCTGAGGAACTACTGCAGCAATATCCTGGGGTTGAGATAAGTTGCCTGCATTGATGACCACCATCTTTCTTGCTGCTAGATATATCAACCAAGGGAGTTTGTGTTCCACAGATTTCCATTGACTTTAATTTTGCTAGGGCTGCTTGATGCCATTCTCAATAGCTAGAGCAGTCACTCTCTCCTCACCTTTTGAGTTCAGCCCTTTTGCCCATGTTTGAACCAAGGCTGCAATGAGGCCAGGAGTCATAGTCACAGAGTCGTACAGCGTAGGAAAGGCCCATCGGGTCTGCACTGACAACTACCCCTAATCTCACACTAATCCCACTTCATAGAATCATAGATACAGAGAAAATAGACACAAGAGGATACCATTCAGACCTTCAAGCCTACTCCGCCATTCATTATGATCATGGATGATCAAGTTCAATACCCTGCGAGTATATTACTAACAACCAGAATGGGGAGGTCTCACGCTCCCATGTTCTGGGAGGTGCTAAAGGCTGTGATCAGGGAAGAAATTAACACTTTTAAAGCACAAAGAGAAAGAGAGGAGAGTGCGGCTAGGCAACAGCTAGTTGACTCCATACTTGAGGTGGACCAGCGATACTCTGAGACCCTGACCATAGAGCTCCTGGCGGAGAGGAAAAAGCTACAGATAGACTTTGACATGCTCTCCACGAGGGGAGTGGTGCACCAACTCCGCCAGACACGGGAACCCTATATGAACACAGACAAAGCCAGCGCCTGCGCACACCAGCTGAGAAAGCAAGCAGCCACAAGGGAGCTTGCACAAATTAGGGAAAGCGGAGGCTTACTAGTAACGGACCCAGACAAGGTCAACAAGACCTTAGCGACATTCTATCAGGGGCTGTACACCTCTGAGCCCCCAGCAGGGGACCTGGGGATGAAGCAGTTCCTTGATGGACTGGACATGCCGGCTGTGGGGGAGGACAGGAAATGGGCCTGGAGGCACCACTAGAACTGGGAGAGGTCATGGAGAGTATTAGCTCCATGCAGGCGGGGAAGGCACCATGACCGGACTGTTTCCTGGCGGACTTCAACAAAAGATTTGCGACAGCACTAGCCCCACACCTGCGGGAGATGTTCACAAGACTCACGCCTATGCTGGCACAAGCCTCAATCTCGCTGATATCTAAAAAAGACAAAAACACTAAAGAGTGCGGTTCGTACAGACCCATCTCGCTACTAAACGTCAATGCCAAAATCGTAACCAAAAGCCAAGAGGACTGCGTGCCGGAGGTGGTCGCAGAGGACCAAACGGGCTTAGTCAAAGGTAGACAGCTAGCTTCAAACATCAGGCCTGTGATCATGGCCCCATCTGGGGAGAGAACATCTGAGGTGATCGTCCTAACTAGATGCAGAAAGGCCTTCGACAGAGTCGAATGGAAATACCTCATAGAGGTAATGGAGCGGTTCGAGCTTGGAACAGTTTACCCCGTATAAAGCATCCAGACAAACGTCACCAGCTCTAAGTAATTCCAACTGCACGGGCACGAGGCCTGTTATCCCTTCTGTTTTCCTTACTAGCATCGTAATCGGAGTGACAAAGAATTGGAAGGGGATCCGAAGAGGAGGCAGAGAGCACAGTCTCATAGATATGAAGATATGGAGATATGAAGCAACTATGCTAACCACTGCTACCATGCCGCTCTACGTCCCTCTACATCTCGGACCCGCGAAGCAGCATGGAAGGAATCATGGCACCGTTGAAAGAGTTTGGAGCCTTCTCGGGCTACAAACTCAATGTGAGCAAAAGCTTCCCGTTGAACCTGCAAGGGGGAGGGGCAGAGCTGGGGGTCTGCCGTTTTAAACGGGCACAAATTCCGCTACCTGGGTATCCAAATCGCTCACGACTGGATAGGGGTCTACAAATGGAACCTGGCCAGCATGACGTGACGGAGCAAGTAAAAGAGGACCTGCAGAGGTAGTGGAACACACTCCCCCTCTCCCTGGCAGGGAATGTGAAGGCGATCAAAATGAACGTACTGCCCAGGTACCTCTTCCTGTTTAGATCCATGCCGAACTACATCCTCAAGACCTTTTTCAACTCGCTGGAGAAACTGATTATGGCATGATCCCAAAGAAAGTACTGCAGAGAACTAAATCCATTGGGGGTCTAGCCCTCCCAAACTTCCAAAACTACCACTGGGCAGCGACAGCAGAGTGAGTAAAGGAGCTGGAAGCCAAATGGGTGCTCACGGAGGAGGATTCCTGCAAGGGGACCTCCCTCCGGATCCTAGCTACGGAACACTCCCATCCCCACCCAAGAAGCATTCAACCAGCCCATCGGTGGTGGCAACACTCCAGTCGTTGAATCAACTGCGACAACATTTTGGCCTTAGCGAAATGTCCGACAAAACCCCCAACTGCAACAACCGCAAGTTTGCGCTGGCGCTCATAGACACCTTCAAAAGGTGCAGACTGGACAGGGGATGCTGACAGTTAAGGACGTGTCCACCAACAACAGGGTAACAACGCTCGAAGAGTTTACAAAGATTCCAACAAACGGGGCAATGGATTAGAGTACCTACAACTCAAAAACTTTCTGTGAAAAGAAACCAGGACATACCCATGACCGCCACGACGATCACTACTAGAGGAACTGCTGGACCCGGACATCTTGGGGAAAGGGAACTGTAGTGACATGTACGGAAGACTGCTAAGGGTGGGCCAATGCCCAACTGGACGAGACAAGGGAAAAGTGGGAGGAAGACTTGGACACTGCACAGGGTCAACTTCACCTCCACATGTGCAAGGCTTAACCTAACACAGCTAAAAGTGGTACACAGCCCACTTGACCAGAACCCGAATGAGCAGGTTCTTCCCGGAGGTGGAGGACAGAGGCGAACAATGCCAAGGAGGCCCGGCCAACCACACCCACATCCAATGCCCCAGACTTTGAGTACTGGACAGCCTTCTTCAAGGCTATGTCCAAAGTGGTGGGGATGAGGGTGGAGCCGTGCCAGAGAGTGGCAATCTTCGGGGTATCAGAACAGCCAGATCTCTTCATGGGGAGGAGGGCTGACGCTCTTGCCTTTGCCTTCCGGATCGCCCGCCGAAGAATCCTGCTCGGCTGGCGGTCAGCAGTGCTGCCTAAAGTGGCTGACTGGCTGTCTGACCTGTCGGAATTTCTCCAAATGGAGAAAATCAAATTGAAAATGAAATGAAAATCGCTTATTGTCACAAGTAGGCTTCAAATGAAGTTACTGTGAAAAGCCCCTAGTCGCCACATTCCGGCGCCTGTTCGGGGAAGCTGTTACGGGAATTGAACCGTGCTGCTGGCCTGCCTTGGTCTGCTTTCAAAGCCAGCGATTTAGCCCTGTGCTAAACAGCCCCTGAAATTCGCCATCCATGGGTCGGAAAAGGGCTTCCACAGAACCGGGGAGCCATTCACTCGGTTGTACCAAGACCTGTTTGAAGCCAACAACTAGGTAGCCAAAGACCAAGAAAGAGTTGCCACGACGCAGAAGGGAAGAAAAGGGGAGGGGGGGTGGGGGGCGCGTCAGGAAAACCAGCAATTCAACCAGACCCAACAGGAGAACCAGGGGTCACAGGGAAGAGGAGGGCAGGAGTAACAACAATGGGAATCGGGGGGGAAAAGTGAGCGACACGGAGGGACCACAATTGCCACAGCAAACACTGAGGAAAGAGGAAACCTGATATATCCATGTAAATAGCTAAAACCGATCTCGATGTGAATAGTAAATAACTCTAATGGTACGCCTAATGTACTCTCTTGCATAATTCTCACTTCTGTTCGTTTTTATATTTGTTGTTATGTACACCAAAAAAACTAATAAAAACATTTTTTATAAAAATTCACCCTGATCCTGCCTTTCCAACTCTCCCCCCCCCCCCCCCCCCCCCCCCCCAATATCCCTTGATTCCTTTAGCTCCAAGAGCTCTATCTAATTCCTCCTTGAAATTGCACAACATTTTGGCCTTGATTACTTTTTGTGGAAGTAAATTCCACAGATTTACCACTCTTTGGGTTCTCCTCACCTCTGTCCTAAACAGTTTACCCCTTATCCTCAAACTATGACCCCTAGTTCTGGACTCTCCCACAATCTGGAGGGAATATTCTTTCTGAATATACCCTGTCTTATCCTATTAGAATTTTATAAGTTTCTATGAGATCCCCTCTCCGCCTTATAAACTCCAATTAATATCCTAACCAACTAGTCTCTCATCATATAACAGTCCCACCATCCTAGGAATCAGCCTGGTAAAACCTTTGCTGCACTCCCTCCATAGCGAGAACATCATTCCTCAGATAAGGACACCAAAACTTACATGATACTCCAGGTGTGGCCTCACCAATGCTCTATATAATTATAGCCATGATTGGGAAGTGGATGGTGGTGATCCGGGGGAGGGGGGGGGGGGGGTTGGTCGGTGTGGAGTAGAGGCAGCATCATGTTAGAGTATGAGTTTGGGGCAGTGGTAACAGCGCCTCCGCTATTCCCACCGGCATGGTACTTCACCAGCCCCGTGTTGGTGGTGGCCCGGAGAGTATGGGGGCAATGGAGGGAACATGTGGGAGCAGAGGGAGCCTCTGTTTGGTCTCCAATCTGCAATAATCATCGGTTTGCCCCGGGGAGGCTGGATGGAGGGTTTCAGAGATGGCAAGAGTAGGGATCGAGGGGATGGGAGATCTGTTCATAGAGGGGAGCTTTCCCAGCCTGACGGATTTGGAGGAGAAATATGAATTGACGGGAGGGAATGAGTTTAGGTACCTGCAGGCGCGGGACTTCCTACGCAGGCAGGTCTCAACCTTCCTGCTCCTACCACCAAGGGGAATACATTACAGGGTAGTTTCCAGAGTATGGGTGGGAGAGGGGAGGGTTTCGGACATCTATAAAGAACTCATGGGATCAGAGGAAACGCAGACCGAGGAGCTGAAACACAAATGGGAAGAGGAGTTAGGAGGAGAGATGGAGGATGGTCTCTGGGCGGATGCGTTGAGTAGAGTCAATGCGTCCACATCATGCTCCAGGCTCAGCCTGATACAATTTAAGGTTGTTCACCGGGCACACATGACAGTGGCCCGGATGAGCAGGTTCTTTGCGATAGAAGGTGTGCGGGAGGACCAGCAAACAATGTTCATATGTTCTGGGCATGCCCGAAGCTGAGGGGATTCTGGCAGGGGTTTGCGGATGCCATTTCCAAGGTGTTAAAAACATGGGTGGCACCAAGTCCAGAGGTGGCAATTTTTGGAGTGTCGGAAGATCCAGGAATCCCAGAGGAGAAAGAGGCAGACGTTCTGGCCTTTGAACAAAGAACAAAGAAAAGTACAACACGGGAACAGTCCCTTCGGCCCTCCAAGACTGCGCCGGCCATGCTGCCCATCTAAACTAAAATCTTCTACACTTCCGGGGTCCATGCCCCCCTCTTCCCATCCTATTCATGTATTTGTCAAGATGCCCCTTAAATGTCACTATCGTCCCTGCTTCCACCACCTCCTTCAGCAGCGAGTTCCAGGCACCCACTACCCTCTGTGTAAAAAAACTTACCTCGTACATCTCTTAAACCTTGCCCCTCGCACCTTAAACCTAGTAATTGACCCTCTACCCTGGGGAAAAGTCTCTGACTATTCACTCTGTCTATGCCCCTCATAATTTTGTAGACCTCTATCAGGTCGCCCCTCAACTTCTTTTGTTCCAGTGAGAACAAACCAAGTTTATTCAACCTCTCCTCATAGATAATGCCCTCCATACCAGGCAACATCCTGGTAAATCTCTTCTGCACCCTCTCTAAAGCCTCCACATCCTTCTGGTAGTGTGGCGACCAAAATTGAACACTATATTCCCAAGTGTGGCCTAACTAAGGTTCTATACAGCTGCAACATGGACTTGCCAATTTTTATACTCAGTGCCCCGACCAATGAAGGCAAGCATGCCGTATGCCTTCTTGACTACCTTCTCCACCTGTGTTGCCCCTTTCAGTGACCTGTGGACCTGTACACTAAGATCTCTCTGACTGTCAATACTCTTGAGGGTTCTACCATTTGCCTCCCTGGTAGCCCGGAGGTGGATACTATTAGCTTGGACGGACTCTCAACCCCCGAAGTCAGAGACCTGGCTCACTGACACGGCTAGCTTTTTCTCTCTGGAGAAAATCAAATTCGCCCTGAGAAGGTCAATGTCGGGGTTTGTCCGGAGGTGGCTGCCGTTCGTCGACATCTTTAGAGAAAATTAATGTCAGCTGAGTGGGGGAGGGGGGGTTAGCTTAGATTAGTGTGTTGGAAAGGTGGGACCTGTGAAGGAGGAAGATAGCCTTTGCACTATGTTTATATTTGTATGTACACTGTTTCTTCTGCTTGGTTATAAAATCACATACCTCAATAAACTGTTTTATAAAAAAAAAAGATAATGGACTCTAGCAACTTTCCTGCTACCAACGTTAGGCTCACTGGTCTATAGTTCCCTGTTTTCCCTCTACCTCCCTTTTTGAATAGCTGAGTTATATTTGCTACCCTCCAATCTGTAGGAACCATTCCAGAGCCCAAAGAATTTTGGAAATTGGTTGCAAATAGATCTACTATTTCTCGGGCTATTTCCTTAAGTACTCTGAAATGAAGATTATCAGGCTCTGAAGATTTATCTGCCTTCAATCCCGTTAATGACCCCAAAACCATTTCTCTACTAATACTAATTTCCTCCAGCTCCTCACTAAAACTTGTGTTTCTCAGAACTTCTGGTACATTATTCATGACTTTCTTTGTGAAGACATAAGCACAGTACGAATTTAGTTCCTTAGCCATTTCTTTGCTTCCCGTTATGAATTTCCACCGTTTCTGACTGTAAGGGGCCTACATTTGTTTTATCAAACGTTTTCTCTTCAGCTACCTATAGAAACTTTTACAGTATGTTTTTATGTTCACTACTAGCTTACTTTTATATTACATTTTCCCCACAATCAATCCCTTGGTCCGCCTTTGCTGAATTTTAAACTGTTCCCAATCCTTGGGCCTATCGCTTTATCTTATTTGTGTATCCCTTCTTTGAATCTAATACTATCTCTCATTTCACTTGTAGACCATGGTTTGGCCACGGTTTCTTTTCTACTCATGTGCCAAATAGGAATAAACAACTTTTGGAGTTCACCTATTCGTTCCTTGAATACCTGCCATTGCCTACTGTCCTTCCTTTCAGCAATGTTTCCCAGCCCATCATGGCCAACTCGTGCCTCATGCAGTCGTAATTACCTTTATTGAGATTCAGGACCTTAGTCTCAGAATCAACTACCTCATCGTATTATGATCACTCATCCCCAAGGGTTCTCTTAACACGATTGCCAGCTAATCATTTATCATTGCACAACACCCAGTAAAAGATGGCCCGTTCCCTTGTTGGTTCCTCAACGTATTGCTCCAGAAAAGCATCCCGTATACACTCCAGAAATTCCTCCTCTAATGTACTTGTAACTAATTTGACAATATGTAAATTAAAGTTGCCCATAATCACAGATGTTCTTCTATTGCATGCATCTCTGATTTCCTGTTTAATGCTATTCCCAACATTACCACTGCAACTACAGTTTGGTAATCTGTACACCACCCCTGCAAATGTTTTTTGCCCTGTGGTGTTTCTCAACTCGACCCACACAGATTCCACATCGTCTGTGTTAATACTTTTCTCTAATCAACAATGCAACTCCACCACCTTTTTCCTTTTCTCTCTGTTCTTTCTAAAAACTGAATAGCCCTCGATGTTTGGTTCCTATCCTTGGTAACCTTGGAGTCATGTCTCCCTAATCCCAACTATATCTTACCCTTTTACATCTAGCTGTGGAACTAATTCATCCATTTTTATTTTGAATGCTCTGAGCATTCAGGTACAACAACTTGAGGCTAGTCCTTTTATTGTTCCTTAACCCTACTATTTATTCTAGTGTCATGATCTGATAGAATCCCTACAGTTCAGAAGGAGATCATTTGGCCCATCAAGTCTGCACTGACCCTCTGAAAGAGCACCCTATCCCCCTAACCCTGCCTAGGCCAATTTAACATAGCTAATCCACATAACCTGCACATCATTGGATTGTGGGTGGAAACCAGAGGACCTGGAGGAGACCCACGCAGACATAGGAAGAAAGTACAAACTCCACACAGTCAATCAAGGTCAGAATCAAGCCCAGGTCTCTGGTGATGTGAGGCAGTGCTAACCAGCACATTTCTCATCTCCTTCAACGTGATGGTGAAATCCTCATCCAAGTGCTTTTTAAGGGTTGAGGTTTCCAGCCTCCACTATCTTCCCAGGCAGTGCATTCCAGATTCTTACCACCCTCTTGAGGGAAAAAATGTTTTCTCAAATCTCCTGCACTTCACCCTTGATTGTCCTCACAATCCAAGAGAAACAGCTGCTTCCTATTTACCCTGTCCAAATCCCTCAATCTTATACACCTCAATCATATCTCCCCTCCGCCTTCCCTGCTCTAAAGAAAACAATCCAAGCCTACGCAGTCTCTCCTTTATAGCTCGGATGCTCCATCCCAGGCAGCATCCTGTTGAATCTCCTCTGTATGTCCTCTATTTCAATCACCTTCCTACAGTGAGGTGACCAGGACTCTGCACACTATTCCAGCTGTGGCCTAATCAACGTTCTGTACAGCTCCATCATAATCTCCTTGCTCTTATATTCTATGCCGCGATTGCAAATGTCCTATATGCCTTCTTAACCACCCTATTCACCTGCTCTACCACCTGCTGAGATCTACGAACAAGTTCCCCAAGATCCATCTGTTCCTCTGAGCTTCCTTGTGTACTGCCATTGATTGCATACTCCCTTGTCCTGTTTCTTCTTCCAAACTGCATCACCTCGCACTTATCAGCGTTAAATACCATCTGCCACTGTTCTGCCCATGTGAAAAACCCATCTATATCTTCCTGTAACCTGCGACCCTCTTCACTGTTAACCACCCTACCAATCTTGGTGTCGTCTGCAAACATACTAATTATCCCCCATGTCCTCGGCTATATCATTTATTTATATATACGGTAAGGGACCCAACACTGATCCCTTTGGTATGCTGCTGGACATTGGCCTCCAGTTACTCATACAGCCATCTCCCACCATCTTTTGTGTCCTATTACCGAGCCAGTTTTGGGTCTATCTTGACAAATTTCCTTGAATTCCACATGCTTCAACTTTCTCAATCAGTCTCCCATGTGGGACTTTGTCAAGGGCTTTGCTAAAATCCATGTAAACTACATCAACTGCACTTCCTTCATCCACACCCTAGGTCACTTTATCAAAAAATTCTATCAAATTTGTTGGGCGTGTCCTCCCTCTGACAGCCATGCTGACTATCCCTATTCAACCGATGTCTTTCCAAATGGAAATTAGTTCCCTCCTTCAGAATTTTCTTCAATAGTTTCCTTACCACTGACATGAGACTCGCCGGTCTGGTTTATGGTTTCATGGTTTATCTCTACCACTGTTCTTGAAACATGGAACAACATTAACTGTTCTCCAGTCCTCTGGCACTTCACCTGTGGCCAGAGAGGAGTTGAAAACTTGGGTCAGGGGCCCTGCAATTTCCTGCCTTGCCTCCCACAGCAGCCTGGGATGCAATTCATCCAGGCTTGGGATTTGTCTATTTTTAAGCCCGTCAAAGCTTCAATACCTCCTCAACTCCTGTGTCAAACTGCTCAATGTCGTCACAGTTCAATTTCCTGAATTCTGGAGCTGAGAAGCTTCAGCTGCTGAAAGGCCGAAGCAACTTGACTACCCACTGTAAAACTAGCAAAATAGGTTAATTCAAAGACAACCTGCCTCATTAACGTATATTTAAAATACCAGCACATTTGGTTGCCTGCCCCCTGCCCTGCTCTGGTAAACCTGCAAGTCCGGTTGGAGCCGGTTTCCAAACTCAGAATTTTTCGCAATTTAACCTCCAAGCGCTGAGCCATGTTTTTATGAGGCAATATGGTGGCACAGTGGTTAGAACTGCTGCCTCACAGCGCCAGTGACCTGGGTTCAATTTCGCCCTTTGGTGACTGTGTGGGGTTTGCACATTCTCCCAGTATCACATGGATTTCCTCCGGGTGCTCCAGTTTCCTCCCACAGTCCAAAGATGTTCAGGTTAGGTAGATTGGCATTGCTAAATTGTCCCTTAGTGTCCAAAACGTTCGGTGGGGTTATGGGGATGGGGTGGTGGAGTGGTCCTGGGCGGGGTGTTCTTGAGGAGGGCTGGTGCAGACCCGATGACCAAATGACTGTCTCCTGTATTGTAGGGATTCTATGATTCTACCTTCCCCTTGTGCTTCAGTAAGGATTGTTCAATCAGGTTAACGAGATGCACAGTCTCTTCTTAGGGTGCCATGCTACTTGATTTTTAAGTTCCAGCACAAAAATCCACATATGGTCTGTTGATCTAACTGTAAGTATGATGAATGGCAAACATTGCTTGTTCACTGACCACAAAGTCTGGGCTAATATCTTCAGATGCTTTTGTTTAAAAGGGAGTAGAACTGATTTACTGGAGAGCTTGCTGTTTGATGTTATCTCTTAATTGTTTCTGACACTTCTCTTAAACCTAAAATTGATGTGGATTTGATTTTTTACAGGTTTTATTAGCCGTGGGTATCAGTCAATCTTCCAGGCACCCAGATCCTGGTCATCCGTAAGTAAAACCTAATTTTGTTTAAAATGGTGCACATATGCTTTTAATGGAGTGAAAATAAGGGAAATTATATTGATCACGACCAATCTCTAGTGGAGATTAAACATAGAAAAATACAGCACAGAACAGGCCCTTCGGCCCACGATGTTGTGCCGAACTTTTGTCCTAGATTAAGAACAAATTAATCTACACCCCATCATTTTACCGTAATCCATGTACCTATCCAATAGTCGCTTGAAGGTCCCTAATGTTTCCGACTCAACTACTTCCACAGGCAGTGCATTCCATGCCCCCACTACTCTCTGGGTAAAGATTGTTGTAGATCTAAATGTAAGTTTTTTTTGTCACAGTAGTTACTGTAATAATTATAAAAGATAGGCTTGCAGAGAACGAAGGTACAAACCAACACTAGCTTTCTTGGAAAGGTGTTTACGCAACAGGCTGTAAAGAAAGACTGTATATTTGCCTGCTCAAACAGCCAATGGTGTCATCAATATGTCACATGATTGGACTCGCTCTTAAAGTGACCTTGTTCCAACTAGGAACAAACGTGCACAACAGTTGTCACTATTCAAAATGTTTGTGATGACCATGCATTGTTTGAATTTTAGATTACCCATCCACAAAACTTGCAGTTTATATAGCTGACTTTGCATTTACTTTTCTGATTTTGTTTTTAAATTAAGGTATGGATTTACAAATATGCGCTACATTGCTTCCCTCATTAGTGGAGTTGGAATTTTTATGATGGGTGCAGGACTCTCCTGGTACCATGGAATTATTGGACTTATACACCCTCATCATATAGAATCCCTAACATGGGTAAGTTCTGTATTCAAATACTTCAGAAATAAATCTTGGAATTAATTGAAAGAAATTACAAATGATACAAGACCAAATAATTATGTATCTGAACCAAACTCCTCATTGTATAATCAATCATTTTCTAATCTGAGTGCAGTAGAATTTCAGCGGTGCCTGAATGAGACGTCTACTATCTTCCCAGGTCAGTATTTCCAAACATTTTCCCAGTCAGCTTCCTCGTATACTAGAACTATTAGCTTCAATTTGGAATACTTTTTAAAGTACCCATTCTGTCTTTCTGTGCCATGATCATGGAGGAAGTCATCCGTTATTGCAGTAACAAATTGATCTTGGTTAGATATATTTTGTTGCACTTAAACAGTGTTGATCATTTCGTCCAAAATGCCATTGAGCAGAATTGATCATCTCAATTCTAATTTCAATGATAGACATCCGTCCGTCTGAGCAATGTGCTTCAAAGAGAAGGAAGGTTGGAGAGGTTTGGTACTTTCATTTTAGTGTAATCCAAATTTTCTGTTCACCTTATACCAAATAGGCATGAATGTTTTACCTTCATAGAGGTTGCCATTTTAAATTACTTTATGCATAAGTTACAGGATGGTTTTTGTGCATTGCAGAGTAACCTCACTGACTTTAAGGAGCTGATGCTCTGTTCCAGGTTGGGGCTGATCTGTGCTGCCGCATTCTCAGCAGGCAGAAAGCTTTTCAGATGACTCACGAGTTTAACAAATAGAGTTGGCAGGTGATTATTGATGTCCGTTAACCCCCCCGCCAAAAAAAAACATGTATACCCTTTTCCCATTCATTCAATAATTATCCTGTACATTCTACTTGAGTTGACTGAGAGGACCAGGTCTGCTTTGACATCTCGATCAGTGTTGTGCTCCAGTGGTTATGCAATAGTGGTTCAAGTTAGTGTGTTGGCAAACTATTTTTACCTTTCCCATCCTTGGCATGAGGAAATACAAAATGCCTATCCTTTCTCAGGCATTTGGTCCACCTGTGATTGGAAATGTATAGAAATTGTAACTTTTATCAGGGAGTAGATGTTATAGTTTTGAAACATGATATTCCACAAGATAATAGGAATCAAAGGCATTTATTGACTTTCACAGGAATTAAACATTCAAGAATATCTATTACAATCATCAATTACATTAATTATTACACACATGCTTCAGGCATTTGCAATATACGGCTGATAAATTCACTGCGCCATATATTTTATGCTCTGAGAGATTGGCTGGTCACTTCAAAATCTGAAGTATCTGTTGTAGCACCCTCTATACCTATCTTTCACCCTTGCTTTTAATCTTTGAATTAACTGGACTTCAGTTTTAACTAGAAAAGCTCCCATAACTTGACTCACATTCAGTGTACGGTATGTGAATTTTCGAAGCTAGAGCGAACAAAGATTTTTTTTGTTGCCATTAGCAAATACTGTCTAATTCATAGATTATCATAGAATTTACAGTGCAGAAGGAGGCCATTCGGCCCATCGAGTCTGCACCGGCTCTTGGAAAGAGTACCCTACCCAAGGTCAACACCTCCACCCTATCCCCATAACCCAGTAACCCCACCCAACACTTAAGGGCAATTTTGGACACTAAGGGCAATTTATCATGGCCAATCCACCTAACCTGCACATCTTTGGACTGTGGGAGGAAACCGCAGCACCCGGAGGAAACCCACGCATACACGGGGAGGATGTGCAGACTCCGCACAGACAATGACCTAAGCCGGAATCGAACCTGGGACCCTCGAGCTGTGAAGCAATTGTGCTATCCACAATGCTACCGTGATGCCCATTGAAATCCCTTTTACTAACTGGATGTTAATAACAACTCAATCCCAAATTTAATACAAAGACTTTCAAATCTTCATGACTTATTCTGATCCTTGGCCAAACCCTGGGCCATGGGCGGAGATCGGTTAGGGACCAATAATGTTTTGTTGAAAGTAGAAAGAGTTTGAGATTCAAGACACTTAGTGAATAAAACCACAAGATTCCACGGGTTAATAAATTTTACTATACAAATTCAGAAAGATAAAACAATTTACAATATCTATTTTATACCCCAATATTCATGGCAAGTATTAGATACCTGTGAATTAACAAGTAAACTGTGGTCAGCTACACTACACAATAGATGGCAGATGTGACCAAAGCAGATTCCATGAATTTGTCAACCACCTGTTTCTCACATTGAGCCAATCAGCCTCACTGAAACTTTGTCGTCTTGTGAAGTATTCCAATCTCTACTCTTTGAAAGTCTTGCCTTGGAATTCTCTCGAAAGGTTGCTTCCAGTCAGACGGCTTCAACAATAGGCCACCTCAGAGGGTGAAATTGATCCTCTGGATCTCGGGTAGAGTTTCACCTTCCAAACACAGTTTCAGACCATCAGCTTGCCCAAGCAGAACACTACTGTTCCAAAAACATATCTTTGCCCCCAGTGTCCCTCACAATGGAGTCATCAACCTTTGGCTGCCATCTCAGATTTTCAGGGCCCCTCTCATGACTACTTTGCTCAAAGTCTGCTCCCTTCAGCTCGCTCTTGTTATGGAGTTTACTTCTCTGCGCTTTCTTCTAACTTAACGGGGCCCATGTTTGTGCCGTGGCTTTGTCCATTACCTGGAACTTTTCTTTTGGACCTCTCTGGTTTGACACCTCCCTGTTGCCCGTCTGTGTCTTCTCCCTCGGACACGCTCACCACAACGACGCTCCATATCCGGTCATCTGACCTGCCACTTTTTCTTTTCCCTTCTGCGCAGGTGTGCAGGACTGGTGTCCGGCCTGAAGAACGTTGAAAAAACAAACAAACAAACCATCCAATGTGTGGCCAGTTTCTGGCTGACACGTAAATGGGAGTCCCAAGGTTTGTTGAACCTGAGGTCCGCATGGTATTAAACTTCAAACTGATTAGTTTGAACTCCCAATTTGTTTGATGGAACATTGTGACTGAAACGAAGTGCTATGCAACTATTAATTTAGCCGTCTTGTTTTTCATGTTTAAAACCCAATTTTGAATTGAATGTTAAATAATTAATAAAATGGGGGTTAGGCATGTTAGGCTCTAATTTTTTTTTTAGCATTTTATTTACTGTTCAAATTGTTTTTCAGGCATATTTTATCCTGGCTGGTTCATTAGTATCTGAAGGAGGTAAGTGCACTGATTTGGGACACTGCCATTATATTCTCTCTCATCATTTTCATCCATGGTGGCATATTTTTCTCTCTTCAGAAGAAATATACTCACAGAAATTTCACAAAAAGGCAGTGTGCACACTTGTATAAGTCTTTTGCGATGTTTTATTCTGGTTCTGTTGAACAGCCCCTTAGTTCACTACTTAACTATATTTAGTCATTGCAATGTGAAAAATTGCCCAGGTATGTCGTGTACAAATGAGGACAAATCCTACTCAGCCAGTTACCACCCCATCAGTTTCCTCTCGATCATCAGTGAAGTGATGGAAGGAGCCAACGACAGTGCTATTAAGCAGCACTTGCTTAGTGATAACCTGCTCAGTTTGGGTTCCGCTAAGATCACTCGGCTCCTGACCTCATTGCAGCCTTGCTTCAAACATGGATAAAAATGCTGAATTCCACATTACCATCACTGAATTTTCCCACCATTAAAATTTACCATTGGCCGGACAGGGAACTAAACTACGCATATAAATATTGTAGCTTACAAGAGTAAGTTGAAGACTAGGAATCCTGCAGTGAACAATTCTCCTCCAGACGCACAAGTCTGTCTACCATCTGGAAGGCACAAGTCAGGAGTGTAATAGAATACTATTGACTTTTCTGGATGAGTGCAGCTCTAATAATACTCAAAAAGCTTGATAACATCCAGGACAAAGCCTGTTTAATTGGTACCACAGCCACTAACCACTCCCTCCACCACCAGACAGTGGCAGCAGTGTGTACCATTTGCAAGATGTGCAGCAAGAACTCACCAAGGCTCCTTTGGCAGCATATTCCAAACCCACGACTGCTGCCATTTAGATTGACCAGGGCACAGATGAATGGGAATACCACCACTGGGAAGCTCCCCTCAAAGTCATTCACTATTCTGACTTGGAAAATATCATCGTTCCTTCATTGTTACTGGGTCAAAATCCTGGAATGCTCTCCCCAACAGCCCTGTGGATAAACCTACACCACATGGACTGCAGCTGCTCAAGAATGCAGCTTGCCACCTCTTCAAGGACAATTAGAGATACGCAATAAATGGTGGCCTAGCTCACGATGTCTACATCTCATGAATGAATAAAAAAGAAACATTTGTTAATCTGATTAGGAAAATAACTAATTTGTCTCCAATTCTAATTTAACATTAAATCAAAAATCGGCACAAATTTAAAGCATCTGATTTTGTATCGGGTTGCCTTGAGAAAACATTTTAAGCAGCCATAAGAGTCAAAGTTTTGACCGCTTTAGTGGTATTCTTTTCTTTTTAATAAACATTTTATTGAGGTATTTTTTGGTTTTACAGCGACAATAAAATAAACAATATACATGAATCTATAAACATAGTGCAAAAGCCATCTTTCCCCCTTACAGGTCCCACCTTTATTAACCCCCTACACTAAGCTAAACTAACCCCCCCCCCCCCCCCCCCGCTGCCGATTAATTTTCCGCAAAGAAGCCGACGAATGGTATCCACCGGGCGAACCCTAATATTGACCCTCTCAAGGCGAACTTGATTTTCTCCAAACCGAGAAAGCCAGCCATGTCCAATAGCCAGGTCTCCGACTTCAGGGTCTTTGAGTCCCTCCAAGCTAATTATATCCCTCTCCGGGCTACCAGGGAAGCAAAGGGCAGAACGTCTGCCTCTTTCTCCTCCTGGATTCACGGATCTTCCGACCCCCCGAAAATCGCCACCTCTGGACTTGGTGCCACCCTTGTTTTTAACACCGTGGACATGACATCTGCAAACACCTGCCAGAATCCCCCAAGCTTTGGACATGTCCAGAACATGTGGACATGGTTCGCTGGCCCTCCAGCACACTTTGCGCACTTATCTTCTACCGCAAAGAACCTGCTCATCCGGGCCACTGTCATGTGAGCCTGGTGAACGACCTTGAATTGTATCAGGCTGAGCCTGGCTCATTTTGTGGACGGGTTGACTCTACTCCCCGCGTCAGCCCATAGACCATCCTCAATCTCTCCTCCCAATTCCTCTTCCCACTTGCGCTTCAGCTCCCCAGTCTGCGTCTCCTCTGACCCCATAAGTTCCTTGTAAATGTCAGAGACCCTCCCTTTTCCCACCCACCCTCTGGAAACTACCCTGTCCTGTATCCCCCTTGGTGGTAGGAGTGGGAAGGTTGAAACCCGCCTGTGTAGGACGTCCCGCACCTGGAGGTACCTGAACTTGTTTCCTCTCGCCAATCCAAATTTCTCCTCCAGCCCCCCCAAGCCAGGAAAGCTCCCCTCTATAAACATGTCCCCCGTCCTCTCAATCCCTTCTCTCTACCATCTCCGAAACCCCCCGATCATCCTTCCCAGGGGAAACCAGTGATTATTACAAATTGGAGACCTAACCGATGCTCCATTTGCTCCCATATGCCTCCTCCATTGCCCCCAGACTCTCAGGGCCGCCAGCATCACGGGGCTGGTGGAGTACCGTGCCGGTGGGAACGACAGAGGTGCCATTATCAACGCCCCTAAGCTGGTGCCCTTACATGAGGCCGCCTCCATACGCATCCATGCCGATCCTCCCCCCACTACCCACTTCCTGATCATGGCTATATTCGCCGCCCAGTAGTAGTTACTGAAGTTTGGCAGCTCCAGCCCGCGATCGTCCCGGCTCTGCTCAAGCATCCCCCTCTTTACTCGCGGGGTCTTGCCCGCCCATACAAAGCCAGTGATCACTTTTTTGACCCGTTTAAAAAAGGACTGCGGAATAAAGATGGGGAGACACTGGAACCCAAACAAGAATCTGGAGGACCGTCATCTTTACCGTCTGCACCCTCCCAGCTAGTGACAGCGGGAGCGCATCCCACTCCGAAAATTGTCCTTCATTTGGCCTACTAGTCGGGCCAGATTTAGCTTGTGCAGCCGTTCCCATTCCCGCGCCACTTGGATGCCTAGATACCTAAAGCTTCCCCCACCACTCTAAACGGCAGTTCCCCCAGTTGCCTCTCCTGTCCACTCTCCTGGACCGCAAACATCTCACTTTTCCGCATATTTAGTTTATACCCCGAAAACCAGAATCCTTATGATTTCTTCCATCCCCTCTGCTGGGTCCGAAACATACAGGAGCAGGTCGTCTGCGTAAAGCGAGACTCTGTGCTCCACCCTTCCCCCAGACCAGCCCCCTCCAGCCCCTTGAGGCACATTGCAATTGCCAGCGGCTCTATGGCTAATGCGAACAACAGTGGGGAGAGGGGGCACCCCTGTCTCATCCCCTGATGCAGCCTAACATAGTCCGATGTTGTCCAATTCGTCCGTACGCTCGCCACAGGAGCCTCATACAGCAACCTGACCCAGTCAATAAAGCTCCGCGCAAATCCGAACCGTCCCAGTACCTCCCACAGATATTCCCATTCTACTCGTCAAAGGCCTTCTCTGCGTCCATTGCGACCACTACCTCCACCTCCCTACCTTCCGGGGGCATCATGATCATGTTTAATAGCCTTCTGACATTGGCCACCAACTACCTTCCCTTAACAAACCCTGTCTGATCCTCCCCAATAACGTCTGGAACACAATCGTCAATCCTAGAGGAATAATTTTGGCCAGCAGTTTGGCGTCCACATTCAATAGGGATATCGGCCTGTAGGACCCACACAGCTCCGGGTTCTTGTCCCGCTTCAGGATCAGCGAAATCGTGGCCTATGACCTCGTCGGGGAAGCACCCCACGCTCCCTTGCCTCATTGAATGTCCTCATCAACAATGGTCCCAATATCCCAGAGAACATTTTATAGAACTCCACTGGTCCGGCCCCGGGGCTTTACCCGACTGCATGGCCTTC
Organism: Scyliorhinus torazame; assembly: GCF_047496885.1. Classification (NCBI taxonomy): domain Eukaryota; kingdom Metazoa; phylum Chordata; class Chondrichthyes; order Carcharhiniformes; family Scyliorhinidae; genus Scyliorhinus; species Scyliorhinus torazame. Next base: position 190,918,583 of record NC_092709.1, read on the forward strand.
AGACCCTCCGCTATCACTTCCATCCCGATTGGTGCCCCCATCCCTTCTACCAGCTCCCCGTACACCTTCGGGAAATCCAGCCCCCCTAGGAAGTGCCTCATCCCCTCCAGCCCTGTTGGGGGTTCCGACCCATACAGCCTACTATAAAACTCCTTAAACCCCTTATTCACCCCTGCTGAGTCTCCAACCAGGTTCCCATCTCCATCCTTTACTTTCCCTATCTCCCTGGCTGCCTCCCACTTTCTAAGCTGCAGTGCAAGCATTCTGCTGGCCTTTTCTCCATGCTCATAAATCGCCCCCATCGCCTTTCTCAGCTGCTCCACCGCCCTCCCTGTGGTTAACAAGCCGAACTCCGCCTGTAGCCTCCGCTGTTCCCTTAAAAGTCCTGCCTCGGGTCACCGCATACCTCCTGTCGACCTGTAGTATCTCCTTTACCAGTCGGTCCGTCTCAGCCCTGTCTACCTTCTCCTTGTGGACCCGTATCATGATCAGCTTCCCTCTAACCACTGCCTTCAATGCTTCCCAGACCACCACTGCCGAAATTTCCTCCGTGTCGTTGACTTCCTGGTAGTTCTGAATACATTTCCTCAGCCGCCCGCACACCTCTTCGTCTGCTATAAGACCCACGTCTAACCTCCAGTGCGGGCGCTGGTTACTGTCTTTACTAACCTGTAGGTCAACCCAGTGCGGGGCATAGTCTGAGATTGTGATCGCCGAGTACCCCGTGTCCACCACCCCCGTCAGTAAGGCCCTGCTCAGAATAAAGAAATCAATCCGGGAGGACACTTTATGCACGTGTGAGTAGAAGGAGAACTCCTTCACCCTTGGCTGCCCAAATCTCCATGGATCCATCAACCCTTTTAGTTCCTTTGCCATAGCTGGCACCCTGCCTGTTTTTGAGCTTGACCAGTCTAAACCAGGGTCAATAACTGTGTTGAAGTCCCCTCCCATGACCAACGTATGTAAATCCAGGTCCGGTATCTTCCCCAGAATCCTCTTTATAAACTCCACATCGTCCCAATTTGGTGCATACACATTTACTAGGACCACCTGCACCCCCTCCAATTTCCCACTGACCATAATGTACCGGCCTCCTACGACCGAAACTATTCTTCCCGCCTCAAACACCACCCGCTTGTTGATCAGGATCGCGACCCCTCTAGTCTTGAGTCCAGTCCCGAGTGAAAAACCTGTCCGACCCAACCTTTCCTTAATCTAATCTGGTCAACTACTCTAAGGTGCGTCTCCTGCAGCATTACCACGTCCACCTTCAGTCCTCTCAAATGCGCGAACACACGTGCCCTCTTGACCGGCCCAATTAGCCCTTGTACATTCCAGGTGATCAGCCTAGTTGGGGAGCTCATCGCCCCCCCCCCCACCCCCCCACCCCCCCCATTCGCCGATCAGCCATCACCTTTCTTGGGCCAGTCTCCAGCACCTCCACCGGCCCGTCCCCAGGCAGCCTCCGAAAAAAACGCAAAACAAAGAAAAGATCAAGCAAGAGATCCAGCATCTGAACAAACACACCTCCATCCCCCAACAGTGCAAATGTTAAAACTCACTCATCTCTGCAACTGGCCCCAAATCAATTTCAAATAGCGTCTACAAAACGAGAAAATGAGAAACTTTTTTAAACCTGAAACGTTGCAGCAAAGTTCAAAAGTTCTCAGTCCGCCACCAGCCCTTTCCTTTTTGCAAAGTCCAGCGCTTCCTGAGGTGACTCGAAATAAAAATGTTGCTCCTTGTTCGTGACCCAGAGACGGGCCGGATTCAGCAGTCCGAACTTCACCTTTTTCTTAAAAAGGGTAGACCTGATCTGGTTAAACCCTGCTCTTCTCCTGGCCACCTTCGCACTCAGGTCCTGATAGATCCGCAGGATACTGTTCTCCCATTTACAGCTCCGTGTCTGCTTTGACCACTGTAAAATACGCTCCTTATCCAAATACCTGTGAAATTTCACCACCATTGCCCTTGGGGGTGGGGGGGGGGGGGTGTTCCATTCGAAGCTTCCTCGCGGGTGCTCTGTGAGCCCTGTCCACCTTCAAGGGCCGGGAGAATGCCCCATGCCCCAGCAGCTTCTTGAACATATCCGCTATGTATGCCCCAGCGACCGCTCCTTCGGACCCCTCCGGGAGCCCAACGATTCTCAAGTTCTGCCTACTGGACCGATTATCTAGGTCCTCTACCTTCTTCAGGAGCCTTTTCTGCTGGTCTCTCAGCATCCCCACCTCCAGCTCCGCTGTAGTTTGATGTTCCTCCTGGTCAGCCAGCGCCTTCTCTACTTTCTGGATCGCCCAATCTTAGGCATCCAATCTAAGCTCCAGCCATGCAATTGACTCTTTAATCGGGTCCAAGCAGTCCCAGTTCTACTTGGCGAAGCCCTCCTGGATAAATTGCATCAGCTGCTCCATTGACCGCTGGGTCGACAAGAAAGAGGTCCGGTCATCCGCCATGCTTTCTCCCCCTGCAGCTTCAGCCAAAGCCTTCTCTCTCCATCTTTTTCTGCCTTTGCAAGCACTTCTGGTCCTCCTCTCCATGCACCGATGTAGGAATCCATTACCCAATTGCCTCTGTATTCGATTTTTCAAATCAAGTCCGGTAAAAAATTGACGCAAAAGGTCCAAAAGTCCGACCCGAGCGGGAGCCACCGAATGTGTGACTTCCTCCTTCATAGCCGTTACCGGAAGTCCTCTAGTTGGTATTCTAAACTAGGAATGTTTTGTACGCCTGGCTATTGCATCTAAATATCCTGCTTACATTCCTACATTGTAAATACAACTATCTGTTATGCTCAATTTGTTTTCTTTTTTTTTCTTCCAATGGGAACTGAATTGTCTGTTCTATTCAGTTATATTCTTCCTCTTCACCTCTTGCTTAGTAGTATTTGGAGAAAAGAAAGTTGCTGTTTACCTAACTTTTTAATTTTCTCATTGATTTTGTTATTATAAAGCTTGAAAACTTTGAGTTTCCAGGGATAAAGTAGTTTTGTTAACATTCCGTTGTATTTTCCTTACAGCAACGCTTTTAGTGGCAGTCAATGAACTCCGAAAGAGTGCTCAAGCTAAAGGAATAAACTTCTATCAGTACGGTATGCCAATTTTGTATTTAATATAATAGCAACATACTTTTAACAAAAAACTCCAACTGCTCTGCAAATATATGACGTATCCTGTCAGCAGGGTATGTGTGTGTGCAGGGGAATGTTCCACAAAACTCAGTAAGTATTTACTATAGATGTTAATATGAATGGGGACGAAAATACAGTACACAGTTTAATATTCTACTGAATATTGGCACCAATTAAAATGGAGGCAAAAGTTCCAGATATCCATTCTTCTGGTTCCACATGAGATCCTTCACATCTTTCAAATTTCCCACTCCCAACACTGGGTAGTCTTGAGCAGAGGTGAGTATTTTAAAGGATAGAAGATGAAATACAAATATGTTTCATAAAGGAGTAATAACAAACTGGAAATGATCTTCAGCTTCTTCATCCAAGGTTGTCCTTCAATCATAAAGGCCAGAAATCTGGATGTTCATTGATGATTAAACAGTGTTCAGTACCATTTGTGACTCCTTCTATTGTGAAATAGCCCTGTGCTCAAATATAGCAAGAACTGGAGAACATTGAGGCTTGGGCTGATCAAGGGCAAGTAAAATTTGTGCCACACAAATGACAGGCAATAATCAACTCCAACAAAAAAGAATCTAACCATCTCCCCATGACATTCCACTGCATTAGCATAGCAAAATTCCCCATATCCTGGGGATTGCCATTGACCAGAAACTTAACTGGACCCTGCCATATAAATACTGTGGCTACAGGAGCAGGTCAGAAACTGGAAAATGAGTGGTGAATAACTCACTTTCTAACTCCCCAAAGCCTTCCCACCATCTACAATGCACAAATCTGGAGTGAATTACTCTCAATTTCCCAGATGAATGCAGTTCCATCAGTAGTCTATGCTCAAAATTGTTCAGAACACAGCAGCCTGCTTGATCAGCACTCCCTTTCACCACCTTAAATGTTAATTCCCTCCACCACAGGTGCAGAGTGGCAACTGTGTGTACCATATACAAGATGTACTGCAGCAACTCGCCAAGCCTCGTTCAACAGCACCACCCAAACCAGTGGTCTCTACCACCTAGAAAGACCAGGGTAGCAGATGCATGGAAGTACCATCACCTGTAAGTTCCCTTTCAAATCACACCATCCTGACTTGGAACTGCATTGCCACTCCTTCACTATCACTGGGTTAAAATCCTGACACACCCTGACAGTATTATGAATTACCTACAACAGATGGACTGCAGTGAGTTAAGAAAGCCCTGCGCCACCATCTTCTCAAGGACAGTTGGGGATGGGCAACAAATGTAGGCATTGCCTGCAATGCTCTCATTCCATGCACATTTTTTAAATCAATAGATTACGGTATTTAGTGTTATTCTTAATCATATTTTTGACAATTTTGTTGGTTCTTCATATTATCCTTGTTTCAAGACCTTGACATGTCTGAAATGTTATCACAAGCACTGCCTCATCCAGTTTCATTGTGACATTCTAGGCACATTTTACTTCTTACATCACCAACCCACAGCGCCTCCCACCCCACCGAAACTACTATGGAACTAAGGGGTAACACTGGTTGGGCTGAGTTTGGGATAGTTTTTGAACATGCGGTCAGAAGTCTTTGAATGACAGTGGCCTGAGGCCCTAAAGCACCAGACAAATCTGGTAGGAAATGGCTAACTTGTGTGCCATATATATGCAAGTGGATTCTCTAAACTTTGGGGTTTAAATTGGGGTGGCACAGTGGTTAGCACTGCAGCCTCACGGCACAGTGGACCCAGGTTGGATCCCAGCCCAGGGTCACTCTCTGGAGTTTCACATTCTCCCCACGTCTTTGTGGGTCTCACCCCCACAAAGAACAAAAGAACAAAGAAAAGTACAGCACAGGAACAGGTCCTTCGGCCCTCCAAGCTGTGCCGACCATGCTGCCCATCTAAACTAAAATCTTCTACACTTCCAGGGTCCATATCCCTCTATTCCCATCCTATTCATGTATTTGTCAAGATGACCCTTAAACGTCACTATGTCCCTGCTTCCACCACCTCCTCCGGCAGCGAGTTCCAGAAACCCACTACTCTCGTGTAAAAAAAACTTGCCTTGTACATCTCCTCTAAACCTTGCCCCTCTCATCTTGAAGTATGCCCCCTAGTAATTGACCCCTCTACCCTGGGAAAAAGCCTCTGACTATCCACTCTGTCTCTGCCCCTCATAATTTTGTAGACCTCTATCAGGTCGCCCCTCAACCTCGGTCGTTCCAGTGAGAACAAACCAAGTTTATTCAACCTCTCCTCATAGCTAATGCTCTCAATACCAGGCAACATCCTGGTAAATCTCTTCTGCACCCTCTCTAAAGCCTCCACATCCTTCTGGTAGTGTGGCAACCAGAATTGAACACTATACTCCAAGTGTGGCCTAACTAAGGTTCTATACGGCTGCAACATGACTTGCCAATTTTTATACTCCGTGCCCCGGCCAATGAAGGCAAGCATGCCGTATGCCTTCTTGACTACCTTCTCCACCTTTGTTGCCCCTTTCGGTGACCTGTGGACCTATACACCTAGATCCCTCTGACTGTCAATACTCTTGAGGGTTCTACCATTCACTGTATATTCCCTACCTGCATTAGACCTTCCAAAATGCATTACCTCACATTTGTCCGGATTAAACTCCATCTGCCATCACTCCGCCCAAGTCTCCAAACAATCTAAATCCTGCTGTATCCTCTGACAGTCCTCCGAGCTATCCGCAACCCAAAGATATGCAGGTTAGGTAGATTGGCCACGCTAAATTGCCCTTAATTGGATTTTCTTTTCATACTTTGAATGTATTTTCATGGGGATCAGAAAGTGAAGGAAAAGTTGAGTAAATTAAAAGTTGCTGTAGTGTTGTGGCAAATTATGAAATTATTCAAAGAGCACTCTTTGTACCCCATTCAGTGAATTTCACATAAGAACTAGGAGCAGGAGTAGGCCATCTGGCCCCTCGGGCCTGCTCCACCATTCAATGAGATCATGGCTGATCTTTTGTGGACTCAGCTCCACTTTCCGGCCCAAACACCATAACCCTTAATCCCTTTATTCTTCAAAAAACTATCTATCTATATCTTTAAAACATTTAATGAAGGAGCCTCTACTGCTTCACTGGGCAAGGAATTCCATAGATTCACAACCATTTGGGTGAAGAAGTTCCTCCTAAACTCAGTCCTAAATCTACTTCCCCTTATTTTGAGGCTATGCCCCCTAGCTCTGCTTTCACCCGCCAGTGGAAACAACCTGCCCGCATCTATCCTATCTATTCCCTTCATAATTTTATAAGTTTCTATAAGATCCTTCTAAATTCCAACGAGTACAGTCCCAGTCTACTCAACCTCTCCTCGTAATCCAACCCCTTCAGCTCTGGGATTAACCGAGTGAATTTCCTCTGCACACCCTCCAGTGCCAGTACATCCTTTCTCAAGTAAGGAGACCAAAACTGAACACAATACTCCAGGTGTGGCCTCACTAACACCTTATGCAATTGCAGCATAACCTCCCTAGTCTTAAACTCCATCCCTCTAGCAATGAAGGACAAAATTCCATTTGCCTTCTTAATCACCTGTTGCATCTGTGAACCAACTTTTTGCGACTCATGCACTAGCACACCCAGGTCTCTCTGCACAGCAGAATGTTTTAATATTTTATCATTTAAATAATCCCTTTTGCTGTTATTCCTACCAAAATGGATAACCTCACATTTGCCAACATTGTATTCCATCTGCCAGACCCTAGCCCATTCACTTAGCCTATCCAAATCCCTCTGCAGACTTCCAGTATCCTCTGCACTTTTTGCTTTACCACTCATCTTAGTGTCGTCTGCAAACTTGGACACATTGTCCTTGGTCCCCAACTCCAAATCATCTATGTAAATTGTGAACAATTGTGGGCCCAACACTGATCCCTGAGGGACACCACTAGCTACTGATTGCCAACCAGAGAAACACCCATTAATCCCCACTCTTTGCTTTCTATTAATTAACAGGTTAATGATCTGTCATTGTAGATTTTGTATATCAATTATTTTCATAGATTACTGTATAAATATTAAAAACGTGCCTATCTCCCTCAATACATGACCTTGCAGACATTATACACTCAATATATACACTATAAACACTAAATTTAGGTTTGTGTTATTTCATTTTTCTGTTCTTTTTTGGGGGCAAGGCATAAAACAAATGGGTTATTGTACATGATTTAAGTACAGTAAGAAATCTTGCAACACCAGGTTAAAGTCCAACAGGTTTTTTTGGAATCGCTAGCTTTCAGAGCACAGCTTCTTCATCAGGTGACTCACCTGATTTAAGATTCAGTAGGGCTCGCAGTATGGTATATTTGCATGTGCTAGAAGCTGCAAATATTAAGACATAAGGCCCTGTTCTTTGCAGGCAGAAAGAACATGTGCACGCATTGTGCCTGTTTCAGCTAAACAAAATAAGTAACAGTCATTCGCTGATGTATTCCTCAGGCAATGCCATTACCAATTGGGTCATGCTGTCTGGCTTAAATTTCAAACAATGCTTGGCAGGTAACTGTTCATCACCAACTGGTGCATTCTCATGAGAACACTTATACCAATGAGACCAATCAGCACCCCCCCCTCATGTAAGATAAATTGTTGCTTTCCCCCTTAGAATGGTATTGGTATTTTAGTGAAATGATCTGATGAATGCAAGAAAATAGCTTCGACGCATCTCTTTTTTTCAGGAATTGATTATCGGGTGTAAGTTTGTTTGAGGATTATCTCAAGTAAATATTCAACATGGATTCAGGAGCAGGTCCCACCTGACCAACTGCTTTAAGCTTTTTTGAAAATATAATATCTTAATTGGTCTTTGATAAGCCCTGTCATAAATAAATATTTGCATTTGTTAGGCACTTTTACAATCTCCAGTGCTTTACAGCCAATGAAGTACTGTAATAGTACTGTACTTTCAAGCCGTGTGTTTGTTATAGGAAACATAGCAGCTAACTTACACTCTGACAACAGGAAGATAATGACCAGCTAATCTGTTTCCTTTCATTAATTTAAGGGACACAGATTAATCAGAACACCAGGAATGGCTCTTCAGAATTCTAGCATAGGATATTTTTCATCCACCCAAGCAGGCAGATAGGGCCTTAGTTAAATGTCTCATCTGAGATAGCACTTCCAACAGAGTGCAGTGCTCCCTCGGTACTGCACCAGAGTGTCAGTTTTGATATTGTGCTTGGAAAGAGGGCCTGAGGGCGAGGTCCTGCAGGCAGATTTTGGGGAGAAAGAAACCAGCAATCGGGACCTCCGAGGTTGTGACCTGGATTGCTCCCATAGGAAGATAGAGCAGATGAATATGTGGCTGGAAAGATGGTGCAGAAGTGAGATGGATTAAATTCTTGCAACTTGAATCTGGAACCTTGAGATTCTGTGTGCTATCAACTGAACTATAGCTGACACTATGGTGTACTTGTACTTTTTAAAAGCATTTGAAAAGTGTCATATAGAGAAGTGTCCTGTGGAATGCACATCCGGTTCTCTGTTGGAACTCCAAGGCACTTCTCTTGTCCTGGAAAGGCACATAATGCAGGTAGTTTGTCAGCTGGAGTAGCTCAAGCTCAAAATATTAAAGTTGTAACAGAAGCCAACATCAGTGCAGTGCATTGGTCAGGATGAGGGTTTATGGATGGCACATTTCTGGAGGCAGTGGGAATGGGTGACCAGGTAGTGTCCTGAATGCATCTCACTCACCAACTAGTATTCACTTCTAAATATTGGTGAGAGTGATCCCTCTGGACAGTGCAGCCATACCCAAGTCTACACACCATGTCTATGGCCACATAAACCTCCATTTGTCCCAACAACAGAATTCCCATCACTATTGCTTTTCCAATCTTCCTTACTGTGTATAAGGGAACAGAAGGAAGATTGGAAAAGCAATAGTGATGGGAATTCTGTTGTTGGGACAAATGGAGGTTTATGTGGCCATAGACACTAATCCAAGATGGTATTTTGTCTCCCTGTTAGCAGGGTCAAGGATGTCATTGAGGAGCTGCAGAGTACTCTTGAGGCAAGGAGGATGAACAGCCTGAGGTTGTCCATATGAGTAGCAATAACATAAAAATGTGACACTGCAGGCAGATTTCAGGGAGTTTGGAAAGAAACAAGCAAGTCAGACCTCTGTCCACGTGCTAACGAATATAGAAATATGAAGATAGATGAACGTGTGGCTGGACAGAAGTCAAAAAAGAGGGCTTTAGATTATGGGTCTTTGGAACAGATTCTGGGGGAAGTTGATCTTTACTGGCCTGATGTGTCGCACTTGAACAGAGCTGGGGCTAGTGGGGAGAGTTTAAGTCAACTTGCTGGCAAGTGGGAACTGGAAGAGAGAACAACGTAGGTGCACAAAAAATCGAGACGGATAGCACTGGAGGAAGAAAAAGTAAGGTATTGGGTGGAGTCAAAGTAAGATGAATGTAATAATATCGAAATTAGGTTTAATTGAGCACGAATGTGAATGCACAGAGTAAGAATAAGGGGCAAAATTCTCCCGAAACGGCGCGATGTCCGCCGAGTGGCGCCCAAAACGGCGCCAATAAGACGGGCATCGCACCACCCCAAAGGTCCGGAATGCTCCGCATCTTTGGGGGCCGAGCCCCAACATTGAGGGGCTAGGCCGACGCCGGAGGAATTTCCGCCCCGCCAGCTGGCGGAAACGGCCTTTGTTGCCCCGCCAGCTGGCGCGGAAATGACATCTCGGGGCGGCGCATGCGCGGGAGCGTCAGCGGCCGCTGACAGTTTCCCACGCATTCGCAGTGGAGGGAGTCTCTTCCGCCTCCGCCAGGGTGGAGACCGTGGCGGAGACGGAAGGGAAAGAGTGCCCCCACGGCACAGGCCCGCCCGCGGATCGGTGGGCCCCGATCTCGGGCCAGGCCACGGTGGGGGCACCCCCCCGGGGCCAGGACCCCGGAGCCCGCCCACGCCGCCTTGTCCCGCCGTTCAAAAGGTGGTTTAATCCACGCCGGCGGGACAGGCAATTTATCGGCGGGACTTCGGCCCATCCGGGCCGGAGAATCGAGCGGGGGAGCCCGCCAACCGGCGCGGCGCGATTCCCACCCCCGCCGAATATTTGGGGGCGGGATTCACGCCAGCCCCCGGCGATTCTCCGACCCGGCGGGGGGTCGGAGAATGAATCCCCAGGTTTGTAAATCGTACAGTGTAAGAATAAGGGGCGAAATTCTCCGTTATCAGCACAAAGTCCGCCGAAAAACTGCGCAAATCTGACTTGCGTCACGCCGGAAAAATGGTTCAAAAGTCTCCGGCCCGAAATGGGCTCGCAGCGACATAGAACATAGAACATAGAAAATACAGCACAGAACAGGCCCTTCGGCCCACGATGTTGTGCCGAACCTTTGTCCTAGATTAATCATAGATTATCATTGAATCTACAGTGCAGAAGGAGGCCACTCGGCCCCCCGAGTCTGCACCAGCTCCTGGAAAGAGCACCCCACCCAAACTCAACACCTCCATTCAACACCAAGGGCAATTTGGACATTAAGGGCAATTTATCATTGGCCAATTCACCTAACCCGCACATCTTTGGACTGTGGGAGGAAACCGGAGCACCCGGAGGAAACCCACGCAGACACGGGGAGGACGTGCAGACTCCGCACAGACAATGACCCAAGCCAGAATCGAACCTGGGACCATGGATCTGTGAAGCAATTGTGCTATCCACAATGCTACCGTGCTGCCCTTAAGAACAAATAAATCCACACTATATCATTTTCCCGTAATCCATGTACCTATCCAACAGCTGCTTGAAGGTCACTAATGTTTCCGACTCAACTACTTCCACAGGCAGTGCATTCCATGCCCCCACGACTCTCTGGGTAAAGAACCTACCTCTGATATCCCTCCTATATCTTCCACCTTTCACCTTAAATTTATGTCCCCTTGTAATGGTGTGTTCCACCTGGGGAAAAAGTCTCTTGACTGTCTACTCTATCTATTCCCCTGATCATCTTATAAACCTCTATCAAGTTACCCCTCATCCTTCTCCGCTCTAATGAGAAAAGGCCTAGCACCCTCAACCTTTCCTCGTAAGACCTACTCTCCATTCCAGGCAACATCCTGGTAAATCTTCTTTGCACCTTTTCCAGAGCTTCCACATCCTTCCTAAAATGAGGCGACCAGAACTGTACACAGTACTCCAAATGTGGCCTTACCAAAGTTTTGTACAGCTGCATCATCACCTCACGGCTCTTAAATTCAATCCCTCTGTTAATGAACGCGAGCACACCATGGGCCTTCTTCACAGCTCTATCCACTTGAGTGGCAACTTTCAAAGATGTATGAACATAGACCCCAAGGTCTCTCTGCTCCTCCACAATGCCAAGAACTCTACCGTTAACCCTGTATTCCGCATTCATATTTGTCCTTCCAAAATGGACAACCTCACACTTTTCAGGGTTAAACTCCATCTGCCACTTCTCAGCCCAGCTCTGCATCCTATCTATGTCTCTTTGCAGCCGACAACAGCCCTCCTTGCTATCCACAACTCCACCAATCTTCGTATCGTCTGCAAATTTACTGACCCACCCTTCAACTCCCTCATCCAAGTCATTAATGAAAATCACAAACAGCAGAGGACCCAGAACTGATCCCTGCGGTACACCACTGGTAACTGGGATCTAGGCTGAATATTTGCCATCCACCACCACTCTCTGACTTCTATCGGTTAGCCAGTTCGTTATCCAACTGGCCAAATTTCCCACTATCCCATGCCTCCTTACTTTGTGCAGAAGCCTACCATGGGGAACCTTATCAAATGCCTTACTAAAATCCATGTACACTACATCCACTGCTTTACCTTCATCCACATGCTTGGTCACCTCCTCAAAGAATTCAATAAGATTTGTAAGGCAAGACCTACCCCTCACAAATCCGTGCTGACTATCCCTAATCAAGCAGTGTCTTTCCAGATGCTCAGAAATCCTATCCTTCAGTACCCTTTCCATGACTTTGCCTACCACCGAAGTAAGACTAACTGGCCTGTAATTCCCAGGGTTATCCCTAGTTCCTTTTTTGAACAGGGGCACGACATTCGCCACTCTCCAATCCCCTGGTACCACCCCTGTTGACAGTGAGGACGAAAAGATAATTGCCAACGGCTGTGCAATTTCATCTCTTGCTTCCCATAGAATCCTTGGATATATCCCGTCAGGCCCGGGGGACTTTATATCATCAAGTTTTTCAAAATGCCCAACACATCTTCCTTCCTAACAAGTATTTCCTCGAGCTTACCAATCTGTTTCACACTGTCCTCTCCAACAATATCGCCCCTTTCATTTGTAAATACAGAAGAAAAGTACTCATTCAAGACCTCGCCTATCTCTTCAGACTCAATACACAATCTCCCGCTACTGTCCTTGATCGGACCTACCCTCGCTCTAGTCATTCTCATATTTCTCACATATGTGTAAAAGGCCTTGGGGTTTTCCTTGATCCGACCCGCCAAAGATTGTTCATGCCCTCTCTTAGCTCTCCTAATCCCTTTCTTCAGTTCCCTCCTGGCTATCTTGTATCCCTCCAATGCCCTGTCTGAACCTTGTTTCCTCAGCCTTACATAAGTCACCTTTTTCCTCTTAACAAGACATTCAACCTCTCTTGTCAACCATGGTTCCCTCACTCGACCATCTCTTCCCTGCCTGACAGGGACATACATATCAAGGACACGTAGCACCTGTTCCTTGAACAAGTTCCACATTTCACTTGTGTCCTTCCCTGCCAGCCTATGTTCCCAACTTATGCACTTCAATTCTTGTCTGACAACATTGTATTTACCCTTCCCCCAATTGTAAACCTTGCCCTGTTGCACGTACCTATCCCTCTCCATTACTAAAGTGAAAGTCACAGAATTGTGGTCACTATCTCCAAAATGCTCCCCCACTAACAAATCTATTACTTGCCCTGGTTCATTACCCAGTACTAAATCCAATATTGCCCCTCCTCTGGTTGGACAATCTACATACTGTGTTAGAAAAGCTTCATGGACACACTGCACAAACACCTCCCCATCCAAACTATTTGATCTAAAGACTTTCCACTCAATATTTGGGAAGTTAAAGTCGCCCATGACTACTACCCTATGACTTCTGCACCTTTCCAAAATCTGTTTCCCAATCTGTTCCTCCACATCTCTGCTACTATTGGGGGGCCTATAGAAAACTCCTAACAAGGTGACTGCTCCTTTCCTATTTCTGACTTCAACCCATACTACCTCAATAGGGTGATACTCCTCGAACTGCCTTTCTGCAGCTGTTATACTATCTCTAATTAATAATGCCACCCCCCCACCTCTTTTACCACCCTCCCTAATCTTAATGAAACATCTATAACCAGGGACCTCCAACAACCATTTCTGCCCCTCTTCTATCCAAGTTTCCGTGATGGCCACCACATCGTAGTCCCAAGTACCGATCCATGCCTTAAGTTCACCCACCTTATTCCTGATGCTTCTTGCGTTGAAGTATACACACTTCAACCCATCTCCGTGCCTGCAAATACTCTCCTTTGTCAGTGTTCCCTTCCCCACTGCCTCATTACATGCTTTGGCGTCCTGAATATCGGCTACCTTAGTTGCTGGACTACAAATCCGGTTCCCATTCCCCTGCCAAATTAGTTTAAACCCTCCCGAAGAGTACTAGCAAACCTCCCTCCCAGGATATTGGTGCCCCTCTGGTTCAGATGCAACCCGTCCTGCTTGCACAGGTCCCACCTTCGCCAGAATGCGCTCCAATTATCCAAATACCGGAAGCCCTCCCTCCTACACCATTCCTGCAGCCACGTGTTCAACTGCACTCTCCCTATTCCTAGCCTCGCTATCACCTGGCACCGGCAACAAACCAGAGATGACAACTCTGTCTGTCCTGGCTTTCAACTTCCAGCCTAACTCCCTAAACTTGTTTATTACCTCCACACCCCTTTTCCTACCTATGTCGTTGGTACCAATGTGCACCATGACTTCTGGCTGCTCCCCCTCCCCCTTAAGGATCCTGAAGACACGATCCGAGACATCCCTGGCCCTGGCACCCGGGAGGCAACATACCTTCCGGGAGTCTCGCTCGCGACCACAGAATCTCCTATCTATTCCCCTAACCATTGAATCTCCTACAACTATTGCTTTTCTTTTCTCCCCCCTTCCCTTCTGAGCCCCAGAGCCAGCCTCAGTGCCAGAGACCTGGCCGCTAGGGCCTTCCCCCGGTAGGTCATCCCCCCCCAACAGCATCCAAAACGGTATACTTGTTTTGAAGGGGAACGGCCACGAGGGATCCCTGCACTGTCTGCCTGTTTGTTTTTTTCCCCCTGACTGTAACCCAGCTATTCTTGTCCTGTACCTTGGGTGTGGTTACCTCCCTGTAACTCTTCTCAATCACCCCCTCTGCCTCCCGGATGATCCAAAGTTCATCCAGCTTCAGCTTCAGTTCCCTAACACTGTCTTTGAGGAGCTGAAGTTGGGTGCACTTCCCGCAGGTATAGTCAGTGGGGACACCGGTGGTATCCCTCACCACCCACATCCTACAGGAGGAGCATGTAACTGGTCTAGCCTCCATCCCCTCTTACCTTACAGAATATAGCTGCTGTGTGGACTAACTAGATCTCCGCCCTCCGACTCTGCTCCCAGTCAGCTACACTTCCTGTAAACTCCTGGCTCTCTTCGCACTCTTTGCGGAAATGTCGGAAACAAAATGAAAGGAGCACCTTACTCCCTCCTCACCTAACTCCCTCGGTCACCAAACTCTCACTATCGCACTCATAAAGCACCAAATTCAGCACTCAGTGCTCAAATTCAGCACCGACGTGACTGGATCCGCACTTGCGCACGTGGTTCACGCCGTGCAGCGTCATACACGCCGCACGGCGTGATGACTCATAAGGCCGCGCTGCTCCCCCCCCCCCCCCACCCGACCGGAACACCCGACCGGAACTCCTGACTGGATGGCTGGCCACCGCTCAGCCCTGAGGTTCTACTCACGGGATGTGGAGGCGCTCCTGGACGCAGTGGAGCAGAGGAGGGACGCCCTGTATCCCGGGCACGGCCGCAGAGTTGCCCCACGCCACAGCTGGCGTCTGTGGAGGGAGGTGGCAGAGGCCGTCACCGCTGCGGCCCTGACACCACGGACAGGCACCCAGTGCCACAAGAAGGTGAAAGTCCTCGTCCGAGCAGGCAGGGTGAGCCTCCCCATATCCCCCCCTTCCCCATATCCCCCCCCTTCCCCATATCCCCCCCCTTCCCCATATCCCCCCCTTCCCCATATCCCCCCCCTTCCCCATATCCCCCCCTTCCCCATATCCCCCCCTTCCCCATATCCCCCCCTTCCCCATATCCCCCCCTTCCCCATATCCCCCCCTTCCCCATATCCCCCCCTTCCCCATATCCCCCCCTTCCCCATATCCCCCCCTTCCCCATATCCCCCCTCCCCCATATCCCCCCTCCCCCATATCCCCCCTCCCCCATATCCCCCCTCCCCCATATCCCCCCTCCCCCATATCCCCCCTCCCCCCATATCCCCCCTCCCCCATATCCCCCCTCCCCCATATCCCCCCTCCCCCATATCCCCCCTCCCCCATATCCCCCCTCCCCCATATCCCCCCTCCCCCATATCCCCCCTCCCCCATATCCCCCCTCCCCCATATCCCCCCTCCCCCATATCCCCCCTGCCCCATATCCCCCCTGCCCCATATCCCCCCTGCCCCATATCCCCCCTGCCCCATATCCCCCCTGCCCCATATCCCCCCTGCCCCATATCCCCCCTGCCCCATATCCCCCCTGCCCCATATCCCCCCTGCCCCATATCCCCCCTGCCCCATATCCCCCCTGCCCCATATCCCCCCTGCCCCATATCCCCCCTGCCCCATATCCCCCCTGCCCCATATCCCCCCTGCCCCATATCCCCCCTGCCCCATATCCCCCCTGCCCCATATCCCCCCTGCCCCATATCCCCCCTGCCCCATATCCCCCCTGCCCCATATCCCCCCTGCCCCATATCCCCCCTGCCCCATATCCCCCCTGCCCCATATCCCCCCTGCCCCATATCCCCCCTGCCCCCATATCCCCCCTGCCCCCATATCCCCCCTCCCCCATATCCCCCCTCCCCCATATCCCCCCTCCCCCATATCCCCCCTCCCCCATATCCCCCCTCCCCCATATCCCCCCTCCCCCATATCCCCCCTCTTCCTCCCCCATATCCCCCCTCCCCCTCCCCCATATCCCCCCTCTTCCTCCCCCATATCCCCCCTCTTCCTCCCCCATATCCACCCTCTTCCTCCCCCATATCCACCCCTCTTCCTCCCCCATATCCCCCCTCTTCCTCCCCCATATCCCCCCTCTTCCTCCCCCATATCCCCCCTCTTCCTCCCCCATATCCCCCCTCTTCCTCCCCCATATCCCCCCTCTTCCTCCCCCATATCCCCCCTCTTCCTCCCCCATATCCCCCCTCTTCCTCCCCCATATCCCCCCTCTTCCTCCCCCATATCCCCCCTCCCCCATATCCCCCCTCCCCCATATCCCCCCTCCCCCACATCCCACCCTCCCCCACATCCCACCCTCCCCCATATCCCCAAGTGAATCCAGCCCTAACCTTAACCTCTGCAATGCATGCGCAACCGATGGCGTGCATTCATATACCTGCCTAACACTGTTGCCTTTTACCCCTGCCACCACCCCCACCCACCCCCCCCGCCACAGGAGAAGCGCGCACACAACAATAGGGAGCATGTGAGGACTGGAGGAGGCCCCGCTGAGGAGAGGCCACTGACCGAACACGAGGAAAGGGCCCTGGAACTGGCTGGCGGACCTGACGACCGGGAGGTTGCTGATGCAGAGGTCGGGGGCGAACTAGCAAGTGAGCCACCGACAGCCCGTCCCCAAATCCCCCCTCCCCATATCCCCCCTCCCCCATATCACCTGATCACTGCCTGCGTGTCTAACCATGCATGCTTCATTGTGTATCGCAGGAGCAAACGTCGAGGCACCCATCCCCGCAGATGCAAACCGCCTGCAGGATGCCCCTCGGAGGCCACGGGAGACGGAGAGACCCGGACCCTCCGGCATGCGATGCCCCTCGGAGGCCACGGGAGACGGCGAGACCCGGACCCTCTGGCATGCGACGCCCACAGGATGCCCCTCGCACACCACGGGAGACGGAGAGACCTGGAGCAACAGGGAGACGACACCCCCGTCACGTGCGGGAGCGACGACGCAGGCGTGTGCCACCCAGCGACGAGGGGGGCAGCCACAGGCCCCCGTCACATCCGAGCCAGGACACCACTACCCGGGACACCACTACCCGGGACACCCCTACCCGGGACAGCACTACCCAGGAAGACAAAATACCGGACAGTGACTCAGAGTGGATGGGTGGAGACGAACCCCCACCCCAAAGTGCCATGGACTCAGAGTGGGACGAAGAGCACGACACAACGCCACTGCTGTCACCAACACCCTCCACCATCGCAGAAACACTCCCCTCGGTGGGGCACTTTAGTGATGAGGCGTCTGGTACACTCACTAGTGCGCACAACACAGCCGTCCCGGTACAGCAGGTGGAGGTAGGAGCAGCAGAGGGGCCGGGCGGTCGGAGGGCAGCCCAGCCCAAGCGAACATCTGCCGCCCAGATGGATCCCGGGTTCCTGGAGTTTCCACACCCACACATAGATCCGATGCAACCACCGACCCAGAGACGAGCGAAGAGGGTGACGGCCGGCTTGCGGCAGCTGCAGTCGCAGGTGGAGGAGTCCACCCGCGTCCAGGAGCTGGAAGTGGTGCCGGTCATGCGTGCCACCCAGGCCGACACCGCACGGGTGGCGTCCGCGGTGGAGGCAATGGGTGCGACGGTGTCAGACATGGGGAACGGTTTGCGAGGCCTGGGGCTTTCCGTGCAGGAGGCGTCTGTGGCCCAGGACATGGCTGCCCTCTCACAGGAGGCCATGAGCCAGTGCCAGCGCCAGATGGCAGAGGCGCTCAACACCATAGCCCAGTCTCAGCAGGCCATGGCCCAGTCTCTGCAGGCCATGGCCCAGTCTCTGCAGGCCAGGGCCCAGTCTCTGCAGGCCATGGCCCAGTCTCTGCAGGCCATGGCCCAGTCTCTGCAGGCCATGGCCCAGTCTCTGCAGGCCATGGCCCAGTCTCTGCAGGCCATGGCCCAGTCTCTGCAGGCCATGGCCCAGTCTCTGCAGGCCATGGCCCAGTCTCTGCAGGCCATCGCTGAGGGCATCGGCGCCAGTGGCCATGTGCGAGCCGGCGTTGCACTGTCACAGACAGGGTTTGCCAACCCCCTGGGCTCCATGGCTGCATACCTGCAGACCCCTGTCGATACCAGCACGGGCCTCCAGGACTGGCAGCGCCAGATGCCGGGGGGGGAGTCGGATGGCAAGTCCGTTCGCATCCCCCACCCATGTAGAGGCCTGGGGGCCATCGGGCACCCCGAGGGAGGAGGAGGTGGTGTGGTCCGTCCCGGGTCCCCCTGTAGGGGAGGTCCCGGTACACCGCGACACCTCGGACTCCCCCCCCCCCCCCCCTTCCGTCCCAGGTGCATCGGGTGGGCAACGGGCAGGACAGGCTGGCAGCTCGCCATCCCAGTCGCCCGGGCCGCAGCCTGGCCCATCTAGGCCAGGACGCCCCAGGAAACGACCGCCAAAGGGATCCAGTGTCAGAGGGCAGGAATCACAGGAGTCCACCTCCAGTTCTGCTGTACCGTCTAGGGAACCAGATGGGCTAGACACAGGCGGGTACAATAAAGTAAATTAGCGCGGGCAAGAAAATATAATCTATACACACAACTGTTGATAAATAAGAAAAAAGCCAATAAAAAGATTTTTTTAAAAAAAGGTAGGGTGCCCTTTCCAGGTGCCGGTGCAGACTCGACGGGCTGAATGGCCTCCTTCTGCACTGTAAATTCTATGGAAAAAATTCTATATGAAAGTGCTACCACTGGACCACTGTTTTGTAATGTTCTATGATGTAATCTGCACCCCTCTTGGGATTACTGCATGGTACTTGCTTTCCATTGTTTTTCAGATATTAATTTGAGTATTCAGGGTATCCCACTAAAGCAATTGTCTGAATCTACAATAAAGCCTTCTTATTTTATCTGAACTTTTAAAACTTGCTTATTGTACCTCCAAACCACTAACATGCAACTACATTTGTTTCCTAGTGATGCATGGTCACGATCCAACCACCAATGTTGTTCTGTTGGAAGACGCAGCTGCTGTGTTAGGAGTGTTGTTAGCAGCTGGTTGTATGGGGCTAACTTCTCTTACTGGTAAGACATAATGTTAAAATAAGCACTTAATGACCAATTCATTTATTTCTAATTTTTCTTTCATATTAGGTATTACCTATGACTTGTTTTATGTGTATGTGAACAAGGTGCGCTCCAGCATAAGAGCTGCGTTAATTAATTTGGAAATATCAGTATTAATTACATTTGCAGTAATATGTTGTTAGAAAATAACCTTTAAAGATCTATTTCTGTATTCTCAACATTCATTCAGTAAGATTATGTTGGTTCCCCTGGGCGCCCTCGCAAAGCTATCTGTTAGGTTCCTTCTCATAATGTATGTCCATTTTGCCAAGAGGAATTCATCCAGCCCTTTTGTTTAATATTTTTCACCACCTTTATTGGTCATTTGTTCAACAGTTCCATAGCCAAAAATGAGTTGTCTCAATTTACCAGTTTTCTTCAATTTTCCCCATGAGCTTAAAATAATTTAAGGACTATTAATACATTTATTTAATAGAATATTAATTTCTGAATCTAATTTCCCTGAAATATTTAAAGACGTCTAAATCAATTTCCTTCATCCCATTCTCAAGACATTGAAGTCTGGATGGACAATCAACATCATGGCCTCATCTAGACTCCCTGCAATAACCTCCAACCTTCCAGTAATGAAAGGATAAAACTGAACAGAGTATCCCAAATGTAATGTCACAAGTCCGATACAACTTTACTTCCTTTATGACCTACAAGTCACACTGCTGACTATACACACATTTTATTTCCGAAGCTGCAAGCACTGAACAAGTGCTTTTAATGACCTTTCTGTCAAATTTATATTGTGTTTTTAAGATAGTAAAATAGCCCTAAGTGCTCCACAGTAGTGTTATCAATATCAGATATTAGAAGAGAGAGAATGGTCAAAAAAAGTAAGTTTTGAGCATTGTCCTGCCACCTGTTTAGAAAACGTTAAGGAATCATAATGTGTAAATTTGGGCAAAAAAATATTTTAAATTCAACTCTACAAAAGTGCATCTGTTGATTCCGCATATTTTCAGATAAGTGTCATCTTAAGAATTGAAATAAAACAAAGTAACCTTGTGCTTCAGTTTACATGCAAAAAATGTTGACATTTGTTACAACTCGTTCCCAGATTTCATTGTGAAGTCACACCAAATCTATTTTTTAAAATGTGATATTCTCATGCTGCTATTGTATAGAACAACTTATTAAATGATACAACAGTACCTTATTAATGTTTTTTGATAACTGGCCACTCCCACTGGAAGCATGATGTCAGTTGTCCGTTTAGTGACCTGGAACAATATAGAATTTGATAGATGATAAATCAAGATTTTTTTTTTTTTAATTGAATAATTTTAAAATGAAAGTTATCCTGGTGATCAATAATGTTGAGGGTAGAATGATAAGTTCTTACGGCTACATTATTTTTCATAGTCTGATCTTGTGCTTTAATTGCTGACTACAAACTATTTTCAGGTGACACAGTAGTTAGCACTGCTGCCTAACAGCGCCAGGGACCATGATTCAATTTCGACCTTGGATGACTAGGGATTTTGCACATTCTCCCTGTGTCTGCATGGGTGTCTCCGAGTGCTAGTTTCCTCCCACAGCCCATTGATATGCTGTTTTTTGTGGCTTGGCCATGGTAATTTGTCCCTTAATGTCCAAAAGGTTAGGTGGGGTTTCGGGGATAGGGAGGGGTGTGGGCCTAGGTAGTGTGTTCTTTTGGAGGGTTGGTGCATACTCGACGGGCCAAATGGCCTCCCTCTGCATTGTAGGGATTCTATGATCATTCTACGATTTTGTAAATCAAAAAACGTAACTTTCTTTTTGAGTGAAGAAGATGTAAGTTCGTCGAGAGTGGCAATCCTCGGGAGATCCCTACTCTGAGGAAAAAGTATAGCGAATTTATGAACCAGTACCTGTATCTTTTTTTTAAAAACAAACTATAATTACTTCAAATCTAAAAAAAAATTCTGGAAATACTCAGCAGATCAGGTAGCATCTGTGGAGATGGAAACCAATTTTGGATAATAATCATTACTACCATTTTTTTACGATAGCAGGTGTTGGTACTGATTCTGCTGTAGTCATATCCAGCTCCTCTAGACCCATCTTTCTTTTGTTTCGTTGCTTTGCCACATATCCCTTTTGTCATTTATTCTCTTTTATCTTCCATCCTAACACAGACCTTCCCTTTTATTCCTCCCTCCATGTTAGTTTAAAACCTGTCGCATCGCAACGTCCTTCAATTCTGATGAAAGACCATTGGTTATGACAAATGGCACATAATTCCCTGGTTCCCCAGTGTAGCATTTCGAGGGTACTCCAATGATGTGCTGGGGAATCCCTCTAGGAAGTTATAACGTAAGGGTTTACCTGGCAATTGGCCAGAAGTGCTAACTTCCTCTGGACAATTGCGCTAGGCTGGGAACCATCCAACAGAAGTGGTTTGAATTGCTAACTTCGGATGGTTCTTTCAGTTTTACCCTAATAGTTACTCTGAAAGAGTTAGAGGGAAAAAAATCACTTCTAACTTCAGAGTAACTATTCAAAAAAAAAAGACCCAACCTCATATGGGACACAACCCCCATCCCCACCTCACTGCAGCTAGTGCTATAAAAAGGGGATGTTTATTCGCTCTGCACCCCAGTTACTCCATGCCGATGCAGCCGGGGCGTGTTTCGCTACTCCTGTCTTACCGAGCCTGAGTAAGGAAGGTGCAAGTCCGTTGAGAGTGACAATCACCTGGAGATTGTCACTCTGAGGAAGTTATGGGCCATGATCTGTTTCTTACTCCATAGGTGCTGCCTGACCTCAGTATTTCCAGTATTTTGTATTCATTTCTGTATCTTTCATGTTGGTGCTTCACAGTTAATTTTTATCTGTGAATAAATATATATTTGTCCCATGTTTTTTATAATTGTCCAAGCAGCTCCGCACAATCTGTTTCTATAAACAGAATCTTTACCAGCAAATGTTTCCACATAGACATTGCTTAAGTGTTTTAATGCTGGTACAATTGAGCAGCTTAAGCAGTTACTCACTGTGTGTCCGTCTTTACTCAGATAATCCCTATTATGACAGCATCGGCTCCCTTGGTGTTGGAACACTGTTGGGTGCAGTTTCAACATTCTTGATTTACACAAATACTGAGGCTCTGATCGGGAGGTCTATTGAGCCAGAAAATGTACAAAGTCTTACTGAACTTCTGGAAAATGACCCTTCAGTAAGGTAATCAATTGGGTTACTCTGCCATCTATATGGAAAGCCTAAATGGCTGCTTAAAAATAATATTTTTAATGTGATGCTTCAAGTGAGATGTAAAGTGTTTCGGAGTAAATTTCCTTCTGGGGTGCACAATGTTGCTTGAGTGCCTGATTTGAGTTTCTCCTATATTCATCCATTTAGGTTCATAGATGAGAAAAAGACAAAACTCTGTTATGGGTCTTTGATCCTTTTTATGCAGTTTTCCTCTATGCACCATATCCAGACTATCCTTTCTACCGATAATTGTAGCACAATCTGCCATTTTTGTTTTGCATTACTGATGTTTTTTAGTGGCATCGTAATGAAAGTTCTGGTTCAAATGCATAAGCAAGGAAGATGAATGTAGTAAAAAAGGAGCAGAAATGTCTAAAATTGCAAATGTAAAATTTGAGGGCAAGAATTAATATCCACTTGGCGAGGCAAGAATTAATGAAGGATGGTCAGCATGGCTTTGTCAGGAAGAGATCATGTCTAACAAATTTGATTGAATTTTGTGAAGAGGGTGACTAGGTGTCTTGATGTGAGCAATGCAGTTGATGTAGTCTACATGGACTCCAGTAAGGCTTTTGACAAGGGAGGCTGGGCAATAAGATGAAAGCTCATGGGATCCAGGGCAAAATGGATCCAAAGTCCAGTAGCATTGTGGATAGCACAATTGTTTCACAGCTCCAGGGTCCCAGGTTCGATTCCGGTTTGGGTCACTGTCTGTGCGGAGTCTGCACATCCTCCCCATGTGTGCGTGGATTTCCTCTGGGTGCTCCGGTTTCCTCCCACAGTCCAAATGTGGGAGGTTAGGTGGATTGGCCATGATAAATTGCCCTTAATGTCCAAAATTGCCCTTAGTGTTGGGTGGGGTTACTGGGTTATGGGGATAGGATGGAGGTGTTGACCTTGGATAGGGTGCTCTTTACAAGAGCCGGTGCAGACTCGATGGGCCGAATGGCCTCCTTCTGCACTTTAAATTCTATGAAAATTGGCTTAGTGGCAGGAGGCAGAGGGCGCTGGTCGAGGGTGTACTGTATCCCAGGGATCGGTGTTTGGTTCCTGCTGTTTGGAATGTACTTTGATGATCTAGACATGATCAGTGAGTTTGCAGATGGCATGGAAATTGGTGGTGTGGGAATTTATCCACTTTTTAAGCCTGTTAAGACTGCTAATACCTCCTTTTTCACCCCTCCCCCATGCTAATTTGTTCAGCTATATATTTTTTTAAAATATAAATTTAGAGTATCCAATTCATTTTTTCCAATTAATGGGCAATCCCGGCTCTGGGTCACTGTCTGTGTGGAGTTTGCACATTCTCCCCGTGTTTGCATGGATTTCACCCCCACAACCCAAAGATGTGTAGGCTAGGTGGATTGGCCACGCTAAATTGCCCCTTAATTGGGAAAAAATGGATTGGGTACTCTAAATTTTTTTTTTTTTAAATCATCCTCCACAGTGAACATGATGCACAAACCTCGATCAGGTCCCTCCTCCACCTTCTCTGTTCTAATGGAAACAGCCCCAGCCTAACCAGCCTCTCTTCATATCTGACACTCTCTGCACCCTCTCTAGTGCAATCACGTCCTTCCTGTAGTGTGGTGACCAGAACTGCATTCAATACTCTAGCAGTGGCCTTACGAGCATTTTATACAGCTCCATCGTAACTTCCCTGCTCTCCTATTCTGTGCTTTGGCTAATAAATGCAAATATCCCATATGCCTTAACCACCTGTCCTGCTTTCAGGGGTCTATGGACAAAGCACCCCAAGGTTCCTCTGGTCCTCTACTTCCTAGCATCCTACCTTTTATTGTGTATTCCGTTTCCCTGTTAGTCCCCACAAAATGCATCACCAGACATTTTTCAAGTTTAATTTTGGTGGCATAGTGGTTAGCACTGCTGCATCACAGCGCCAGGGACCCGGGTTCAATTCCGACCTCTGGTAACTGTCTATGTGGAGTTTGCATATTTTCTCCCCATGTCTGCGTGGGTTTCCCCCAGATGCTCTGGTTTCCTCCCACAGTCCAAAGATGTGCAGGTTAGGTGGATTGGTCATATTAAATTGCCCCAAGTGTCCAAAAGGTAAGCTGGGGTTACGGGGAAGTGCCCCAAGTGTCCAAAAGGTAAGCTGGGGATAGGGGGAAGTGGTCTTTTGCAAGGTTGGTGCAGACTCGATGGGCTAGATGGCTCTCTTCTGCACTGTAGGGATTCCAGGAAATTCCATTTGCCACTGTTCTGCCCAGGCTGTCTATACCGTCCTGTAGACTTTCCTCCTTGCTATTTGCCACACCACCAATTTTCATGACATCTGTGATAATCTCACATCTTCCGGCTCCACAATGCCACTTTGATCCCTAATGGGCCCTACTCTTTCCCTGGTTACCTATTTGTCCTTAATATACTTATAAAGCACTTGGGGATTTTCCTTTATTTTGCCCACCAGTGTTATTTCATGCCCCCTCTTTACTCTCCTAATTTTTTTCAAATCTAGGCTTCTATTGTTTTGAGCCCCTACAATAAGCCTCCATTTTTTTCCCTTATTTAATCGTGTACATCCCTTGACATCCAAGATTCTCTGGATTTGTTGGTCCTACCCTTTTGTAGAGGGGTTAATAACCACGGGGCATAGATTTAAAGTAAGGGCCAGGAGATTTAAGAGGGGTTTTGAGGAAAAGCCTTTTCACCCAGTGGGTGGTAGGAATCTGGAAGTCACTGCCTATAAAGGTGGTAGAGGTGGGAATCCTTAAAATATTTAAGATGCATTTAGATGAGCACTTGAAATGAAAAAATGAAATTAAATGAAAATCTCTTATTGTCACAATTAGGCTTCAAATGAAGTTACTGTGAAAAGCCCCTAGCCGCCACATTCCGGTGCCTGTTCGGG
Source organism: Scyliorhinus torazame (assembly GCF_047496885.1). Taxonomy (NCBI): domain Eukaryota; kingdom Metazoa; phylum Chordata; class Chondrichthyes; order Carcharhiniformes; family Scyliorhinidae; genus Scyliorhinus; species Scyliorhinus torazame. Next base: position 190,944,108 of record NC_092709.1, read on the forward strand.
GAGGCTGGTACGGGAATTGAACTGTGCTGCTGGCCTGCCTTGGTCTGCTTTCAAAGCCAGTGATTTAGCCCTGTGCTAAACCAGCCCCTGTAATGCCAGCATACAAGGCTATTGACCCAGTGTTAGGAATTAGGATTAGAATAGATAGGTGCTTGATGGCCGGCACAGACATGATCGGCTGAAGGGCCTCTTTTTGTGCTGTAAAGCTTTATGATGGGATATGGGCATCGCTGGCTAGGCCAGGGTGGGCGGCACGGTAGCAAAGTGGTTAGCACTGTTGCTTCACAGCTCCAGGGTCCCAGGTTCGATTCCCAGCTTGGGTCACTGTCTTTGCACATTCTCCCCGTGTCTGTGTGGGTTTCCTCCGGGTGCTCCGGTTTCCTCCCACAAATCCCGAAAGACGTGCTGTTAGATGAATTGGACATTCTGAATTCTCCCAGTGTACCCAAACAGGTGCCAGAATGTGGCGACTACGGGCTTTTCACAGTAACTTCATTGCAGTGTTAATTTAAGCCTACTTGTGACAATAAAGATTATTATATTACATTTGTTGCTATTCCCAAATTGCCCTCTAAGGTGGTGGTGAGCTGCCTTCATAAACCACTACAGTCTTTGTGGAATAAGTACCCATTGTGCTGTTAGGAAATGTGTTCCAGGATTTTCACCCAGCGACAGTGAAGGGATGGTGATGTATTTCCAAGGCAGGATGGTGAGGGACTTGGAGGCTAACTTCCAACAACTGCCTTTATTCTTCTAGATCATAACGATCATGGGTTTTGAAGATGTCTTGGTGAGTTCCTATAGTTCATCTTGTAGATGGTGCACACTTGCTACTGTGCATTGGTGGTGGAGGAAATGAATGTTTATGGAAGGGTGCTAATCAAAAGAGTTGCTTTTGTCCTGGTTGGTGTTGAACGTCTTAGTGTTGTTGAAACTGCACATTTCAGGCAAGTGGAGAGCATTCCATCACACTCACATCTTGTGCCTTGTAGATGGTGGACAAGCTTTGGGGGATCAGAAGGTAAGCTGCCCACATAAGATACGTGCACTTGTAGCCACAGTATTTGTCTCTCCAGTTCAGTTTCTGGTTGATAGTAACCCTATCCAGTTCAGTTTCTGATTGATAGTGGGTAATTAGATTCACTCTTGTTGGAGTAAGTCAGTGTCTAGCTTTTGAATTACACAAATGTTATTTGCTACTTGCCAGCCCAAGCCTGGATATTGTCCAACTCTTGTTGCATTTGGCCATAGTCTGCTTCAGTATTCGAAGAATAACGAATGGTGCTGAATATTGTGCAATCATCAGCGAACGTTCCTACTTCTGTCCTTATGATGGAACGAAGATCATTGATGAACCAGCTGAAGATGGTTGAGCTTAGGACACTACCCTGAAGAACTCATACGGTGGTGTCCTGGAACTGAGATGATTGACCTCCAATCACCACAATTATCTTCCTTCTCGTCAGGTTTGACTCCAACCAGAAGAGGGTTCCCAGACCGATTCCCATCAACTCCAGAGGACTCCTTGATGGCACACTCAGTCAAATGCTGCTTTCATGTCAAGTGCCGTCACCCTCACCTTCTCTCTGGAATTCAGCTCTTTTGTCCATGTTTGAACCAAGGCTGCAATGAGCTCAGGAGCCGAGTGATCCTGGCAGAACCCAAACTGAGTTTCAGTGAGCAGGTTATTGCTGTCTGTGAGCAGGTTAATGCTAAGCTAGAGCTGCTTGATAGTGCTGTTGATGACCTCTTCCATCACTTTACTGATGATCAAGAGTAGACTGATGGGGCAGTAATTGGCCAGATTGAATTTGTCCTGATTTTGAGTACAGGGCATACCTAGGTGATTTTCCACATTGCCGGGTGGATGCCAGTGTTGTAGCTGTACTGGAACAGCATGGCTGGGGAAATGGCAAGATTCGGAGGACAAGTCTCCAGTACTATTGCCAGAATATTGACTTGGCCCGTAGCCTTTGCTGTCTCCAGTGCCTTCAACAGTTTCTTGATATCACGTGGGTGAATCGAATTGGCTGACGACTGGCATCTGTGATGCTGGGTACCTTGGATGAGGCAGAGATGAATTATCCACTCCGCACTTCTGGCTAATGGTTGCGAATGCTTCAGCCTTTTCTTTTGCACTGATGCATCATTGAGGATGGAGATATTTGTGCAGCCTTTCCAGTGAGCTGTTTAATTGTCCACTCACTACTGGATTTGGCAAGTTTGCAGAGCTTGGTTGTGAGATCGCTTCGCTCTGACTATCACTTGCTGCTAATGTTGTTTGGCACATAAGTAATCGTGTTCACCAGGTTGACACCTCATGTTTAGGTATGCCTGGTGTTGCTCCCCCTACACTATTGAACCAGAGTTGATCCCCTGGCTTAGTGGTTATGGTAGAATGGAGGAACATGCCAGGCTGTGACGATATAGATTATGGTTCAGTACAATTCTGCTGTTGATGGCCCACAGTACCTCACAGCTCCCCAGACTGGAGTTGCTAGATCTGTTCGAAGGTGTCCTATTTAGCACAGTGCTAGTGCCATACAACACAAGAAGCGTATACTCCATATGAAGCAGGGTCTCCACAACTACTGTGTGGTGATCATTCTACCGATACACTCATGGGCAGATGCATCTGCGATGGACAAATGCATCTAAGATAGACACATTGGTGAGGATGTTTTTTCCTCTTGCTTGTTTCCTCACCACCTACCGCAGACCCAGTCTAGCAGCTCAATGTCCTTTAGGACTCGGTCTGTGGTGGTGCAGCAGGTGTTTTCTTTGCCCATGTTTGACCTGACGCCTTGAGACTTCATTGGGTCCGTGTAAATGTTGAGGACTCTCAGGACTGTGCCAGTGGATCAGGATGTATCCAGGGATGGTAACCGTGGTGTCTGGAACATTATTTGTAGGCCATGATTCTGTGAGTATGACCATGACAGACTTCTGCTTGATTAGTCTGTGGGACAGCTCTCCAACTTTTGCAGCAGATGGGTGCCCGCAAATGTTAGTAAGGAAGACTTTGCAGTCGTCAGGGCTGGGTTTGCTTTGTCGTTTCCAGTGCTTAAGTCAATGCCAGGTGATCCGTCCAATTTAATTCCTTTTTATTGACTTTGTCCCAGTTTGATAGAACTGTGTGGCTTGCCATTTTAGAGGTGTGGGAAATAGTTTGAGCCCAGTGCCCTGTCAAACATAGGGTGGTGGCAGGGGGATCTCGGTTAAGGAAAATGGATGTCTTTTTGTACGATTTATGGAACACCTCTCATTCCAGACCGCTCCCACAACTCTTTCTGTTACATTGACAACTTTGTTGGTGCCCTTTCATGCTCTCGTCTGGACCTGGAAAACGTTATTGATTTTTTTTTTTTTTTTGCTTCCAATTTCACCCTTCTCTCACTTCCACATGGTCCTTGACCTCTTGTCCATTTCTGGTGATAGACTCTCCACCAATATTCATAACAAGCCCACCACCACCTACAGCTCCTCATCCTGCTTCCTGTAAGGACTGCACTCCATTCCCAGTTTCTCCACCTCAGTCGCATCTGTTCTGAAAATGGCACTCTTCCACTCCCCATTGTTGTCTGCTTACTTCGACATATTTCATGCACCCTTCCATCCCCTCCCAGCACCAAGATTCGGCCCCTCACCAACCTCCGCATTCAAAGGATCATCCTTCGCCATTTCTGCGAACTTCAGCACGATGGCACCTCATAGATATCTTCCCCTAATTTCTCTCCTCTCTCTCCTCCTTCCTCCTCCAACCCGCCTCTCTTTCCCCCCCCCCCCCCCCCCCCCCCCAGCAGCAGCATTCTGTAGGGAACATTTCCTACGTGAGACCCTGGCCACTTCTGCATCACATCAAACTCTCCATCCCCTTCCAACATCACCTTCCCTGGCAATTGCAGAAGGTGCAGCACCTGCCTCACCACCATTCAAGGCCTTAAACACTCAGGTTAGGAAGCGTTTCACTTCCACCTCCTTCAATTTGGTCTACTGCTGCCAATGTGGTTTCCTCTACACTGGGAGACTTAAATGCAGACAGGGTGACAGCTTTGCGGAACACCTTCCCTCAGCCCGCAACCATGACCCCTATCTTCCTGCGCTTGCCATTTTAACTCAGCATCTTGCTCTCATGCCCACATGACCATTCTTGGCCTGCTGCAATGCTCCAGTGAAGCCCACAGCAAGCTGGTGGAACAGCATCTCATCTTTTGAAAATGCTAATTACAGCCCTCGACACTCAAACATTTGAATTAACTTTAAACTGTGAATTCTCTCCTCCACCTTGTCCCTTTTTTTATCACATACCTTTTTTTCTCGCAATGCAAAACCCTCCTCTCTTGCTCTTTGCTACATTTTTGTTGCTATCTCGCCCAGCTATAAATATCCGACACATTTTCCCCCTCCACTTCCGAGTCAAACTGACTCGAAACGTTAACTGTTTTCTCTCCCTACAGATGCTGCCAGACCAGCATTCTCTGGCCTCTTCTTGCAGTCCAGCTAGTGTCAACAGTATTGAAAAGAAATGCACATTAACACTGTGATCTAATGCATTACTTCCCTTGTAGGGAAAAATGCAGTATTAAATTGTTTGTATTGTTTTGATTTCTTTCCCCTATTCCACTTGGAAGCTCTGAATTTTCAAAAATATTTATTTTGAATATTAATGACCCATTTACTCTCATCAGAGCTGTGCATGATGTAAAGGCTACCGACATGGGTCTGAACACAGTGCGATTTAAAGCGGAAATCGATTTTGATGGAAGGATAGTGACAAGATCTTACCTGGAGAAACAAGACATTGAGGTGGTCTTACAGGTATGTGGCATTGTCACTAAAAAAAACTGACTGTGTGATGGAAGAACAAGTCCATATAAAGTTGCAATATTTGGAATAGTTCAATGATTAGAAAGGGAGAAGTTAATCTGGTAAAATGCCATAACATACCACAGGCTGCTGCTATCAATTTATTGTGGGCCATATGTATTTGAAATTACTCTTGAAATTTCCATGAACGAAATGAAATGAAATGAAAATTGCTTATTGTCACAAGTAGGCTTCAATGAAGTTACTGTGAAAAGCCCCGAGTCGCCACATTCCGGCACCTGTTCGGGGAGGCTGGTACGGGAATTGAACCGTGCCGCTGGCCTGCTTTAAAAGCCAGTGATTTAGCCCAGTGTGCTAAACGTTAATGACATTTAGCTGTAGTATTGAGTATGGGATATAAATTTGCAAAATTACTGAGAAACCAAAAACGCTATAAATACAATTCTTTGTTGGCCTGACGTAATTTCAAAAACACAGCCTTTTGGAATAAATTGATGCAATGAGGCATAAGACCAGATTTTCACTCCCAAGGCAGTCCATAGAAAGTTTTTAGGATCATTTCTCAGAACACCATGTTCTGGAGCCAAGCAGAGAGCGTGCTGTACCAGACCTGGTATTATACAATGAGGTAGGATTAATTAATTACCTCTGATAGAAGCCATTCCTAGGCAGCAGCGATCATATTATGATTGAATTTTACATTCAGTTTGAGGGAGAGAAGAGTAGTTCCAAGACTAAAAATGTTAAAGTTGGTATTAAACTTAAAGAAAAAGTATATAATTGTGCAAGGGTAGGTGGCAAGTCAGAAAATTAAATAGAATTAATGAAAAATAAGGAGATGGCAGATAAATTGAACAGTCTTATCACAGAGGACACCAGTAACATCCCAAAAGTAGTTATAATTCAAGAATTCAAAGGGAGGGAGAAACTCAGGAAAATTAGTCACCAGGGAAGTGGTATTGAGCAAATTGTTGGAGCTGCAGCTGATAACGTCCCTGGGTCCTGATTCTAGGGTCGTAAATAGCTAATGAGATAGTTGATGTGTGCGGTCATTTTCCAAAATTCCCTGGATTTGGGAAATGTTCTATTAAATTGGGAAATAGCAAATGAACGCTTTTATTCAAAAAAGGGAGGAAGTCCGAAAGCAGGAAACTACAGGCGAGTAGCTTAACATTTGCCATCGGGAAAATGTTAGAAACTGTTATTGGGCCATAACTTCCTCAGTGGCAATCAACGTTGGATTGCCACTCTGTGCTCAATAGCTATACGGATTTTCTTCCATGCCTGTATCGTTCAAACTTCCGATTCAGGCTGGGCGAGATCCAGGAAGTGCAGCTGTTTTTGAGGTCCAGTGCCGCAGCCCAACTCTCAGATTAAAGGAGGACACACTCCCTTTTTTAACAACACTAGCTGCTGTGAACCAGGTAAGTTAAAGGTCACATTTAAATTGACAGGCCAGGTAGAAGATAAGTATCTACGGTAAAATACATAGGGGTGTGGGGGGGGTGGTCAGGGATGGGGCGGCGTTGGAGCTAAGAGGGGAACGGACCTCAGATGGGGGAGTGGTCAGGTTGAGCCTACGGGGAGTGGGATGCCAGAAAGATGGTGGCTGGGCAATGGGCCACCTTCAAAGAAAACATATTGCAAGCAATGTCAATATATATTTGCTTGAAGGCAGGGCAGTACAGTGGTGCAGTGGTTAGCACTGCTGCCTATGGTGCTGAAGACCCAAGTAAGTCATTGTCCGTGTAGAGTTTGCACATTCTCCCCATGTCTACGTAGGTTTCACCCCCACAACCCAACCATGGTAGGTGGATTGCCCACGCTAAATTGCCCCTTAATTGGAAAAAGAAATAATTGGGCACTACATAGAACAAATATATCAAGAGCACCTTGGAAGATAGGGGTAGACGTGAGATAGTCAGAGGCTTTTCCCCAGGGTAGAGGGGTCCATTACTAGGGGGCATAGGTGTGAGAGGGGCAAGGTTTAGAGTAGATGTACGAGGCAAGTTCTTTACGCAGAGGGTAGTGGGTGCCTGGAACTTGCTACCGGAGGAGGTGGTGGAAGCAGGGACGATAGTGACATTTAAGGGGCATCTTGACAAATACATGAATAGGATGGAATAGAGGGATACGGACCCAGGAAGTGTAGAAGATTGTAGTTTAGTCGGGCAACATGGTCAGCACGGGCTTGGAGGGCCGAAGGGCCTGTTCCTGAGCTGTACATTTCTTTGTTCTTTGTGAAGCTGAAAAGGAAGAATTGTGGGAATGATAGATGTCAGGTCGAAAATATAATGGAGAATTAGACGAAATCTTGAAGGACTGGGGGAAGTGAAAAAACAAGGAGCAAGGAGAGAGCATAAGAGACTAAAAGACTAGCATAAAAGAGAATCCCAATGTTTTCTATAAGCATATCAATAATTAAAGGTAAAAGAAAGAGTAGGGCCGTTTAAAGATAAAAAGGGGAACTTGCATGTGGAGGCAGGAGAAATGGCAGAGATATTAAACAAGTACTTTGCATCTGTTTTTACAAAGGAAGATGATGCAACCCGCGTGAGCTGAGAGAGATGGTAACTGGTACGCTGGAAGAATTTATAATTGAGAAAGATGAAGTGCTGGGGTATTTTTGCTTAAATTAGATAAGGTGCCAAGACTGGATGAGATGCACCCAAGGGTTCTGAGGGAAGTGAGAGTGGAAGTTGCAGAGGCACTAGTGATAATCTTTCAGTCTTCCTTACACAAGAATTGTGCCAGATGACTGGAGAATTGTGAATGTTACACCCTTGTTCAAAAAAAGGTGCAAGGATAAAGCTGGCAGCTACAGACCAGTCAGATTGACTTCAGTGGTAAGGAAATGTCTGGAAACTATAGTTTGGGACTAGATCAATAGTCATTTAGACAAGTGTAAGATCAGGAATTGAATAATGGAGAAGACTTGATGGACCAAAAGGCCTACTTCTGCCCCTACACCTCATGGTCTTTACAGGAAGGAAAGTCAGCATGAATTTATTGAGGAAAAACCATGTTTAACTGAGGAGTTAACAGAGAAGGCTAATAAGGGTATGTTGATGTGGTGTATATGGATTTTTAAAAGACAGTTAATAGAGTACCACGTAAGATTGAGCAAAATTCTAGCTCTTGGAATAAAAGGGAAAGTAGGCATTTGAATAAGAAATTGGCTAAGTGACAGGAAACAGTAGTAATAAATGGTTATTTTTCAGATTTGGAGTAAGATTTGTAGTGGAGTTCCCCAGTGATAGAACCTTTGCTCTTCCTGATATTAATGACCTAGACTGTGATGTTCAGGGCATGATTTCAAAATTTGCAGATGATATAAAGATTGTAAACATTGTCAACTGTGGTGATAGTATTGAACTTCAAAAGGACATGGGCATGAGTGGTAGATTAAGTTTGGTGAAGTGCAATTTGATTCATTTTGGCGGGAAAAATATGGAGAGAGGATGAAACAAAAGAGAAGGAGACACCGGAAAAGGTGGACCTCTATGTATATGTACATATGCCGTTGCCGATGGCAGAGTATGTTAATACCCTGATCAGCCATGATCAGAGCAGTTAATAAAGCATATAATATATACGGCTTTATTAGTAGGAGCATTGTGTGCAAGAGTACGAAGGTAGTGTTGAACTTTTATAAGACACTGTTCGTCCTCATCTGGGCGAATGCGTTACGTTCTGGGTTGCATACCTGAGGCACGGTGTGAAGGCATTGGAGAGAGTACAGAGGCCATTCACAAGAATTATTCCAGGGACAAAGAACTGTAACTATGAAGATAGATCGGAGAGGTTGGGACTGTTTCTTTTGAGAAAAGAAGGCTGTGAAGAGACTTGGGGGATGGACGGTAAATAGTGGAAAACTGTTCCCCCTCGAACATCTAGGACTAGAGGGCATAATTTCAAAGTATTTTGAAAAAGCAGTAAATATGATAAGGAAAAATGTTTTTGGGTGGAGTCTGGAACTACTTTCCTGAGAGGGTGGTGGAACCAGGTTTGATTGAGATATTCAAAAGGGAATTGGATTGCTATCTGAACAAGGATAAGGCAGGAGAGAGGGACTAGGTAGAAAGCTCTTTCAAAGAGCCAATGCAGACTCAATGGACTGAATGGCCTCCCAAGATTCTGTGATTGAACAGATATTTTGTCACTCTTCACTGTAGCAGAGATAAATAACATCCCAGAAATAATTAATCAAAGAGTTGAAGGGGAGAGAGGAACTTGAACCAGTTCCAACTACCAAAAAAGGTAGTAAGAACTAAAAGCTGACGAGTCCTGATGAACTTCATCTTGGGGTCTTAAAAAGTGACTGCTGAGATGGTAGATTGGATTGGATTGGTTTATTGTCACTTGTACCGAGGTACAGTGAAAAGTATTTTTCTATGAGCAGCTCAACAGATCATTAAGTACATGAAAAGAAAAGGAAATAAAAGAAAATACATAATAGGGCAACACAAGGTACACAATGTAACTACATAAATACCGGCATCGGGTGAAGTATACAGGGGTGTAGTGTTAATGAGGTCAGTCCATAAGAGGGTCGTAGGACTCTGGTAACGGCGGGGAAGAAGCTGTTTTTGAGTCTGTTCATGCATGTTCTCAGACTTTTGTATCTCCTGCCCTTTGGAAGAAGTTGGAAAAGTGAGTAAGCCGGGTGGGAGGGGTCTTTGATTATGCTGCCTGCTTTCCCCAGGCAGCGGGACGTGTAGATGGAGTCAATGGGTGGGAGGCAGGTTTGTGTGATGGACTGGGCTGTGTTCACAACCCTCTGTAGTTTCTTGCGGTCTTGGGCTGAGCAGTTGCCATTCCAGGCTGTGATGCAGCCAGATAGGATGCTTTCTATGGTGCATCTGTAAAAGTTGGTAAGAGTTAATGTGGACGTGCTGCATTTCCTTCGTTTCTTGGTTGTGCTTTCTTGGTGGTAGTGTCGACGTGAGTGGACCAGGACAGATTTTTGGAGATGTGTACCCCTAGGAATTTGAAACTGCTAACTATCTCCACCTTGGCCCCGTTGATGCTGACAGGGGTGTGTACAGTACTTTGCTTCTTGAAGTCAATTACCAGCTCTTTAGTTTTGCTGGCATTGAGGGAGAGATTGTTGTCGCTACTTTGGTTGTAATTTTTGTATTGGTTGTAATTTTCCCAAAATTCTCTTGATTCTAGAAAGGTCCCATCAGATCGAAAAATGATGAATGTAACTCGGCTATTCAAGAAAGGAGAGAGACGAAGAAAACTTTAGACCAGTTAGCTCAACAGTTGTCATTGGGAAAGTACTGGAATTTATTATTAAGGAGATTATAGTAGGGCACAAGGAACATCTCATTGCAGTCAGGCAGAATCAACTTGTTTTTGGGAAAGGGAAATCCATGTTTGACTAATTTCTTATTGTTATTTGAGAAAGTAACAAGCAACGTTGATAAAAGGGAACCTGTGGGTGTGGTGTACTTAGATCTCAGAAGACGTTTTACAAGGTCACATCAAAGGTTACTACACAAGAGTTCATGGTATAGGGGAGAAAATATTTTTTTTTTTTTTATAATTTTTATTCAAAATCTTTCACAGATTATCACAACAGAAAAATAGAAACCGCCCCCTTTACACAAATAATAAAACAACAAGAACAAAAGTGCATAAAACAAATAAATGTTAAACAGTAAACAATAGTGCATCCCCTACTAGACACAAACGTACCCCCCCCACCCCAAAAACCGGGTTGTTGCTGCTGCTGACCATCTCCTAACACTCCGCCAGGAAGTCTAGGAATGGCTGCCACCGCCTGAAGAACCCTTGCACAGATCCCCTTAAGGCAATTTTCACTTTCTCCAATTTAATAAACCCTGCCATGTCGTTAATCCAGGATTCCACGCTTAGGGGCCTCGCAGCCTTCCACTGAAGCAGAATCCTTCGCCGGGCTACCAGGGACGCAAAGGCCAGAATACCGGCCTCTTTCGCCTCCTGCACTCCCGGCTCGTCCGACACCCCATATATTGCGAGCCCGCAGCTAGGCCTTACCCTGGAATTCACTACCCTTGACACCGTCCTCGCTACGCCCCTCCAGAACTCCTCCAATGCTGGACATGCCCAAAACATGTGGGTGTGGTTTGCTGGGCTCCCTGAACACCTCGCACATCTGTCCTCACTCCCAAAAAAACGGCTCAGCCTTGCGCCGGTTATGCGCGCCCTGTGCAGCACCTTAAATTGTATCAAGCTGAGCCTTGCGCAAGAGGAGGAAGAGTTTACCCTTTCCAGGGCATCCACCCACATACCCTCATCGATCTCCTCCCCCAGCTCCTCCTCCCACTTACCTTTTAACTCCTCCGCCGAGGCCTCCGCCTCCTCCTGCATCACCTGATAAGTTGCCGAGATCCTACCCTATCCTGGACCCTGCGTGCCGGCAGCAGCGGAAACTCCACCACCTATCACCTAACAAACGCCCTTACCTGCATATACCTGAAAGCATTTCCAGGGGGGGAGCCCGAATTTCTCCTCCAGCTCCCCAAGGCTCGCAAACTTCCTGTCTATGAACAGGTCCCCCATCCTCCTAATACCTGCCCTGTGCCAACTCGGGAACCCCCCATCCATTTTCCCCAGGACAAACCGATGGTTCTCCCGTATCAGTGACAACACCGAAGCCCCCACCTCCCCCCTGTGGCATCTCCATTGCCCCCAGACTTTGAGGGTCGCCTCTACCACGGGCTCATGGTGTACCTCGTCGGAGGATGCGGCAGCGGTGCCGTCACCAGCGCCCCCAGGCTCGTGCCCACATAGGACGCCATCTCCAGCCTCTTCCGCGCTGCCCCCTCCCCCTCCATTGCCCACTTACGTATCATCGCCGTGTTGGCAGCCCAATAGTACCCATATAAGTTTGGCAACACTAATCGCCCCCCCCCCCCCCCCCCCCCCCCCCGTCCCTGCTCCGCTCCAAGAACACCCTTCTCACCCTCGGGGTCTTCTTCGCCCATACGATCCCTATAATACTCCTGTTAACCCGCTTAAAGAAGGACTTGGGGATCAGGATGGGAGGCACTGAAACAAAAACAAAAACCTCGGGAGCACCGTCATTTTAACTGACTGCACCGTACCCACCAGGGGGAGAGGCAGCATATCCACCTTTTGAACTCCTCCTCCATTTGCTCCACCAGCCTCGTTAAGTTAAGCTTATGCAGGGCCCCCCCAGCTCCTAGCCACCTGGACCCCCAGGTATCTAAAACTTCTTTCTGCCCTTTTTAGCGTAAGCTCACCAATCCCCCTTTCCTGATCTCCCGGGTGCACCACGAACAGCTCGCTCTTCCCCATGTTGAGCTTATACCCAGAGAAATCCCCAAACTCCCTAAGGATCCGCATGAACTCCGGCATTCCCCCCACCGGGTCCGCCACATGCAATAGCAGATTGTCCGCATACAACGATACCCGGTGTTCCTCTTCTCTTCTCTCCCCCCCCCCCCCCCCAATTACACCAACCCCCTCCAGTTCCTAGACTCCCTCAAATCCATGGCCAGGGGCTCAATCACCAGCACAAAGAGCAGGGGGGATAGAGGACACCCCTGCCTTGTCCCTCGGTATAGCCGGAAATATTCCGACCGCCTCCTGTCCGTGGCCACACTCGCCACCGGGGCCTCGTACAGCGCCTCGTACAGCAACCTCGCCCAGCTGACTAATCCCTCCCCAAACCCAAACCTCCTCAACACCTCCTACAGGTACCCTCACTCCACCCTATCAAAGGCCTTCTCCGCGTCCATAGCTGCCACTATCTCCGCCTCCCCCTCCACCGCTGGCATCATAATTACATTCAAGAGCCTACGTACATTTGTATTCAACTGCCTCCCTTTCACAACACCCGTCTGTTCCTCGTGTATGAACCCCCGGAACACAGTCCTCAATCCTCATGGCCAATACCTTTGCTAGCAGTTTCGCATCCACATTAAGGAGTGAAATCGGCCTATACGATCCGCACTGTACAGGGTCTTTGTCCAGGGGAGAAAATATTAACATGGATAGAGGATTAGATAGCTCGCAGGAAACCGAGGTTAGACATAAATGGGTAATTTTCAGGTTAACAGAATGTAATGAATACTACAGGGATCAGTGCTGGAACTTTGTGTTAAAGGTTGGACATGTACCATTGGGGTCCAGATGAATGAGAAGTGATCTTATTGAAACATGGAAAATCCTGAGAGGATTTGACGGGGTGGATGTTGAAAGGATGTTTCCCCTTCTGAGAAAGCCGAGTACTCGGGGATGCAGTTTTAAAAATAAGAGTCTCCAATTTCAGATGCAGTTGAAAAGGATTTTTTTCTGAAAGTCGTGAATCTGTGGAACACTCTTCCCCAGAAAATGCTGGAGGCAGAGTCATTGAATATTTCTAAGGGGAAGTAGATAAGTTCTTGAACAACAGGGGAGTGAAAGGATATCCATGGTTGGCAGGAACATGGAGTTGAAGTCATCAGGACTACAATCAGATCAGCCATGATCTTGATGAATGGTACAGGAGGTTCAAAGATATATTTGCTTGACCCTGTATTACAATAAAAGACTCGTGTCAGGATGCTCCGCGTCCAGAAGAGGCCCTGTTTGATGGTCTGGCCCAGAAATGTGGAGCTGCATATTACTAAGGCAGGAGCAGAATGGCAATCCAAGGGATTATTGCGGCAACTCAAGAGGTTATTGCGGCAATTTAAGAGGTTATTGCGGCAACTCAAGAGGATTTTACCCCTTGTGTGTTTCAGAAGTGGTTCAGAAAATGTCCAGATTATAAATCAGCTTGACATTGGTGGTCGGAAAAATTATGGAATCCTTTTTAAAGGAAAGAACAGAAGAACATTTAAGAAGGAGAAATGTATAAATAGTCAGCGTGGCTTTCAAAAAAGAAAATCTTAACTTAAATTTTTGAGGAGATAACAGTAAACAGTGCCGATGCAGCCTTTTATTTTCACTTCTATTCCAACAATGTTTGATGCTGGTAACCGTTTGAAAGTAATCTAATCAAATTAATCTGGTAGTTTATACAGAACCTTAAATCTTTATTCTGCAGGAAATTCAACAAGTAAAAACTCCAGAGGACTTAGAAGCATTTATGCTGAAACATGGAGACAATATCATTGACACTCTGGGAGCTGAAGTTGACCGACTAGAGCGGGCACTCAAGGTATTATCTGTTTGAGCTAAGTGTACATTTAAAAGTGATTACATTTTTTTTTTTGTACATATTTGCCAGATATGTGGAGGAGCAAGAACAAATGGAACAAACCAGGGAAATTGCTACTTTAGTGCACTTAATGAAGAAATAAAGCCATTATGCCACAAGAGGCCATTCAGCCCACCAAACGCATGCTGGTTCTCCAGCACAATTCAGTCAGTCCCAATGTCCTACTCTATAGCCCTGCAGGTTTATTCCTCAAGTGCCTACCCAATTTCTTTGCAATGATTAATTATCTCCGCTTCCACCATCCTCATAGACGGCGAGTTTCAGGTCATTTCCACATCTGCTACATGAAAAAGTTCTTCACATCCCTCTGTATTGCTTATTCAAAAGCTTAAATCTGTGTCCCTTGGTCCTTGTGTCTTCAGCTAATGGGAACACCTTTTATTTGTCTACTTTTAAAAATTCTTTCATGGGATGTGGGTATCACTGGCAGAGCCAGAATTGGTTGTCCATCCCTAATTGCCCTTTGAGAAGCTGCTGGTGAGCCACCTTATTGAACAACTACAATCCATGTGGTGTAGGTACACTGTTCATTTAGGAAAGGAGTTACAGTCTTTTGATACAGCGACAGTGAAGGAACTGCAATATAATTCCAAGTCCAAACAGTGTGTGATCTGAAGGGGAACTTGCAGGTGGTGGTATTCTCAAACATCTGCACCTATCCTCCTAGGTGGTAACATTTGTAGACTTGAAGCTGCTGTAAAAGGAGCATTGGTGAGTTGCTGATGTGCATCTTGTGTGGTACATATTGATGCCACTGTGCTTCATTGTGGAAGGAGTAAATGGTTAAGATGGTGGGTGGATGCAGGCTCTGTCCTGAATGTTGTTGGAGCTGCACTCATCCAGGCAAGTGGAGAACATGCCATCACACTCCTGACCTGTGCCTTGTAGATGATGGACAAACTTTGGGAAGTCAGGAGGTAATTTACTTGCCTCCGAATTCCCAGCTCTGACCTGATCTTGTAGCTACAATATTTATATGGCTTTTCCAGTTCAGTTTCTGGTCAATAGTAACCCCAGGATGTTGATAGTGGGGGATTCAGCAATGCTAATGCCATTGAATATCAAGGGAAGATGGAATCTGGCTATCTTGTTGGCGTTGTTCATTGCCTGACACTTGTGTGGCACAAGTGTCACTTGCCACTTATGAGCCCAAGCCTGAATGTTGTCCAGATCCTGCTGCATATGGACACCGACTTTTTCAATATCTGAAGAGTTGTAGATGGTATTGAACATTATACAACCATCAGCGAATCTCCCCATTTCTGACCTAAGGATTGAGGGAAGATTATTGATAAAGTAGCAGAAGGTGGTTGTGATTCAGAAACTACCCTGAGGATCTCCTGCAATGATGCCCTGGGACTTGGATGATTGGCCTCCAAAAACCACAAGCATCCTCCTTTGTGCCAGATATGTCACCAACTATTGGAGAAGTTTTCCATTTCCTATTGACTGCAGTTTTGCCAGATCTTCATGATTCCACACTTGGTCACATGCTAGCTTGATGTCGAGGCAATCACACTTACCTCATCTAAAATGGATTCAGAACAGATCTAGCAGCCAAAATCTGGGCATCCGTGAGGCGGTGGGTCCTGAGCAACAGAATTGTATTTGATCATCATCTATAATCTAATGGCCCGGCATATCCCTTGCTCTGCAATTACTGTCAAGCCAGTGTATCGACTCTGATTCCATTAAAAGTGCAGGACAGCATGCCAGGAGCAGCACCAAGTATGCCTAAAAATGTCAACATGGTGAAGCTGTAACACGACTACTTGCGTGCTGAAAACAAAGGCAGCATGTAATAGCCAGAACTAAACGATCACATGAGCAATGGATCTTTCAAAGCTCTGTGTACAGCCACATCCTGTCATGGATGGTGGTGGACAATTAACAGGGAATGATTATCTCTATCCTCAAATGATGGGTGAGCCCTGCACATGGTGAAAAGGCCAGTGCTGAGGAGTTCGCAACCATCTTCAGTCAGACCTACGGAGTGGATGATCCATCTTTGCCTACTTCTGAGATGCCCAGCATCACAAATGTCAGTCTTTAGCCAATTTGATTTCCTCCTACGTGAATCAAGAAATGATTGAAGGCAAAAGCTATAGTCTGTGATGCGGAGAGTCACCAACAGCAGTTCCTGGGCTGGCTGAGACTATCCATGAAGCCTTCTCGATCTTGCCCCTCGCCTGAGGTGTGGTGACCCTTGGGTTAAATCACCACCAGTCAGCTCTCTCTCAAAAGGAGAGGGCACCCTATGATCCTCTGGGTCTATGGCGGCTTTCATTTTCATTTCTTTTTCGCAACCCTTCTGCCAGAGATTTTCCTAACTCTTCTGCCAGAGTGAATCGCCTCTCATTTCTTTGTATTAAATTCCATCTGCCACTTGCCTGCCCATTTTGCTAGCCTATCTATTCGATCATCCTCACTGTTTGGTATCATTGACAAATTTTTAATGTACTCTAAATTCCAATATCCAAGCCATTGAAATGCATCAAAAAGGCAGCGGTCCTAGCATTGAATCTTGGGGAACAGCAGTGTCGACCATCCCCATTCTGATTTACTGCGACTTGGAGTTTGTATCCTCGAATCTTTTTTTAAAAAATCTGCACTGACTTCCTATTCTATGAGCCTCAAGTTTTGTTAACCAGTCATGTTTTATGGTATTTTTTACTCTAACTAATAGAACCTTCTCAGTTATTTCACCAAAAGCGAAATTTGATCAGTCGATCATGATCTGCATTTTACAAATTTTTGCTGGCTCTCCTTGTATCAAAACTCTCCAAGCACCTGTTGAATTTTTTTTCTTCTCCCTGATTTTTTGTCTAAAATCCTACCCACCACTGACTGACTGTCGCTTCCTTGCACCCTTGAATATGGGCGTGATATTTACTGTTCTCCAATCTTCTGACATCTCTTTTGTACCTAGGGAAAACTAGAAAGTTATGGAAATCCATTCCACTATCTCCACCCATACTTCTCCGTTACTCATCTAAGCCTTAATAAAATAATCACTCTTACTCAAGTGTTCCCTGTGTTTAGAGGCAAATCTGAATGAATGGGTTTGGCAACATGGTTAAAATATAGTATCAATAATTTTCAAGCTACTGCAGAATCTAACCAGCCATGGAGCACCACTGCCCTCCCCTACAAACACATGAAACAGTATATGCCAAACTTTTAGGCTTCCTATCCTCTTATAACTGGGAATTGTGGGACTTTTTCCTGCCTTTGTGAAAGTGATGTTTTAAAAGAAAACAAATGTGACTGATGATGCATACTGTTTTTATTTCAGCTAAAATATCCAGATGTGCGTCATGTGGATTTAGAAATTTTATAGTTTACATGGAATTTGAAGATGGTTGGAATGTCTGATGAAGAACATGCAAATACAGATAAATATTACCTGTAGCCATTACTGCAATGCCCATTGTGGCTATTATAAGCTATTTACATCACATTATTATTGTTTTAAGACATTACACAATGTAAATTATATCAGATTGGTGGACTATGGAGTTGCAGTGCTATAGAGAGATCTACTGTGTTATAACTTCCATGTGGTTAAAGAAATTGTTCTAACATTCATTAACAAGACAACTATTGTGAATTCTTGGAATGTTATTCATCAGAATGCCTGCTGTAATGGGGGAATAAACAACTTATTTGCAAAATGCAGTGATTGCATAACTTTCTTTTGAAACATTTAGTTGTTTTTGTTGACTTGTGTAAATTGTGTACTCAAATTTCACAGATTCAAACTGTACACCATTCTGTTCAGCCTTGACGAAATGTTAACAGAAAGAGTGAAACCTAACTGCGAATAAAACCTTTTATTTATGGGTCCATTGAATTTACTGGTACAATAACGAAGTATTCAAACCAAAATTAATGGTTATTTATGAAAAAAGTCAAGTGTTTCAGAAATGTACATGTATGATTTAGTTTGAAAACTGGAAGGATTTTTTAGAAAGAGAAGAAAATGATTTTTAAGTTTAAAGTGTTCGTGTTCCCATCAAATGGGAGTAGATCATGTTTTCTTATTTTGATTCAGCATTTATTAAATGATATGATCCAGCTGGTATAAAATTCAAAACCCACAGAAGCTGACTTTCTGTTACTTATGGAATAATGTTTGAACCAAAGTGTACTTTATAGCATTAGTTGGAAGTTCAACAGCAGTGCTTTACAGAAAGAAGTGGAATTTGCCCTTTGTATACTGGTGTTTTTTCATCCTTCCATCAAAGTAAATGTACTTTTCATGTTAACAAAAGATATTTCGATTAGAAATACCTCTACTGCTTATATGCAAAACAAAATTTGAATTATGTAATTTGTGTGCTCATCCCATGAAGTAAGGCAATCTTA